>NC_133450.1:52331124-53531124 GCF_048565385.1 Saimiri boliviensis | reverse complement strand
AGTAGTAATCGACACTGGTTTCTATAATGAAGTAAAAGTTTCCACCTTAAATACACTAATGTAAGCAAAGTAACAGCCAATCTTAGGAAAAAGTATCAATAGTAGGTGAGTATTTGCATTCGGCAAATGCATAGAGATAGCCCATGAAGTACTAGAAGTTTCAGAACTACTAGCAATAATTGATAGAAGTCTGGAGGTAGAAGCAGGGAAGGAAAGTAGAAGAGGTTTAGGAGCACAAATTTCCTTGTACAACGTAATCTGGTGTTAAGACACTCTAAAAATAATGGTCAAGATACAGTTTTAAGTTTAATATTTCAATTTTAGAGGGAATCAAAAAAGCTCTAAAATACAGTGGATGAAGGCAAAGTAGTGGCAGAAGAGTATAAAGTAATCATTTAAATTCTTCATCTTTCATGGTAGCAAGTCAATGGATACTGTTTATAACTAACAAATGAAGAAAACAACAACTAAAAGCAAAGGTCAAAAGGGACTGCATCTACTGGGAGAGACTGTTATGGGCAGGTAGAAGTGTTTTCCTCTCCTTCTCCCTCTGTCCCTCTCTCCCTTCCCTCTTGCTCTGTTGCTTAGGCTGAAGTGCAGTGGTGTGATCTCTGCTCACTGCAACCTCTGCCTCCTGGGTTCAAGCGATTCTCTTGCCTCAGCCTACCAAGTAGCTGCGCCTCCTGGCTAATTTTTCTATTTTTAGTAGTGATGAGGTTTGTCACATTGGCCAGGCTGGTCTCAAACTACTGACCTCAAGTGATTTGCCTGCTTTAGCCTCTCTAAAGTGCTGGGATTACAGGTGTGAACCACCACACCTGGCCAGTTTTCCTTTTCATGTTAAGCTTTTATGCATTATTTAAATTGTTCTCACCTGCATTTTTTCCTTTAAGTAATTATTTTATTCAGATATAAACCATATCTGATAAACATATATATAATAGAAATAAAATTTGGCAAATAAATTGCCTTCTGATAGGATTTTGTTGAAATTCATATATGCAGTATTACGCTTTAGTACGTGGACATACAAACTAAGGATGTGCCAGGGAATTCATTCCTCTTCATTCCTATTGTTTGAGTAACGTCCTAAAAAGACTTAAATTGTAATAAAATTATTTTAAATACAGTTACTTACCAAGGTTCTGTGAGTCACCAGGTTTATTTTCATTCATTTTACTATAAAAAAATAACATAATACAGTCACCTTAATTGTAGAAGTCTCAAATTAACACCTTTTATTAAATGCATTCAATGCATAATGACAAGTAAGTCATATAATACTCCAGTACTTAAATTTTCTTACCTTTAATACATCTAAGACCAGTAGTTCTCGATGAGGGTGTTAGAGTCTGGGAACATTTTTTAAATTGAAGGGAATGTTTTTCAGTTGTCAAAACAATTAAGATGACGACCGGTATTTAGTGGAAAGAGACCAGGATTACAGGTCATCTTGCAATGCACCAAATAGTCCTACATGACAAATGATAGTCTAGACTTTCAAATTTCCATCTGGACAGTCAAGTAGGTCAAAAAAATCTACTTGTAATTATCTTAACCTAGAATTTAAGCCCATTTTATACATTAACAAATTGTATTTCCAGAACTACAACTCCTATTTTAATCAAGGAATTTCTATTTAATTTTTACCCAAAGCTTTACCCAGAATTGTTCATCATTTAGGGGGGAGAAACAAGCACATCATCAATAGCAATGTCATTTGCATTTGTATAGCCTATAAAACAATCCTTTATTAGTCTACACCATGTTTGTGGCTGTTGCATTTACTGAGATTCTATACAGGTCTGCAAGCACTTGACTGTCTCATTACCTTTTCTAGTACAGTAGTGCTCAACCACTTACATGCTTTTGAAAGACACTGGTCCCTATCTCCTCCCTCCCCACTAGTTAAACAAATAAAACTACTTAAAATCATTGCTTTTTTCTAAAAGATCAAATAAAGGAAGACCAACATCTTAATAACATCAAGGTTTCACTTCACCAAGGGTGTATGAACAGCCTACTAGACATGTTAATGAGATTTAAGTAAAATGTACATGCCGTCTCTTGGAATTTAAGCAGAAAAGAATAAACATAATAATGCAACTAGGTAAATATAATCTCATTAATAGCTGCAAAAACTACTTTTCAGAAAGGTTAAACACCTGTCCAAGGTCACAGAGTTAAGTAGGAATAGGCTAACCCATAACCGAGTGATTACAGGCTATACCATGGGCACTTCACATGAAAATAATGAAAGAGCACACAAAAAAAATACAGAATATTATATATCAAAGAGCAAAAACTACAAATAAAAATTGCTGTCAGATTTCGTCAAACCTAAGACACCACAAAATGTAGGGCATAGATTATTTCATGAAGACTGATTAACCAAATTAAACTTATACAATGCTTCCTTACAATTAGAATTTATCTTTCATATTATTAAAGATGTTTTGGATTTAAACATAAGATTTGCTCATACACATTTCTGTGCTTTCCTAAAGTCACAGTCCAAACCTCTTTAACGGTTCTGACTTTAAACCTTGAACATTTTGTTTATTCCTTACAAAATCATATTGCATGCCATCAAGATTGGTATTCTTAAAAAATATATATATAACAACTAAGAGCCTAGTTTTAAGGGGGCTTTGTAATTAAGTAGGTCTAGACTACTATTTTTCCTAGCTCCTCTTCACAACCATCAATGTAGGGTTAAAGGAACACTCCTATATTGTCTCTTGGATTTTTTTTTTTTCTTTACTTTTCTTTCTTTTGGAGGCACTGTTATTACTCTACAGGTATATGATGGCACTTCTGATATTTATACATGCTCAAACAATAACTACAGAACTGCCTTAAGTGAACAAATTGATTGAGATCACAACCTACAGAACATAGTTTTAAACATACTGATACATCTGAGATCACTAGTTCTCAATAAAACTCAGAAACAGATTCATATTTTTCCAGTCATTTTCAACAAAGACAATAAAGCAATTCAACAAGGGAAAATAAAATATTTTAAACAAATGGTACTAGAAAAACTGAATATCCATATGGTAAGAAGTGTGTGTGTAGAAGGGGTGAGTCCATCTTAAAATTGACAAAATAGAAGATAAAATGCCTCTTCTTAAAGGACTTCTCTACAATTCAGCCTGTGGTGATGAATTCAACATATCATAAATCCATCCATATACATGCATTCATTGCAGAAAATTCCATAAATACATAATAAATAGCACTTCACTTAGAGTAAACATAAAGAATTTAATGTATAAGTGAATGGATATGGATACTTGTCAAAAGGTATTCTGAGCATCCTCCACGGCTTACTTCTAACTGATCAGTCAGTAATACTCACAGTTTGACACTTCTCCCTTCAGAAGGTAGACAGAAGGTAGAGCCTCCCCCTCTCCTTTATTGTAGATGTGCTCAGTGCTTGCTAACTTGCATCAACCAAAAAGACTGTAGCAGAAATGACAACGTCATAAAAGGCACTGTGACTTATTCCTCACTTACCATGGATTACATGCTATGGAGGAAGTCAGTTGCCATGCCATAAAAATTTTCAATATACACCATAGAGACACCCAGTTGGTAAGGAATGGAGGTATTCTACCCTCTGTCATGTGAATAAGCCATGTTAGAAGTGAATCCTCCAGCCCCAATCAAGTCTTCATATAACTGCAACTTGGCTAACAGCCTAACAGCAATTTTATAGGAGATCCTAAGCCAGAACCACACAGCTAAGCTGCTCGCAAATCCCTGACCAACAGAAACTATCAGTAATTAGATGTTTATTGTTTAAAAACAGCAAGTTCTGGAGTTATTTGCCACACAGCATCAGAACACTAATACAAGAAAGTAAGTCAAATTCCTTCTCATTCCAGCTGGTGGCTAACATTTGAATAAATAAATGGGTTCTAACCATCCAACATTTTCTAAAGTGCCTAATCTTACTGAAATAAAAGGTGACATTGAATACAGAGAAAACATGCTGGAATCAGTAACTTGAAAGAGAAATAGATTTTTTTAATCTAGCATTTAAAAAAATGAATATTCTTGCTATAGAAATGACTTGATTTAAATCACTAATCGGAAAGGTTCAACTTAGTCTATGCATTATTCGATGTACTCTAAATTCTTTCTCTTTACAATTCAGAAATGTTATCTTTGGATGCCCTATATATAGTAAAGAATTAATTTATCTGATTCAGCACTGCATAATAAAACATGATGTTTGTCAGATGCATAGTTTGCAAAAATATTTTCTCCCATTCTGCAGGTTGTCTGTTTACTCTGTTGGTAGTTTCTTTTGCTGTGCAGAAGCTCTTAAGTTTAATTAGATCCCACTTGTCAATTTTTGCTTTTGTTGTGATTGGTTTTGGAGTCTTTGTCATGAAATCTTTGCCCATGTCTATGTCCAGGATGATATCACCTAGGTAGTCTTCCAGGGTTTTTATAGTTTTGGGTTTTACATTTGTCTTTAATCCGTCTTGAGTTGGTTTTTGTGTATGGTGTTAAGGAAGGTATCCAGCTTCAATTTTCTGCATATGGGCTAGCAAGTTATCCCAGCATCATTTAATAAATAGGGAGTTTTTCCCTATTGCTTTTTTGTCAGCTTTGTCGAAGGTCAGAAAGTTGCAGATGTGCGGTCTCATTTCTGGATTCTCTATTCTGTTCTGCTGGTCTATGTGCCTGTTTTTGTGCCAGTACCATGCTGTTTTGGTTACTGTAGCCTTGTAGTATAGTTTAAAGACAGGTAATGGGATGCCTCCAGCTTTGTTCTTTTTGCTTAGGATTGCCTTGGCTGTTTGGGCTCTTTTTTGGTTCCATATGAATTTTAAAATAGCTTTTTCTAGTTTTGTGAAGAATGTTGCTGGTAGTTTGATAGGAATAGCAGTGAATCTGTAAATTGTTTTGGGCAGTATAGCCATTTTGATATTGATTCTTCGTATCCATGAGCATGGGATGTTTTTCCATTTGTTTATGTTTTCTCTGATTTCTTTGAGCAGTGCTTTTTAATTCTCATTGTAGAAATCTTTCACCTCCCTGGTTAGCTGTATTCCTAGGTATTTTATTCTTTTTGTGGCCATTGTGAATGGGAGTCACCTTTCTGATTTGGCTCTCAGTTTAGCTGTTTTGGGTGTATAGGAATGCTAGTGATTTTTCTATGTTGATTTTGCATCTTGCAACTTTGATGAAGTTGTTTATCAGCGGGAAAAGCTTTTAGACCAAGACTAAAGGGTTTACTAGATATAGAATCATGTCATCTACAAAGAGATAGTTTGACTTTCTCTCTTTCTATTTGGATGCCCTTTATTTCTTTCTTTTGCCTGATTGCTCTGGCTAGGCCTTCCAATACTATGTTGAATAGTAGTGACAGAGGGTATCTTTGTCTTGTGTTGGTTTTCAAGAGGAATGCTTCTAGCTTTTACCCATTCAGTATAATGTTGGCTGCTGGTTTGACACATGTGGCTCCTATTATATTGAGGTTTGTTCCTTCAATACCTAGTTTGTTGAGAATAGCATGAAAAGATGTTGAATTTTATCAAAACCATTTATAATGAACTTTAATGTACAAGAGAAAAATAAACCTCCCCATTAAAAAGTGGCCAAAGGGCGTAAACAGACACTTCTCACTAAGATATTGGCCAACAAGCATATGAAAAAAAGCTCAATGTCACTAAATATTAGAGAAATGCAAATCAAAACCACAATGAGATACCATCTCATGCCAGTCAGAATGCCTATTATCACAAAGTTAAAAAAAAATAACAGGTGCGAGTAAGATCGTGAAAAAAAAAGGAAACATATGCTGTTGGTGGGAGTGTAAATTAGTTTAACCATTGTGGAAAGCAGTAAAAACCATTTTACCCAGCAATCCTGTTACTGGGTATATAGCCAGAGGACTCTAAATCATTATACCATAAAGACACATGCAGACGTATGGTCACTGCAGCACTATTCACAATAGCAAAGACATGGAATCAGCCTAAATGCCCATCAATGACAGACTGGATAAAGAAAATGTGGTACATACACACCATAAAATATTGTGCAGCCATAAAAAAGAATAAGATCATGTTTTTTGCAGGAACATGGATGGAGGCGGAGGCTAATATCCTTAGCAAACTAACGCAAGAACAGAAAACCAAATACCGCATGTTCTCACTCAGAAGTGAGAGCTAAATGATAACTTATGAACACAAGAAGGAAACAACAGACACTGGGGTTTACTCGACAGGGGAGGGTGGGAGGAAGGAGAGGAGCAGAAAAGATAACTACTGGCTACCGAGCTTAATACGTGGGTGATGAAATAGTATGTACAACAAACCCCTGTGACACGTTTACCTATGTAACAAACCTTCACATGTACCCCCAAACCTAAAAAAAAGTTAAAAAAATATTTAAAATAAAAGATGAACTATCTTTTATTTACTAAAAGTGCATGAAGGATCCTGGACTGTATCCTGCACTGGAGAATAAAACTGCTCCAAAGAACATCATTGAGGCAATTGACAGAAACAATATATAACTGAAAGTATTATATTTATGCTAAGTTTCCTGAATTTGCTATCTACACTTAGATTATTTAATAGACTATCATTGTTCTTAGGAAACACTGAAGTATTAAGGGGTAGGAAAACCAGATATATGCAACCTACTCTCCAATGGTTCAGAAAAGGGAAATTACATGCAAATGTACAATACCACAGAATGATAAAGTGAATGTGGCAAATACTAAAAAGTGGTTAATCTAGGTAAGGGCATATGTAGTTCTTTGTATTTTTCTTTCAACTTTCCTGTAACTTGGCAATTATTTCAAAATTTAAAAAGGCTTAAAAATAATTGAATTAAAAGTAATATAAAACATTCCCCAAAAATTCAAGATCAAGACTAAGTGTGATGGTTAATTTTATATACTACCTTTACCAGGCCACAGGATGCCCAGATAACTGGTTAAACTTATGTCTGGGTATGCCTGTGGACTGTTTCCAGAAAAGATCAGCATTTGAACTTGTGAACTGAGTAAAGCAGATGGCCATCCCCTGTGTGGGTGGATATTATCTAGTCCACTGAGAGCTTGAATAAAACTGAAGGTAGGAAAAGGTTAAACTTGCTCTCTGACTGCTTGAGGTAGGACATCAGTCTTCTGCCCTTGGTGTTTCTTGTTCTCAGGCCTTCAAATCAGGACTGGAATCTACACCATTAGCTCTTTGGCTCTCAGGCATTCAAACCACACTGCTGCGCTTTCCTGGGTCTCCAGATTGCAGACAGATAATGGGACTGTTCACACTACGTAACCATGTGAGTCAATACCTTGTAATAAATTAATCAATCCTCCCCTCTCTTTCTCGCCACACACACACACACACACACACACACACACACACACGTATGTATATCCTACTGGTTGTTTCTCTGGAGAACCGTGACTAATACACCCACGCTACCTCAGACTAGTTATTACACTTTATGTGCTCCTACAAATTTGGAGAGAAAAAGATATACTCTTAAAGATTTGCTAGTTACTTTGGTTCACAGCAACAGCAAAGATAAAATGAGAAGATGTTCAATGGTAGAGGTTAAAAGTTATTAGAACTTATTTTTACGAATCAATTATTTACATTCTAGGAAGTAATATACATATCTCAAAAATGTACACAGTGGTGTGCACCTGTAGTCCCAGTTACTTGACAGGCTGAGGCAGGAGGCTTGCTTGAGCCCAGGAATCTAAGTACACCTTGAGCAACAAAGTGAGACGTCCCATCAAAAAAAAAAAAAAAAGTAAATGAAACATCAGTATGAGCTTCAATACTCTTTAACTATAAATTATTACAAAAAGTAGTGTGGCATAGTAGAAAGAGTAATAGGGGTATTGAAGGTTTCCTACATGTTCTATGTTTTTTCCTGAGACCTCAACCTCAATTTTATCATCCTCAAACCAGAATAGCTAATTACAAGTTATTGTAAGAATTAGAAACAACACATAAATGCCACAAGAGTACCTGGCATATTTAGGCAATCATTGGTAGTTTTCATTTAATTAAAAAAACTAACTAAAATAAAAAGGATAATGTATCTTAACTGAGTTTATTTCAAGAATGTTAAGATTGGATATCATCTGAAAACTAATTAAAGTAATATACCATGTTAATAAAATAAAGGGGAAAAAATGTATGACCATCTCAGTAGATGCAGAAAGAGCATTTGACAAAATCTGACAGCCATTCATGATAAAACTAAAACCAGAAACAAATGGGAATTTTCTCAACCTAATAAAGAGCATCTACAAATGTGCATTAATTTCAACATTGTACTGCAAGGTAATCTCAACAGATACAAATGTCAATATCGATTCATAACAAAACAGTAAAGCAAACTGTGGGTAGAATAAATTTTTTCAACCTAGCAAAGGGAATCTACAAACGCTCCCCTTAATCTCTGATTCAACAGTCTACTCCAAGGGAAAAGAAGACAAAATTGTGAAGGATGAAGTAAAACTGTTTCCACATATGGTCATCTACATTAAAAATCCCACCAAAACATTTATAAAAACAAGTGACTTTAGCAAGTTCTAATGATACAAGGCAAATATACAAAAACCATCTGTATAACAGCAAGAATTACTCAGAAAATTAGAGAACAATTCTATTCACAATATGTAAGAACTTAGTGAAAGATATACAAAAAGACTATAATTTGAAAAGCTATAAAACATTGCTGAGAGAAATGAAAGATCGAAATAAATGAAGAGATAGACAATGCTCATGGACTTACTATTGTTAAGATGTCAATTTAACACAATCCCAACCAAAATTCCCAGTACTTTTTTTTTTTTTTTTAAGAAATTTGCAGGCTGATTCTAAAACATATATAAAAATGCAAAGGCTCTGTAATAGCAAAAGACATTTTTAAAAAGAAAAGTCAGTGGTCTCCAATTATGAGATTTCATGACTTCTTTTAGAGCTCTATCAATCAAGATAGATATAGGAATAAAGACAGACATATAGCTCACTAGGACATAATGGAAAAGCCAGAAACAGACCCAGACAACTGCTTTTCAACAAAGGTACCAATGTAATTCATGGTATTCAAATGGTAGTCTATTCAATAAATAGTACTGAAATAATTGAATGTGTTGGGTGGAAGGTGGGGGGAAGAACATTGACCTCAGATATAAAACTTAATTCAAAATTGGTCACAGGAAAAAAACCTTCTAGAAGAAAACATAGGAAATAATCTTCATGATCTTGGGTTTGACAAAGATTTCTTAGATAGGACACTGAATTATAAAAAACTCTGATGAACTAAACATCAAAATGAAGATCTTTCTAATCAACAGACATTGCTAAGAAAAGAAAAAGGCAAAATACTGATTGGGAATAAACACTGGCAAAACATACACCTGACAAAGGATTTATATCCATAATGTATAAAGAATGCTTACAACTCAAATAAAAGGCATCACAGTAAAATAAACAAAATGGACAAGAGATTTGACTAGACACTTAAAAAGATATAACATAGATGGCAAACAAAAGAAAATATGAACATCATTCACCATAAAGAAAATGCAAATTAAAATAGCAAAAAAAACTACACTACAACACCCACGAGAATACTTTAGTCTCAAAAAAAGGAACTTGAACTGAATTACAGCTCTAAATACAAAATGTAAAGCTACAAAATTTCTAGAAAAAACACATGAGAAAATTTCTGTGACCTTATGTTACATTAAGATTTCTTAGATACAATACCAAAAGCACAAGACAAAAAAAAAAAAAAAATGATAAACTGCACTTAAAGTTAGTATCTCCTGCTCTTCATTTTTTTTTTTTTTTTTTGAGACTGAGCCTTGCTCTGTCATCCAGGCTGGAGGGCAGTAGCATGATCTTGGCTCACTGCAACCTCTGCCTCCTGGGTTTAAGCAATTCTCCTGTCTCAAGCAATTCAAGGGCAATGGCAGAAAAACCATTACACTTGAATCATACATTTCTGTGTTTGAACTCCTGACTCTGCCTTGTGTCCAATGGAGATAATACTTACCTATTAGGGTTCTTATATGCAAAGTAGAAGTAGTAATTTGAAAGAGAGAGGAAAGCTAAAAAGAATTCAGAAAGATCAGAGGTTTCTGAGATCAAGAAAGACCATGAAGTTTCTAGGTCCCTCCCAACTAGCTAGAATTACAGGCGCACGCCACCACGCCTGGCTGATTTTTGTATTTTTTTAGTAGAGACAGGGTTTCATGATGTTGGCCAGGCTGGTCTCAAACTCCTGACCTCAGGTAATCCACCCGCCTCGGCCTCCCAAAGTGCTGGGATTACAGGCATGAGCCATGGTGCCCAGCCTTCTTCTGCTCTTCAAAAGTAACTGTTAAGGAAACAAGCCTTAAACTGAGAAAGCATCTGCAAATCATAATCTGATAAGGGACTTAAATCCATAATTTATTTTCTGAAAAACTCTTAAAACTCAGTAATACAGGCCAGGCATGGTGGCTCATGCCTGTAATCCCAGCACTTTGGGAGGCCAAGGCAGGTGGATCATGAGGTCAAGAGATCGAGACCATCCTGGCCAACATGGTGAAACCCCGTCTCTCCTAAAAAAATACAAAAATTAGCTGGGCGTAGTGGCACGCGCCTGTAGTCCCAGCTACTCGAGAGGCTGAGGCAGAAGAACTGCTTGAACCCGGGAGGTGGAGGTTGCAGTGAGCCAAGACTGCACCACTGCACTCCAGCCTGTCACCTGGCGACAGAGTGAAACTCTGCATCAAAAACAAAAAACAAAAAACCTCAATAATACAGAACACATCAGTAAAAGTGGGGGAGCAAGGAGCTCTGTGTACCTCCCCAGAAACACAAAAAAACCTGGCAAAAAACTCACAGTCAACAATGTCTCAACAGAGAATGTCAATAAAGAAATAGAAATGATAAAAAGGAAACAAATTCTGCAGCTGAAAAGTACAACTGAAATAATAAATTCATTACAGAGCTTTAACAGCACGTTTGAGCTGGCAGAAGAAAGAATCGAACTTGAAGACAGGTTAGTCGAACTTGAAGACAGATTAGTTGAAATTATCCAGTCTCAAGAGAAGAAAGGAAAAAAATGAAAAAGAAACAAGAGCCCAAGAGACTATGAGACACTATCAAACATAACAATATATGCTTTATAGGAAGTGCAGACCAGAGAAAGTGGAACAGAAAGAATGTTTGAAGAAGTAATGGCCAAAAACTTCCCAAATTTCACGAAAGACTGAAATCTATACATTTTAAGAAGCTCAAAGTCTTTAATCAGGACAAATTCTAGGAGATCCACATTGAGACACAGTATAGTCAAACTAACAAAAGCAAAGAGAGAAAGAATCTTGAAAGCGGCAAGAGAGAAGTGACTAACACATACAAGAGATCCCCAATAAGATTAAAAGCCAATTCCTCATTAGAAACCATAGAGTGCAAGAAGGCAGTAAGATGATATATTTAAAGTGCTGAAAGACCGAAAAAACCCAAACCTGTCAGCAAAGAATCCTATATGCAGAAAACTATGTTTCAAAAGTGACGATCAGTACGCATACTCACATGGGAGGCAGGCAAATAAACAAATATTTCACACACATGCAGTGTAGCCTCATAGGGGTGGTGACATTATAACATAATTGTGAAGGATACATAGCAGAAAAAGTATTTCAAGTACAGTGTGTGTAAAGGCACAGCAGTGTGTGAAAGCATGGTATGTTTGGGGAATGTCAGGAATTTATTCTGGAAATTGCTCTTGCTGATTCTGCTTTTTGGTTAGATTATATAAATCTCCTTGAATTAGATAATCAGATAATAATATAATCCCCCCCTTCAACAGCTGGTCCTAACCCTGCCTCAGTGGGCAGGTCTTATTCCAGTCCTAGCCCCTTCCACTGACCAAGTCAGGCTCTAAATAATTAGCCCAATCCAAACCACCCTTCTTAAAGCAAATGGCATCTTTTTACCAAAGTTCAGGCAATAAAGGCTCTTCTGTCACAGTACCCACAGGACCAAGTCTTCTCCTGTCTAAAAAAGAAGGCCTTAATTATATTTCAACAGGACAATTTATCTGCTACCTTATGTGACACAGCAATTAAACTCTAAGATTCTAGACAGGACCCAGGCAGAGGAACATGGCAGAAAGAACATTACACTTGAATCATACATTTCTGTGTCTGAACTCCTGACTCTGCCTTGTGTCCAATGGAGATATTAATATTTACCTATTAGGGCTCTTATATGCAAAGTAGAAGAAGTAATTCGAGGGAGAGAAGGAAGGGCGAAAATAGAAAGATCAGAGGTTTCTGAGATCAAAAAAGACCATAAAGGTTCTAGGTCCCTAACTGTTAACTGTGGTTATCCCTGGAGAGAGAGAATGGGGTAGGTAGGGGCTTTTTCTTTTAATTTCTGATAAATGTTGGCATTGTTTGATTTCTTTTTTTTACAATGAACATGATTTTCTACCTAAAATATATTTGGCATATATATTATACCTCAATAAAAAGTTTCTTAAAAACTTATATTCTTTGGAAAATCATCCAGGAGACAGATAAGAATGGTTGTTTCTCAGAAGTACTGGTAGACCTGAAGTCTAGAGTGAAAGGAAGACTTAGTAGATCTGCCCTACTAGAGATGCTAATGGGACACCAGACAGTGACTCAAAGCCATATAAGGAAACAAAAACACCAGTAAAGGCAACTACAGAAGTAAATATAAATAGTGTTATTGCATTTTTGGTAATTCCCTTTTTCTTATATGATTTAAAAGAAAAACTCATAAGATAATTATAAAGCAAAGTTATCGGGCATATTATACATAAATGTAAAATTAGCACAAAATATAAATATGTAAATTGACACAATAACATTTAGAAGAAGGATGAGATATATGGAAGTGTAATTTTTGTAAACGATAAGAGCTAAATGGGTATTAATTCAAACTAGGTTGTTACAAGATATTAATTGTAATCCCCAAGATAGCCACTAAGAATATTACTAACAAATATGTACAGAAAAGGTAATGAGAAGGGAATCAAAATGGTACGCTATACAAGTCAATTAAACAAAAGGGAGTAATGAAGGAAATGAGGAACAGAAAAGATATGACATACAGCAAACAAATACTAAAATGGCAGAAACCCTTTCTTAACAGTAATTAAATATAAATGAATTACACTCTCCAATTAAAAGACAAAGGTTGACCGAATGGATTTTTTAAAAATCGATACATATACTACCTACTAGAGTCAAGCTATAGATCCCAAAACACAAACAGACGGAAAGCAAAAGGACAGAATAAGATACTTCATACAAACAGTAATCAAAAGTAAGCTTGGGTATTTATACTAGTATCAGACAAAATAGGCTCTAAGTTGAAGACTGCTATAGGACTCAAAGAAGGACATTAAAGACAAAAAAGCTCAATCCATCAAGAAGACAAGACAATTACAGACACAAACCCACCTAATAAGAGCCCTAAAATATATGAGGCAAAATTTTACAGAAATGAAAGAGAAATACATTAGACTTAACAGACATATACTGAACACTCCACCCTACAACAACAGAATGAAGCACTCTTCTCAAATGCATTTAGAACAATATCCATGGATAGACCACATTTAGACCACAAAACAATACACTTTAAAAGACTGAAATCACACAAAATATCTTCTCCAGAGACTATGGAATGAAATTAGAAATCAATAACAGAAAACTGGAAAATTAAAAAACATGAAGAGATTAAATAACAACTTTAAACAGACAAAAGGTTAAAAAAGAAATCACAAAGGAAATTAGAAAATACTACAAATAAAATCAAGCCCCCAAAACAGTAACCCAATTTTATGTCCAAAGAAACCAGAAAAAGAGCAAACTAAACCCAAAGCTAGCAGAAGGAAGGAAATAATTTAGAGTGCAGATAATGTAATAAAAAACTTTTTTAAAATTGAGAATCAATGAAATAAAAATTGCTTCTTTGAGACGATCAACAAAATTGAAAACATTAAGTTAGATGACCCAGAGAAAAAGACAGGACTCAAATTACTAAATCAGAAGAAATGAAAGTGGGACACTGCTACATACCTAATAGAAATAAAGAGAATTAAATGGAACTATCATGGACAATTGTATGGTAAGAAGTTAAATAGTTAATAAATTAAACAATAAGTTAAATAAATAACAAGTGACTCAAGAAGAAATAGAAAATTTCAACATATCTACAGACAAGAGATTGAATCACTAATGAAGAACCTCCCAGCAAATAAAAGTCCTAGCACAGATGGCTGCACTGGTGAATCCTACTAAATATTTAAAGAAAAATTGGCACCAATCTTTCTCAAACCCCTCCAAAAGATACAAGGGGACACTTCCTAACTCATTTTATAAAGTCAGCAATACCCTGATACCAAAGCCAGATAAACACATCACAGAAAATAAAATTATAAGCCAATCTCTCTTACAAAAATAAATGCATATATCCTTAACAAACTACCAGCAAACTGAATTCTGATTAAGAAAATTTTGTACCATGACCAAGTGGGATTTATCCCAGGAATGCAAAGTTGTTTCAACATATGGTAATCAATTAACGTAATATACCTTATTAGTAGAGAAAAAAGAAAAAGGACACATGCTCATCTCAATAGATGCAGAAAAAGCATTTGACAAAATTCGTTGATGATGAAAACACTCACATTTAGGAATATAAGGGAACTTCCTCAGCATCTATGGAAAAACCTTTAATTAACATAGGGATTGGTGAAAGACTGCACAATTTCCACCTAAGATCTGGAACAAAACAAAGATACGTACTTGCACCACTGCTACTCACCACTGAACCAGAAGGTCTATTCAGAGCAATAAAGCAAGAAAAGGGATAAAAGGCACCCAAATCGAAAGCAAGAAGTAACTCTATTCACAGAAGGCATAATCTTATATGTAGAATTTTCTAGAGAATTCACAAAAAAACTGTTAGAGCTACTAAACGAATTCAGGTAAGTAACAGGATGTAAACTCAATACACAAATATCAGTTGGATTTCTATGCAACAATGAAGAATCCAAAAAAAATTAAGTGAATAATTCCATTTACAATAGCATACAAATTACTTAGTAATAAATGTAACCATGGCGATAAAAGAATTGTGCACTGAAAAGTACAAAACAGTGCTGAAAGAAATTTAAAAACCCTAAATAAATGGAAAGACACTTTGTATCCGTGGGTTGAAAGTCTTTATCATTAAGATGGTTATACTCCCCAAAGCAATTTATAGATTTGATACAATTCCAATCATAATCCCAATGGCCTTTTTTGCAGGACTGGAAAAGCTGGGCCTAAGGTGCAAGAAATCCTGAATAGTCAAAAGGATCCCCAAAAAGAAAAAGCGGATTCAAATTTTCCAATTCCAAACTTACTACAAATCCATAGTAATCAAGACAATGTGGTACTGGCACAAGGACAGACATATACATCATGGAAAAGAAGAGTCAATAAATAAACTCACATTTTTTATAGTAAACTGATTTTTCAATAAGGGTGCCAAGACCATTAAATGGGAAGAAAACAGTCTCTTCAACAAATGGTCTTAGGACAACCGGATAGCCATGTAAAAAGGAATGAAGTTGAACCCCTACCTCAAATGCTATTCAAAAAAAATCAACTTGAAATGGATCAAAGACCTAAATGTAAAAGAGAACTATAAATCTTCTAAGTAAAAATGCAGGAGTCAATTTTCATGACTTTGTATTTGGCAATGGTTTCTGAGATATGACATCAAAAGCACAAGCAACAAGAAAACAATAAATTGAACTTTACCAAAATCTAAAACTTGTGCATCAAATGACAATCCACAGAATCGAGAAAATATTTGGAAATCATATAACCTGATAAGGGTCTAGTATCTAGAATACATCAGAAATGCAATGCAACAATAAAAAGACAAGTAATCCAATTTAAAAATGGACAAAAGGTCTGAAAAGACATTTCTCCAAAGAAAATATTCAATTGGTCAACAAGCACATGAAAAAATGCTCATCATTACTATTAGGGATAAGTAAATTAAAGCCATAATGAGATTCCACTTCATGTCCACTAGGATAGCTATAATAATTATGTGTTAAAAGTAAAGAGTAAGTGTTAATGATGATATGGAGAAATTAGAACCTTAACATATTGCGAATGGGAAAGTAAATGATGCAGCAAAGGAGGAAAAGAGTTTGGCAATTCCACAACATATTAAACAAGGCTACCATATTACCCAGCAATTCCCCTGGATATATACCCAAAAGAATTGAAATACTTCAATTCAAACAAAAACTTGTATACATATGTTCATAGCCACACTATTTAGAAAAAATATCACTAAATCACTACATCACAAAGGATCTAATTATACATCATTGGTAAATGGCTATACAAAAAAAGTGGTATAGCTATACAACGATCACGTGGCTATAAAAAGGAATAATGTACTGATATATGCTGTAACATAGTCACTACATCACAAAGAAACAATCTAATTATACACCATTGATAAATGGCCATACAAAAAATGTGGTATAGCTATACAATTATGTGGCTATAAAGAGGAATAAAGTACTGTTTTTATGCCCAAACATAGATAAACCTAGAAAATATTAAGTGAGAAGTCAGACATAAAAGGTTACATATATTTTGGAAATAGGTAGAGGTGACGGTTGAATAACATTGGGAATGTACTAGAAGTCACTGAAATGTCCACTTTAAAATGGCTAATTTTTGACCGGGCATGGGGGCTCACACCTGTAATTCCAGCACTTTGGGAGGCTGAGGTGTAAGGATTGCTTGAGGCCAGGAGTTTGAGACCAACCTGGGCAACACAGTGATATCCCGTCTCTCCAAAAAAAAAAAAAAAAAAAAAATTTAATTAGCCAGTCTCGGTGGCACATGCCTGTAGTCCTAGCTGCCCTGGAAGCTGAGGTGGGAGGACTGCTGGAGCCCAGGAGTTGGAGGCTGCAGTGAAGTATGATTGTGCAACTGCAACTCCGGCCTTAGGTGACAGAGTGAGACTTTAATTTATAAACTTAATAAAAATAAAACAAATTTTATAAAATGGCTAATTTTATAAACGTGAATTTTACCTCAAAAAAAGGCCAAATGTACACCTATCATATGATGCAGCAAAGAGAAATAAGACATATGTCCATTGTACACAAAGGTTCATAGAAAGTTTATTTGTAATAACTAAAAACTATAACAACGAAAATGAATAAAATAAACTGTGGTATATTCATAGAGAATACAGTTACTAAAACTCATTGAACTATACCCCCAAAATGGGCGACTTTTATTGCATACAATGTTTATGAACAATTTTATTTAAAACAAAAAGATAAGTTTAAGATAAAAGGCAACAAAGTTACAAGTTAACGGTAAGTTATAAATACATAACTAGTCCTCAGGAAACAGGTGTCATCCTCTCCCCTTCCCCACTCCGCCACGCAACGCAACGGGTCCATATATCCATTTTCATGTTTCTTCATGATTCCACTGCCATAGCAATACTTAAGACCTTTCTGGCTTGGCGTCCAACAGTCTTGTGATATCCCAACCCCAAAATTCAAGAAATCACACGGTCTAGCCTGTATCAGATATGCAGCTCTGATGTAAATACCTGTACCACTTTTGTTGGAGAAGTGGTATGGGATGGGATCATATTTAGAACTCTATGTTCCTTAGACCAACCCTACCCCACTGGTCGTCAGAATGATGTCCCTACATTGTTGGGCAGGTTTTTAAAAGAAAAGCTGTGGGCAAGGATATTAGGTAACTGTCTTAACTGCTCAAACCGAAAGGGAAAACTTTTCTGTTTTTTTAATTCCCTAACATTTTGAATTAAGATACTTTTCATTACACCTAATACATATCAATCTTATAATTAAAAAAAATAAACTCTGTCAAGAGGAAATTAAATATTTAAAAAATACATTTAAAGTTACTAAATCTTTTGGTGCTTCAGTTTCTTCATCTTAATATAGAGGTAATAAAATGGTTGTGAAGATTAAGTGAGAAAATATGTATAAAGCATTAAAATTCATGAATATTAACAAATATTGCTCCGGAATTTTTTCCCACTTGAAATGTCTTCTGAGCCTACAATTTCAATACTTATTTTTCCATATTAAGTTTATAAACAATATGCTATCACTAATACCTCTAATAAACTACAATTACATACTATCATCTCAGAAAAAAGCCAAGCCTTAAAAAAAAAAAAAAAAAAAAAACTGAGTCATTAACACAAGACAAAATGTGTTAAATTGTTAAAATAACAAGTACTCACTGAACATATACAGTTTCAGATTATCAGGACACTCACTGTTCTGCTCTGTGCACTGCAGACATAAAAATTAAAAGGATAAGGGCAGTCTTGCGCTGTATATTTATAAGCAAATTACACTGAGGAAGAAGCACAGCCTGGTCAAGTCTTTAAACTCATTTGGGTAAAATCTTATGTGGAAAGAAAAAGGCCAATGGCTAAATATGCATAAAATGTGATAAGAAATAGATTTGGAGAATTCTAGTAGTACTAATGGAACATCAGCAGGTTGGAAGAGAGTGGCAGAATATTACGAAGATGTTCCTTGGAAAGAGAAGTTGGTACCAGACTCTGAAGGGCTCTGTAAAAAGAAAAAAGGAAAGCTAAGAAATTTGGATTATATATGGTAGACAATGGGAAGCCATCAGAGATTTTTATGGAGCAACATCTGGAGGGAGACTGCAGAGAGGCAAAAAACATTACTTTTTTAAAAAAGCATAAACTTTTGAGTTAAATCTAATTTCCGACTGTAGTTCCAATGTGTTAGTTGTGTGAGAACAAATCACTGAGCCCCTCTCAGCTTGTTTTATTCGAAGATAATAACCACCTCAGCGATGTTGTAAAGATTAACGAGAGAATGTATGGGATGTGATTTTTACAGTTTAGTAACTATGTAATTGGAGACTTATGTATCATTTGCTCTGTGCCACACACTATTCTAAGGTCTTTGTATATATTAACTCATTTAACCCTCACAATAATCCTACAGAGTAGGTAACCCCTTTACATGGTAGAGGGAAATGAAGCACAGAGAGGTTAAACAGCTTGCCCAGGGTCACCAGCTATCATATCAAGTGGTGGAGATGGGATTCAAAACAAGGCAATCTGGCCCCAGTTTCATGGCTTTAATCAACACATTATAATGTCTCTCTAGGAAAGATCAAATCAGTGTTTGTAAAACTCATACCATTTTCTAACCTTTCAGTTAAATATGCAGACTCTTCAAAATACCATCCTCCAGACCTACAGATTCAGAAACTGAGATTTGAAGTGCAGGAATCAGCATTGAACAAATCCTTCAAGGTAATATATACACAATAAATTTTGAAACTCACTGATTTAAGAAAGCAAAAACTCAAAATAATTCAGGTAGGAAAAAAAGAAAGATTAGGATATAGAGATCAATTTTTTAAAATTAACATTTGCTGATAACACACATGAAATGAGCAGAAAAGCTTAGAGAAGGATAGCCAATGTCTTTGTTTCAAAGACAATATATGAAAAATGTTCATATTTCAACTATCCTCAACACCGAGTATTTAAATCTATACTTCCTGGCTAACACTGAAAGCAAAAGTTCAACAGCAGGAAGAATGGCGGTGTTGGAATAGCCTGCAGTGGATGAAGGAATGTCTCTATTTTAATATTATGAAGTCCCACTTTTAAAAAGATATTTATACCTTTATATGGTACAATACCCTGGTGTTAAAATATTAAGAGGAGCTTAAAATATCTTTTCATTAAGCTACACAGTTAAAACTGACTATTTTTAATAAAGCAAGGTATAAAACTCGTACACATTTAAAGTTCCCATTTACAGTTTACATTTATGGAACACATTTAAACTATTCCAGAAAGCATGACTTTACTACTGGGTCAAATTTTCATATTTCAGATAGTTTATCATTAAAAAATAAATTTTAAAAAAGGAAGCCCAAAATAAAATCCAAAGAAAACAGATGCTCAAAGCATTAGTGGAGTACTTCCAAAAAGACTCCATAATAACCCAGTTGGCCAATGAATGAAGGAGGCGAAAAGCCAGGGCGATGGAACTAAACCTTATCCCTATTGTTTGCAAACTAAGACCCTCGTGAATCACCACCACTGTTACTATAGCCGGTTTAAATAAGAAAGAGTCTCGGATTTTTGCGGTACCTGAAAAATGTCAACCGTGAAAGAAAAATATCCGGGTTTTAAATACAAAGGATACTCGGATTTCAGTTTAAATCCCCACCAGGCATTTCAAAGACTGTCACTTCCCTGTAGCACAGGGTTAATCAACACTGCCTTGGTATCTCTCTTAAGAGGAACCTGGAGCCAAGTAAAGCATCTTTTCATTCTAAATCTGCCCCAACCTTCCATCTTCATAAAAAGAGGTTCGTTTTTACGTGGCAACTCTTTCACAAACAAGATTTAACGACCGAATTGGTGGAAATAAACTATGGGTTACCAATAAAAAAAAAAAAAAAAAGCCACGGAGAACGCGTATCAACAAGGCTTACTCGCGGGGGGGCAGGCAGGGCCTCGGAATCCCCAGCACTGAGGGCTGGCTGGTGTGTGCAGTGGTCGAGAGAGCTGGTCAGGCAGACGCCCCCAGTGCCCCGAATTCCCAGAGTCTCCAGGCCGGGCCCCAGCGCCCGACGTCCCAAAAGCACTGCGAGGCCCCCGCTGCGCTGTCCGGCCTCCCGACACACTGTCCCACCCCACCGTTCCGCTTCTCTCCCTGGAACACTCGGCGTATTCCCGTTCCCCATTTACTCACCAAGGTGCGCCGGGCAGAAGTTCCAGAGCGTCTGCGTCACTTTTCCCTGCCCGCTCAGCGCCGCGGCACGCGGACCGCGAGCAGCCACACTCAACGGCCCACAAGATTCAAATTCGCCCACTTCCGCTCCCAAACCCGGAAGGAGCGATAAGCCCTGCCCTCGAGGGGGCGGGACCCCCGAAGGTGCTCGCGGTGAGGAAGAGCGCGCGCGCTCCCGCCCGCTTGGCGCCCCAGCCGTGCTGCTCAGTGCTGACTTGCCTCTGTCGCCTTCGCTTGTCTTGCCAGGTCCCTCTTCCCGATCTCACAAAAACTCCGGGCTCAGGGTCGTTGTCTTCGCCTGTTTGTCCTTGAGGGGATTCTCTTGTTTCTGAACTGGACAGAGACGTGCTGAAGTTTCGTCACCTGCGAGGAATGAGGCGAATGAAAGCACCAACAGCTGCGAGGGTTTTATCTTTCCTCTTATCCTCGAGCAAACAGCAGCAACAGCACGAAGGAAAAAAAGCAAGCCCTCCAAATACTTAGTGCAGCCTTTCCTGAGCCTCCTCAGTCCTATCCCGGCACAGTTAGGGCTTTTAACTCTTTCTGTCCCCGGTTTGGGGAAAACAGAAAGCCAAGTTCACCCGTATTCAGCCAGAAGTTGAAAATAAGTGCTCAGACCAACTCCTGGTCTCAAACTGATGGCAAGTGTTAGAAAGCAATAAATCTTATTCCCGCCCCCCGCATAAGGGCTCACTTTACGAGATTATTAAGTATTGTCCTGTGAGATTATTGGAATAACACTATCTTCTCGTTTATTGAGGACCACAGTACATCTTTGATCCAAAATGTCTTAAGCTTCTGAAGAGACATGTGGGAGCTTCCAGAAACTAAAGGAAGGACTGGAAATGCTAGGGATTGAGGGGCACTAAAGAACTCTGACTTTTATAGCTGTAA
The DNA here is from genome assembly GCF_048565385.1 of Saimiri boliviensis. Classification (NCBI taxonomy): domain Eukaryota; kingdom Metazoa; phylum Chordata; class Mammalia; order Primates; family Cebidae; genus Saimiri; species Saimiri boliviensis. The sequence continues at coordinate 53,509,332 of NC_133450.1, read as the reverse complement.
TTGATGTTGCCACCAGATCATCCTCACATCTAATATTAGCATTGAACCTAAACTGATCAGTTCACACCAATCCATGACGGCATACCTTTAGTCTTTATAAAAGATACAATTTGAAAGGTTTACTAGATTTTTAGGAACCTATCCTACAGGTAATCTGACACAGAGAGTAGTAAACCTATTAACTGATGTACTGTTTTTAACAGTGGAAGATAGAAAATAACCTGGGTCTACCAATAAAGAAGTGGTTTAAGGCAAGTAAGTTATGATACTTTAGCATCTACTATGCTGACACTGTGGGAACTAAATGTAATCAAGTAGATCAGCAGGTACTGAAATGAAAAATTGAAAAAAGTTTAAGAAGGACTATAGTATCCTACTTTGAAAGTATACGTGTGTATATGTTATACAAAATTGAGGGATGGATACCTAAGCTGTAAACATCTCTGGGAGCAGGATTGATAATTGGAGTAGGAGGAGATGGATGGTTTTACCTTTCATTTTTATCACCAGTTGAATTTTTAAGACAATAAGCTTTTTTTTTCTTTTGCAATTTTGTTCTTTAAGGAAGATTGTTAGAAATTGAATATATTCTAGATATAGAATCAGGTTTATTAAGCATATAAATTTGTTTGGATAGTCCATGTCCATTCATTCATTCAGCGATTCATTCAATAATTACATATAACAATTTAACCACACATTTTGTCATTCATGATATATTGTATTATTTTATGTTCTACATATCTAATATGACCCCATTAAATATATTGGTCCTTGAAGTTTCTTGAAGGCAGCAACTATGTCATATATTTTCCTATGTCTTTCATAATTCTTGGCACCTTCCCAATATTTTTTTTTTTTTGAGACGGAGTTTTGCTCTTGTTACCCAGGATGGAGTGCAATGGCGCAATCTCGGCTCACCGCAACCTCCGCCTCCTGGGCTCAGGCAATTCTCCTGCCTCAGCCTCCTGAGTAGCTGGGACTACAGGCACGTGCCACCATACCCAGCTAATTTTTTGTATTTTTAGTAGAGACGGGGTTTCACCATGTTGACCAGGATGGTCTCGATCTCTTGACCTCGTGATCCACCCGCCTCGGCCTCCCAAAGTGCTGGGATTACAGGCTTGAGCCACCGCGCCCGGCCGGCACCTTCCCAATATTAAGTGTTATTCTTCACAGGAATTAAATTCTCAAGTCAACCTGTACACAAAAGTTAAAATTGCCCTGGAAAAGCCACCCAGAAAATCATATATATATATATATGATTTTCTTTATACAACTCTATGGGCAAGTTTTTAATTTTTTATTTTTTTGTTTGTCCCCTGAGTTGTCCTTGGTCAGTCCTTCTCTGCAACCCTAAATGAATTCTTCAGTTTCTTCCACTAAAATGTTGACAAAGTCATTATCACCCCACAGCCTGGCTATCACTTGGGAAAATGAGATTCAGTTCTCATCAGTAGTGGAGAGCCCTGTAAAGTCATTCACATTTTTTTCCATAAGATTAGCCAGGCTTAATTGTATTAATTGTCTAGAGCTAGAGTTCACTGAGTGGTCTATCTGGTTATTTGTGCTATTTAAAATGTTGTTCTTTTTTTTTTCACCAGAATGAGTATAGGTGATTTTGAATACAATCAATATTCAAGTAATGTTACAGCATTTCATGAACAAAAAAGATCTTTAATAAATACCCACTGATTAAATCAAAGAGCCTGAGTAAATACAGACTTAAGGACTTTTGAAAGAAAATAGTCATTGCAAAATATACTTAAATCTAACAAACCTGGCCATCAGACTGGGCATTCTGATAGCTTAAAAACATTTTTAATTAAGTGAAATTAATATAAATATTCTGCTTAATAAATGCTGCAAAAATTGAAGAATAAAATTAAGAATTTTATTCAGTCTCTGATAATCCTTCAGTAATGTGAACTAGTTGAGAACTGAATTCTTATAAAATTTGAGTCATAGCTAATATAACCTTCTCTCCCTCCTGCTTTCCTCTTCCTATTAAATGCATATACAGCAGAAAACAAGATAAAAACACTTCTGGGACCAAGGGTCATCAATTTTACATGGAAGAAACAACATAAACTGCTTTGGCAGAAGAGTTCCTGTAATCTACTCTAAAAGGTTCTTACCACAATCAACATGAGTAACAGAAATTATAAAATGCTTAGAAATAAATTTTAAAGAAAATACACAAAATTAAATTAGAATTCAATTTAATTTTAATTTAAAATTTAAATACAGTTTTAAATAAATGTTCTTTCTAAAGAAAGATATAGAACCTGCTACTTTAAAATATAATTGGAGAACATAAGTGATTGCAATATTCAAATAGGAAAATTAATACATGAGAATTCTTAAAACAGAAAAAGAAAACAGAGGTCAGGAGTAGAATTTGTCTTACTAGATAGTAAAAACTTACCACAAAGCTGCTACAAAGAGTAGTGAAAACAACAACAACAACAAAAAAACCAGATGAAAAATGTAGTATTAGCACAAAAAAGAAAAATACTTAGAGAATCCAGAAAAATTAAACTATATATAGAGAGAATATTAATATAAAGGTGATATTTCAGTTTTAGGAAAAGGATGGCTTCATTCATAAATAAACAAGAATTGGCAGTAACTGGCTGGTTATATAGAAGATAAAAAGTTAAGCCTGTACCTTTTATCATATAGCAAAATTAATTCTGGAAGGATTAAAGATTGAAATAAAAAAAATAAAACAAGAGTATATTGGGGAAAAGTTTAGAACAGTAACTATGACTTTTAGTGGAAGAGACTTCTTAAACAAGGCAGGTAGGTCTAGGTGCAGTACCTCTTGCCTATAATCCCAGCATTTTGAGAAGCCAAGGCAGGAAGATCACTTCAAATCAGGAGTTTGTGACAGCCTGGGTAACATAACAAGACCCCTGTCTCTATGAATTTTTTTAAAAAATTTATCTGTGTGTGGTAGTGTGCACCTGTCGTCCCAGCTACTCAGGAGGCTGAGGTGGGAGGATCCCTTGAGCCCAAGAATTGGAGGTTGCACTGAGCTATGCACCACTGCACTCCAACCTGGGTGACAGAGCAAGACAAGAATCCTAGAAGCCATAAAATAAAAGATGAATATGTTTGATTATGTTAAAGTTTAAAATATTTGAAGAGCAAAGTCACCATGACACATTGAAAGATAAATGAAAGACCATGATAAAATATTTATAAAACATAGGACACTACATTAACAATTCTAATAGAAAAAAATTTTATAATTTGTTTTCAAAAAGCAATCGAAATGGGCAGAAGAAATGAACAAGTAATTCATTGAAAAAGAAGTGAAAAAGGACAAGACACAAAAAATACTCAACCTTACTAACTCACTTTTGGGAATGTAAATCAACCAACCAAATACCAACTTTCCTTTATTGGATTAGCAGAAATTAAAACAATTCATAGTATCCCATACAGGGAGGGTGTGGTGGTAAAATATACACGCTTAACCACAGGAGCATACATTGCTACAACTCTTGGAAAGTAACTCAGGCTTTTCTCAACTTTGGGATTCTCCTATAGAAATAAGCATGTTAGTGCTTTTTGAACCACTGCTTATAATGGCTCCTAACTGGAAATGACTATCAAGAGGAAGATCATTGAATGAGTAAGGTAGGGCACATCCATCCTTTTAGGAGACTATCTAAACTTGTGTTACTTTGCCCCATAAACCATTGCCTCCAAAATTAGGGCTATTGAACCAAGACATGCAAATAAGGTATGATATTCTTTAGAGAAATAACAATACTCTGTTATATAGTAATGCTGATAAACCTGGCACTCATTCTTAAGTTAGCACCTACCTAGAATTAATATATATTTTTGGGCTAAATTATCCTTTACAGGAACTCATTCCTCCCCTGGGTTAGCCATATTGAACTTCTGGTAACCCCTCTTGCTTTTCAAATGAGTCAGATTTTTTTGATCCTCATTACCTACCTACATTTGAAGCAAATACTTGACTGATACTTAGGGCAAAACCAACCCTGAATGTCTCTGTTTACTTTTCTCTTTCACTCTGAGGATAAATTTCTAGCTTTCTGTCTAGTCTCTCTCCTCAGCAATACCTATTAATATTCTGCCCGGTATTGATATCACCTCACTTTATCTGTTGCCTTGATTAGAGAGCATCCCTGAGATCTTAGAAGGAAAATTTTTAATTAAGTTTTCTGATACTCCGAGCCCATTTTCTATGTACTTGGATCTTTTGTCCTTAAGTGTTCATCTAACTGCTGTTCAGTGTCTTGTAAGTTAAACACACCTAATAGAGTCATACTATAAGAAGTGTACTTGGAGTCTGGGTGCAGTGGCTCACACCTGCATTGTATATGGCTCACATAAATGATGTCACAATCATTTCCTCCTCAGAATACAGGGCATTGTAGAACTCTATTCCCAAACTTCTTCACTAACCTCCAACAATAATGTAAAAGCATGAAATAGAGGTAATTCTCTTCTCCCCAGTTGACTTTACATATTAATCATTTCTACTCTACTTATGATCTCATTACTGCTCCCGTATTTACTTCAGGTTTGTTTTTTTACTTCCTCCTTTAATGGTCTGCTTTTCTTCTTCCCCTCTCTGTGCTCACTGTCTTTATCTGTTACTTAGGCTTCATCTAGGATTTGCAGCAATATTTGAATACTTTGGAATATACTTAATATTTATAATTATGGCATTAATGCTACAAAATTTTCATCCCATGATTCCAAAATATATTAGCCTATATTATCATTATTAATTATTGAGAAAGGATTTTGTTCTGTCACTCATGTTGGAAGTGCAGGGGTACGATCATAGCTCACTGCAGTTTCAACTGCCTGGGCTCAAGTGATCCTCTCATTTCAGCGTTTCAAGTAGCTGGGACCGTAGGCATGCACTGCCATGCACAGCTAATTTTTTAAAAAAATTTTTGTAGAGATTAGGGGGTCTCGCTATGTTGCCCAGACTGTTGAACTCCTGGGTTCAAGTGATCCTCCTGCCTCGGGCTTCAAAAGTGTGGAGATTACAGGTGTGAAACACTGCCCCAGCCATAGCCCATATTATTGATCACCTACTGTGTAGAAGTTATAATGATAATATCATACAAAATAAGTACATGACCATTATTAGTGTATGACCCCATGGGTAATACAGATTTGCCACACTTCTGCTATGCTGTCAGCAGTGCTAATATGTTTCTGAATGGAGTTGTATTCATTTTACCAAGCCAAAAAGCCTTGCTGCCTGATGCACTAAAAGCCAATATATGACAAAACTGGGCTTTTGAGAAAAGAAAAGCTTGTTATTATAAGTTGACTCACAAGAAGACAGGAGTCCAGCTCAAAACTGTCTCTCTGTGCTAGTTTTACTTTTGTTAGAAAAAGTTTAGAGGGTGATTCTAAGGCTAGCAGGTGATTGGTGGAATAAAAGTGAAGGTCTGGAAAGTCCTCAGGCATGACTAGTTATCTCTTTGTGCCTCCTCATGGGTCGCTGGTGCAAATTTAGGGGAGTTAATATGAAACTTGGTAGAAATTCAGACTGTGACATCAACAAACTTGCTCTATACAAACTCCTGTTGGCTCACAAGAAGACAGGAGTCCAGCTCAAAACTGTCTCTCTGTGCTAGTTTTACTTTTGTTAGAAAAAGTTTAGAGGGTGATTCTAAGGCTAGCAGGTGATTGGTGGAATAAAAGTGAAGGTCTGGAAAGTCCTCAGGCATGACTAGTTATCTCTTTGTGCCTCCTCATGGGTCGCTGGTGCAAATTTAGGGGAGTTAATATGAAACTTGGTAGAAATTCAGACTGTGACATCAACAAACTTGCTCTATACAAACTCCTGTTGGCTCCATTGGTTCCAACAGATTTCATCCAGTTTTTTAAAATCTCTCATGTAGACCAGAGGGAGTTTCAGCTTTTAATGTCGTTAGTTATTGGTTTCTTTAACCCTTTGGTGCACAATTTCATTTATATGTTTACTAATATGTTTCTTATATTCTTTTGCCTGATCAGTCTTTTTATATCAATTTTTGAACTTGAATTAAAATACATTTTCAGAAAAGTCGGTTGCCTGCTATCAAACAGAAATCTTTCTTATTGTCTATTTACTTGGATCTTTTGATCTAAGTGCTCACCTAACTGCTGTTCAGTGTCTTGAAAGTTAAACACACCTTTTCCTGGCAGCAGGGAGCAGCACCCAAAACAGCCAATTTCGGGCCTTTTGTTTCAGGATTGTTTGAATAATAAGTAGCTATATAATAACCACAGTGATTTGGAATGGCATCATGCCTGCTGGGTAACTGTACAGATTTTACAAAGGATTCAAAGTTTGCTTGTAGCCAGTATGAAACATGGTGTTTTAATATAGGTCAAAGATGTGGTATGTTTATGTTAACATTAATCCTAAGCTGGTGTTTCAAACAAATGGTTGTCTGTATTGCTTTTTTAAATTGCTGTCTTTTGGCCTGAAGTGTTTACATAGAAATCAGAGCCTCTTTACAGTTAAGAGTAACTCCAAATGCAGAAACACACATTGGTAATGCCACCCAGAATAAATCAAGCAATGAACAACATGCTTGAACTGAATCTTTAACATTCTTGGATACAATTGCTGGCAATCAAAATTGTTTTCAGTTTATTCTGTATACTTTGATTTTTTAATCCCTCCCAGAATACTTGAGAAAAATGACTCCGCAACTGAACTGATAAAGCAACTCAGTTACAATAAGCCCAATTCTTGCCTGAGTGTTTTGTTGGGGGGTGAAAGAAAACTTCAAATTCTCACAAAGGTCTAGGGCACCGAATTATCACTTAGGAAGCAGGCACCTGCTCAAAGGTTAGCTTCAACCCTTAGGGCCATTCTTTAGGAAACATTTTTCAAAGATAATAAGTAGTGCAATGTTAAGAGCCAGACTTGAAAGCAAAACAGGCTGAGATTTAAATACTAGCTCTATTACTTACAAGCTAAGTATGAAGGACCCAACCCTTTGAGCTTCACTACACATTTCTAAGATGTAAATGATAATAACTATCAGACAGGTTTCTTGTGAACTCTAAATGAGAGGACATTTAATGGTAATTATAGTTAGGCAAATGGGTAAGACATATAGTTAACATCCCCTTCCTTCTCCTTTAAATGGCATTTGACATTCCATTCTCAGTATCCTTAGGCTGGTAAGCCACTGAAAGTCACAAAGGAATTGTCCTCCCAGGTGTATCATCTTCCCTTCAGAACATATGATACATTCCTCAGTGACCTGCTGTCTACTTTCCACCTTGGTAGTGATTTGAATTAATCCATGTTTATAGAAAGAGCTTAGGTCATGTTTGCAGCTGAAATAGTGAGAATTTCAGGGCAGTTTGATGTAATGTTTGCTATTTAACCCCTGAACGATTTTTTAAATGGTTTGGGTTTGCAAATCTAGTATCTCCAAGGTGACTCACTTCTTAGGTATTGTACAGTAATAGGTATTAAACTTCAGTCTTCCAAAAGAGGTCATGATGGGGCAATGAGGATTCCTGTAGGTAAGGTTAACCAGCAAAAGGCATATGATTGGAAAAAAGAAAGGGAACTAACATTTGTTTAATACTTTCTACATTCAAAATACTGTGCTAAAATTAAATGTTGATTTAATCTTGACAAAGTAGGTGATGAAACTAGGGCTTAATGAGATTAAATAATTTGTCCAAAGCCACAGCAAACAGAACTGGTATTTTAACAATAGCTTGTTTGGGTAGACACAAAGCTTGTTTGGTTAGACACAAAGCTTGTTCTTTTTCCATTACAGTATTTCAATTAACAGACCCCAGAAGAGCTATGAGCAGTGATAAAACCCAAACATTAATCTAAAACACTCAGCTAATAGCAAAGTTTGTTTTTTTTTGTGAGAAATTTTCTGGTTCATCTATAGAGTTATAGGATGTTAGTTTGATAAGGAACCTCAGATATCATCTAGTTTTAGGTAGAGGCTTTGTTAATATTAGTACAGAGACGACTTCAGTACTAGACTGAAAGATGAATTAGATAAACAATTTTCAAAATGTAGCTCATGAAGTCAAACTATTTTCAAAATAATACTAGATGGTTTGCTTTTTTCACTTGTATTCTCTTGCAAGTATACAACAGAGTTTTCCAGAGGCTGGATGGCATGTGATATTGCAACAGACTGAATGCAGAAACTGATATGAAAATCCAGTGATTCTCTATTAAGTTATCCATCAGAAAGATTTATATAAAGATAAAACAGCTCACACCTGTAATCCCAGCACTTTGGGAGGCCGAGGTGAGTGGATCACAAGGTCAGGAGTTCAAGACCAGCCTGGCCAACATAGTAAAACCCCATCTCTACTAAAAATACAAAAATTAGCTGGGCCTGGTGGCAGGCGCCTGTAGTCCCAGCTACTCAGGAGGCTGAGGCAGGAGAATCACTTGAACACAGGAGGCAGAGGTTGCGGTGAGCCGAGATTGTGCCATAGCATTCCAGCCTGGGCAACAAGAGCAAGACACCACCTCAAAAAAAAAAAAAAAGGGTGAAACAATGCCACTTTTCTCTTCTCACTAAAATTTTTTTGTTTTAGAAAACACAAATATGTATGTTAACATGTAGTTTCATAATGTTATTTTAAATAACAGTCCTACCTTTCAGCCCAATGTTGGGCAGCTGTGCATATGTTCCTGGAGCAGCTTACACACAGCTTGCAGGAACCAGGATGGGCAAAAAGGACCACGTCCTACAAATAGTGGGGATCTGTGCTATGATCATTGATTGCTGCATATGATCACAGAGACAGGCAAAGAGGTGGTGGTCATTATGGTTGCACTAACCCTCATTGTTGCAAACCCTCCCACCCCTCTGGCTAAAGAAATGTCCAGGAGAGTTAAAGAGGCAGTGCCTTTTCTCTCCCATTATTTTTTTTCTCTCTCCCCTTATGGAAGCCAGACATTGAAGACTAGAACATTCAAAAGCAATGGCATATGTGAGGAAAATTAGAAAGTCACCACACATGCCCAGATGAAGCTGCAGGCTCAGCAAAAACCAGAGAAGGCCTTAAGTTTAAACCTCAGGCTGATCCTCAGCACAGACACAACCTATAGCAATAATGGCAACAAAAATGATAATAATAAAATGCAAAACACCAACAAAACCTAGGGAAGGGAGAGAACCTGATTTCCAAAGGTACCACATTATCAGATTCAAACGTTCAGTTTTCAACAGCTATGACAAAATCACAAAGCATACAAAGAAACAGGAAAGTATGGTTTTTTTCAAAGGGAAAAGAATCCAATAAACTGTCTTTGAAAAAGATTGGATGGCAGATCTACTAGACAAACAAAGACTTTAAATCAACTTTCTTAAAGATGCTCAAAGTACTAAAGGAAGAAATGAGTCAACAAAATGATGTCTGAACAAAATGGAAAAATCATTAAAGAAATAAAAAGCCTAAAAAGAAACAACAAAAAAATCATGGAGCTGAAAATTATAGTAACCAAAGTGAAAAAATTCACTAGAAGTATTAAAAAGCCGATTTGCGCAGGCGGGAGAAAGAATCAGTGACTTGAAAATGGAACAGTGAAAATTACTGAGTCTGAAAAACAGAAATAAAAAGACAAGAAAATGAAACTGAGCCCAAGAGACCTATGTGACACCATAGAGCTAAACAACACAGGCATTATAGTATTCCTAGAAAGAGAAGAGAAAGAAAAAAGAGAATATCTGAAGAAGTAATGGCTAAAAATTCCCCAAATTTGATGGAAGACATGAATATAAATATCCAAGAAGCTCAGCCAACTCAATGTATGCTGAACTCAGAGACCCACACCAAGATATTATAATCAAAATGTTGAAAGACAAAGAGAATTTTGAAAGCAGCAAGAGAAAAGTGATTTGTCACATGGGGTCATAAGATTAACAGCAGATTTGTCATCAGACACTTTAGAGGCCAGAAGACAATGCACTTATGTTTTTTAAGTACTAAAAGAAAAACAATTGTCAAAGCAAAATTCTATTATAAAACCTAGTATTATAACAATGATACATAACTTCGTTTTTCCTTAATGATTTAAAAGACTGATACATTAAAAAATAAACAATTATTAGTCTAAAAGCTGTTATGATAACCTTGGTTTTCAACTCCATGCTTTATTCTCTATGTAAGTTAAGTGACTAATAGGCTAGAAAATTATTAGCTTATGTTTTTGGACAGTGTATAAAATATGATTTTATGACATTGATAATCAAAAGGGTTGGAGATACAGCTGTTAAAGAAGAAGTGTTTGCATGTTATTGAAGTTAATCTGGTATAAATTCAAATTAGAGTGTTAAAACTTTAGGGTGTTATGTAATCCCATGGTAACCACAAGTAAATAGCCAAAAAATGCATACAAAATTATATGAGAAAGAAATTTAAACATTTCACTACAAAATATCAACTTAACACAAAAGACAATAATGCAGGAAATAGACAAGTTATAAGGCATATAGAAAACAAATAGCAAAATAAAGGAATAAGTCCTTTCTTATAAATAATTACTCTAAATGTAAATGAATTAAACTCTCCAAACGGAAGACAGAGATTGGTAGAATGGACAAAAAAAAAAAAAAGATCCAACTGTATACTGTCTGTAAAAGACTCACTTTAGATTCAAAGACACAAGTAGGTTAACAGTGAAAGGATGGAAAGGGGTGTTCCATACGAATAGTAACAAAAGGAGAACGGTAGTATCTAAACTAATATTAGAATGGCTCAAAATAAGACTGATTATATCAAATGTTAGCAAGGATTCCAAATAGAGGAGCTGGAATTCTGATACACTGTGTGGGAATGTAAAATGATATGACCACTTTTGAAAACAGCTCCCTAGTTTCTTAAAAGTTAAATACACATTTACCTTGCAATCCTGTCACTCCAACAAAGACTTGCATACAAATGTTCATAGAGACCTTATAAATAACCAAAAATGGAAAATGTCTAACAACTGATAAATGTATAAACAATAAATTATAATAAATCAACTATTGATATATACTATTATTTCAATGAATCTTAAAATAATTATGCTTAGTGAAAGCCAGAAAAAAATATATACTATATAGAATAACTTATGTAAGATTCCAGAAAATACAAACTAACTTATAGCGACAGAAAGTAGATACGTGGTTACCTAGGGATTGGGTGGGGAATGGGGAGAAATTACAAAGGAGCACAAGGAAATTTGGGGGAGTAATTATATTCAATGTCTTGATTAAACGTGGTAATGGCTTCATAGGTATTTACATATGTCAAAAGTTATCAAATTGTACTCTTGAATATATATGACTTATTTTAAGTGAATTATAAATAACATTGCTAGTAAAAATAGAGTTGGGGATTTTTAGGTAACTATATTTGTCTCTTATTAGTTACAAAGTTGGCAGATTATAACAACACACATTATTTTCTTACAGTTCTGGAGGCTAGGAGGCTTCTTCCTTCCTTCTTTCTTTCCCTCCCTCCTTCCTTCCTTCCCTCCCTCTTTCCCTCCTTGCCTTTCTTCTTTCCTTCTTTCCCTCCCTCCTTCCTTCCCTCCCTCCTTCCCTCTTTTCCTTCCCTCCTTTCTTCCTTTCCCTCCCTCCTTCCTTCCCTCCTTCCTTCCTTCCTCTTTCCCTCCTTCCTTTCTTTCCTTCCCTCCTTCTTTCCCTTCCCTCCTTTCCTTCCCTCCTTCCTTCCTTTCCTTCTCTCCTTCCTTCATTTCTTTCCTTCCCTCTTTCCTTCTCTCCTTCCTTCCTTTCCTTCCCTCCCTTCCCTTCCCTCGTTTCCTTTCCTCCTTCCTTCCTTTCCTTCTCTCCTTCCTTCCTTTCCTTCCCTCCCTTCCATTCCCTCCTTTCCTTCCCTCCTGCCTTCCTTTCCTTCCCTCCTTCCCTCCCTTCTTCCCTCCCCCTCCTTCCTTTCCTCCCTCCCCCCTCCTTCCTCTCTCTCTCTGTCTCTCTGTCTCTCTCTGTTGCCCAGGCTGGAGGCAGGGGGCATGATCTCAGCTCACTGCAACCTCCATCTTTCAGGTTCAAGTGATTCACCTGCCTCAGCCTCCCAAGTAGCTGAGACTACAGGGTGGTGCCACCATGACCTAATTTTTGTATTTTTGGTAGAGGCAGGGTTTCACCATGTTGGCCAGGCTGCTCTCAAACTCCTGAACTCAAATTATCTGTCTGCCTCAGCCTTCCAAAGTGCTGAGATTACACATGTGAACCACTGGACCTGGCCAGCCCCAGTCAGTTTCACTAGGCTCAAGTCAAGGTATTGGCAGGGCTCATTTCTCCTGGAGGCTTTAAGGGAGAATCAGTTACCTTGCCTTCTCCAGCTCCTAGAGCTGCATTCCTTGGCTTATGGTCCCTTCTTTCATCTTTAAAGCCAGCATTATCATCTTCAAAATTCTGTTTTTGTTATCACATGGCATTTTCCCCTTCTGTTTCAATTCTTCCTCTGCCTTCCTCTTAAGAAAGATATTTTTGGCAATTCTCCTGCCTCAGCCTCCTGAGTAGCTGGGATTACAGGCACAGCCTGGGTAACAAGAGTGAAACTCTGTCTCAAAAAAAAAAAAAAAAAAAGAAAGATATTTTTGAATATTCTTTTTGGATTTAAGCCTTCCTCAACCAGTGGAAAAGGACACAGACCATTGGCTCTTTGGAGTTATGTTTTATTTTTGCCCTTAAATCACCTCTTGACTGAGTAACTTTGTTTATGTCAAATTGCATCAAATGGCTACCCTAAATCTAAACTACACTTGGTAAAATTATGCCATATAGATAATTTAGCACACAAATTTGTTATAGTATAAACACATGTAAAAACCAGGAGCCAACCCAGAGTTGTTGCAAATACAGGTCTAGATTGAGAAAAAGCCTAAGAATGGTCAGTTGAAAGTATTGCTTATATGTTATAAACCGTTTCCCAGCCTAATGGCTATCATCTCTATCTGTAAATCTCACTAATTTGCAGCTTCTATATATCAAGTTTTAATAAAAAGTTTCACCAAACCACACATCCACAGATTAAAAAACAAAAACAAAAACAAAAAGACTCAGGAAAATTTACATTAAGTTTTAAGTGACACAAGGAAGAGTTTGTCTAAAGAATGCCTACACTGTTGTCCCCAGGTACAGATTGTGAAAACAGACATTTATTGGGGTCTATACCCATTCTTTCCCTAGGAATGTTCCTCTGAAGGGCATATTACAAAGACATATTTGACAAGGACAGACAAAGACAAATAATGTTATTAGTATAAAGACAGATTTCCATCAAGATAAAAGTTACCTTATCAGATAATAAAAAGGTACCTAAAACTAGTTTCTAATTACTAGGAGGCAAAAATAAAGCTGAGATTTGGGAGCTCAGCGAAAGTATTCAGAGGTTGGCCCAGTGCAATGTTTATCTACCTGTTATGGTCAGAGATGCCCTTTGCCCACCAAATGGGACACTCAACTGATTTCTGAGGAATGAGCTGTCCAGAGCCTTGGGGCCATTGTGAAGAGCCTTGCAGCCCTTCACTGGTTCTTGGTAAAACCTGTAAGATCGCTGAATTTGGCCTCCCTGAAAAGTTCTCTAAAACAATCTGTTAGTAAGACAAGACTAAGTTTATTCTTACCGTGGTGAGGGAGAGCACTGTCTTGATAGATATTTTTAGTAATACCTGAAAGTGGAGAGGACAAATTCAGGATATTTATAAAGTTCTGGAGGCTCTTTTAAGGTACTTTTTTTTTAATATAAAAACTTACGATTGGATAAAAATTATGATATAGTAGAATGGAGAGCCCAGAAAAGTGAGGATTTTAAAGCAAATCTTTGACGTCTTTGGGAGTAAATAGTCATTTGTTGCTATTTGTTAAATAGGTGAAGAGTTTGACATTTACTTAAATGAGTTTTCAGGAAATTCTTGAGAAAAATGAAAGGGTTTTATTGTGTGTAGCATACGAATAGACATATAGATAGTAGAATCAAACTGAGGGTCCAGAAATGCCCTTATATTTAGGATCAATAGATTTTTAAAATTTTTATTGAGGTAAATTTCATATAACATAAAAACCACTTTAAAGTATACAATTTCATGGCACTTAGTACATTCACAATGTTGTGCAACCATTACCTTTATTTCCAATATATTTTCATCATCCCTAAAGCAAACCCCATAACCATCAAGCACTTACTCTCATCTACCCATCCCTCTATCCTCTTAAAACCAGTAGTCAGCTTCTTGTCTTCATAGATTTACCTTTTCTGGAAGCATCATAAAAAAGGAGTCATATAGTCTGTAATCCTTTATGTCTGACTTCTTTTACTTCAAATAATATTTTGGAGGCTCATCTGCATTGTTGCATGGATCAGTACTTTATTCCTTTTTATGTCTGAATAATATTCTATTTTTTGAGATGGGATCTCACGATGTTGTTCTTGAACTCCTGGGCTCAAGTGATCCTTCTGAGATGGGGAAGGAAATAGAAGAGGAAAAACCCTGATCTGGGAATTTCATATTATACTGCTGCCTAGGTATGCCAGTATCACTGGTTGACCAAACAGATCAAATCTGACATAGAAACGAAAACTAAGAAAACTATGGACAGGAGTTCTACCCAATATCCGACTGTCTTCTTCACAGAAAATTTGCCTTCCACAGAGGAAATTGATAGGGTGCTCATAGATGGGAAAAGCAAATTGAAGCATGAGGCAAATATAGTCCAAGACATCCCTATAATAATGATGCAGATATTGACTACATTAATGAAATGAATGCTAAATTCAGCAAAAGGTAGAAAGATTCTATGGAAAATATATAAAGCTGAAACATGTGTAAAGCTGAAATTAAAACATAGAAAGAGGAATAGCCATCTTAATCTCCTTTAGAAACTGTTTTGATTGCCAAATTGTGCCAGTAAACCAGGACTCTGTCTATACCTTTCCTTTTATAAGTTGTAGAGAGATGTTCTATGAATGTCCATATATTTTTATGCTTACATATTCTTATTCACGTATTTTAGAAAAGACTTCTATTTATGTGTTTAAAGTGTGTGTTTAATGTGTGAAACCTGCTGGGCTTAAAATTCTTAGCTACAAATATATCAGTCATTATTGTCCTGAAATCTGTCATATGTCTGACTTGAGCTAGAGTTGAATTTGGCAGCTTCAGGGGTGGGATGCTAAACTAATTTTTCTTACGAGCGATGGTAGATGGTGAAAGGAGGGTAAAAATGGCTACTGGAAATTCACTCTGGCTCCTCCTCTTCTACAGAAATAGTCACAATTACAGGTGCTTGCCTGTTCCATACTCTACCCCACAGCCCATGTGCATTTATGTGGGCAAACATAAGGTATAGGAGCCTGAGGTAAAATGGACTTCAGTAAAATGTTACCTGCCAAAAAGCAAATATCCTTGGAAGAAAGTAAGTGAAAACATTTGGTAAAAGTAGTATTTAAAAATATATATAATACAACGTGGCAGAGAAATAAAGCCTAACTGGAATTTAAACCTTATTTCAACTGTAACTAAAAAATTAGAACACGTGGCTTGTGTAGTAATTATGGGAAATATAGGACAGAAAACTTGAAGTTACTGCTATGCCATAAAAGTGAAGGAGATGATCTATTTTCATCATTTTTTTAAAGAAATTTGCTATTTCAGAAAGGCTTTATTTCTACTTCATCATGATTTCATATAGACTCAGAGGCACCATTAAGTGTTTCAATTTGTTATCCTCTTGACTTTCAGTGTTTTTCCTTAAAGAAGAAAATTTTGAGTAAACTCTGTACATTGCAAGTTAAGCCGTTGACAATAATTAAAAATGTTGTTGTTGTATCATCGATACAAGAACACCAACCCAACCATATAAGTATAATACAAGGAAATTCACAAGGTATTACAGTAGAACAGACCGAGTCACATTTAGGTGATGGCGAGGATATAGTAGTAGTATATACATGCACCCAAAGATGTGCAAAGCAAGTAGAATAATGTATGGATTACACAGAATTTTCTAAGCCCATCTGAAGAGTTAGTACCTTCTCAAAAATGTCCTGTATCCCCTTCAGTTTACAGAGTATCTTTCTTGTCTACTGTGTGCCCTGTTATATCATAAAAGCATGACTGGGATGAAAGAGATGAATGAGTCAGTCATACTAGAAGGAAGCTCTGATTTAGTAAATAATGGATGGATAAGTCAAGATAGTAATAGAAATGCATGTTAATAAAGGTATGTATATACTATGTTTTTTTAAATTGCATTTTAGGTTTTGGGGTACATGTGAAGAACATGCAAGATTGTTATATAGGTACACACATGGCAGTGTGATTTGCTGCCTTCTTCGCCATCACCTATATCTGGCATTTCTCCCCAAGCTATCTCTCCCCAACTCCCTACCCCTCACTGTCCTTCCCCTATTTCCCCCTGACAGACGTGTGTGTGATGCTTCCCTCCCTGTGTCCATGTGTTCTCACTGTTCAATATTCACCTATGAATGAGAACATGCGGTATTTGATTTTCTGTTCTTGTGTCAGTTTGCCGACAATGATGGTTTCCAGGTTCATCCATGTCCCTACAAAGGACATGAACTCATCGTTTTTTAAGGCTGCATAATATTCCATGGTGTATATGTGCCACATTTTCCCTGTCCAGTCTATTATCGATGGGCATTTGGGTTGGTTCCAGGTCTTTGCTATTGTAAACAGTGCTGCAATGAACATTCATGTGCATGTGTCCTTATAGAATGATTTATAATCCTTTGGATATATACCCAGTAATGGGATTGCTGGGTCAAATGGAATTTCTATTTCTAGGTCCTTGAGGAATTGCCACAGTCTTCCACAATGGTTGAACTAGTTTACACTCTCACCAATAGTGTAAAAGTGTTTCTATTTCTCCACATCCTCTCCAGCATCTGTTGTCTCAAGATTTTTTAATGATTGCCATTCTAACTGGCGTGAGATGGTATCTCAATGTAGTTTTGATTTGCATTTCTCTAATGACCAGTGATGATGAGCATTTTTTCATGTTTGTTGGCCTCATGTATGTCTTCTTTTGAAAAGTGTCTGTTCATATCCTTTGCCCACTTTTGAAAGGGCTTATTTGTTTTTTTCTTGTAAATCTGTTTTAGTTCTTTGTAGATTCTGGATGTTAGCCCTTTGCCAGATGGGTAGATGGCAAAATTTTTTTCCCATTCTGTTGGTTGCTGATTCACTCTAATGACTGTTTCTTTAGCTGTGCAGAAGCTGTGGAGTTTGATTAGGTCCCATTTGTCTATTTTGGCTTTTGTTGTCAACGCTTTTGATATTTTGGTCATGAAATCCTAGCCTACACCTATGTCCAGAATGGTTTTGCCTAGGTTTTCTTCTAAGGTTTTTATGGTGTTATGTCTTATGTTTAAGTCTTTAATCCATCTGGAGTTAATTTTAGTGTAAGATGTCAGAAAGGGGTCCAGTTTCTGCTTTATGCACATGGCTATCCAATTTTCCCAACACCATTTATTAAACAGGGACTCCTTTCCCCATTGCTTGTTTTTGTCAGGTTTGTCAAAGATCAGATGGTTTTAGTGTGTTGCTTCCGAGGCCTCTGTTCTGTTCCATTGGTCTATATCTCTGTTTTGGTACCAGTACCATGCTGTGTTGATTACTGTAGCCTTGTAGTATAGTTTGACATCTGGTAGTGTGATGCCTCATGCTTTGTTCTTTTTGCTTAGAATTGACTTGGCCATGTGGGCTGTCTTTTGGTTCCATGTGAAGTTTAAGGTGGTTTTTTCCAGTTCTGTGAAGAAGGTCATTTGTAGCTTGATGGGGATAGCATTGAATCTGTAAATTACTTTGGGCAGTATGGCCATTTTCATGATATTGATTCTTCCTAACCATGAACATGGAATGTTTCTCCATCTATTTGTATCCTCTCTTATTTCATTGAGCAGTGGTTTGTAGTTCTCCTTGAAGAGGTCCTTTACATTCCTTGCTAGTTGTATTCCTAGGTATTTAGTTCTCTTTGTAGCAATTGTGAATGGGAGTTCATTCTTGATTTGGCTCTCTTTAAATCTGTTATTGGTGTATAGGAATGCTTGTGATTTTTGCACATTGATTTTGTATCCTGAGACTTTGCTGAAGTTGCTTATCAGTTTCAGATTTTGGGCTGAGATGATGATGTCTTGTAAATATCTATGTATTATTAATAGGGAAATTATAACATTATGATACATTCATACAATTGTAGAATAAGGCAGATTTATACTGACATGAAAAGATGCTTATGTCTATATAAAAAGGCATTTGTAACCAGGCATGGTGGCACATACATGTAGTCCTAACCACTCTGTGTGCTAAGGCAGGAAGATTGCTTGAGCCCAGGAGTTGGAGGCTGCAGTGAGCTGTGGTGGCACCACAGCATTCTAGCCTGGGCAACAGAGTGAGATACAACCTCTAAAGAAATATTTTTTAAAAATTTAAAAAATCATTAAAGGGTACCCATTTTAATTAATTTAACAATGTAAGAAAGACTGCATCAATATGGTTAAATGTCCAGAATCTTCTGTTCTTTAGGGTTGGACCAAATGCCTAGTATCATTGCTTACAAAAGTGACTCAAACTTGATGGAGCATATGTTAAGAAATACTTTGGGAGGCCGAGGCAGGTGGATCACGAGGGTAAGAGATCAAGACCATCCTGGGTTAACATGGTGAAACCCCATCTCTACTAAAAATACAAAAATTATCTGGGCATGGTGGCGCATGCCTGTAGTCCCAGCTACAAGGGAGGCTGAGGCAGGAGAATTGCTTGAACCTGGGAGGCAGAGGTTGTGGTGAGCCGAGATCATGCCATTGCACTCCAGCCTGGGTAACAAGAGCGAAACTCTGTCTCAAAAAAAATAAATAAAAATAAAGTTTACTACTGAGACCAGCTCAGCCATAGAGACCCTCACCCAGGCAATGCTGTAGGTATTGAGAAGCAGACATCCAGAGAGAACAGCAAAGTGGGACTATCTGGGGGCCAACATCCTTCTGAGCTGAGAGCCTCAGGGTGCTGACAGCATTCTGGGCTGAGGTCTCCAGCAGATTCTGACCCATGTATTTATTCTCACTGAACAGGTGACTATTAACAAATAGGTGTTCTGTGTTTTCTCACGGAAGCAAGATAAACAAGGAAGGCAGCTGGTGCCTGCTGACCACTGATCAAGGATAAACTTGAAAGTATTCTCCAGGAGGGAGCCATGGGGGCAGGATCACATATCCCATGTTTAAAGAATTTTTTTAACTGGTGTATGATATACACATACTGTTTTGCTACTTCAGAATGCTCCAAGTAGTTTTCCACTTGGGGGCAGGGGTGGCTAGGTTTTCCTTGCCATCATTCTTCTTAGCAAACAATATAATTTTATGGTACACTTAGCCTTTCTCAGCAATCATACACTCAGCATTTCTCAACATTTTCCCCTTTTTGTTTTGACAAAGCTAGGTAAGCAAGCACAGCTTTATCTTGGTAAACTATTTCTCAGAGGATTCAGGATCTGCACCTGCAGACTACGCAAAGCAAAACAAGGCAAATCAGTAACATAATCACAACAGCAATCATAGATCCTCCAAGTGTTTTCACCCAAGTCACTGGATTTAGGGCTGCCAATCCAACAGCAGCTCCCTTAAGCACCTCTGATTCTGGAATTAAAGTTAGATGTGCTTAAGAAGCTTGAAAAACTTGTTCTTTTAATTTTCTGATATCTAGTGATTGGTTTCCAGGTGACATTTTATTCTTTTCCAATTGCATTCACTCTCATTACACTTCAGAGTTAATAAAAGTCAATCTGTAACTCTCCCACCACCAAAAGATAAGGGAGGCTTAACACAGCTCTGAATCTGAAGAGATTTTATTTCTTATAAATTCTAATGAAGAATTGAATATGGCCAAATAGGAACAGCTCTGGATTGCAGTTCCCAGTGAAAATGCAGAGGGTGAGTGATCACCATATTTCCAAATGAATTTCCCTGCCCACAGACCAGGAGATTCCCAGGTGGAAAGGTGCCATGAGTCTCCAGCACAGCTGTTTCAGCCAGTCCAGTGGATCTCCACACAAAAACTCACACAAATCCTGGCGCCATTTCAACTGGCAGCTGGAACACCTGGGAGATGGAGTTGCCAGTACAACTGAAAAAAAGGGGGCTGAAACAGGGAGCCAGGTGATCTGGCTCAGCTGGTCTCACCCCCACAAAGAGCAGCAATCTGAAATGCTCTGGACTGAGAGTTTCATAGCAAGCACAGCTGGACCTGGGATGGTCCAGTTATGTGCAGGGAAGGGTGTCTGCCACCACTGAGGGAGACCGCCATGATCGAGGCAGTTCTAACTATACCCTTATAAACAAAACTGCAGGGAAGTTCACACAGCAGCTGGGCAGAGCCCACTGCATCTCAGCAATGCCTCTGCTGGCAGAATGTGACTAGGCTACCTCCTTGCTGGGCAGGGCATCTCTGAAAAAAGGCAGCAGAATGACAGGAACTTACAAATAAAGCACCACCTTCCTGGGACAGAGCACCTGGGAAAAAAAAGGCGGTTACGAGTTCCGCTGCTGCAGACTTAAACGTACCTGCCCGTCTCCTCAAGCAGCTCCCCAACACCCATATAACCAAAGAGACACCTCACAAAGACAGCTCAGGCTGACATCTGGTGGGTATCCTTCTGGGACAAAGATAACAGAAGAAGAAATTGGCAGCAACCCTTACTGTTCTGCAGCTGCTGCAGGTGATACCCAGGCAAGCAGGATCTGGAGTGGACCTCCAGCAGTCCTACAGCAGAGGGGCCTGACTGTTAGAAGGAAAACTAAGAAACAGAAAGAAGTAACTTCATCATCAACAAAAAAGATATCCACTCAGAGACCCCATCTGAAAGTCACCAACCACAAAGACCACAGGTAGGGAAGTCCACAAATATGATAAGAAACCAGTGCAAAAATGATAATAATAATAAAAAAATACCCAAAACCAGAATGCCTCTCCTCCTCCAAGGGATCACAACTCCTCACCAGCAAGGGAGAAAGGCTAGATGGAGAATGAGTCTGATAAATTGACAGAAACAGGCTTCAGAAGGTGGGTAATAACAAAGTTTTCTGAGCTAAAAGATCATGTTCTAACCCAATGCAAAGAAACTAAGAACATTGAAAAAAGATTTGATGAAATACTAATGAGAATAAACAGCTTAGAGAGGAATATAAATAAATGGATGGAGCTTAAAAGCACAACACGAGAACTTTGTGAAGCATTCACAAGTTTCAATAGCTGAATCAACCAGGCAGAAGAAAGGATTTCAGAGACTGAAGATCAACTCAATGAAATAAAATGAGAAGGCAAGATTAGAGAAAAAAAAGAGTAAAAAGAAATGAACAAAGCCTTCAAGAAATATGGGATTATGTGAAAATATCTAATCTACATTTGATAGGTGTACCTGAATGTGACAGAGAGAATGAATTCAAGCTGGAAAACACTATTCAGGATATTATCCAGGAGAACTTCCCCAACCTAGCAAGGCAGGACAACACTCAAGTCCAGAAAATAGAGAGAACATCACAAAGATATTCCTCAAGAAGAGCAACCCCAAGGCACACAGTCATCAGATTCACCAGGATTGAAATGAAGGAAAAAATGCTAAAGGCAGCCAGAGAGAAAGGTCAGGTTACCCACAAAGGGAAGCCCATCAGATTCACAGCAGATCTCTCTGCAGAAACCCTGCAAGCCAGAAGAGAGTGGGGGCCAATATTCAATATCCTTAAACAAAAGAACCTTCAACCTAGAATTTTCTATCTAGTCAAACTAAGCTTCATAAGTGAAGGAGAAATAAAATCCTTTATGAACAAGAATCTGCTCAGAGATTTCATCACCGCCAGGCCTGCTTTACAAGAGCTCCTGAAAGAAGCACTAAACATAAAAAGGAACATCCAGTACCAGCCACTCCAAAAACTTACCAAATGATAAAGAACATCAACACAATGAAGAAACTGTCAATTAATGGGCAAAACAACCAGCTAGCATCAGAATGGCAGGATCGAATTCACACATAACAATATTAACCTTAAATATAAATGGGCTGAATGCCCCAGTCAAAAGACACAGACTGGTAAACTGGATAAGAAGTCAAAACCCATTGGTGTGCTGTATCCAGGAAACCCATTTCTCATGCAAGGATACACATAGGCTCAAGATAAAGGGATGGAGGAAGATCTACCAAGCAAATGGAGAGCAAAAAAAAGCAGGAGTTTCAATGCCCTATCATCTCATCCCCAAATCACCTTAAACTAATAAGCAACTTCAGCAAAGTTTCAGGATACAAAATCAATGTGCAAAAATCACAAGCATTCCTATACACCAATAACAGACTAAGAGAGCCGAATCAAGAGTGAACTCCCATTCACAATGGCTACAAAGAGAATAAAATACATAGGAATACAACTAACAAAGGATGCAAAGAATCCCTTCAAGGCGAACAACAAACCACTGCCCAACAAAATAAGAGAAGACACAAACAGATCGAGAAACAGTCCATGCTCCCAGTTAGGAAGAATAAATATCATGAAAATGGCCATATTGCCCAAAGTAATTTATAGATTCAACACTATCCCCATCAAGCTACCAATGACATTCTTCACAGAACTAGAAAAAAACACCTTAAATTCATATGGAAACAAAAGAGAGCCCACATAGCCACGTCAATTCTAAGCAAAAAGAACAAAGCTGGAAGCATTATGCTACCTGACTTCAAACTATTCTACAAGGCTACAGTAATCAAAACAGCATGGTACTGGTACCAAAACAGAGATATAGACCAATGGAACAGAACAGAGGCCTCGGAAGCAACACCACATGTCTAAAACCATCTGATCTTTGACAAACCTGACAAAAACAAGTAATGGGGAAAGGAGTCCTTGTTTAATAAATGGTGTTGGGAAAACTGGCTAGCCATGTGCAGAAAGCAGAAACTAGACCTCTTTCTGACACCTTACAATGAAATTAACTCCAGATGGATTAAAGACTTAAGACCTAAAACCATAAAACATAAAACCTAAAACCATAAAAACCTTAGAAGAAAACCTAGGCAAAACCATCCAGCCCCTAGGCATAGGCAAAGACTTCATGACTAAAAGACCAAAAGCATTGGCAACAAAAGCCAAAATAGACAAATGGGATCGAATTAAACTCCAGAGCTTCTGCACAGCAAAAGAAACAATCATTAGAGTGACCTGGCAACCAACAGAATGGGAAAAATTTTTTGCAATCAACCCATCTGACAAAGAGCTAATATCCAGAATGTACACAGAACTAATACAGATTTACAAGAAAACAAAAAAACAAACTCATTCAAAAGTGGGTGAAGGATATGAACAGACACTTTTCAGAAGAAGACATTTATGAGGCCAACAAACATATGAAAAAATGCTTATTATCACTGGTCATTAGAGAAATGCAAATCAAAACCACATGGAGATACCATTTCACACCAGTTAGAATGGCTATCATTAAAAAATCTGGAGACAACAGATGCTGGAGAGGATGTGGAGAAATAGGAACACTTTTACACTGTTGTGGGGAGTGCAAATTAGTTCAATGATTGTGGAAGACAGTGTGGTGATTCCTCAAGGACCTAGAAATAGATATTCCATTTGACCCAGCAATCCCATTATTGGGTATATATCCAAAGGATTGTAAATCGTTCTATTATAAAGATACATGCACACATATGTTCATTGCAGCACTGTTTACAACAGCAAAGACCTGGAACCAACCCACACGCCCATCAATGATAGACTAGACAAGAAAAATGTGACACATATACACCATGGAATACTATGCAGCCATAAAAAACAATGAGTTTGTGTCCTTTGTAGGGACATGGATGAATCTGGAAACCACCATTGTCAGCAAAGTGACACAAGAACAGAAAATCAAACACCACATGTTCTCAATCATAGGTGGGTGTTGAACAATGAGAACACATGGACTCAGGGAGGGGAGCATCACACACTGAGGTCTGTGGGGGAGGGGACTAAGGGAGGGATAGTGGGGAGAAGGGAGTGGGGATGGATAACATGGGGAGAAATGCCAGATACAGGTGATGGGGATGGAGGCAGCAAACCACATTGCCATGTATATACCTATGCAACAATCCTGCATGTTCTTTACACGTACCCCAGAACCTAAAATGCAATTATATATATATATATATATATATATATATAAAGAAAAAAAAAGAAGAATTAGGGCTTGATCTTCTATCATGTTTTCCTTCCTAGACTTTTATTGGTTTTAGGGCCATAAGCATTTTCCAAAGTTTTTTCTTCAGCTCTTATTGTTGGCCATACCATTTTTGTTTGTGGTCCTACTAATCCTCCATTTACATTTACTGGGGGGATCTAATCAAGCCGTGGGCTGCAATAAAGGAGGGAAAGGAAGATATGCCCAATATGTGAAATTTCCTTTTATTTCTGCTCCAACTCCAGGAGTACTCACTCCAGTTGTGATAACTGCCATCAGGGCTACCATCAAGTTACTCATAGTGACAGGCTGTCCTGCTTTCTTCAGGTTTTCCTCAGCCATCTGTGAAAGCTTTAAATGTCTGTATGGTACTCACACCAGTTGCTGATTTGGACCTGGAGAAACACAAGCAAATTCTCGACCCCATATTATTATATTGCCTTTCCCTAAATTCTCTGTGAGTGGATCTTGCCACCAGGTTAATTGCCTTATAGTTCTTCCTTGGATTGTTTATTCAGGTATTGTTCAGCCACTGTTAATTGTCCTCCCCTTGGCAAACTCAAAAAATTTAAAGTTAATCATGCTACATTTAGTTGCATTTGTGGAGTTCTATATTCACTATCTCCTTCCACAATTAAAACAAGCTCCAGGACCTCCTTTATTTTTTTTAGTTTTTATATTTTTTGAGACAGGATCTTGCTCTGTTGCCCAGGCTAGAGCGCAGTGGTGCTATCTCAGTTCACTACAACCTCTGCCTCCTGGGTTCAAGCAATTCTCCTGCCTCAGCCTCCTGAGTAGATGGGATTACAGGTGCCCACCACCTCACCTGGCTAATTTTTATATTTTTAGTAGAGACGGGGTTTCACCATCTTGGTCAGGCTCGTCTCAAACTCCTGACATTGTGATCCACCCAACTCAGCCTCCCAAAGTGCTGGGATTACAGGAGTGAGTCATCGCACCTGGCCCTCCTTTGTTTATCTTTAAACCTGCCATTGCTTCTGCCAATAAGGTAGTTTTGTGTAAATTTCTTCCTATTCCATCACATGCCTTAATATAATTCACCAAGTGAGCTTTCCCTTTAAGTGGCTGTAAAACAGCCTGGCATTCAGAATTAGCATTGTCGAATGCTAGTAAGTGTAATATAATATCCTGAGCCTCTGTTTCTGATATGGCCTTTCTTATGGCTTCCTGCAATCCAGCTATAAATTCAGCATATGGCTCTTTCAGCCCCAGCTTCACAGCTCCTAAAGAAGGAATTTTTTCACTTCCTGATATAATTTTCTCCCAAGCTCTCAAATATACTTTTCTAATTCTCTCTATGGCTAGATCAGCCATAGTGGCCTGTGCATGTAAAGGAGCCTACACACCAGTTCCTGTGAGCTGTTCAATGCAGTATTAATTGGAAGTTGAACATTAACATTTATATTAGCTTGAATATTAGCCTTGGCAGCCCACCAGTTCTTAAATTGTAAAAATTGAGAGGGAGATAAACAAGTTGGGGTTAAAGTATCCTAGTCTACAGAAATCAACCGAAATTGCCATGCTTCCAATCTCCCTTTTTTCTTGCTTTTTGAACTTCTGCCTGAATTGAACCGGTTACCGTAGTTTTAGGAGTACAGACAGCAACAGAAACAACTAGTTTTACTTTCTAGGTAGCTTCCAATTTCTTTAATGGAGAGATGTCAGGAGGATCTGGCCATCCCTCAGCAAGATACTGAGAGGGGGCTGATGGGCACGCCTTTCCCTCATTTGACTTTTCATCCTTTTGCTCTTTCTCTGCATGCCTCATCACACTCTCTTTCCTCTCTTAAATGTTCTTCATCTTCTGTCTGAAACAGCTCTAAGACAAAATGCACTAAAGCCCAAACAGACCACACCAAATAAGTCTCCCATTTGCTTGATCTTTATCCCATGTTACTTTAATACTACTGAGCTCCCCCTGCTCACCCTAGGAGATTTTTTCAAGTACTGAGCTCCCCTAACTAACCCTGGGAGATTTTTTTCAAGAGTTCTCGCACTGCTGCTGGGCTCCCCCAACTCACCCGGGAGATGATTCTTCTTCTTCTTCTTCTTCTTCTTCTTCTTCTTCTTCTTCTTCTTCTTCTTTTTTGAGATGGAGTCTCATTCCGATGCCCACGCTGGAGTGCAGTGGCGCGATCTCGGCTCGCTGCAACCTCCACCTCTCAGGTTCAAGCTATTCTCTGGCCTCAGCCTCCCAAGTAGCTGTGACTAGAGACTAATTTTTTGTATTTTAGTAGAGATGGGCTTTCACCGTGTTAGCCAGGATGGTCTCTATCTCCTGACCTTGTGATCCGCCTGCCTCAGACTCCCAAAGGGCTGGGATTACAGGTGTGAGCCAAAGCACCCAGCCAGGAGATTCTTTCAAGAGTTCCTGAGCTACTTCTGAGCTCCCCCAACTTAACCTGGGAGGTTTTTTCCAAGAGTTCTCGGGCTAATTCTGGGCTCACCCAACTTATCCTGGGAGATTTTTTTCAAGAGTTCTGGAATACCTTCAGCTTAGCTTCTTTCTTCATCGCTCAGGTTACCCTTCATCCTGAGTTTGAGTCCCATGTTTGGGTGTAACTTACTGAGACCAGCTCAGCCATAGAGACTCCCACCCAGGCAGCACTGAAGGCAAGAAGCAGACACCCAGAGAGAACAGCAAAGTGGGACTATCAGGGGACCAACAGCCTTTCGAGCTGAGAGCCTCTGGGGGCTGATAGCATTCTGGGCTGAGGGCCTCAGCAGATTCCGACCCACGTATTTATTCTCTCTGAACAGATGATTACTATTAACAAACAGATGTTCTGTGTTTTCTCACAGAACCAAGATAAACTAGGTAGGCAGCTAGTGCCTGCTTACCACGGATCAAGGATAAACTAGAAAGTATTTTCCGGGAGGGAGCCATGGGGCAGCATCACATATCCCATGCTTAAAGCATTGTTTTTTTTTTTTTTTTTTTTTTTTTTTTTGAGACGGAGTTTCGCTCTTGTTACCCAGGCTGGAGTGCAATGGCGCGATCTCGGCTCACCGCAACCTCCGCCTCCTGGGTTCAGGCAATTCTCCTGCCTCAGCCTCCTGAGTAGCTGGGATTACAGGCACGTGCCACCATGCCCAGCTAATTTTTTGTATTTTTAGTAGAGACGGGGTTTCACCATGTTGGCCAGGATGGTCTCCATCTCTCGACCTCGTGATCCACCCGCCTCGGCCTCCCAAAGTGCTGGGATTACAGGCTTGAGCCACCGCGCCCGGCCAAAGCATTGTTTTAACTGGTGTATGATATACATATACTCTTTTGCTACTTCAGAATGCCCTAAGTAGTTTTCCAATTGGGGGCGGGAGTGGCTAAGTTTTCCTTGCCATCATTCTTAGCAAAATATATAATTTTATCATACACTCAGCATTTCTCAGCAATCATGCACTCAGTATGTCTCAACAGTTTACTATCTTACAATTCCCCCTCAAAAGAGAGTGATCCTTTCTCCTCAGTGTCTTGAGTATTTGGGATTACAGGCACGTTTGAATAATGTTCTATCATATGGATATATCACATTTTGTTTATCCATTCTTCAGTTGGTAGACACTTGGGAGTTTCTACTTTTGGCAATTGTGAAGTGTTGCTATGAATATTTGTGTATAAGTATTTGTTCAAATACCTGTTTTTAGTTCTTTTGGGTATATACCTAGAAGTGGAATTGCTTGATCATGTGGTAATGATATGTTTAACTTATTGAGGAATTGCCAAACTGTTTTTCACAGTGGCTGACCCATTTTACATTCCCACCAGAAATGTGTGAGGGTTCTGACATTGTCTGCATCCTCACTAACACTTGTGTTTTTCTTTCTTTCTTCTTCTTTTTTTTTAATAGCTATCCTGATTGTGTGAAGCAGTTCTTCGATATGGTTTTGATTTGCACTTCCTTAATTATCTAATCATGTTTAGCATTTTTTCATGTGTTTATTGGCCATTTGTATACTTTTAGAAAAATATCTAAGTCCTTTGCTCATTTTTAATTTTTTTTCTGTCGAATGGTTAGAATTCTTAATATATTTTGGATACTCATAGACTCATATTAAATATATGATTTGCAACTATTTCCTCACATTTATTGTTCATTTTTTCTCTTTATCATGTGGTTTGATGCATAAAATTTTAAAATTTTGAAGTTCAATTTATTTTTTCTTTTGTTACTTGTGCTTTTGATGTAATTTCTCAGAATCCATTGCCAAGTTCAAGGTGATAAGGCTCTATCCCTTTTTCTTTTTCATAACAGCTTTATAGTTTTAGCTCCTACATTTAAGTCTTGAGTTTATTCACTTCCAGTAAATTTTTGTAGATGGTACAACATAGGGATTGAACTTCATTCTTTTGCATGTGGCTATTTAATTTTCCCAATATCTTTATTGGAGAGACTATTCTTTCTTTATTGAGTAGTTTTGTTACTCTTGTCAAATATCAATTAGCCACATATATATGGGTTTTTTTCTAGACTCTCGGTTCTATTCCATTGACCTGTACATCTATCCTCATGCTTTTCAATTATTATGGCTTTGTGGTCGGTTTAGATGTGAGGAAGTATAAGTCTTCCAACTTTATTTTTGTTTAACAAGATTGTGTTAGCCATTATGGTCAACTGACTTTTGACAAAGGTGCAAAGACAATTCAATGGAGGAAAAGAGAGTCCTTCAAATAATTGGTGCTCGAACAACAATTGGCTATCCACTTGCCAAAATGATTTGGATGCCTACCATACACTACACACAAAAACCTGGACTCCTATTATACACTACACACAAAAGTTAACTCAAAATGGATCATACACCTAAATACAGGAGATAAAATTTTAATGCTCTTAGAAGTAAACAAAGGAGTAAATTGTGACCCAGGGTTAGGTAAGGATTTCTTAGATTCAACACCAAATCATAGTGATAAAAGAAACATTTGGTAAACTAGACTTCATCTACATTAAAAACATTTGTGCTTCAAAGGACATGACCAGAAAAGGTAAAAGACACACCTAGAGGCTGGAGGAAAACATTTCCAAATCACATAATTTGATAAGGGATTTGTATCCAGAATATATTAAGAACTTACAACTTTAGGGGCAGAAGGTCTTTTTTCCTCTGCCCTTCTCTGGCTTGTGTCCTGTAAATTAAATGGACAAAAGAGAGATTAACGAGACAAACAGAGTTTATTAACATGTGCATTGCATATACCCATGAGAACACTTAGTGGCGAGGAACTCAAAGGGTGGTTAGAACTTGGGCTTACACAGCACGTTAATGAAAAAAACTATACTTTTTAGAGAAGTGACAAGACAAGCAAAATTACTTTCAGCTTCTGGGGTGGCAAGTTTTGGGAAGGCAAATATATGGGGAAACTAATGGTAAATAAGGGCTAGTTTTAGCAAGGTTTGTTATGCAGATTCCATTGGTGATATCCCTAAGCAGATAAAGGTCTAGAGTTGACTCTAACAAATAACTTCTGTCTTTCTTGGTAGGGAAATTACAAATTTATGCCCTGCTTTTCAGTAACTAGGGCAAGAGCAGAGAGCTTTCTTTGTATCTGCTTCTTCCCAATTGCCTTCAGCTCAAAATAATCATTATGCCAATATGGCATAATTTGGGTTAGCAAATTCTGCTATCCTTTACAATTCAACAAGAAAAAGACAAATGACTCAATTTAAAAACAGACAGGGGGTTTACATGGACATTTCTCCAAAGAAGATACACAAATTGCCAGTCAGCATATGAAAGGATGCTCAATATCATTGCCTATCCCTATGGGCTGAATGGTTTTGCCTAAGTTTTCTTCTAAGGTTTTCATGGTGTTAGGTCTTATGTTTAAGTCTTTAATCCATCTGGAGTTAATTTTAGTGCAAGGTGTCAGGAAGGGATCCAGTTTCTGCTTTCTGCACAGGGCTACCCAGTTTTCCCAACACCATTTATTAAACAGGGTATCATTTCCCCATTGCTTGTTTTTGTCAGGTTTGTCAAAGATCAGATGGTTGTAGATATGTGGCATTGCCTCTGAGGCCTCCATTCTGTTCCATTGGTCTACATCTCTGCTTTTGTACCATTACCACCTTGTTTTGATTACTGTAGGCTTATAGTATAGTTTGAAGTCAGGTAGTGTGATGCCTCTGGGTTTGTTCTTTTTGCTTAGAATTGCTATGCGGGCTCTCTTTTGGTTCCATGTGAAGTTTAAGGTGTTTTTTTCCAGTTCTGTGAAGGTCATTGGTAGCTTGATGGGGATAGCATTGAATCTATAAATTACTTTGCTCAATATGGCCATTTTCACAATATTGATTCTTCCTAACCATGAGCATGGAATGTTTTTCCATCTGTTTGTGTCCTCTCTTATTTCCTTGAGCAATGGTTTGTAGTTCTCCTTGAAGGGATCCTTTGCATCCTTTGTTGTATTCCTAGGTATTTTGTTCTCTTTGTAGCAATTGTGAATGACAGTTCACTCTTGATTTGGTTCTCTGTTAGTCTGTTATTGGTGTGTAGGAATGCTTGTGATCTCTGGACATTGATTTTGTATCCTGAGACTCTGCTGAAGTTGCTTATCAGTTTAAAGAGATTTTGGGCTGAGATGATGGGGTCTTCTAAATATACAATCATGTTGTCTGCAAATAGAGACAGTTTGACTTCCTCCTTTCCTAATTGAATACCCTTTATTTCTTTTTCTAGTCTGATTACTCTGGCCAGAACTTCCAATACTATATTGAATAGGAGTGGTGAGAGAGGGCATCCTTGTCTAGTGCCAGATTTCAAAGGGAATTCTTCCAGTTTTTGTCCATTTGTTATGATATTGGCTGTGGGTTTGTCATAAATAGCTTTTATTATTTTGAGATACATTCCATCGATATCTAGTTTATTGAGAGTTTTTAGCATAAAGGGCTGTTGAATTTTGTTGAAGACCTTCTCTGCATCAATTGAGATAATCATGTAGTTTTTGTCTTTGGTTCTATTTATGTGGTGGATTATGTTTATGGACTTGTGTATGTTGAACCAGCCTTGCATCCCCAGGATGAAGCCTACTTGAATGTGATGGATAAGCTTTTTTATGTGCTGTTGCAACTGGTTTGCCAGCATATTATTGAAGATTTTTGCATCTATGTTCATCATGGAGATTGGCCTGATGTTTTCTTTTTTTGTTGAGTGTCTGCCAGGTTTTGGCATCAGGATGATGTTTGTCTCATAAAATGAGTTCGGAAGGACTCTCTCTTTTTGGATTGTTTGGAATAGTTTCAGAAGGAGTGGTACCAGCTCCTCTCTGTAAGTCTGGTAGAATTTGGCTGTGAACCCATCTGGACCTGGACTGCTTTTGTTGGTAGGTCCTCAACTTCAGCCCTTGTTATTGGTTTATTCAGGGTTTCAACTTCTTCCTGGTTTAGTGTTGGCAAGTATCCTGGAATTTATCTATTTCTTCCAGGTTTACTGGTTTATGTGCATAGAGTTGTTTGTAGTGATCTCTGATGGCAGTTTGTATTTCTGTGGGATCAGTGGTGATATTCCCTTTACTGTTTTTCATTGCATCTATTTGATTCTTCTCTTTTCTTTTTTATTAATCTGGCTAGTGGTCTATTTTGTTGATCTTTAAAAAAAAAAAAAACCAGCTTCTGGATTTATTGATTTTTTGAAGGTTTTTTTTTTTAATGTCTCTGTCTCCTTTGTTTCTGCTCTGATCTTAGTTATTTCTAGTCTTCTGCTAGCTTTTGATCCTTTTACAATTATGTAATGCCCTTTTTTTTTTGTCTCTTTTGATCTTTGTTGGTTTAAAGTCTATTTTATAAGAGACTAGGATTCCAACTCCTGCTTTTTTTTTTTTTTTTCTCTCCATTTGCTTGGTAAATCTTCCTCCATCTCTTTGAGGGTAAGTGTTTCTTTGCCTGTGAGATGGGTCTCTTTTGGGCTTTATTTATAATTTCCTTATGTGCTTTTGCCTTTTTTGAGAGATGCCCTGTTCAGCAAGTAGGTAGTCTAGTCTGCCAGCAGAGGTGTTGCTGAGCTGCTATGGGCTCTGCCCAGCTGCTATATAAACTTCCTTGCTGTTTGTTTACAGAGGTAAAGTTAGAACTGCCTTGGTAATGGTGGTCTGCCTCAGTAATGGCGGACTTCCTTGGTAATGGTAGACTGCCTTGGTAGTGGTGGGCTGCCTTGGTAATGGTGGACTCCCTTCTCCCCACATAGCTGAACCTTCAGATTCCCTAGCAATCTGAAACTCTCAATCCAGAGTGTTTTTGATTGCTGGTCTTTGTGGAGGTGGGACCTGCTGAGCCAGATCACCTGGCTCCCTGCTTTCAGTCCCCTCTTTTTCAGTTGAATGGGCAGCTCTGTCTCCCATGGGTTCCAGGTGTCAGTTGAAACAGCTGCCCAGATTTGTGTGAGTTTTTGTGGAAACCTGTGGTGCTGGCTAAAACAGCCATGCTGGGAACTCGTAGCACTTTTTGGCCTGGGAATCTCCTGATCTCTGGGAGGTAAAAACTGTGGGAGAAGTGCAGTATATGAACTGGAGTGTTGGAGTGGATGGAAAAGCCCCCAATGGCCTTGGTTGGGTAGGGAGGCGGGTCTTCCAGGGATTGCACTTCCCGGGTGAGGCAGCACACTACCCTGCCTAGGTTCGCCCTTCTTGGACTATACCCACTGTACAAACAGTCCCATTGAGAGGCACCTGGTACCTCGTTTGGAAATGCGGTGATCAATTTCCCTCTGCATTGCTCTCACTGGGAAATGCACTTCAGAGCTTTCCTATTTGGCCATCTTGGATCTCCCCCCATGTTTATTTTTAATCATAATCACATCAGATCATGATAACTGCAATGCAAGAATTAAAATATGGTATGTCACAGAGAGTGAATGGGTGGCTATTCTAGATTAAGCATTCAGAAAAAACTGTTATGAAAAGATGATAGTGAACCTTAGTTATGACTGCTAGAGAGAAGCCATCCTTGTTAATATGGGGGTGGGAGTGGGTGGAGGAATGGGAAGAGCATTCCAACAAAGAAAATAGCTGGTACAAATGGGAGCTCTTTGTTAGGCAGTAACAAAGATTCTCATCTAACACTTCAATATCCATTTATTTCTCTAGACATAAGAACAACACATTTCTCTACTTTGCCAGTGCTCAACAAACTTCAAATTATCATGGTCTATCTTTGTTTCTTTTTGTTTTAACTTTTTTTTTTTTTTGAGACAAAATTTTTGCTCTTGTTGCCCAGGTTGGAGTGCTGTGGCATGACCTCGGCTCACTGCAACCTCCATCTCCCAGGTTCAAGTGATTCTCCTGCATCAGCCTCCCAAGTAGCTGGGATTATAGGCACCCATAGCATGCCCAGCTATTTTTTTGTGTGTGCGTTTTTAGTAGAGACAGGGTTTCACCATGTTGTCCAGGATGGTCTTGAACTCTGGGTGATGGACCTAGCTTGGCCTCCCAAAGTGCTGGGATTACAGGTGTGAGCTACCATGCCTGGTGGTTTAACTTTTAAAAAACATCTTTCAGCTATAATTCACATACTGTAAACTCACCTGTTAGGTGGACAATGCAATGGTAGTTAGTATATTTACAGACTTGTGCAAAAATGACCAGGATGTAATTTTAGAACATTTTGATTACTTCAAAAAAAAAAAAAAAACCTTACAAATAATGCGACTCCTCTTTTTGTTGCTCTCCTTTTATTTCTTTCTCTCTCTCTCTCACCAAGTAATGGTTGAAAACTTCTCACTTTTCTATATTGGCCCACTGACCAGTAATTGGGTAAAACTACTTAAGAGCATCTTCCAACACTAACTTACGCATTTTGTCTTTGTGGTTTTCTTTCTTTCCTGAACTTCCTAACTTGCTCTTTAGTTGACAGTGTTATCTTCATTATCCTGGGGAAAACTAAAATTGTTATAGCAATAATCAATGCAAATTTTACTATTTTTGGACTTCAGGTAAGTCTCTTAAGAATAAAATAGGCTGGGAGGGGTGGATCACATCTATAATCCAGCACTTTGGGAGGCCAAACTGTGAAGAGCACTTGAGCCTAGGAGTTTGAGACCAGCCTTGGCAACATAGTGAGACTCCATCTCTAAAGAAACAAAAAAAAAAATTAGCCAGGTGTGGTGTCACATGCTTGTAGTCCCAGCTACTTGGGAGGCTGAGTTGGGAGGATTGCTTGAGCCTAGGGGTTTAAAGGTGCAGTGAAATATGATTGTACCACTGCACTCCAGCCTGGGGTGACAGAGCAAGACCTTATCTCTGGAAGGAAAAAAAAAAAAAAAAAAAAAAAAGAAGAATAAAATGTGAAGGTCCTGAAAGGATAGAAGAAAGTAATTAGTACTAAAACAAAGCTAAGAAACTAAAATAGATGCAGATGTACCTGATCCCTTCCAAAGCCCCTACCTACCTCCTCAGGATACCTACTCTGCCTGAGACTTTGTTAACGATCCAAGTTAATGCATAATGTGTATAGAACAGAACACTAGTAAGGTCCTCTTATTAACAGAACACTAGTAAGGCCCTTCTCCTATGGGAACATGGGGTCTTCATTAGGAGGGTGCTCCTTTAGGGACCTCCTAGATTACCCCAGCTATGGCAATATCAAAGGGAAAATCCTGATGGTATCAGAGAGAGTCAGCATGGTGGGAAGACCTCCTCTGATTGTAATTCATTCACTGAACATTTATACCAGGCACTCCAGACTCTGACTGTGCTGTGACTTTATGACAGTAAAATTTAAGTGAACAATGCACTGTAAAGAGTCATAATTTGGTAGATTTTGCAATAAATATTTATAAAACTTATTGTTTATAATATTCCTG
Organism: Saimiri boliviensis; assembly: GCF_048565385.1. Lineage (NCBI taxonomy): Eukaryota > Metazoa > Chordata > Mammalia > Primates > Cebidae > Saimiri > Saimiri boliviensis. The sequence continues at coordinate 53,474,279 of NC_133450.1, read as the reverse complement.
AATAAAAGTTTCACTATGTTTTCATCTATTCACATAAATTAATGTCAATAGCCCTTTTCAATGTTATTACACCAAAACTAAGCTCTTTAAAAATGATTAAACATTCCACTAAATAACTCCCATACTTCTTCATTTGCTTTTTGAAAATAGTAAAGTCAGCAGGAGGGGAGTTCTTGCCAGCGTTTATTCAAGTTCCCTCCTGTTATCCTTCCCTTGCTTCCAATCAACTCTTGCTAACCCTTGCAAACATTTTGTTCACAGAGAGAAGTTGTAAATAAAAATTTTCATTATAGAAGCAATAATAGGCTTATTTCAATAAAATTCTGATTAGAAGCCAAATACTATACACATGGTATTTCTCCAGTCTCTGAATTTTAAATGAAAATATTTTAGCAGATTCTTCTAGACAGCTAATATATTGGATCTTCATTAATAATTGTTTCTTATCTAGAGATGAGGTTTTGCTTTGTTGCCTAGGCTGGAATGTAGTGGTTCATAGGCACAATCACAGTGCACTGCAGCCCAAATTCCTGACTTCAAGTGATGCTCATGCCTCAGCCTCCTGAGTAACTGGACTACAAGCATGTACCATCACACCAGTTCTATAATAATTTATAGTTAAATATATTCTAGAAAAACATTTCCTTTATTTTTACCCTACTGTACTCCTTATATTAACTTTTTTTCAACAGGTTTATTAAACAGCTACACTAGCTAAATATTAGAGGGATACAAAGATACACAAATGCTGGCATAGCCTAGAGAGAATGCCAGATTCCTCTTCACCCTCATCTAACTTCCTGACTCTACCTAGGTGTCTCTTTCTTGAGTTCTAGTTTCTTATGAGATTTTCTCTCTCTTCACCATGGGACACGTGGGATAAGAACTGTATAGAATGTGCCTTAGAATTATATGCTGAAGAGACAGTGGCAGTATTTATTCTCAAATTCCTGTCCTATCTTAGTTTGTTTTGTGCTGATATAACAGAATACCTGAGACTGGGTAATTTAAGGTGAACCAAAATTTGTTCACTTTTGGCTCTGGAGGCCAGGAATTTCAAGAGTGAGGGGTCATCATCTGATAAGGGTGTTCCTGCTGCTGTAGGAACATCCCATGGCTGTAGGGCAAAGAGTGGGTGAGAGAAAGAGAAAGAGAGAGTGAGCACATGCAACGGGAAAGTGGTCCAAATTCACTGTTTTATCAGGAAGCCACTCCTGGATAAGTAACCCACTCCAGTGACAATGGCATTAATCCATTTGTAAGGGCAGAGCCCTAATGGCCTAATCACCTCTTAAAGGTCCCATCTCTCAGCAATAGATTATGTTTCCAACACACGGACTTTGGGGGGCACATTCAACCCATAGCACTTCCTATTTATCAATGGTTTGTTTCAGTATGCCAGAATGGCTGAGACTGCTCCTAAAGCTATCACACATGGTGACAGAAGTCTAGCAGAAAACAAGAGAGTCTTACTATGGCTAAAACGGGCTGCTTCCAGGCTGCATCTTCCTATGGTTTGTTGTAACAACAGCTCTGGGACAAGAAGTGGGCCAAGAGGATATCATATGAGATGTAAAGGATGCCCAATATATATGCCTGCTTCTGGCCTAGGCAAAATAAAGACTGGGTGATGCACATCTTGCTGGAAGACTTGAGTTTGGAGAAAAACCCTCATGGTAACAAAGAGTATACATTTGCCTGGCCTTGTCCTTCATGCATATAAATCCCTGGGAGCATCCGACAAGAATGTGTAGCTATAGCATAATGGGATTAGAGTGTGACTGTCACCATGGCTCAATCTAGCTAGTAGGCACAACTGAAATACACCATGAGTCTTGATCTCAAACAGTTTCATACGTGTTTCTGGCATATTATCAACTGAAATGTTTTATGATTTGGAGCTAACTGTTAAATAAAATATATTACAACCTTCTACTTGACAAACATACTTTATGTGTAAAGCTATAATTTTTTTTATGACTGAAAGGAATGTATCAATGATGAAAATTTAATTATTCTCATAACTGAGTTTTCTGTTGATGAGCTGGCAATATAATAAAAATACATATATTATATACATTCTATAATAAAAAATAAACATTTATATTTATATATTTATTCTGTAAAATTACCTCAATTTCAGATATTCATCTTCAGTCACCTAAACCCCTTTAAAAGAATCTTTCTTTAAATAATATCCAAGCTATTGTCTCTCTTGTTAAATCTATTTTTAGTAGATTTACTTAGGTCTAATTGACATACAATAAACTACCCATACTATGAATTCACCTGTAAAACCATCACCACCATCAAGACATGAACATAGCATGAACACACCCCCAAAAGTTTCCTCTTACATCCTTTTTTTAATCCTTCCTTCCTATTTCTCTGTCTCAAGGCAACTACAGATTTGCTGCCTATGGCTATAGATTTGTTTATATTTTCTGGAATTTTATAAGAACAGAATGAGTGGGTATGTTCTCTTTTCTGTATGGCTTCTTTCACACAGCATAATTACTTGGAGATGCATCCATATTGTTTTGTGTATTCCATTGTAGGAATGTACAATTTGTTTATTTGTTAATAGGCATTTGTGATGTTTCCAGTTTTGGGCTATTACAAATAAAGCTGCTATAACATTTAGGTGCAAGTAACAAGTGTCTGCTATAACATTTAGGTGCAAGTAACAAGTGTAACTATTTCTCTCAGGTGAATACTTAAAAGTGAAATGGTTGGATTACCTTGTTGGAGTATATACTACTCAAAGGCTTTCCAAAATGGTACAACCACTTTACATTCCATTAGCAATGTATGAGGGTCCCTGTTCTTCCATATCCTTGCCAATACTTAGTATGATCAGCCTTTTAAATATTAGCTATTATAAATATATGTGTAGTAATATGATAATTGAGGTTATTCAGGTTTTAAAAAATTCAGCCATTCTAGTAGATATGTAGTGGCATCTAATGGTGGTTTTAAACTGCAATTCTCTGATAATTAATGACGTTGGGCCTCTTCCGTGTATGTGAAATATGTGTTCAAATTCATTCATTTTTATTAAGTTGTTAATTTTCTTATTACTGACTTTTGAGAGATCTTCACATAGTCTATCACAAATGTAATTTTCACTTTTCTCAAACACTCTAACATTTTAATGTTTTTGTTAGTTTTTTGCATCAGGGTTATACTGGCCTCTTCAAGAGTGATTTTGGAATATTCCTTTCTCCTTGATTATATGTAAGAGTTTCTCTAGAATTGGCATTAATTCTTCTATAAAGATTTGATAGAACTCACCAATGATAAATGGGCTTTGAGTTTTGTTTCTGGGAGGATTTTTAATTACAAATTCAATTTCCTTAATAAATATAAGGTTATTCAGGCTATTTTGAATGACTTTTGACAGTTTATGTTTTTCAAGGAATTGTCCATTTTGTCTAAACTGTCGAACTTATTTTACAAAGTTGTTCATATTTCTTTACATATCTGTAGTATCTTTAGTGATGTCACATAAAGATATTCCTGATATTGATAATATGTGAATCTTTTTTTCCTTGTCAGTCTTGCTTATTTTCAGTTTTATCGTCTTCTCAAGAACCATTTTTTGTTTAATTGATTTTTCTCTATTGTGTTTGTTTTCACTTTATTTATTTTAGCTTTTTCTTTTTATTTCCTTTTTCTGTTTACGTTGTGGTTCTTCATTCTATTTTTAAAATTTCTTAAGACAAAAACCGAGGGAATTGGAGACTTTTCTTCTTTTATAGTATAGTTATATAATATAGTTGTTTATTTTCATAAACAACTGCTTAGTAGCTCCTATAAAATTTGATATATTGTTTTTATTTCCATTCAAAGTATTTTCTCTTCTTTTTTTTTTTTTTTTTTGAGACAGAGTTTTGCTCTGTTGCCCAGGCTGAAGTGTGATGGAGTGATCTTGGCTCACTGCAACCTCCATCTCCTGGGTTCAAGCCATTCTTATGCCTCAGCATCCCAAGTAGATAGGACTACAGGCATGTGCCACCACACCCAGCTAATTTTTGTATTTTTAGTAGAGACAGGGTTTCACCATGTTGGCCAGGGTGGTCTCAAACTCCTGACCTCAGGTGATCTACCCACCTCGGCCTCCCAAAGTGTTGGGATTACAGGCATGAGCCACCATGAGTGGCCTCAAAATATTTCCTTTTAAAATTTATTATTTGATCATAAGTTATTTAGAATTATGCTATTTAACTTCTAAATTTTGGGATATTTTCCAAGAAATCTTTCTGTTACTACTTTCTACCTAAATTCTCCTGTGGTCAGAGAATACACTTTATGTTATTTGCATCATTGAAAACTTATTGAGACTTGATTTATGGCCCAGTAGGTGGTCAGTAAATATTTCATGTGTACTTTTAAAAAATACATTTACTGTTCTTTCTGATATTTTAATAAATTGAATTGGTCAAGTCTGTTGATTATATGTTCTAATCTTCCATATTATTACAATTTTCTGTCTACATTTTCTATCAAATGTTGATACTGTAGTATTGAAATCTCTGACTGTTGTTGTAGATTTGTCAATTTCTCTTTGCTGTTCTAGCAAGTTTTCCTTCATTTATTTAATTATTTAAGGAGCATACTCATTTAGGATGGTTATGTTGTCTTTATGCTTGACTCCTTTATTGTTATGAGATGAACTTCTATGTCTCTGGTAGTCCTCGTTCTTAAGTCTACTCTGTATGATATAATAATATAGCCACATGACAGCCTTTTCACTGGCTTATTGCAAGCATCATGTACCTATATCCATCCTTTTACCTCTCTACAGAAAGTACACAAGCCAGAAGTCAGTGGAGCAACATATATAAAATACTGAAAGAAGAACACAACTATCAAACCAGAGTTCTATAGCTCATGAAAATCTTTTATAAAAATGAAAGTGAAGTGAAATAAAAACATTTTCAGACTTTTTCAGATTTTTATTACCAGCAAACCTGCACTATAGGAAATATTAAGATTACTTCTTCAGGCAGAAAAAAGATGAGTATGATACTAAATGCAAATTTGGATCTATGTGAAGAAATGAAGACTTCTGGAAATGGGTAAAACAGTGTTAAGAATGATCACAGCATTGTTGAGTTATTTTCAGGAATTACCATTGCTTGTGTGTCTTCAGACTTTAACTATAGTATAGAGTTTTAAATATCTTTGAGCAATGTTTTTGATAGATAAAACAAATGGAACACAATTTTTATTACATCCTCTAAAACATTGCCAGTTAACTTTTCTACACCTCAGCATTTTCAAGCTGTGTCTTTTAAGTATGTGGTGGTTTCATTGTATATATGCAATTCATGGTCAATGTTTCTTATTAAATTCACTTTACAAATTGATGTGTTTCTGCAAACAGAAACATAAATTATATGGCTAACATCATTTACGAATACCCTGGTGACAATCAGAATGAATATACTTCAAATTTTGACTGAACAAAATCCAATCCTACATGGTTTAAAATATTTATGTCTTGGTTCCCTTCTTTAAAAATATTTATTTGTTCATACAGTCAACAATAATTATCGAGTGCCAGGTGCTATTCTAAACCCTGAAGACAGAGCGGTAAACAGAATCGTCACTCTCATGAAGCTCACATTAAAATGGAAGAAGACACAAAACAAACAAGTAAACAAATATATATAAAATACATCAGATGATAAGTGCTATGAAGAAAAATATAACAGAGCAAAGTAACAGAAAGTAGGGAGATTTTATTTTAAATTAAGAGATCATTGAAGCCCTCCATAATAAAATAACTTTGAATATGAATGAAGTGAGGGAATGGGAGCCTGAGACAGAAAAGTGCTTGGTAAGTTCTAGGAACAGGAAAAGTGTCGACTGCTTGACGTAGAATGAGGGACAGAGCTAGAAGAAATGAGGTATCTGGGATGCCAGATTATGTAGGCCTTTTGGCGGTGATACAAATTGGAATGTTATTTTTTGTGAGATGGAAAGGTAGTGAAGGGTTTTAGGCAGGAAAGGAATAGTATCTGACTAATGTTATCACTCTGGATGCTGTGTGGACAGGAGAGGGCACGATGGTCAAGAGAGGAAGCAGGGAGACCTGTATCAAAGATAAATACCATAGCACAGAAAAGTCTTAGATCAACTTCATGTACCTTGTGTTCTGTTGATAATATAATCCAATTGTAAGTTTAAGGAGCAAAGGAACCAATGATAGTTTCGAGCTGTCTGAATTTTTAGTTCTTCAAAATGAACTTTGTATTTATTTGGTGGCTTCTCTAAAGAGCTGCTCTTAGCATTGGGATTGCAATTTATTTCGGCGTTCTAGTGATCCACTGCTACACAATTAATGGCCCCCAAACTTAGTGGCTTAAAATAATGACAACATTGGTTTTGTTCACATATCCATCATTTTGGCAGGATTCAACAGTTTGGCTCCTCTCTGTGCCGCTTGGCATCAACTGAGAGGTCTGGAGCCATCTGAAGGCTGGGTCGCTCACATCTGGAAGCTGATACTATAAGCTGTGTCCTCAGATGGGGCTGTGGTCAGAATGCTTCACTGTGACCCTTCCATGTAACTCCATGGCATCCTCACAGCATGGTGACTTGGTTCTAAAGGGCCAGAATCCCAATGTTACCTGGGTTCCAAGACTGAGCCAGGTGGAAGTAATAATAGCTGTACTAACCTAGCTTTGGAAGTCATGTATCATCCATTCTGGTGCTTCTATTCATTACAAGTAAGTTCGTAAGCCTGGCCCATCTTCAAGAGAAGGAGAATTAGTTGCCACCTTTTGATAGGAAGAATATCAAACTTCACTATAAGACGAAAGTGAATTGGCAGTCTGGGTGACCTTAGGAACATCTCCAGAACCAGAAAGGACAAATTTTCTTTGCCTGGTTTTAAGAGGACACAGAGGCTTTGAAGAAAAGCATGTAAAAGTCAAAGGAAGTTTTAAAAAACCACAAAAGGCAGCAACAACTGAACCTGATAATTTGTTTCTTCAATAAACAGCTGCATGCTTGCTATATTTTAGGAACCAAGAACCCAAGTCTTTAGGAAGTCTAATAAAAAAGATGCAAAAATAAGTCCTGAGGTCTTCTATAGAAGGGCCTATGCCTCATTCATGTAGTCTTGATGCCTAGCACTGTGTCTGCAACACTGAATAATGTTGGTTAAATTAAATATTCGATTATGATAAGTATTAAATTAAGTTATATATGAAGATTTAAGGAAGCACAGAGGAGCAAGAAACACATCACAGGTGGTAATGGAAGGCTTCACAGAAGATTTGGCATTTAAATTATGTCTTGAATGAGTGAGATTTGAGGTAAGGGGCATCAGAAATATCATATACAAAGGCATAGACCATGGTTGATGAAGAGAACAGCAAGTTTCTCTGTGGCTAAACACAGAGTAGGTATTCAATAAATATTGCTGAATAAATGAGTGAATGAAGAGAGCTAGATGATCAGCCTAGAAAAGTAAGTTTTATGTTGGGCTGTCCATTTTGTGTTGCTGTAAAGCAGGTGTCTCCAAACTTTTTACACAGGGGGCCAGTTCACAGTCCCTCAGACCGTTGGAGGGCTGCCACATACTGTGCTCCTCTCACTGACCACCAATAAAAGAGGTGCCCCTTCCTGAAGTGCGGAGGAGGGCCTGGATAAACGGCTTCAGGGGGCTGCATGTGGCCCGCGGGCCATAGTTTGGGGACGCCTGCTGTAAAGGAATACCTGAGGCTGGGTAATTTATAAAGAGGTTCATTAGGGTCATAGTTCTGCAGCCTATACAGGAAGAATGGCACCAGCATCTGCTTCTGATGAGGCCTCAGGAAGTTCCCAATCATGGTGGAAGGCAAAGGGCAAGCTGACAGGTCACGTGGCGAGAGGAAACAAGAAAGAGAGGAGGGAAGCCCCATACTCTTTTTAACAATAATCTCTTTTGTGAACTCAGAGAGTGAGAAGTCACTCATTACTGTGGGGAGGGCACCAAGTTATTCTTGAGGGATCTAGCCTCATGAGCCAAACACCTCCTGTTAGGCCCTGCCTCCAACACTGGGGATCATATTTCGACAAGAGATTTAGAGGGTGCAAATATCCAAAACATATTAGGTTGTGAATCTTTATGCCAGGCAAGGAATGTTGGAATGTAGCCCACACATGATGTGGCACTATATATGTTTACATAGGAAAATATTGTAATTAGAGGTGTGTTTAAGAGAAAGAATTTTTGTAACAACAAGAATGTATTAAAATGAAGAAAGATTGAACTCTGGCAGGCCAGACCAATTTGGAAGCTACTGCAAGGGTTTCCAAAAGTAAGACAGTAGAAACAGGGAAGAGAAATAGCAGACAAAAGATAGTTTTGATGATGGAATTGATAGATTTGGTAACTTGACCCAATTATTGGAAGTGAAAGTGAAGGAGAGGATACTTCTTAGTTTTCTGGCTTAGTTATCTCATTTGATGATTATGTCATCAAATGAGATAGAAAATATAGAGGAAGAATATATTTTGTATGTTTTGGGTTTTTTTGTGTGTGTTTGTCATATAATCTGTTCAGTCCTATGTGCCATATATGGTGTGGGACACTGAATGGGAGATGTCTGGTAGACATTTGGAGCTATGTATACATCGCCAGTTTTCCTAGGACCCACATTGTGGGTCATATAATAATATTTAAACAACAGACTTAAAATTGGACCTCATCCAACTAGCTGAAAACTAGCCTCATATTGTTTCTTCCTGGTTCAAAAATATTTCTGGGATATTTCATATGACAGTGGCGACCTACTTCTACCCTATAGCATTTTCTCTGTTTTCCCCTGCTGCTATCAATATTATGAACTGGACCCCAGGTTGAGCACTAACTTTTGAAGATAACTTCTGTTTCTGTTTCATCCCTTGATTCTTTACATCCCTCATGTGGACTTCAGATTCTTATGATGGCACTGAGATGACAACTCTGAAATTTCTGAAGGTGGCATGGTTGTTCTTCTGTTCTAACCCAGGAGACACTACTATGATGAAAAAAGAAAAAATACTCTTCCTAGCATTTGTGTGGTGGCCATGGAGGTGTGTCTCTCAGATCTCCCCTTCAAGAGAATCTGTTGTTGGGCTCCTACTAGACTGGCAGTCCTCAGCTGCTGCATCTTTGGATCCACCATGGCGGTTATGCTAAGGTCATGCTTCCTAGAGGCTTCTCTCAGTGAATAGCTGAACATGGCAGTGACACTAGAGCTGAGCTATTTCTGCCCAATATGGGATTTCTCTAATGACACTTTTGCTCATGGACACCCTTTGACTTCGCCAAGGCTTTCCTAGATGTGATCATCTGAAAACCTTCCTGCATAGTGCTCTGAAGTCTCTACCCCCCAACTCCTGCTCTCTCCCCTTTTATCCCTCACAGTTGTTTTTATTGATAAATTTCTCATATGTCTAATCCTGTTTGAGCATTTGATTTTTGAAAGACGTAAACTGACAAAAAATAATACCAAGAATGGGGTTGTAGGACTAGTGTGCTCACCACTTGGATGTCAGGGAAGACCCCATATCAAGTGGAATGTTGGGCACGTATGCTCTTTGGCACAAGGTGGTGACTCCATTGCTGAAGATTTTTCTAGTGGTGGCATAGACCCTGCAACTGAGACGGCCATATCCAGGGGACAATGGGCCACTTTTTCATATAGCTGTTAGACTTCCTTAACTTCTAATTTACTTCTTTACTGGATATACCATTTTCGTTTAATAATGGATACTTCTTGGCCAATTATCCTCTTTGTTGGTGTTTTCATTTCTGATCTTTTATTCATCTTAGGTAGCAGCAGATGAAATTGACCATCATTATGACTCCTGGTAGGATTATCAGGCTCACTTGGAGGATAAACTGTAGGCAGGCTCTCTGACAAGAGCAAGCCAGTTAAATGTCATTAATCCAGGTGCAGCAAGGGGTGTTGGCAGTCCATATACACTACTTGGACTGGCCAGCAGGAAGCCCAGGATACTGCAATGTTTTATTATATGTTGAACATTCCTAATCCCAATATTTGAAATCTGAAATGCTCCCAAATCCAAAACTTTTTGAGCACTGACATGGCACAACAAGTGGAAAATTATTCATGTGACAGGATTGCAATCAAAATGCAAATGTTTCTTTATGCACAAGAATATTTAAAATATTGTATAAAATTACCTTCAGTCTATATGTATATGAAGTATATGAAACATAAGTGAATTTTGTGTTTAGATAGGTTCCATCCATAAGACATTTCATTATGTATAGGCAAGTTTCCAAAATCTCAAAAATCCAAATATTGGAAACACTTCTGGTCCTTAACATTTCAGAGAAGGGAAAATCGATCTATACCACATGGGCTAGAGTGTTTAGTTTATGTGTGTCATGCCTGATCCACAGGCATGAATCTCATCCTACCTCAGCAGTAGCATTTCACTGATGTAGGTCTGGGTTCAATTCTATGAAGTTTTTCTCAACAGGGTCAGGTGGGGCATGGCAGGTACAAAAGTCACTAAAATTTAGAGCAGTTGCTATACTCTTTGAATAGGACGAAACCAAAGGGAATTCTATCAGTGTCCAGAAAGATAATCTTGTCTTGTGGTTTCAAGTGGAGAATGTTCATTCCTGGAATCAGTGGCTGCTGGGAAGTTTCTAATGGTTCTTAGATTAAAATTTTCTGTTGCCTGACCGTCAAGCTGAGGGTGGTGGTAGAAGTCTGGGCTAGATTAGCCAGGTGCTCTGTGATAGGAGTAAAGAGAGAGTAAGAGTATCTCCCCCAACTGCTGTCCTCCTGAGGTCTATATTGTTTCTTTCCCAACAACCAAGGTGGTTTCTCTCCTTCCAGAACCACCAGTCCTTGCAGTAAACACTTCATCTTTTTTGTAATCCTCCCCATGTCTTACCCACACCATATGTCCAGACTCACCTCAGGTGGCTCAGAAGTGTCTTCCTTATGTACCTTGCACCAGCCTAGAACATTTCCCATCCTCTGACATGTGGGCCACACAAGGACTACCTTAGGAGTTGCTACCTAACATTCATGATCATTTTCATTCTCCCAAACTGTCCAAATCCAGCAAGCATAGCCAGGTGGCAAAGGAGGCACTCAGTTATTCTCCTGACTCCAAGTCTTCTTTTCTACTCACAAATTCCAGTTGCCAAGGGTAGGCATGGGAGGAAGTAAAGAGAAGAGTTAATTATGTAGAGGACTTTTATAGATGGTCTGAGCTTCCTCCTCAACCTCACAATTAAACATTCTATTTAAATGAGAGATACTCTTTTGGGGAATTCCACTTGTAGACCCCAAACTGCCAAGACATTAGAGTCGTTAACATAAAGATCCAGAGCTCAAGAGAGTTCAGGGATGAATAAAGAAGTTTAAAGTCATTGGTATATAGGTAGTAGCCATGAAAATGGAAGCTGTTATTCAGAGAAAAGATATTTAGTAAGAATAGAAGAGGTCTGAAAAAAGTATCCAAGGAAACACTGCCAGTAGAAATCAAGGAGACAGCTAAGAAGACTTAGAGAGATTAGAGAAGATGGGGAGATTGGGAACAAAAGCTCTCATAAACATAAAAGGGGAGAATAAACTCCAAGGAAGGGACTGATTTAAAATTGCAAATGTCTCAGAAAAGTTAAATAACGTAAGAACAGAAAATTAGTCACTAGACACTTTAGAAACAATGCTATCTGACATGTATTGGAAAGTTTCAAATGCTATATATGTACTATGTATCAGGCAAGTCCCAAATGCTGAATATGTTCTGACTCATTTCACTCCCACAATAATCCCAGCAAGCATGTATAATTATAATCCCCACTTTACTGATGAGGAGACTGAGTACATGAAGGTTAAGAGCACTGTGCAAGGTGTTACACGTATAAGCTGGCTGCACTGTGATTCCAACCCGGGTAATCCTAACCACTATGTTCTCAGTATAATGATGAAGGTAGAAGCTGAACTGCAATAGCTTGAGTGGAGAAATAGAAAATGTGAGTCTAGTCTAATCTTCCAATACATTGACAGTGAAAAGATGTGAAGGCTGAATTAAATCTCAAAACCTGAAATGCTTTTCAGGTTTTTTGTTTGGTTTTGTTTTTTGATTTTCACAGGTAAGTAGGAAGCCTATAGTGCCATTTCAGAAGGCAAAGCATGTTTGATGTGGAAAAGTATGTGTTTAGTTTGTCAAAATTTAGTTAATAACTATATCCAAGTGGATCTACTTAGGAGGTAGTTGGACATAGTAGTCTGGTGCTCAGGAGAGACATCTAGATGAGAGATAGAGAAGTTGAAGCTATCCACGGATATGAGAACATGGTAAGAAAATGCTAAGAATGAACAAAAGGCCAAAGATGAAATTCTGTGAGTCACATATACGTAAAGGTTTGGCAGATGGGTGATTCTGTGCTAACAAAGAAGGAGGACAGAGAGGTAGAAGTCAATCCATGAGAGTGTTACATATTCAAGTTGAGGATTTCAAGTGCAAATGCCACAAGAGGGTAAGAAAAATAACTACTAAAAAGAGCTTGCTGTTGTCATTAGTGTTTTTTTCCCCAATATGTCAGTTCTGTACCTCCTGGGCACATGAAAATACCGTTCTCACCTGCCCTTTGAAGTTAAGCATGGAATTGTAACTTGCTATCGCCAATGAATTGTGAGAGAAAGTGGTGTATATAACTTCTGATAGAATCCTTTAAGAGTTGGTGGGTGATTCTCCATATCTATGTCCCTGCTGTTTCATATAGTAGAGGCTCCATCAATCTGAGCCCTTTGGTCAGGATAAAATGGAGCAGAGACCTTTGCCTAGTTGGAGAAAGAAATAAACATTGATAAATACATACCTTGAGCAAGAATTAAACATTGTTCTAAGCCACTAAAATTAATGGCATTATTTGTTACTGCAGAATACTACTAGAGGTTTTACAATTAAGAGCCCATTTTAGCTTTAGAAGTATCAGTAGTATGGCAGAATAGAATTTCACTTATTAAAGAATAAATGAAAAGGTAAGAAGTTTTGTAGTAAAGAGGAGAAGTAATACAGCAACTTGATATAGTTCGAGGGAGAGTTAAGATGAAAGGAACATCTTCATCTTAACTCAAGATTTGTATTGGGTTAGAACATGCAAATATTAAGGTAATTATAAAATATACCTTGTTATAAATACTTGAGATACTCCTCAAGTATTTATATCAAGGTAATTATAAAATATATATATATATATATATATATATATAAATATCAAAGTAATTCAAGAAACACTGGAGAGCTGAAAATATGGGTAGCCATTTTGGTAAAATGAAGATTTAAAAAAATATAAGCCAGAAAAGGGAGACCAAGATGGCCAAAAGGGAGCTTCTCTGGAGTGCAGCTCCCACAGAGTGAGACGCAGAACCAGAGCAATATCTGCATCTCTGAGTGAGGTGCTGGGTTTGTTCCCAAGGGGCTGTGAACAGTGGCATTAACCCAAAATGAGGCGGTGAGGCAAGGTGGGGCACTGCCTCACCTGGAAACCGTATCTGGCATGAAGGATGGGGGGTGTGGCATCACCTCCTTGGTACTCTGAATCAGATGCAGCACTACATTCTGAGATATTGGCAGCACACAGACCAGGAAAACACTGCCTGGCTGAGAAATCCGGGTTCCCCCCAACCCCCCGCAAGTTGCAGACCCAGATGACAGCCCAAGTCAGCAGCCCCAGCCAGACCCATGCCTTGTCAGCACAGACCAGGGCGGAGACTTGGTCTAACATTGAGAAAGCTTGCAAGAAGGAATCACCTGTCCCATAGAAGGGAGAGTTGAAAGCAGGGAGGCAAATATGCCCAGACAGGCCCCACTCCACAAGATCAAGCAACTGGAATCCCTCTCCCAGGAGAGTTTTGCAGTTAACAAATCAGAAGGAGCTCCACACGGGAGCAGTGGGCACGGCAGAGGGGAAAAAAACCTTGCTGTTGGGAAGGTGGGGCTAATCCCACCAGCATAAGCCAAAACCAGACGAAGAATGAACAGCAGCCTGGCTGAGACCAAGGCAGCCCAGCAGCGCCTCTGCAGGCAGACACAGGAGAAATAACCCCAACTTTAACAGAAAGGACGTCCACTCAGAGATCCCACCTGAAATCACCAACTTCAAAGATCAGAGATAGATAAAGAAGATGGGAAGAAACCAGAGCAAAAAGGATGAACACATCTAACTCCAGAATGCCTCTCCTTCCCAGAGAGATCACAACTCACCAGCAAGGCAACAAAACAGATCAGAAAAAGATTTTGACAAGCTGACAGAAGCAGGCTTCAGAAGGTGGGTAATAACAAATTTCTCTAAGCTAAAAAGAACATGTTCTAACCCAATGCAAAGAAACTAAGAGCCTTGAAAAAAGATTAGATGAAATGCTAACTAGAATAAGCAGCCTAGAGATGAACATAAACAACTTCATGGAGCTAAAAAACACAGCATGAGAACTTCATGAAGCATACACAAGTTTCAATAGCCGAATGGATCAAGCAGAAGAAAGGATATCAGAGATTGAAGATCAATTCAACAAAATAAAAAGGAAAGGCAAGAAAAGAGAAAAAAGAGTAAAAATAAATGAATAAAGCCTCCAAGAAATCTGGGATTATGTGAAAAGACCTAATCTATGCTGATTAGTGTACCTGAAGAGGACAGAGGAAATGAATCCAAGCTGGAAACACTCTCCAGGATATTATCCATGAGAACTTCCCCAAACTAGCAAATCAGGCCAAAATTCAAATATAGAAAACACAAAGAACCCCATAGAGATATTCCTCAAGCAGAGCAACCCCAAGGGACATAATCGTCAGATTCACCAGAATTGAAATGAAGGAAAAAATGCTAAGGGCAGCCAGAGAGAAAGGTTGGATCACCTACAAAGGAAAGCCCATCAGACTCAGCAGATCTCTCAGCAGAAACCCTGCAAGCCAGAAGAGAGTGGGGGCCACTATTCAACATATTTTAAAAAAAGAACTTTCAGCCCAGAATTTCACATCCAGCCAAACTAAGCTTCATAAATGAAGGAGAAATAAAATATTTTATGGACAAGCAATTACTGAGAGATTTTGTTGCCACCAGACCTGCCTTACAAGAGCTCCTGAAGGAAGCACTAAACATAAAAAGGAACATCCAGTACCAGCCACTCCAAAAATGAAACAAATGGTAAAGACCAATGACGCAAAGAAGAAACTGCATCAGCCAATGGGCAAAACAAACAACCAGTAATAAAATGGCAAGATCAAATTCATACATAACAATATTAATGTTAAATGTAAATGGCCTAAATGCCCCAATCAAAAGGCACAGACTGGCAAACTGGGTAAAAGGTCAAAACCCATCTGTGTGCTGTATTGAGGAGACCCATCTCACACACAAAGACACACATAGACTCAAAATAAAGGGATGGAAGAAGATCTACCAAGTGAATGGAGAGAAAAATAAAAGAAGCAAGGGATACAATTCTAGTCTCTGATAAAAGGGACTTCAAACCAACAAAGATCAAAAGAGAGAAAGGCATTACACAATGGTGAAAAGATAAATACAGCAAGAAGAGCTAACTATCCTAAATATATATGCACCGAACACAGTAGCACCCAGATGCATAAAGCAAGTTCTTAACGATCTACAAAAGACTTAGATTACTGCACAATAATAGTGGGAAACTTTAACATTCCACTGTTGATATTAGATCAATGAGACAGAAAATCAACAAGGATATCCAGGACTTGAATGCAAAACTGGAGCATGCGGACCTAATAAACATCTACAGAACTCTCCACCCCAAAGCCACAGAATATATATTCTTCTCAACACATAATTGGAAGTAAATCACTCCTCAGAAAATGCAAAAGAATGGAAATCATAACAAACAGTCTCTCAGACCACAGTGCGATCAAATTAGAACTCAGGATTAAGAAACTAACTCGAAACTGCACAACTTCATGGAAACTGAACAACTGGCTTCTGAATGTTGACTGGATAAACAAAAAAATGAGGGCAGAAATAAAGATGGTCTTTGAAACCAGTGAGAATGAGGACACAATGTACCAGAATCTCTGGGACACATTTAAAGCTGCGTCTAGAGGGAAATTTATAGCAATAAATGCCCATATAAGAAGCGAGGAAAGATCTAAAATCGACACCCTATCATCAAAATTGAAAGAGCTAGAGGAACAAGATCAAAAAAACCCCAAAGCTAGCAGAAGACAAGAAATAACTAAGATAAGAGCAGAACTGAAGGAGATAGATACATAAAAATCCCTTCAAAAATCAATAAATCCAGGAGCTGGTTTTTGAAAAGATCAACAAAATAGATTGCTGGCCATATTAATAAAAAATAAAAGAGAAAAGAATCAAATAGATGCAATAAAAAATAATAAAGGGAATATCATCACCGATCCCACAGAATTACAATCTACCATCCGAGATTACTACAAACAACTCGATGCACATAAACCAGTAAACCTGGAAGAAATGGATACATTCCAGGACATTTGCACTCTCCCAAGCCTATACCAGGAAGAAGTTGAAACCTGAATAGACCAATAACAAGGGCTGAAGTTGAGGCAGCAATTAATAGCCTACCAACCAAAAGAAGTCCAAGTCCAGATGGGTTGACAGCCAAATTCTACCAGACATACAAAGAGGAGCTCATACTGTTCCTTCTGAAACTATTCCAGACAACCCCAAAGGAGAGAATCATTCCCAAATCATTTTATGACACCAACATCATCCTGATACCAAAACCTGGCAAAGACTCAACAAAAATAGAAAACTTCAGGCTAATCTCCATGATGAACACAGATGCAAAAATATCTTCAATAAAATACTGGCAAACTGGTTGCAACAGCACATCATAAAGCTTATCCATCACTATCAAGTAGGCTTCATCCTGGGGATGCAATGCTGGTTCAACATATGCAAGTCCATAAATGTAATCCACCCCATAAATAGAACCAAAGACAAAAACCACATGATTATCTTAATAGATGTAGAGAATGTTTTTGACAAAATTCAACAGCCTATTCTAAAAACTCTCAATAAACTAGGTATCAATGGAACATATCACAAAATAATAAAAGCTATTTATGACAAACCCACTGCCAATATCATACTGAAGGGGCAAAAACTGGAAGCATTCCCTTTGAAGTCTGGCATTAGACAAGGATGTCCTCTCTCGCCACTCCTATTCAATATAGTATTGGCAGAACAATCAGGCAAGAAAAAGAAATAAACGGTATTCAGTTAGGAAAGGAGGAAGTCAAATTGTCTTTATTTGCAGAAGACATGACTGTGTATTTAGAAGACCCCATCGTCTCAGCCCAAACTCTTCTTAAGCTGATAAGCAACTTTGGCGAAGTCTCAGGATACAAAATCGGTGTGCAGAAATCACAAGCATTCCTATACACCAATAACAGACAAACAGAGAGCCAAATCAAGAGTGAATTCCCATTCAAAACTGCTACAAAGAGAATAAAATACATAGGAATACAACAAACAAAGGATGTAAAGGACCTCTTCAAGGAGAACTACAAACCACTGCTCAAGGAAATAAGAGAGGACACAAACAAATGGAAAAATATTTCATGCCATTATCATACTAAATGGGCAAAAACTGGAAGCATTCCCTTTGAAATCCGGCTAAAGACAAGGATGCCCTCTGTCACCACTCCTAGTCAATGTAGTATTGGAAGTTCTAGCCAGAGCAATAAGGCAAGAAAAAAATAAATAAAGCGTATTCAATTAGGAAAAGAGAAAGTCAAATTGTCTCTATTTGCAGATGACATGATTGTATACTTAGAAGACCCTATCATCTCAGTCCAAAATCTCCTTAAACTGATAAGCAATTTCAGCAAAGTCTCAGTATACAAAATCAAAGTGCAAAAATCACAAGCATTTCTATACACCAATAACAGACTAACAGACAGCCAAATCATGAGCAAACTCCCATTCACAATTGCTGCAAAGAGAATAAAATACCTGGGAATACAATTAACAAAGGATGTAAAGGACCTCTTCAAGGAGAACTATGAACCATTGCTCAAGGAAATAAGACACAAACAGATGGAAAAACATTCCATGCTCATGGTTAGGAAGAATCAATATTGTGAAAATGGCCATACTGCCGAAAGTAATTTATAGATTTAATGCTATCCCCATCAAACTACCAATGACCTTTTTCACAGAACTGGAAAAAAACACTTTAAACTTCATATGGAACCAAAAAAGGGCCACATAGCTAAGACAATCCTAAGCAAAAAGGACAAAGCTAGCAGCATCATGCTGCTGGACTTCAAGCAATATTCAAGGCAACAGTAATCAAAACAGCATGGTACTGGTATCAAAACAGATACACAGACCAATGGAACAGAACACAGGCCTCCGGAGCAAAACCACACATCTACAACCATCTAATCTTTGACAAACATGACAAAAACAAGTAATGGGGAAAGGATTCCCTGTTTAATAAATGGTGTTGGGAAAATTGGCTAGCCATGTGCAGAAAGCAGAAACTGCACCCCTTCCTGACAACTTACACTAAAATTAACTCCAGATGGATTAAGGACTTAAATATAAGACCTAACATCATAAAAACCCCAGAAGAAAACCTAGGCAAAACCATCAAGGACATAAGCATGGGCAAGGACTTCATGACTAAAATATCAAAAGCAATGGTTACAAAAGCCAAAATAGACAAATGGGATCTAGTTAAACTCTAGAGCTTCTGTACAGCAAAAGAAACAATCATTAGAACTAACCAGCAACCAATAGAATGGGAAAAAATTTTGCAACCTAACCATCTGATGAAAGGCTAATATCCAATATCCAGAATCTACAAAGAACTAAAATAGATTCACAAGAAACAAACAAACAAACCCATCAAAAAGTGGGTGAAGGATATGAAAAGACAGCTTTCAAAAGAAGACATATACAAAGCCAACAAACACATGAAAAAATGCTCATCATCACTGGTTATTAGAGAAATGCAAATCAAAATCACATTGAAATACCATCTCATGCCAGTTAGAATGGCGATCATTTAAAAATCTGGAGACAACAGATGCTGGAGAGGATGTAGAGAAATAAGAATACTTTTACACTGTTAGTAGGAGTGTAAACTAGTTGAACCATTGTGGAAGACAGTGTGGCAATTCCTCAAGGATCTAGAAATAGAAATTCCATTTGACCCAGCAATCCCATTACTGGGTATTTATAGTCCTAAATACCCAGCAATCCCATTACTGGGTATTTATAGTCCTACCCAAAGGACTATAAATTGTTGTATTATAAAGACACATACACATGCATGTTCATTGTGGCACTGTTTACAATAGTAAAGACCTGGAACCAACCCAAATGCTCATCAATGATAGTCTGGACAAGGAAAATGTACATATACACCACGGAATACTACACAGCCATAAAAATCGATGAGTGTGTGTCCTTTGTGGAGACATGGATGAATCTGGAAACCATCACTCTCAGCAAACTGACACAAGAACAGAAAATCAAACACCACATATTCGCACTCATAGGCAGGTTTTGAACAATGGGAACACATGGACACAGAGAGGGTATCATCACACATTGGGGTCCATTGGTGGGGGCTATGGGAGGGATAGTGGGATGGAGGGTGGGGAAGGATAAAATGGGGAGAAATTTCAGATATAGGTGATGGGGGAATGGAGGCAGCAAATCACCTTGCCATGAATGTACCTATGCATCACTCTTGCATGATCTGCACATGTACCCCAGAATCTAAAGTACAATAAAAAACATAATTGTAATAAAAAATAGATATATAAGCCATTGCCTTTCTTTTTGGTAATATGGCATATGAGAATTGTCCACACTACAGAACACAAAATAATATGAGATAAAATGCAAATTATATTTATTTAGGTGCACGGGTGACTTGTATGGAAGTTAGGGCATCTTTCGAAAGTCAAAATATGCGAAGAATGTATAAATCCAAAAATTACCCCCACCTATGAATCCAGTGACTCCTCTGGAGGCATCTGCCAGTCCTTGGTGGCCTAAAGGGTTTGTTTTGCTGGACAACATGTGTGGGAACAGAAGATAAAGTCCTAGAGTCTGTATGAGGTAAGATGTTGGATATGGACTTTTTCATAAGATGATACAATCAAGGAAAGGACAAATTAAAAACCCCACCAGCAGAATCAGACAGTAAGAACACTAACATGTTTCAGTCTTGGCTATAGGTGAAGGGATTAAAAAAAGTCTCATCTTAGTATTACTAAACATAAATTGGTACTTAGGTAGGTTTGGGACAGAATTCCTACTATCTAGTCTGCTCATAAAAAATCTAGATTGGTAGTTTTCAGAGGCACTTTTAGAAGCAAACTCAAATATTTCTAAATAAACTTACCTTAAATTCAGTCCCCAAATATATCTCCTATATAAGGAAGGCTCCAATAAGCATGAGTTTGCTATCACAAATCACAAAAGGGAGATGGCTGTGCTTTAGTTAGGAGTAGGCATAGGCCAAGGTGGCCTTCTGACAGTAGCGTAACTCAGTGGGTTTGGAGTGCAGGCGTGCAACTCCACACATTATGTAACCGTGCCACGTAAGACACATTGGGTAACTACTCACATAAGCTTGTGCTTAGCTCAGAGCCACTATTGTTTGTAAAAGGTATAATTACCCTGCTAATGCAACTCACACCCCCACAAAAAATAAAGCCATGTCGCAACCGCCTACAATTCCTCAAGTGTTTTTCTAGCTACCCACCACCTGCCCACCAACTCCCCTCAAATCTCAGCTTGGGCTAAAACCTAACAATTGGTGTAGTCAGCAGGATTCTGAGGTGGGTAAGCCCTTGGCCCGCAATAATCCCGTGTTGGATATTTAGCGGTGCTGCTCGAATGGGTCCCCGCGAAAACATGGGAAGGTGGTAGACTAGTCTCCTGTAAGCATGGAGAAGGCCCTGAAACACCTAAAAGTGCACAGCACTGAGAAGAAGTGTGCCTTTGTTGGTAGCCAGATGGGCATTTTTAGCAGTGCTAGGAAGTACGTGCCCAGTCCCTGTGGGACGCAGTGCAGGCAAGAAACCTTCAGGTTCTGGCTGAGTGCCTGGAGGCCCAGATACACAGCTTAAAACAACAATTGGGAAGTGCTGTTAGCACAGCTTAAAATAAAAGTTGGGAAGTGCAGTTAGCATGGGCTTAAGCCCACCAGTCCCGGATGGAAACTTCCACTGGGTCCAATATCAAGAAGAAAAAAAACCCCACTAAGTTGCGGGAGTTAGGCAAACAATGTCAGCATTCAAAAAAACCCCTAGCCATCTAAAAAGTGCTGCTAACTTTGTAAAAGCAATTGTCCCCAGAGCAGCAATTCCAGAAAATTCTCACAAGTGGGGAGAACAATACTACTCAACGAAGTCCCACATGGACGCTCCAGCTCAAAAATTACTTCCAAACGGGCAAGAAAAAAAAAAGGCTTTTGTTTGTTGGGTGGGGGGGATACCAAATAAGTGGAGGCCACATGAGGAGTTGCAATCCACTGGTCCCCTACCAATGTACAATATTGTTGGCGCTAGTAAATACTAGTGCAAATTGTAGCCTCATCTGTAAAAACCCAAATAAGTTTCCGGGCAAAGCTGCATACATAAATGACTATAAAGTCTGGTCAGTAAAAATAAAACCTGTATCTTTGCACCTTGGCACTGGCTGCTTGGCTCCCCATTTATATACTGTTTATGTCTCTATACAATACCAAAATACATTCTGGGGTAAACATTTTACATGGCCTGGCATTACAAACCATGGTCAGGAAATTCAAACTCCAAGTGCATGTGGTGAAGCCGGTGCTGCACAAACATAGGCAGCAGCAGCCTCAGGTCCTGCCAGAACCCTAATGGGTTACTTCCACCCATCAATACTGTTTGCTAGGTGGGCATACGGAAATAACTAAAACAATTGAAGAGCTGAAAAATGTGCAAATAGAGCAATGGTACCTATAGCCCTTACAATTATCTGGTGTGGCCAGTTAAAAAGCCTAATAAAACTTGGCAAATAGTAGTAAACCATCAGAAACTAAATAAAGTAATAACTCCATTTGCATGCAGCTGTACTGTAAAAATGGGTCATCAAAAAAATGTAACTATTTATCATGTGTCAAGCCATATGCTTTTGGCCACCCCGGCAATAAGGCAGATGACTTGGCCAAGGTCCAATGGCTAAAGTGGGCACCCACACAAAATATGGCCTCGTGGCTACACCAAAAACTGGAACACGCTGGGGGGTAAACTAATGCCACAAGTCAGTAAGCATTGGGGTCTGTCCCTGCCCATGCAAAATATTTGGGAGCCTTGTCAAAAATGCCCAACATGTGCTCAGGCATACCCTAAATGGAGGCAGTGGCTCAGTGTTACACAAGTAACAATACAGCAAGTGCCCTTAACACTTTGGGCCACTGCCAAAGTCACAAGGGTATACACATGCACTAATAGCTATAAACGTGGCCACGGACCTATTGTTCACCTGCCCTTCAGGGTGGCTGACCAACAGCACATCATCCGGGCCCTAACACTTAATGTGCTCTGTCTGGTTACCCTCTGGCTGTTAAAAGTAATAGGAAAACACATTTCACTAAATAACAGGTACAACATTGGGCACAACAAATAAACTTAAGTGGGAATTCCACGTGCCATACAACCTTCAAGCTGTGGGTATAATTAAACAACATAAGGGCTCTTAAAAAATAAGTTATGCTTGCATGTCACACCCCCATCTTTGCAGGGCTAAAGTTCCAGGCTAAACCTGATGCACCAAACCTTAAATAAACAGCCACGGAAAGGTGCTGGACCCCCATAAAGGTATTGTTACACGGAGCAGCCACCCCCATTCAGTTGCAAATACACACTAAAAATAGCCTCCTCCAACCAGGTATAAAACAAACAGTAACCTATTGTTGCCTTCCCCAACATGCCTAAAGGCAGGGAAACAAGAAATCTGGCTATGGCCATAAACCCTCCAAGCTCTCCACTACTGGTGGTTGGCCATCAAATCTCCCTGTGGGGAGAGCCTACAGTATAACTGGCATGTCACATCTTAAGTGTTCAATACATGGCCCCTGTGGTTAACCATTCATAGAAAAAGACAGGAAAAAACACTTCTCCGGGAAACATATGTACTATCTGTGTGGCCTGTTATAAGCTCCCTAGTAACTTTGGCACAAATACAAAACCCAAAGAAACCATGGGGAGCTAAAACGGTGTATGTAGTACCATCTCCCAGGGCAGAAGACTTTGGTGGCTGCATTTTTACCTAGGAATAAAAAGTCAGCCTGTATTTTACCTAAAATAAGTATTTTTCCCTCTGTTAGTACCTATGCCTACTCTGTCATTTCAACCGTTAAGTTGACATGCTCCAACTGCATCGTAGACTGGGCCCCATCTATGCTAACATAACCAATGTTTCCAACTCTTAAGGCATGTACATTCAGTGTCTGCAAAAAACTAAACACGGCTAAAAACTTGGGGTCCCAAGGCTAACGCCTGGAACACAACACAGCAAGCTTTAAACAAAGAAAGCTGCCAAACCTATGGTGTGCCGGACCCCTAATTGGCCAGTGCTGTTTAGCATAGGTGGGGCTGACTGGTTGGGGAACATAAAGTACTCCTGGCCCAGGTGCCGCAGTGCACAAAGCAACATGGGGTAACACCTCTGTGGAATGGGCAATGTCATGGCCTGTGCAAACATAGCACGTATCACCATACCTTTGGTGTGGTGAAACAAGTGGCCCCACCAAGATTGGGCCCCAGTACACTTTGTGCCCCCTGGGAGTGTATGTGTTTGTAAAAACACAGGATAGCCTTACCTACCAGCAAACTGAACTAAACATTGTACCCGGGGGTGGCCTTATGTATCTGCTACTGTTCTCCCCACATTGCCCAAACACCCACGTAACTGGAAAACACTATGCTCTTGGTTTTTGCAAATACAACAAGCCCTTGGTGGTTCTACTCATCGGCATTAACTATCCCTAAAGCAGGTGTTGTAATGGTAAAAGCACAAGTTACTGCTCTTGCAAAGCACACTGTGTGAGCTCTAAATTACACACAAGTGGTCTTTCTCCTGTTAACAAAATTAATCAAATCAAAAGGTGGTGTTTCCTTTTGGTACCAAATGGCTTTAAACATAGTAACTGCTGCCCAAGAAGGTACCTGTGCCCTTTTAAAAACACAATGTTGTACTTTTATACCTAACAATCAGCAAAACATAACAGCATCCCTGCAAGGGGTCCCATGAAAAATAGGTGGTTAAAGCCTAACTAACAACTCCCCTGCAAAAATGGCAAAATGCTTGAGTTCTGGCCTACGCTGGGCCCTAACAGTCACAAGCAGCATAGCTAAGATTCTGGGAGTAAGCTATTGCTCTCTGTATTGTTGTTGTAGGTTATAAATTTAGGGCTCTGCCCTATGAGCATGTGATGCTACCCAAAAAATGCCCTTGGCCTAAGTGGTGGAGTGTAAGAGAGATGGCTGCACTTTAGTCAGGAGTAGGCTGAAGTGGCCCTCCGGCGAAGAATAACTCAGTGGGTTTGGAGTGCAGGTGCACAATTCTACACATTATGTAACCATGCACAATTCTGCACATTATGTAAAGGGCATTAGGTAACCACTCACATAAGCTCGTGCTTATCTTGGAGCCACTATTGTTTATAAATCATATAGCTAATGCTATATATACAGCTCATGCCCTGCCAAAAATAAAGCCATGTTGCAACTGCCTGCAATTCCTCAAATATTTTTCTAGCTACCTGCCACCTACCCACCAACTCCCCTCAAACCTCAGCTTGGGCTAAAACCTAACAACATACAAAATATGCTTTTCGGTAATGGA
The DNA here is from genome assembly GCF_048565385.1 of Saimiri boliviensis. NCBI lineage: Eukaryota > Metazoa > Chordata > Mammalia > Primates > Cebidae > Saimiri > Saimiri boliviensis. Next base: position 53,449,396 of record NC_133450.1, on the reverse strand, counting down.
AGTTATGCCCCTAATTAAGAACAAATGGAGGCAATATATTCATATATTAAAATTCAACACAATTTATAGTTTGATCATTCATATAAATAAAATAAAAACAAAAGCAAAAATTATAGACAAGTTTTTCGTAAAAGAAGCTAAAATTTCTTGGTTTGATATTTTAGTTCATCACAACTGCATGCAAAGACCCTTGTACTCTAATTTTTGTTAAAAAAAGAAAAACATCCAACATGGGATGATAATGAGAAACAATAAATAGTAATGTTAGTAAATATTTCAATGCTTAGAAATGTTTGGAAAATATATCCCCAGAAATATATTATGCTCTTCAAATAATATTTTAAAAATCATGTCATAAAACTTATTTTCTTTTAAAAATGGGTTATAATTTTATATTTGCAAAAGTTTTGACACTGATGGCTCTAAGAAACCTAATACCCTTGAGACTGGTGTAACTAATTAATAAAATGATCTTTGCAAACAAAATAAATTCAGAAGAATTCATGCCACAATTATAACATTGAGATAAACATTTGCATCAGAGCAATCTGATTTCAGATGTTGCATCAAATAACAAGCTGAACACTTCACACTGTATTTATAGACCTTCTAAGAGACTAAATTATGCATAATTTATTGTAACTTTGAGATTGCCACTCATTATGTAGTGCCAGCAGGAAATAGTTACTGTGGGACACATATAAGTATCAAAATAAAATTAGACAAGTTGGGAGACTGTGTCTTTTAAGACCAAGAACCTCATCAGCTCTTTTAGTATTTTCTACCATTCAAGAATTAAAGCACTATCCTTTAAGTCATCACATAATGGTAATAAAAATATTCTTATCATAATTCCTTCTACAGTTTTTTACTGCAAAGATTGCTGTTTCTCCAGGTGAACTTAACAAATACTTTAGCAAGCTTGAAAGCATGAGGTTTTTTCTTGTTTTTCTCTCTTCCATTTTTTGGGTCTGCTTTCTCCAGATGCCCCTGTTACGGACTTCAGCTGAAAGCAGCAATGCAGGTCCTGGTTGTATTATGAGCACATGGATATTATTGGATCCCTTGAGCCACACCACCAATAGCAGGCCAGTTCATTGGCCTGGGCCATTCTTTTTCTTTTCTTTTTTTTTTTTTTTTGAGACAGAGTTTCGCTCTTGTTACCCAGGATGGAGTGCAATGGCGCGATCTCAGCTCACCGCAACCTCTACCTCCTGGGTTCAGGCAATTCTCCTGCCTCAGCCTCCTGAGTAGCTGAGATTACAGGCACGCGCCACCATGCCCAGCTATTTTTTTTTTTTTTTTTTCGTATTTTTAGTAGAGAGGAGGTTTCACCATGTTGACCAGGATGGTCTCGGTCTCTTGACCTCGTGGTCCACCCACCTCAGCCTCCCAAAGTGCTGGGATTACAGGCTTGAGCCACTGCGCCTGGCCCTGGGTCATTCTTTTCAGATGAAGCAAATGTGGGACCAGGCCTCTCTGATAGCCCTAGGCTATCCACATCCAGTAATCTCATTGGGGATGAAGAAACAGAGAGAGAGAGAGAGAGAGAGAGAGAGAGAGAGAGAGAGAGAGAGAGTGTATGAGATTAGGGCTGTGCAAATTGCCTGATATTAATGTGATTTTCCTTACTTATGAAGGCATGGGTCAGGTGAGGTGGCTCATGCCTGTAATCCCAGCACTTTGGGAGGCCAAGGTGGGCAGATCACCCGAGGTCAGGAGTTTGAGATCAGCCCGGTGAAACAACATGGTGAAACCCCGTCTCTACTAAAAGTACAAAAATTAGCTGGACGTGGTGACACATGCCTGTATTCCCGGCTACTGGGGAAGCTGAGGAGAGAGAATCACTTGAACCTGGGAGGCAGTGAGCTGAGATTGTGCCACTGCACTGCAGTTTGGGTAACAGAGAAAAAGAAAAAAGAAGGCATGGTAGCTGTTTCTAAGAGCCCCCCTTGTTCAATTCAGACTTTGGTGCCAGATATGCAGAGACCAGTGAAAGGTAGAGAAAACTTTAAGTTTTAAATATTTGGGATATAGATGTGAGGTGGAGAATGGGGTTTCGGTAAAGAAGTTTCGAGTGGAGGCACCAGAAATGCAATTTCTAAAATCCCAAAGAAAACAGGAAAGTTTCAATTACCCTCTGAGAACGGCAATGTGCATAAGCATTGGAGTCCCCACCTGCTCCCCCATCCCTCAGATTTGGAATTCTAGGGTCACGGTTAACCTCCTTATGTGCTCTACCTTCCAAGTGAAATTTACCTTCACAGGTGGAGCACTGATGACAGCTGGCATAGATTGGTGAGCACCCCACTGAAGGGGAAAGCAAGATTTTTTTCTTTTTTTCTCTTTGATTTTTTTCTTTTTGTTATAGTTTATGGCTGGTAAGAATCATGTAGGTCTGGAAATTGGTATTTCTTGATATGATTACATTGGGTTTGTTTGGGAAATCATAGTTAACAAGCAATCGATGCTCACATTGTAAAGAGCTGAAGTAGTGATCACATTTAATTTGTGTTTTTAAATATTTTGTGTGAGGCTTGTACTCATTCTCATGCCTCATGCCGAATCTCTAGCATTTAGGACAAGTGAACACATGAAACCATGCAGAAACTCAAATTTGTAATTGCTGAAGGCTTTCCTCCAGTGGAACACTGGAAAAGGCCTGTTGTTAGCATTGTATCCTGTTACGGTGATAGCCACTGTTTCCCAGACATGGAACGTTATTCTGCTCAATATTAGGAGTTTTATAGTAAGAAAGTTCTTGGTCAAAAAAATTTGAGAAAAGCTGTCTTGAGCAGATTTACTCATCTTTCTCTTCCTGTGAGGTTTCCCAGTTTTTAATCTGTTAATGTTCATATTTAAACCCCAACAGCTACCTATGCAGTGCAGTACTTTGCTGATGTTTTTTGGTTATGAAATACTTTAATTTTGCATACTGATGGAATTTAGGACACGTTACCCTAACATACGACACCTTGGCGTTTGAGAAAAGAGCACAAGCAGAAAGGCCATTTTCACCTTCCTCTTGTCCTTCTCCCCGGAAACAGATCATAAAGCTTTCATTCCAGAGGTACCCTTCCCTGTATCTGGAGAAAAGGAACATCCTTAGCCTTGAAAACAGAGACACTGAGAAGAATCTGAACAAGCAGGCCTTGCTAAGTTTATTATCATTCGATTTTACCCTCTTTGCTCAATCATACTTCTACATAATTGCCTACTCTTCATCAAACCTAACCAATCAAGTTTTCTGTTTCTTTGGGTCTTTATTTTTGAAGGCTCCCTATGTCACAAAAATTTAAATTTGTAAACTTTTCTCTCGTTACTCTTGTTTTGTTACAGGGGCCTCAGCGATGAGCCTTGCAATGGGTGAGGAAAAGATAGTACTTTTTTTTCACAATACCAGTTAACATCTTTCAGATAGTTTATTAGGAAAGCAGTCTGCAGACTACCAAGCTATGAAAAGGGCCTTGGCCACTGATTCCTGATTAGTTCAGACACGGGATCTTTGGGCAAAAGCATCATGGTTAAAAAGGAACATTTACCTGGCTTTGGGCCCTGTGTGTATATTCCCTGGGCATTTTGTTATGTCTGGGGGCTAGGAAGGACAAGGGTAGGTTGGAGGTTGGATGGAGGAAAGGAAAAGGAAGGAAAGGTAAGGCAACAGTAGGACAAGATACAGGCATTCAGAAATCTTGCATCCTGGCCAGATACTTTTTTAGTTCCACCTTTGACACATCTTATTGAATCAAAAATATCTCTGTTGAAATCAAAGCTGTACTAGCTATTAAAAAGGTGACTGCGAATGTTGCCCAACTCCTCAACTTCAGGTTCCTCATGTATAAAATCAGGGGAATAAAACTCATTGGATTATTGTAAGATTTATGACCTATCTTGCACATATAAAGGAATCAGTAAGTATTTGTTGGACAAATATACTTAATTTTGTGCCTAACATATAGTCTTCAACAAATGGAAACTTTTATGATGACTGCTGTCATTATAAGGCCAGAATCCCAAATATAAGTGCAGACAAAAAGCACCTCAGTGTTGAGAAAAATACATGGCACTCAGCAAACCAAAATGTTATGCATGCTTATGGCCATTTTTTGATGAGATCATGTGTATGGATCTATAGATTATTATAGAATTAAATACTTGAAATATTTTATAAAGAAATACTGAGTGCCCAGAGAGGGGAGAAGTGAAGTACTATGTAACCAGGGCAGTATATTGCTCTGGGGGAATGGAGCAGCCTAAATAAACAGTAAGTCCTCTGCCCATATCAAACTATCCTATACATCAATGTCAGAGGAATCTTTCCAAAAGTCAATGTCAGTTTGCTGTTCAAAACCTATTAACAGAGCAATGATCCCCACTGAGAATATGATAACAATTGTGGACATTCTTTCTAGAGAAATTCATATATGCTCTTGTAAAGATAATTTTCTCTATTTCAAGAAATTTTTGGACAAACCAAAGCCCATTATAAACCATGTATGTTCCATTGAGGCCACCATTAGACTTCTGAGGTTCATCTTAATAATATATAGTCCAGCATTTTTATCTTGACATTTAAGACCCTCTACAAAACCTCTATATCATGTCTACAATAGCTATGACTTTACTTTCTACCCCATTCTCACCCCTCTTGACCAAACTCATAGACCCATTTTTGCAGAACACAACTTATCCATTGTCTTCCCAAAATTTCAGAATCAGACGTATTTATCTTATCTCTCAATCTTGTTTGCAGCTTTTCCTTTTTTCTGCAATGTCTTTTTCAGTCTTAACTGGTTATGTAATTTCTTCCATCTCTTTGATAAAGTCCATTTCAGTCCCATATACTCTGCCAAATCTTTTTCAGTCAATGATGACCATCAGAGTCATGATCTATTGGTGATAAACCGGTGCGAGGAGGAGAGGGGAGGAAACTCAGTAAGGCTTGTTCAGATTCTCTTTAGCGTCTCCGTGTAATATTTCTTCCCTCCAGTACACCTGTCACATGAAGGTCTTCAAGAGAGAAGGTCAGAGAGACTTTTCTGCTTCTGTGGTTTTTTCAATTCCCTTCAGCTTAAAATAGTACTCCAAGATGCCGTTTTAGAGTACTGTGTTCTGAGCCTTGACATTGCCTTTATCACGCATTTGAGAATTCATGTTATTTTTAATTTATCCTTTCATATATATATGTCAAATCTCCCTAACTCAATTGTAAGCCCTACAATAAGGACTGTGTTTTATGGATTTTGGCTCAGAGATAAAATAATGCAGAGAATAATGCCATGTTTCTTCAGACTGTAGTAAAATCTTTAAGAAAACAAACACAATGTAGCTTAATTTCCCACATAAATGTAATTATCTGACCCAAGCATGGATATAAAAACAAAACGACATTTTTTAACAGTTGAAAAGTATTCTAGAATTCGGTAGAATTACTATCAGTCACCACTAGATGGAGGAAGTGATTTTCTTAGTTGGAGTGAATTTGAAGCTTTTTATTTGAAGAATCACAAATGCTTGCTTAGGCCTCAGATGGTTATTGTTGGCAGTTTATCAGATTATCAATATCTTCCAGAAGATTTTCTTGAAGATTTTCTTTATGATTTTATAAAAAGTATTCTCTACCTTCCTTTTTCAAATCCCACCCCTCAAAAGGCAAAACAAAAATAAAGCAACAGACATAACCAGTACAAAATAAAACATATTAAACAAGTGATTTTAAATATATCTTGAGACTTGGAGTGAGATTTCATATGATTTCATCACACATTAGCATAATTAATGCCTTTTTATAAGAAAATAAATATGATATTTGTAGACCTTATAGACTTCATTGTCTTTCAGAACATCATGCTGTTTGACTGCTATTGTTACATGTTTATAACATGCCTGCATCAAGTACAAAAACTTTTGCTTCAATTGACTTTTGTTTTGAAAAGCCCTGTTTTGTGTTCCTTCCAAAAGGTAAATTTGAAACTCAGAAAAAATTTAAATTTATATAACTGTGAAAATCACTTTTCACTAAGGACAAAATTGATATCATTGCAATTGATTAGAAAGTGAAACCCTTCACCTTTCTTTCTTTCTTTTCTTTCTTCTCCCCCCCTTTTTTTTTGGTGAATGTTGTTAATTTTCTGTAACTGTAGCAGAAATGTTAGAATTATCATAAATGAGCTTTTGCGCATGCTGTTATTTCATCTTCTGTAAAAAAATTTCAATCATATTCTTAATGTTTCTGTTTCCAAGCCAACTGTTTAATGCTCAAGGCTTTATTTCAGACTGCAGTTCAGACTATTCATTTATGCTAACAGTAGAGCTTGAACAATACTGTAAATTAAAGAAAATGTAATTTTGGGATTTGTCTTATAATTTACCATTTTCAAAAAGCACTCTCTGAAGAAATTAATAGCTTAAATATTACTGGAATAATGAGGATCAAGTTTGAGGAAAATATAGCTTGAAAGTCTATTACTGAAAATGATGGAAATAGGCATTTTTGTATTGCTATCCAAGCAAATATAATACCATACCATTTATCTCTAATTATCCCTAAGAAAAAGAACAAGAAGCACTGAAAAAACAAAGAGTAAAGATTTAAATGGATCTGTTATTCTCCTGCTTTCCCTCACCTACTATTTCTGTTATTATAAATATTAACAAAAATCAGCAAATAGAACTAGAGAGTAAAAACAGAAGGCTGATATATTCTTTGGGTCAACAAAGAACTTCTATGCAGCACATCAAAAATCTTGGGTCTATTATTCTGGGAAAATATCCTTGCATATAATCCAAATGTTCATTTTCAAATCCATTCATGTTCAACGAAGTGTGTGATTTTTCTATTCAAGTTAAAGAAAGCCAGATTGAGAATTTATTTAAATTCAGTTAATTATATTTGGTCAAGCATTGTCCTTGGCACAAATATTCTCCAGATCTAAAATTTTTGTACTTTTAATCAGCTATGGCTACAGGGGTCATTGGCTGCAAAAATAGAAATTTTAATTACCTCAGCGTACCATGCTATAACTAGACCTTTATATTTTGTGTTGTTTCTTCCTGTCCAAATAAATGGTTGGGTTTATGCAACAAATGTATCCTACAGAGGTAAAACAGGGACAAACAACATGGAACAGTTCAGTGAAATTAATTTGTATCTTAATGGAGCTTTGTGAAAGTTTAGAGCTTCATTTCTGAATGGTAAGTAGCTGCTGTCAGCCATTTGCATTGTATCTCTTATGGCACAGTCATCATTTGGGCTGGGTAGCTTCACCACCTCCCAATTAATTTTTTAAATTATACCACAAGAAATTGACACATTGTCTTGATGCATTTATATCTGTGATCTTGGAACTTTGATGCCTCACTTATCACCACCCTCCCCAACTTGTGAGAAAGACTTCTCTCCTTTGTAAAGGCAGGGATGTGAGACAGAAAAGAAGCAGGCAGAATTTTTACACCTCCTCTTGTCAGTCTGGATGATTCACTAAGCTTGGTAGGCTGTATGCCCTGTATCAATACAATTACATAATCATTACCTGTAAGTTAAATTACTTCACACACCCACTGGCAAAAATGTAACAATAAAGCTATTTTTATAATTTTTCCCCTTCAAAGTAATTATATATAGTTGAGAAACTAAACTACATTCAAACTAATGTAACTTCAAACATTACCTTTCTCCTTATAAAACTTTTTGCTCTTCTTACCTTGTACTGTACTGAGTTTAAAAACAGAAAAAGAAAAACTAGTTATAGTGGAGAGAGAAATTGTTCAGCTATGCAGCAGATACGTTCAGAAAAAAAATAATGAAAACTGGTAGCATTTTCACACTGCCTAACAGGTAGTAGGTGCTCGAAAAGCATCCATTTAAACAATGTTAAATATATAAATTTTTTTTCAAAGTGACTGGAAAAATCACCAGTTTCCAAGAATAAAAGTGTACATAGAGAATCATTTTTTGACAATAAATGCAAGCATCACAAAAATTTCCATGAATTAAGGGAAACAAAGATGATGATTTTATAATTAGCTAGTTTTAAAAATTAATGTCCCTAACTTCTGGGCATTTAAAAGATTTAGTGATAAGAGGAAGCCATGTAACCTCAAAGGGCATGGGTTTGAATCCAACACAGGTTGTCAGAGAAAGTTGATACCATTTGACAACTGCTTTGTGAAATGAGCTGGTCTGAGTCCAGTGGACAGATGTCCATATCACAAACTGCTCTAATTGGCAGTCTTTGCAGAGGAGCCAAGAATTGAATAGGCCTGGAATCTGAACCCTCTTCTCACTCTTTAGAGGGGCAGACAGAGGTACACTCATAAGGGAAGCTTAGAATTGCCGGTGGCAATCATATATATGTTTTATGGATAAACAGAGGACTTTGTGTTTCAAAGCTGTCAGTCTAATTTTTCAATATATTGAAGTACTTTAAATAAAGCACTCTTAAGTGGATGAAAGTACTTAGTTTTGCTGTAAATTTATTATTGCAAGCTTGCATATTGTTAAAGAAAAAATAGAGCTAGACAGTAAAGTGGTAAGAACAGATTTTATTTGGGAATGATTGCGGTAGAAGAAAAGAGACCTCAGTATACAACTGGGCTCAATTTTGAACACAGCATGGACAAGTGGGGACTTAGAGTTGGGTAGGGCTCATTGGATGGAAAATTAGTCAGAGGAAGCACCAGAGGTAAGGAGGGGAGGGGATTCTGGCTAAACCAAGGTGACCTGAAGGCAGGCTACAGTGATCTGATATCATTTGGGGACAATTTGGGTATGAGGAATTTGCTCAGATATCCAGGTGATCAGATATTGAAGGCAGAGATTCTCCCTAAACTGACTTGGCAGCATTTTTGCTAAAACAGGGTGATGCAAAGATGGACACAGAAGTCCAAAGGTTGAGGTCTGGTAGAGGTGAGGATTCAAAGGAGTCTGATTCAGGTTTGATCAAGGAGACAGTCTTTGTCAATATCCTGCGTTTCTCCTATAAAATGTGTACTGTTGTTGGATTTAAAGACTATCACTAGTCAGCTAAAAATATCACACATGCCATGAAAACTGGCAAGTAAAATTCGGTAAATACTTGAACTTAGAATATTTTGCCTGTGGCTCAAAATGAGCCCAATCTGCTATAGCTTGTGTGCCACATTGAAGCAGACATTCCCAAAACTTGAGAAATCAGAGGGACTGAATTGCTGGACATATCCTTTTTAGAATTAATGACATAGCAATAGGCTTGATAAGGGATAGTGGATAGTGACAAATAACTGTCTACCTGATACAATTCCAGCAGCTATAAGAATGCCTACTGTTCCCACATGCTTGAAATTCCAGGCCTGAAGTATTATTGTTTAACTTTGTTTTTAATTTCTTGGGAGAGGTTGTTTTCTAAACCATGATTCACAGAACACTACTCGTTCTATAGGTGTTCTGCTAAAAACAAAAACAAAACCCCCAAATCACTAAAAAAGAAAAACCCAGATATTAGAAATGTATACTTGTGTATGTGTGTTTGGGGTGGGAATTCCATAGTTAAATAAATTTGGGAAATATTTGGTTAAGTAATGTTAAGTAGATTTATTTATTCAGAATTTGAAGAGCCTTTAAAGTACAAACCTGTATGTTGACTGTCAAAGCAGGGAGAATATGCAGCATTTTATATAACAGATATTAACACTGCAGGAAACTAGTGTTCCCAGGAACACAGATTAAGAAATGCTCTTCTTAGTTATGTAGAGTTTAATGTTCACTAATTGCTAATTATTACCTGATAGGATTTTCAAAGAAAAGGGGAGATGTAGGCAGAATCTATTACCAGTAGTTATTGGAGCCTAATTGTTTTTCCACAGTTTTGCTGCCATCACAACACTGTTAAAAAATAAAACCTTCTTCAGAGTGGAAAATAGTTTGCTCTTTGAGAAGTTGGTGGATTCTCATAGAGCATTGCTCCTGGTAAACTTTTCTCAGAAAATCTTGAGGCAGTACAATTTCTTGCCACATTCAAATCCCTTGGCGCCCTTTCTCTTGAAGCCCGTTGTGTTCCTTTTCTGCTTGCTTGGGATTGTCATGGAAGGCCAGAGAGTAAAAAATATTTGAAGTCATACAATTGTACAACAGAATGCTAACCCCAAGGGTCAGTTAACGTAAAACTGAGTGCTGGGTTGTCTGACAGCACTGACTTACTAGTTTTCCAAGGTGAAACCAGGGAGTGGTTCTCAACCCTGGCTATACAAAATAATATTAAACAAACAAACAAACAAACAAAACAAAACAAAAGAAAACACAAACACTGGTGCCTGGGTCCTAGGCTTACAGAGTCAGATTTAATTGATTTGAGAGTAATCAAAGCATTGAGATTTCTGAAGTCTCCCAGGGAGTTTTCCGTGTAGCCAAGATTGAGGAGACATGCTTTTGTGTTGCTAGTTCTCACAAGCCCTTAACCAGCTACAGATCTATTTAAAATTTGGTCAGGAGATTCAAGAATGATCTCATTTGTGTTGGAGTCACTTGAAGAGCCTAACTACTGCATCCTTTGGCACCCATATGCCATGTTCTACTCCCCACCAGATGCACAATTGTAGCGAATAACATGAGTGTGAATAAAAGGAAAGCCTTTTGATAAGTGTCTCTGTGATTTTTGCCTTTTTTAAAAGGAAAAATACCCTAAACATATTATTTTATATTCAAAATATACACTGCACTGAAACAACCAGGAAATTACCCAATGTTATCAGGGCAAACAAAAATTCCAATTTAGAAGCCAGTGCATTTTTATTTGTAAGAGTCCCTGAGAATTCATTGAGCTTAGTGTAAGGAGATTCATATTTATATGGTCTGCAACCACTTCCAGATATAGTTATATTTCTAGCCATTCTGGTGTAGGGATGGCTGTCAGGAATACTGTGCCAACTCACTCCATGTTACAGTGTAAAGTTTCAGGGCCAGAGTCTTATCATTATATCAAGGTGTCTTATGAAACTGCCACTGGTAATCTGTGGGTAGTGGAGGAGAAAAACACTTTAGAAATGCATTAAACCAGAGCTAGCCTGTGGAAAATTTTTCCAATCATCATACGTGGAAAACCGTAGGATTTCATTCTCACTGACTCCAGTTAAAATAGAATTTCTATCCTGTCAGGCATATACATCATAATAGAGCAGAGTTGATTATAAATGCACCACTAATTTTTCTCTTTATTGATAGGAATTGCATGAGATAGGACTCATCTCATATTCCTGTTTATCAGGCACAGGCTTGTAGCACTACTGTTATTCTTTCCATGGAGAATATTGCAAAATTATTGCCATAGGACGGATTCAAATGATATCTAGCCAAAAACATGGGAAAAATAATATAAGTGTATCAGACAGTTAATTCACAAAAATAATAAGATACTTATAGCATTTATCAGCTTTAAGAATTTTTCAATTCACTTTGTTTTGATTGTGCTTATTAAAAACAGGCATTTGCTTTTATACTTCAGTTTGTGCTATTTTGATTAAAGATAGTACCTCCAGATTATATAAGATTTACGGACCACAAAACCTGTATCTACTCTTGTTATATTGCTCACAAAATGAATTACAGTAGTATTCTTTTGTATGATTTTTGTTATGTTGATCTAACATGCTTCAGGTAAAAGAACAGAAGATAATAATCCCCCCCCTCTCTCTGTAAAGGGAAGTCTTGGTTGATGGGAGTCAACTTTAAAGAATGGTGATGGGTCTTCAAAAAGGCATTGATTTGGGTGAAGAATAGGAACTAAAAATAAGAAAAGACTAGAAATCAGAAAGACAAGAGAAAGACTAAAAGAAAGACTGTGAAATTTGCAAAGGAAAAGAAAGATAAGGCACAAAAGAGGAAACAAAAATAAAAGAATTAATAGAAAACAGAAAAATGAAAGGCAAGAGAAGAGAGGGTGGACAAAATACCAGGTGGCTTTATAATGGTTACTGACAACTGATATCCCTTTTGGATCCTTACTGAAGCTGACTGACATGTGGGAATATCTACCTTTTCTTTAGAAATGACCCAGCAAAACTAAAGAGTATTGTGCTAGCTGCTTGACCACTATGAATTCAAAGTAGGTGTTAAACACAGAAATTCAGCTAAAGAATGTGGTCCTCTAGATTTCTGAAGACAGATCACTAAAATTATACAAGATTCCATGGGGTTTCGATAGATTCATGTTTAAGTTATAATCTCTTAGAAAAATTTAGAGATTATCTCAATCTTCATTCCATACAATAGTTATTCTTAAGAACAATATTCTGAAAAATAATGTATTCAAGTGAACAGGTGCAAAGACTGTAAGCTTGTTTCTATTTAAGACATCAATTTCATTTTGGAACAATTCTACTTGTTAGAAAAATATTTTGCTTGTTGAGCCTGAAATCCACTTTCCTGTAACTTCAAATCGTTGGACTTAGTGTTGTTTTTTGCTTTTGTTTCTTTGTTTTGTTTTTTGAGACAGAGTTTCACCCTGTCACCCAGGCTGGAGTGCAGTGGTGTGATCTCAGCTTATTGCAACCTCTGCCTCCTGGGTTCAAGAGATTCTTGTGCCTTGGTCTTCTGAGTAGCTGGTGCTACAGGTGTGCACCATCATGCTTTGTTAATTTTTGTGTTGTTTTTTTTTTTTTGGTAGAGACAGGGTTTCACCATGTTGGCCAGGCTGGTTTTGAACTCCTGGCCTCAAGTGATCTGCCCACCTTGGCCTCCCAAAGACATCTCAACTGGGATTATAGGCATGAGCCACTGCACCTGGCTGGACTCAGTATTGTTATTTGCAACAATACTGTTTTCATTAAACATCTTCAAGTATTTAAAGACCTCACCTACACTTGGTATGATGTGGTTTACCCTCATGATTTTCCATCTCTGGACATAATCTTGATGATATGGTTTGGCTGTGTCCCCACCCAAATCTCATCTTGAATTCCCACCTGTTATGGGAGGGACTCAGTGGGAGGTAATTAAATCATGGGGGCAAGTCTTTCCTGTGCTGTTCTCATGATAATGAATAAATCTCACAAGATCTGATTATTTTAAAAAAGAAGAGTTCCCTTGCACAACTCTCTTTTTGCTTTCTCCCATCCATGTAACATGTCACTTGCTCCTCCTTGTCTTCTGTCATGATTGTTAGGCCTCCCTAGCCCTGTGGAACTGTAAGTCCCATTAAACCTCTTTCTTTTGTAAATTGCCCAGTCTCAGGTAGCATGAAAACAAGCTAATTCACCTGGATAGCTCTCAGTGCATTTCAGGCAGAGATGAACGTGGTTCTCTGAGTAGAGACAGACTTACATAGGGACTATTTCACACTGTAATCCCAGTCAGTAGGCTATGTTTGAATTAACTTTAGTCACTTTGGCAAAGTGTTGGCCCAGAGTAAGCAAATCTAACAGAACCACCTAATTCCTACCTGCTCGGATTTTTAAATTTGAACTTCTAACAGGGTAGGTTTTTCCTTGAATGTTATATTGAGCAATTGCATTTTGAATTTTGAATCTAAGTGCAAGGGTTTATATTTATTCTTATTAAACTTAAGCTTTTCAGTATATGACTAACATTCTTACCTGTTATGATCTTTCTCAATCTTGACCTTTAAATTCATTTATTAGTTATTTCTTCCAAAATCACCAATAACTCCTTTCCTGACTAGTTGGTAACACTGTGGATGAGGAAATTGGGGCATAGCTCTAGACAGTGTTCCAATAGATTTTCTGTGATGATGAAAATGCTATATCTATGCTGTATAATATAGTGAACATTAATGATGTGTAGCTATTGAGTATTGAAATGTGGCCAAAGGACAGTTTTAGGAACTTCCTTTTGAGAGGTTGACATTGTTACATTAAGTAGCACATTTACTTTTTTTATTGATACATAATAAATGTACATTTTGGGGTGCATGTGATAATTCAATACATTCAGATAGTTTGTATAATTGGGATATCTGTCAAAGCAACACACTTTTAATATGGTTTTCCAAATTTGAATTTCCCTATACTCTGCTGCCACAAGGTTCAGCCTATCCATCTTATTCACGAAGATAACGAGATATTCTGTCAAATATCTTAGGGAAATATCTGATGCTGCTTTAACAGCAGCTAAAAGTAATATATTGGATGTATGCTATCTGCATGGTGACATGGATGAATGTTACAGATATACTGTTTAATGAAGAAAGTTGTAGAGTTTTACACATGTGTGTGTGTGTGTACATGTGTGTGCATAATTATGTGCAAACAAAAATCCGTTTGGAAAGAACATAGACACAAAAAATATATATTCAAATAATTAGAATAGGTATTATGGGGTTGAGGAGACTGGGAGAGGAGTATGGGGATGAGAGGAAAAAATAAAACAACAGAAAACAAGACACAAGGCTTAACCATTGATGATAAAATGCTAGGAATGAAGGAGTGTGGTTAATTCAGTCCTCTACGTCTGCAGACAAAAAGAGATACATTCAATTTACAAGACCTTTTTGATTTTTCCAGGCCAGTAACTTTACAGCTGGGGGTGGGGCAGGGTGAGAAAATTAAAAATCAGATTAATTTCTTCTAATTACTTATTCAGTCATTTCCTAGCAGCATAGTTTCTCAAAGAACTCATACTGGCTCTTAGTAGTCAGTGCACAGTTTGGGTTTTTTTTTCCTTTGGTGTAGTTAATAAAAGGCAAGGAAAACCTTTTTTGAACATTATTTACTTAGCACCTGGCAAGCCAAAACAGTGTCTAGTTATCTATTTTGTCTCATATATATATATATATATACATATATATAAAATTAGGGTCACAAATTCAAATTTGAAACCAATTGCTTGGGAAGTTGTATAAGGGCAGTGATTCCTGAGTTTCTTTTTATTTTGTTTTATGTTTTTAGTTGCTTTGGTCTTATTGCTTGGTCCTTTGCATATGGGAGCAGACTGCTTTAATATTTTTTATAATAACTTGAAACAGGATATAGACAGTCAAAATTTTAGTATGCTGCTATGGTCTGAATGTTCATATTTCCTACCTTTCTCCAAATCATATGTTGAAATCCTAACCCAAAGGTGATAGTATTAGGAGGTCGGGCCTTTGGAGGTGAATAAATCATGAGTGTTCTTCACCTATGAATGGGATTAGCGCTCTTATAAAGGAGACTTCAGAGAGCTGCCTTGCTCCTTCCACCTTGTGAGGATGAGTGAGAAGGCACTACTCATGAACCAGGAAATGGGCCCATCTCAGACGCTTAATCTGCCAGCAGCTTGATCTTGGACTTCCCAGTCTCTAGAACTGCAGGAAATAAGTTTCTGTTGTGTATAAGCCACCCAGCCTCTAGTATTTTGTTCTAGTAGCTGAAACAGACTAAGACATTAGCTGATGACATTAAATTCTTCCAGGTAATAGAATAAAAAGTACTGAAGAACTAATGAAGTGTTATGGCATATACCCTTAAGTATTAGTAAAGACTGTTGCTTAGATAACAATTATTCAAACTAGCAACCTGTTGAATGCTAGATTAAAAGTTGCACCTCAAGAAAGACATAGTGAAACAATTATAAATCTAGAGAATAGTAACTATAGAGACAGCAGAACTAATGTAAGATTTGAAAAAAAAAAAAAAAAAGCAAAACTATCCTATCTGAGAAAATGAACGCCTAGAGAAGATGGCAATAAACTTTGCAGAATACTAAGGAATATGAATAAAACGAAACTCAATTTAATAAAGTACAGCCACTATAACTAGGCTACATAGACTGATGATTTTCTGGGGCTTTATTTATTTTTGAATTTCATCCTCTCTGTTTTTATACTACATGTTTCATCCTCTCTGTTTTTATGCTATACACACCCCCTCTCACAGGATCTAATAGTTATTCATACTAAAATATTGGAGATCAAGTGTGTTACATAGGAATTTAGGAATTATCACATTGGGTTGCATTTATGGTTCATCAGCCCAGCATTCTGTTTAAATGAGACTTCCAAGATATGGAAGAAAGTGCTTTTTACACTGGGTGTAGTAGGTTTAAAGCAGCTAGAAGCACTCTTTATTTAAAAAAGTCTGCAAAGAAAAAGCTAAACCAAGGGAACCTAAAATGTTCTGTTCATCAGGGTAAACTAAAATGAGACTTGCGAGTTAGTTCGTTTATAGCTTAAGTGAGCAAATTCAATTTTCTGTAACATAGTCTTCAGATTAAGTGAACAAATACAATTTTCTATTGAAAATATGTTCATTATATAGTGATTAAAATATTTAATGTATTATAATAATTGAATTAACAAACCTGTAATTCATGACCTGGTCAGATCATTGGATCACTGATCTCCTCATCCTCTTTTTCTTTTCATTTTTATTGATCATAACCTGATTTTTCTAGTCACCCGAATTATAAACTTTGGAGTCCTCTTAAATTTCTTTCTTTAAAACATTTTTATTACTTTATTTTTTTTTATTTTTTTTTAATGTTTATGGGCACATAGTATGTATATATATTTATGGGTTACATAAGGTGTTTTGATACAGGCATGCCATGCAAAATAGGCACACCATGGGAATGGGGTAACTATGACCTTCAAGCATGTATTCTTTGAGTTGCAAACAATCAAATTACACTCTTTAAGTTATTTTAAAATGTACAATTGAGTTATTATTGACTATAGTCACCCTATTGCACTAGCAAATGGTAGGTTTTATTCATTCTTTCTAGTTTTTCTTGTACCCATTAACTATTCCCACCTGTCCCTGAGTCCTCCACTACCCTTCCCAGCCTCTAATAACCATCCTTCTACTCTCTATGTCCATGAGTTCAATCGTTTTGATTTTTAGATTCCACAAATAAGCGAGAACATGCAGTCTTTGTCTTTCTGTGCCTGGCTTATTCACTTAATGTAATGATCTCCAGTAATATCATATTGCAGCAAATGTCTGGATCTCATTCTTTTTTTATGGCTAAATTATACTCCGTTGTATAGATATATCATATTTTCTTTATCTGTTCATCTGTTGATGAACACTTAGGCTGCTTCCAAACCCTAGCTATTGTAAACACTGCTGCAACAAACATAGGAGTGCAGGTATTTCTTTGACACACTGCTTTTCTTTCATTTGGGTGTATACCCAGCAGTAGGATTGCTGGATCATATGGTAGCTCAGTTTTTAGTTTCTTGAGGAATCTCCAAACTGTTCTCTATAGTGAATTAATATATTCCCAGCAGCAGTGTACAGTGTTCCCTTTTTTCCACATCCTCGCCAGCATTTGTTATTGCCTGTCTTTTGGATAAAAGCAATTTTAACTGCGGTGAAATGATACCTCATTGTAGTTTTGATTTGCATTTCTCTGATAATCAGTCATGTTGAGCACCTTTTCATATGCCTGTTTATCATTTGTATGTCTTCTTTGGAGAAATGTCTGTTCAACTTTTTTGGCCATTTTTGGATTGGCTTATTAGATTCTTTCCTATAGAGTTGTTTGAGCTCCTTATATTACCTGCTTATTAATCCCTTGTCAGATAAAGAGTTTGCACATATTTTCTCCCATTCTGTGGGTTGTCTTTTCACTTTGTGGATTGTATCCTTTTTAACTTGATGTGATCCCATTTGTCCATTTTTGCTTTGGTTGTCTGTGTTTTGTGATGTATTGTTCAAGGAGGTCCTCCTAAATTTCTTCCCCAGTAGCCACAAAATCCAACTGGTCACCAAGTCTTCCTTAATGTTTCTAGAATTTTCTCCTCTGTACCTTCCTTTTCTCTGCTCAGATTCAAACTCTCATTATAACTCACTTGGACTATTGCAGCAGTTTTCTAGCTAATTTTGTTGCTTTGGGAGGAATCATCTATTCCAGAGGTTGGCAAACAATATGGCTTATGGGTCAAATTCCATCTGTATCAGCCTCTGATGTAATCCATTCTCAACTCTGCAGTCAGAGTAATATTTCAAAACTCAAATCTCATTATGTTATTTCTACTTAAAATCTTGCAACAACTCCTCATCATCCACAGAATAAAATTCAGATACTTCTATACCAAATATAATTCAGAGGACCATTGTTTATTTGTCCCCTGCTTGCTTTTCTAGTTTTCATTGCTTACTATATTCTATTATGACAAAATACTTGCAGTGTACCAGATGTGTGGTATTTCTCCTCAAGTTCCTGCTTCTGGCAAACACAGTCAGTTTTCAAGATTATGCACAACTGTTGATACTTAAACAGACTCTCTAGATCTCTCCAAGCAGAAGGAAATACTTCTGTGAATTTATCATTTCTTCTTCTTATCCTTATAACTGATAGTACTTATTTGAATGCATTGTTATTTTAAATGACTTCTCTATTTTTGTTTAGGGATTATAAGCCTTTGTAGGCTCTGAATGGTGTTTTATTTATTCTAATATCCCTTGTATCTCCCATAGTGTTTTACATGCGATAAACACTTATGAAACATTTGCTGAATAAATGAATAAAAAAACTTTAGCTTAGTCTATCTTAAATACACTTTCATGTGATCTGTAGAAAAGTAAACTTTTTGCCATAATAACACCAAAATGCTACTAATTACTCTTATGCTACAATTTGTTGAGAACAATAAAAACACAGCACTTCCCCATAAAGTTACACAATGGAAGAAGAAAAATCAATTTTTTAAAATCAGAGGAATGCAATATTTTTTTACAATGAGAAAAACAAGGAAATGGCTTTGTTATTGACTGTGATTATAAACATGTTGCCTCTGAGTCTGCTTCTGAGGACTTCATTTTGGAGTCTTGTTTTCTGAGCCCCCATAATACCAATCTGCATGGGCTCTGGGTAACAGAAAGTTGCAGTTTTACTGGCTCGAGGTAAAAGAGGAATAAGTTCTAGGCTGGCAGAAAAGCTGGAAGGATTGAGGGGGAAATGCTTGGAAGGGAAGGAGCTGCGGAGGAATCCACCTTAAAATTTGTATGTAAATTCCACCCAAACCCCTACTTGACCACTACATATGCTCAAGAGACTCCAGTGTCCTGCTGAAAATCAGCAGCTGGAATATGAAAGAATTGGGCAGAAATTTTAGCTGCTGCCCACTATAAGAGAGATAGAGTTTGGATTCTGAGATTAACCAAGTTAACTACCTGCTAGGACAAAAATCAGGACTCTAGAATAACGTAGATTCCAGAGTGTCTATTATAAAGCTATTGTAATGTCTAGAATATGATAAAAAACTTGGTGTGCAAACTTACGGGAAAATGTAATCTATAGGAGAAAATGCAATTATTCGGATCTAGTTCCCAGATGATTCAGATGCTACAATTAAAACATAAATATTTAAAAGCTGCTATTATAAATACATTAAACAAACTTAAAGAAAAAATAATTAATTAACAGATAGAAAATTTTGGCAGAGAAAAAGAACCAAAAAAAGAGCCAAAAATTATAGAAAAGAAAAATACATTAATTAAAATTAAACATTCAGTGGGTGAGATTAAAAGCAGATTAGAGATGGCAGAAAACAACAGTCAGTAAACTTGAGGGTGGATCAATACAAATTACTAACCTGAAGAGCAGAGAAAAAGAAGAAAAGAATGAACGAAAATGAACAGTGTCTCAGAGGCTAATAGGACAATATCAAGAGGTCTCTTACATGTGTAAATAGATCTTCTGAAGGTGAGGGGATAGAATAAGGAGGGAAAAAACATTCTGAAATATAATGGTTGAGAATTTATAAAAAACAAACTTTCAGATCTAAGAAACAACAAACTCCAAAGAGAATTATTACAAGGAACACCACACATAGACACATCATAGTCAAAATCATAAATCTTAGAGAGAAAAATCTTGAAAGCAGCCAGAGAAAGACAATGTGTTATAAAGAAGGAAATAGCAGTAAGCATTCTCATTCCACTGCCTACTCATCTGAAATCCTTGAGGCCAGCTGACAATAGAACAACATTTTTAGAGCACTGAAAGAAGAAAAAAAAAGTCAACCAAGAATTCTAAAACAAGAAAAACTACCCATCAAAAATGACGATGAAACAAAGACCTTTGAAGATAAACAAAAACTGAGAGACTCTGTTGCCACAAGACTGTAATATAGAATTACTAAAGGGAATTCTTTAGATGGAAGAGAAATGACACAATTGTAACTTGTATGTACAGGAACATATAAGAAGCATTAGAAATGATAAATATTTGAGTAAATACAAAAGGCTAAACATATTTTTCTATTTTCTCTTATTATCTCTTCTGGAAAACATTTGAAGAGACAGGATCTTGCTGTGTTGTCCAGGCTGGACTTGAACTCCTGGGCTCAAGCAATCCTTCCACTTCAGCCTGCCAAGTAGCTGTGACTATGGGTATGTACTACTGTGTCTGGCTCTCTTAATTTCTTTAAAAGGCATTATTAAAAGCAAAAATTACAATACTGCTTTCGACTGTAAATATATTGTGATGAGTTAAAGATGCATCTCTCTAGATCAACCACTAGAAATGGAGGTATAGCTAAATAGCCAATAGAATAATTAAAATAAAATTACTAAAAATATTTAACCCCAAAGGGGTCAGAATAGGAGGAACAGAGGAATAGAAATGACAAGAATAGTTTGGGCATGGTGACTCACGCCTGTAAACCCAGCACTTTGGAAGGCTAAGGCAAGAGGATTGCTTGAGCCCAGGAGTTCGAGACCAGCTTGGGAAACATGGTAAAATCCCATCTCTCCAAAAATGCAAAAATTAGCCAGATGTGGGGCCGCTCACCTCCCAGCTACTTGGAAGGCTAAGGTGGGTGAATTGCTTAGGCCCAGGAGGCAGAGGTTGTAATGGGGCCAAGATTGCACCACTGTACTCCAGCCTGAGTGACAGAGTGAGACTGTCTCAAAAATAAAACAAAAACCAAACAAATGAAAAACTGAGAAAACTCCCAGAAATGACAAGAATAGGATGAGGAAAATGGAAAATAGCAAAATGAGGTAGATCTAAATCCAAAGATGTGACTATACTAAATATAGTTGGATTTAGGTATGCCATTAAGTATCATTCTTATGCTGAATACTGTAAGAAGCAAAGATTGTCAGACTGTTTAAAATAAGTAAGACCTAATTGCATGCTGTCTGCAAGATATGTATATATATAAATATGTATTGCTTTTTTATAAAGGACCAAATAAGTTGTAAGAAAAGGATGTAAAAAGTATATACCATGCAAACAATAAGCACAAAATGTGTAATAGAGTAAAATAGTGTCAGAAATAGTGTTGAATGAAACATTATACAGCAATGAAAATGAACAAATAACTATGCACAGCAATATGGATGCTCCTCACAAATAATATTGAATGAAAATCCAGTCACATATAAAAATGCAATTGAATAATTTCATTTATATCAAGTTAAAAAAAACTAATCTATGGTGTTTGTTGTCAGGATGGTCATTTTCTTTGGGGGAAGATTGGGTAGTAGGTGCTGGATAAGTGTACAAGGGGACCCTCAAAATGCTGAATAATGTTTTTATTTGTTGATGTGGGTACTGTTTATATCAGTGTGCTTACTTTGTTATTACTTGAACAGGACACTTATGATTTGTGTACTTTATAAGTGCTATGCTTCAATAAGAATGTTTGTTTTAAAAGATGGGCTGAATTAGGCTATGTAAAATCTAGAGAAACACTACACAATTAATTGATTGTCTCATCAATAAAATCATAGTGCAAAGAAAGAGTATATTTTGAGGGAAATATGTAAAAGAAATGTTTAGCTATAAAAATTTTAAGTTTTTGCAAACCTCCATAGTTTGGAGCTATCGATAGTGAATCATAATTAATGATAACACTATAGAATACTTTGTAAATGTTTTTGAAGTTTATTTAAAAAATAAACATAGTACCATAAATAAGGAGATACACGCATCACTTTATATATCTTGAATTTGCAATAATGTTTTTATCACCATTCCCATGCTTCAAGGTCTCCTTCCTTTTACGTTCTTTTACAAAATAAATTTGTTTTGCTGTGTTGAAGAAAAGATGCATAAGAAATATTACATTTTTCTGCACTTTGTGATATGACTCAGAACTGAATTGTTGACTCCAACTTGCAGGGTTGTATTTTTGGTGTCAGAGATCTGTCATTATTTGGATGTTTGAGGTAGAAAAATCTTGGGCAACGTTATTTAATTAACTCAGCTTTGTTGGGCTGGTATTTTTCAAACCTCCTTTCCAACATATGAGGTTATCTGATATTTGGCTTAACAATATATTGCTAAACTTCCTGCCTTTAGCTCCTTTCCCCCCCTCAGTTCCCTTGAACTAACAAATGGAGGAACACTATTCTAACTTTGGAGTTTATTTTCTTCCAACTTTAGCTATCTTAAAACTTCATTGCTCTATTAATTCTTAGCCAGTTTCTTTACTTTTCCTTCTGAATTCCAAGTTCTTCTTTTTCTGATATTCCCATTAGGAATGGCTTCAGTCTGAGTATATATTGAAATTTCTATGATTTCTAGAAAGATAAACTAAAACAAATCCAGATTTATTAGCATTCAACATTAGGGTTACTTGTGGTAGGCAGTGGTACCATGTCCCATATTAACAATGACATCATTGGGATTTCTAGCTTTTAGAATTCTAGACTATTGTTTTCCACTTCATTTTACTTTTAATTGTTTTCAATTTTCTATGCTAATTACCTTTATAGCTAGAAAACATTACTAAAATATAGCAATCAATTATGGTGTCTTGGAATTGGCTCTTATTGGTTCAGGAGAACAGATGATGTGCATCTTTTCCCAACTTCCTGTTCAGTGACCTCATGTTGATATCATCACATCAGCCATGGTGAGAACATTTACACCATGGAAATTGGCAACACTAAATTCAGGGTTTTGATTTTAGAGAATCTGCTTACCAGCACTCTACAGGCAAGCAGCATCTCCACATAAGTTGAAGGAGTAGTCAGTTGACTATAAACAGCAACTGTAAACACATAAATACAGGAGCTGGGGCATGGCTGCCTTCATGCATCACTCATTTTGGCAAAAACCAACCTTGGAGAGCTTGGTGAATGGCTTATGGAAAATGAAAACATTAACTTGCTGGCTGGTTGGAAGTGAATTCTGGGATGGGAAGAACAATTGAAGCCCTCAATTCTTTGGCTTGCAGTAAACAAGGCCACAAAGGGTCCGAGAATTATTTTATTCCTTACATAACAGGACATCTTACTAGCTTTATTGAGGGCTAAACAAGAAATGGTAAATTTATGTTTTAGCTGCATTTGAGATTTGGGTTACATATAAGTGTTGTGAATCATTGGAATGTGTGACAAAGTAAGTCACCTAAAGTCTCCTTCTTTGGTGACTTTTCAGAGACTAGAATGCTGTTTTTTTTTGGGGGGGGGGTGCGTGGTGGGAGGTTGGTTTTATTTTTCCTGAAGGCAGAAGAAAAATTACATGGTGTTTTCATAATTTCTTTTAAATTTCTGTGGCTGTATTAACTTCTTTTGGTGGACACATTTTTGTAAGAATTACATTCACCTAAAAATAGCGAGGGAAGTGCTACTTTCTCTTCCATCAGAGTTACTGGGTCTTACTATAGTGTTTTTCGCACTATGAAAGTGTCAGGGAATGAGACTACTGCTGAAGATGCATTATTACTATTCATAGCAGTATTTAAAGACACAAAAATAGAAATGTTGATATTGCATTTTAATGCACAAATCAAAGCAATTGGAAATTGCTTAAGTGGGCCAGTTTTAAATCTTTTAAATGCAAAAGACTTCTAACTAATACCAAGCAAGAAATGTGCTAGAAACTAATTGGAATATTGTGCTCAAAAGTGATTTTAGTTGGGGTTCAATTGGATTCAATTAAGCAGACATTTGTGATGCATTTTTAAAAAATGTGGTGGCCACTATTTTGGAAATTAGAGCATACTAGGAAGACACACAGTGTTGGCTCTCAGTGTTGACCTCAAAGAGGTCAAAGCATTGTTGGAGGGGTTGTTACATAAACAGAATAGCCATCATTGTTAGAGACCCACCAAAATCCCTACAACATTAGATCCATGTTATTTTATAAAGTATGCCTGGTTGCTTAAGCTCTCAGACTCCTGAAATAGGTTGCCTTGCTGTCTGCCATAGTCATGTAATAATTACTACACTGAAAACTATTTTCACATGACAAAATAGCCAGTCAATTGAGGAAAAAGAATCCAGTTCTACTGTACAATTAAAAAATTACTTAAATTGTTTGTTTTGTAAAATTCAAAGAGAACAATGAATTATTTTAATAAAATGTTTGTTAGAGTTTGTTACAGTGTTTTCATGATTGCTTTTCTGATTCTGTACCTGCTGTTTGATATAAGTAGAATGAACCTCAGAATCCTGAAAATACTGCCACTATCAAGCTATGAAAAAGGATATAGGAAAATAAACATGCCATCCTGTGCAGGTAAAAGAAAATAGTGGCTTATGGGTGTGATGAGTACAACTAATTTGAAATTATCTAGACAGGAGGAGTCATGGCTAGGCTTTGCTTCCACGTTATTTTAGTTTTAGGAAGGTGAGGCTATAGCATTAAGGACATTATTGGCATAATGAGAAGAATTCCATTGCTATACAACTGAATTGTTATCTGGGAAGAAAATGCTAGTTTAGAAAATTATGAATTTATCTTTTGACATATTTATGAAAAAGGCCTTTTAGTTGTTTTCTTCAGATAGGCTGCTATATTCAAAATATTTTCAAATTCTATTGAGTTTTATTTGATCAGTATAGTAATTAACAGAATTCTAGATTCTAAAGTAGGCAACAGAGTAAAGAAATCATTTAAAAAAGGAACCAGAGACACAAAAGGAGAAATAATTTTCATAAGAAACCAAAACATCATCTAAAAAGTAAATTGTGATCTGTCTTGATCAGATTCTTCAACAGTCTGCATTGTGAGGTTCTTTAATGTCAAGAACTTTTCCTTCTGATGGCTTCCTGTTCTATATAGAAGCCCCCTGAGATGGACAATTTTAAAAGATGATAAGGTTCTATGCAATAAACCAGTTTTGTTCCTTTTGAAAAATGGTATATGAATAAACCAGATCAATAGAGACTCTCCAATCTCACTGTAGATATTACTTTTATTTCCCTCCTTTTCTTCTAATCTGGTAACTTTAAGTAAAGTGGGTAGGAAAAACCACCACCTTCAGCGTCAGACTTTCTCTCCCAGTTCTTTCTGATCTGTTCTTGATTGTAAGAATTAATAAGCAGCAAAATGAACAAAAGCTGGGTCCCAAAGAAGGCAAGAGCCAGAACAAACAACAAACCTAAAAGTCTTACCCTAAAAATGAGACACTTCTCAACAAATGAGAGAATAAACAGTATCTTAATCCTGTAGCAGTGTAGTTCACCCCACGGCAGAACATCAGCAATGCCTAGGTCTAAAACAAAATAACCTACTCATGACAACAAAGTGTTTTTGATACAATACCCATGAAGGCTTTAGGGGTAGAATAGCATTTCAAATTGAAGAAGGTATCAGTTTCAATATCTCTTTCAGAAAGTCTTTTGGTGGCTTATTGTGTAGGTGTGCTATGGATGTAAAGATATAAATTAAGTTCCTTCTGAGTTCAATTAATTAGTTTTATAGGGAGAACTTAGAGTTACTTAAAAAGAAGGCCTTGGGTTTTTTTTTTGTGTGTGTGTGTTCAGTGCAGGTGATATTTATTAACAAGTAGGCTGTGTATAAAGAATATGTTTGTATGCATGCAAAGTGGTATTTTATTGAAGAATGCAAGATAGGTTGTCATGGAGATTAAAAGCCTTGAAGTGCTATTCACTGGTGTTAGTTATGGTTGCTGGGCACTAGGATGTTAGGTTCTGGCACCCTGAATGTTTCATTGTTGTAATAATAATTACACTTTTATCTTCACTGTAAGGGTTATTTAAGTAGGATAAATAAATACAGACACACGAACAAATCTAACTTAAAGGTAAATACAGCAACCCTATGACCCATCCTGGTGCAAAATTATGTAGCTGTGGTTACTATACCATCAAAATGCTTGATTTTCATTGCAGGGTCACTGAAGCTGTTTATAAGATGAAAATCTTACATGCTCAAAATCTACACTTACATTAAAAAGCAGCAGCAGAATGAAAGCTATTGACAGTTAGTGTAGTCACTGGTAAATATAAAGGTTTCCTTTAGAAGCAGAGGAAACAAATGAAAAGCTTGTAATATGTTTTGCTAGCATTTTCTTGAAATACTGTATTTATATGAGATTTCCCACCTGACTTTGAGCTCTATGAAAAGCATAAAGTGATTTTTCTGGTGTTCTTTTCTCTTCCATGATTAGAAGAAATGATCTTGACAAGTTTACCTTAGTGAGAAACTATGTATTTTCTATATAAAGAGAACACTTATGCTTGGCAGAATCAGTATGGACATTTTCTTAACCAATATAGTAATAGAAGGAGTTGCAATATAGCAAACTATACAACATACACAATACAACATTGAAATTTGCAGCAGTAAGTAATGTGGTTTTCAAAACTGCCTTAACTGATGATTAACTAGAATTATATATATTTATATTTAAACTGACACCACAGAATTCTTTGAAGTCTTGACAGATACATGGAATATTTAAATGTAGTAATTGCAGTTGCTAAACCTCCTGGGATTAACCTGCTGGAGAGACAGTGACATCTTATACAGAGAAAAATGATTTGTACTGTGGGGGAAAAACTGAAAATGAAGTAATTCCATGTGTGTCTTATGCAACTCTTTGGAAAAGAAGTTTATTGTAACTAATGAATTGGTAATATTCTGTAATAATCCACCATGTGAACAATTATATAATTTGTATAAATGTAGGCATATAATTTAGGTTTTTCAACATTGATTGTAGGTTTCATAATATAGCACAGTTCACAAAAAGTAAAACAGACTGTGAAGTAGATCAGCATTGGATTAATGTTGATGGTAGGAATCTTGGGTTTTTGTTTAAAGGTAGGTTCCATATTACTTTAAATCTTTAGATTTAACCTGACCAGATAATAATTTCTTCCAGGGTGGGAAAAGAGAACCCACTTGCTGGTTGGAAGAGGAGTCTGATACTCTCATTGCTATTTACAGTTTGTTTCAACAAATTCTTCAGTCCATAGCCTTACTCTCCACCATTCAAAGGTGCTTCTAATTCCCAGGCTTGAGAGCATATGAACCAGCTTGGCTCCTATTGGCATCATTCTCCAGATTCAAGTTTATGCTTTCTCTGATCTGCCAAATCAGCACCATCATCCCTCTATATATGCTTTGCAGCTTCCAAATAAGTGTCTAGTGGTGTGTTCTGTTCTGTTTGTCTTTGCAGGCTTTCTTCACTGTCATTCAGGAGGGAGTAGAAATAAACTCGCGTTTAATCTGTCATGTATAACAGTAATGCAATTTCTAAAAAGTGCTTGACTATAATGATTTTAAGTACTGTAAGATAATAGCTTAACAAAGTACATAATCTAATATTTTCTTCCTATAATTTCATAATTCTTGTTGTAAAGAAATACTCCATAAACTCAGACAGTATTTTGAGCTTCAATTATTTTACAATTGTTTTAGTGCCATTAGTGCCTTTCGTTCCTTCATGCATCCTTTTTCTAAGTCCATGTGCATCAGATCATTGCTAAATTAATGAAAATATATTTACATAAAACTGTTTATAGAGAACAGGCTTACCATGTTAAAAAGAAAAGCTAAAGCTGTTAGAAACAAAAGGCACAAGGACAAAAATGGCTATATTTAATTAATATTAAAGTTGTGAAATCAACCATCAAAAAGTAATGAAATTGAGAATTTATGTTGGTACCATGGATTTAAATATAATTTGAGCATGAAGACTTAAAATGAAGTCCAAGAATGACTTCTCAAAATCTCAAGTTAATGGCGGCTTTAAGGAAATAATGGAAGATTCTGTCTTTTTTGTCCTTCTCTCCATTGCTTCTTCTATATTACCAAATCTACAGATTATTTCTTCATATCTTTGTAATCAAATTTTATGAAAAACAGAACAAACTAAGACTTTCACAAAAATGCTCCTTTTTTTTTGTATTTTATAATCACAAATTCCCATTAGTAAAGATAGGCTCATTCATTCAATAAATATTTTTTTGAGCACTATTCTTCATTTTAAAATATATTTTTATTGCGTTTTAGGTTTTGGGTACATGTGAAGAACATGCAAGATTGTTGCATAGGTACATACATGGCAATGTGGTTTGCTGCCTTCCTCCCCATCACCTATATCTGGCATTTCTGTCCATGTTACCATCCCCAACTCCCCACCCCTTGCTGTCCCTCCCCTACTTCCCCTCACTCAGATTCCAGTGTGTGATGCTCCCCTCCCTGTGTCCATGTGTTCTCATTGTTCAACACCTGCCTATGAGTGAGAACATGAGGTGTTTGATTTTCTGTTCTTGTGTCAGTTTGCTGAGAATAATCGTTTCCAGGTTCATCCATGTCCCTACAAAGGACACAAACTCATCATGTTTTATGGCTGCATAATATTCCATGGTATATATGTGCCACATTTTCCCTGTCCATTCTATCATCCATGGGCATTTAGGTTGGTTCCAAGTCTTTGCTATTGTAAACAGTGCTGCAGTGAACATTCATATGCATGTTTTCTTATAATAGAATGCTTTATAATCCTTTGGATATGTACCCAGTAATGGGATCACTGGGTCAAATGGAATTTCTATTTCTAGGTCCTTGAGGAATCACCACACTGTCTTCCACAATGGCTGAACTAATTTATACTCCCATCAACAGTGTAAAAGTGTTCCTATTTCTCCATATCCTCTCCAGCATCTGTTGTCTCCAGATTTTTTAATGATGGCCATTCTAACTGGCTTGAAATGGTATCTCATTGTAGTTTTGATTTGCATTTCTCTAATGACTAATGATGATGAGCATTTTTTCATGTTTCTTGGCCTCATATATGTCTTCTTTTGTAAAGTGTCTGTTCATATCCTTCCCCCACTTTTGAATAGGCTTGTTTGTTTTTCTCTTGTAAATCTGTTTTAATTCTTTTTAGATTCTGGATATTAGCCCTTTGTCAGATGGGTAGATTGCAAAATTTTTTTCCTATTCTGTCAGTTGCTGATTCACTCTAATGATTGTTTCTTTTGCTGTACAGAAGCTCTGGAGTTTAATTAGGCCCCATTTGTCTATTGTGACTTTTGTTGCCAATGCTTTTTGTATTTTAGTCATGAAGTCCTTGCCTACGCCTATGTCCAGAATGGTTTTGCCTAGGTTTTCTTCTAGGGTTTTTATGGTGTTATGTCTTATGTTTTAAGTCTTTAATCCATCTAGAGTTATTTTTAGTGTAAGGTGTCAGGAAGGGGTCCAGTTTCTGCTTTCTGCACATGGCTAGCCAGTTTCCCAACACCATTTATTAAACAGGGAATCCTTTCCCCATTGCTTGTTTTTGTCAGGTTTGTCAAAGATCAGATGCTTGTAGATGTGTGGTGTTACCTCCAAGGCCTCTGCTCTGTTCCATTGATCTATATCTCTCTATTGGTACCAGTACCATGCTGTTTTGATTACAGTAGCCTTGTAGCATAGTTTGAAGTCAGGTACTGCGATGCCTCCAGCTTTGCTCTTTTTGCTTAGAATTGACTTGGCTATGTGTGCTCTCTTTTTGTTCCATATGAAGGTTAAGGTGGTTTTTTCCAGTTCTGTGAAAGAGGTCATTGGTAGCTTGATGGGGATAGCATTGAATCTACAAGTTGCTTTGGGCAGTTTGGCCATTTTTATGATATTGATTCTTCCTAACCATGAGCATGGAACATTTCTCCATCTGTTTGTGTCTTCTCTTATTTCCTTGAGCAGTGGTTTGCAGTTCTCCTTGAACAGGTCCTTTGCATCCTTTGTTAGTTGTATTCCTAGGTATTTTATTCTCTTTGTAGCAATTGTGAATGGCAGTTCATTCTTGATTTGGCTCTCTTTAAGTCTGTTATTGGTGTATAGGAATGCTTGTAATTTTTGCATATTGATTTTGTATCCTGAGACTTTGCTGAAGTTGCTTATCAGTTTCAGGAGATTCTGGGCTGAGATGATGTGGTCTTCTAAATATACAATCATGTCGTCTGCAAATAGAGACAATTTGACTTCCTCCTTTCCTAACTGAATACCCTTTCTTTATCTTGCTTGATTACTCCGTCTAAAACTTCCAATACTATATTGAATAGGAGTAGTGAGAGAGGGCATCCTTGTCTAGTGCCAGATTTCAAAGGGAATGCTTCCAGTTTTTGCCCATTCAGTATGATATTGGCTGTTGGTTTGTCATAAATAGCTTTCATTATTTTGAGATATGTTCTGTCAATACCTAGCTTATTGAGAGGTTTTGGCATAAAGAGCTGTTGAATTTTGTCAAAGGCCTTCTCTGCATCTATTGAGATAATCACGTGGTTTTTGTATTTGGTTCTGTTCATATGGTGATTTACGTTTATAGACTTGCGTATGTTGAACTAGCCTTGCATCCCTGGGATGAATGCTTCTTGATCATGATGGATAAGCTTTTTGATGTGCTGTTGCAATCGGTTTACCAGTATTTTATTGAAGATTTTTGCATCTATGTTCATCATAGAGATTGGCCTGAAGTTTCTTTTCTTGTTGAGTCTCTGCCAGGTTTTGATATCAGGATGATGTTGGTCTCATAAAACGAGTTGGGAAGGATTCCCTCTTTTTGGATTGTTTGGAATAGTTTCAGAAGGAGTGGTACCAGCTCCTCTTTGTATGTCTGGTAGAATTTGGCTGTGAACCCATCTGGACCTGGACTGCTTTTTTGTTGGTAGGCTATTAATTGCTGCCTCAACTTCGGCCCTTGTTATTGGTCTATTCAGGGTTTCACCTTCTTCCTGGTTTAGGCTTGGGAGAGTGCAAGTGTCCAGGAATTTATCCATTTCTTCCAGGTTTACTGGTTTATGTGCATAGAGTTGTTTGAAGTAATCTCTGATGGTAGTTTGTATTTCTGTGGGATCGGCGGTGATATCCCCTTTATCGTTTTTTATTGTATCTATTTGGTTTTTCTCTCTTTGCTTTTTTATTAATCTGGCTAGTGGTCTGTCTATTTTGTTGATCTTTTCAAAAAACCAGCTCCTGGATTTATTGATTTTTTGAAGGGTTTTTTTGTGTCTCTATCTCCTTCAGTTCTGCTCTGTTCTTAGTTATTTCTTGTCTTCTGCTAGGTTTTGAGTTTTGTTGATCTTGCTCCTCTAGCTCTTTCAATTTTGATGATAGGGTGTCAATTTTAGATCTTTACTTGCTTCTCATGTGGGCACTTATTGCTATAAATTTTTCTCTAGACACTACTTTAAATGTGTCCCAGAGATTCTGGTATGTTGTGTCTTTGTTCGCGTTGGTTTTGAAGAACATCTTTATTTCTGCCTTCATTTCATTGTTTATCAAGTCAACATTCAAGAGTCAGTTGTTTAGTTTCCATGAAGCTGTGCGGTTCTGAGTTAATTTCTGAATTCTGAATTCTAACTTGATTGCACTATGGTCTGAGAGACTGTTTGTTATGATTTCCATTCCTTTGCATTTGCTGAGGAGTGATTTACTTGCAATTATATGGTCAATTTAGAGTAGGTGTGATGTGGTGCTGAGAAGAATGTATATTCCATGGATTTGGGGTGGAGAGTTCTGTAAATGTCTATTAGGTTTGCTTGGTCCAGGTCTGAGTTGAAATCCTGGATATCCTTGTTAATTTTCTGCCTCATTGCTCTAACATTGACAGTGGAGTATTAAAGTCTCCCTGTATTATTGTGTGGGAGTCTAAGTCTCTTTGTAAGTTATTAAGAACTTGCTTTATGTATCTATGTGCTCCTGTATTGGGTGTGTATATATTTAGGATTGTTAGCTCTTCTTGTTGCATTGATCCTTTTACCATTATGTAATGTCTTTCTTTGTCTCTTTTAATTTTTGTTGGTTTAAAGTCTATTTTATCAGAGACTAGGATTGCAACTTCTGCTTTTTGTTTGTTTGTTTGTTTGTTTGTTTGTTTTTTTTGCTCTTCATTTGCTTGGTAAATCTTCCTCCATCCCTTTATTTTGAGGCTTTGTGTATCCTTGCATGTGATATGGGTTTCCTGGATACAGCACACCAATGGGTTTTGGCTTTTTACCCAGTTTGCCAGTCTGTGTCTTTTGACTGGGGCATTTAACCCATTTACATTTAAGGTTAATATTGTGTGTGAATTTGATCCTGCTGTATTGATGCTAGCTCATTGTTTTGCCTGTTAGTTGATGCAGTTTCTTCATTGTGTTGATGCTCTTTACCATTTGGTATGTTTTTGGAGTCTTGCTCAGTTGGCAAGGCTGGAGTGCACAATCTTGGCTCACTGTAATCTCTGCCTCCTGGTTTCAAGTGATTCTTCCACCTCAGCCTCCTGAGTAGCTGGGATTATAGGCACCTGACATCATGCCTGGCTAATTATTGTATTTTTGTAGAGATGGAATTTCAGCATGTTGGCCAGGCTGATCTTGAACTTCTGACCTCAGGTGATACACCCACCTCAATCTCCCAGTGTTGGGATTACAGGCGTGAGCCACCACACTTGTCATTGAGCACTATTCTGTTGGGCACATTTATAGGTTCCCGCAGGTACAATAGTGAGCTAAGGGAAATACGGCCCTTGTGGTCAGATAAATTTTATTCAAGGGGAAGAGACAGACATTAATTAAGTCTACTAATCAGATAAATGTCCTCCTGGAAAGATACAATTTTTCTTGGCAGGTATTTAATGAAAGAGTCTTTCCTGCACTGGAGGGATAGGAAAAAATAAATGACAGTTGAGTTCTTAATGCCAGTTTAAGCTAAAAAGATGCCTATTTAAAGTGGATGGTGGGAACACTATTTACTCATGTAGTAGGAAGGATTACAAAATATTCAAGGAACAGTGTTGAGACAAGGCCAGTGTGGGCAGGAGTTAAAGAGGACCGTGACTAGTCTGGAGAAGTAAAAAGAATCAGATCACAGAATAATGGGAAGCCTGTAATATTTGGGTAAGGAATTTCACTTAAAGGTAAGTGAAAACTTTTTTGCCAAATAGTAGTACTTGCATGAGAAATATTAAAACTCACTGCTGTGTTTTCTCACATGTGATTCCACCACATGAAGCTAATAAAGGACCATGAACTTGGGTCCAGGGACCCACAGGGTATCAGATCCTTACAGGATCTAATGAAGACTCTTTCATGACCAATGAACAATGGAACTCACTTGTTTTAACTAACTATGTAAAGAACAATGGAATCTTTAGCCAATGCAGAGTGCTAGTTTCCAATGCTTAATTAGCACAAACACCGTAACTCTCCCTTTCTGACACCTGAGCACTTCTGAGTTTCCCCTGCTCAGTGGACTACCTGGGAATTTTTTCACTTGCAAGTGTTTCCTTGTTTGGCAAGAAATATTTACCTCCTAATGTATTTAGCTTAAATGTTTTCATTTTATTTTTTGATAGCAAAATATGAGGATACGGATAATACCACATTTGAATCAAGAAAGTTCTGTCCTGCTGTAGTTTGGAGAATGGCTTGAAGAATGAAGCAGTGGGTCCCAGGAGACAAGTTAGATTACTGCAGTAATCCAGGCCAGGATGATAATGGCTTGCTCCAGAATGATGTTGGTGGAGACAGACAGTAATGGACAGATCTGAGAGCTATCCAGGAGATGAATTCACAGGACTTGGTAGTGGATTGGATATTGGGATTGAAAGGTATCACAAATGACTTCTGGGCTTAAAGGGATGTTGATGTCAGTCACTAAAGTAGGGAATCCTCAAAGAGGCCTAGATGGAGAGTGGGAAAAGGGAAGATTAGAAGTTCAGTGTTGCTTTGTTTATTATCTTCCAAATTGTTTGTATGGGAATCAGAAGCTTTAAAAAGAAGAACTCTAAACAGAAATAGCTTTTAATGTGTATCATATTTCAGAGTCATTAGAGCTACAGTTTTTACTATATATAAATACATTTGGTTTATTTGTTATGTATCTCTCTAGATTTTCTTTGGGCAATCCTACTGGCATTTTCCATTTATAGCAATTGCAGTCATTTCAAATTGCATTTTAAAGGAAGTTATGCATAAAGGTGTTTGCTATAGATAATTTATGCAGAGTGGAGCAGAGAGAGTTCAATTCAAAAATAAGGCCAAAAGGCGAAGTCTTTCTTACATTGGTGAATTGTAATGTGTGAATTTGGTGTGGATGAATGTAACTGTCGAAATCAAATACAGCCATGTGGAAATATTACCTATTGCTCACTTAACATTGATTTTTTGTGGCAGCAGGTTTAGATAAAAATATGTGATCAATGGAATGTTACAACTAAACAGTCTGTTTCATTTCCAAGGGAGGAGATGAAACACTGATTATTTTCTGGAAATAGTTTTATTTTATTATTAAAGCCATATGCTTTCAATATATAAAAACACAGAAAACAAAATTTTTGATTCTGGAATTTGTATTTTTTTCCAGATATATGCTGGCAAAACTTTTTGCTCACTTGCTTTTTTTTTTTTTTTTAAAGATATACGGGGAATAGGAAACCAAAAGAATTTAAACAGAATCTCTAGTTCTAATTGCCACCCACAATTCCAGTTGTTTTAAACAATTTAACTTTCAACTAGATTATCTACAACACCAGAATATAACTAGATTAAGAGTAAAATAACATGCTTAAATATGTTATTTCCCCAGCCTAATATATCACAGATTTTTTAGAGATAGGATCTTGCTGTGTTGGCCAGGCTTGAGTGCAGTGGCATGATCATAGCTCATTGCAACCCTGAACTCCTTGGCTCAAGTTATCCCCACTACATCAGACCCACAGGCAGCTAGGACTACAGGTGCATGTCACCATTCCCAGCTAATGTTTTTTATTCTTTTTTAATTTTAATTTTAATTTTTTTTTTTAAAATAGAGACAAGGTCTCACTATGTTACCAAGGCTTGTCTTGAACTCCTGGCCTCAAGTGATCCTCCTGCCTCAGCCTCCCAAAGCACTGGGATTACAGGTGTGAACCACTGTACCCGGTCTCTGCCACTGATATTAAAGTAGCTAAAGTTGGTCGGATATTTTTGTAAACCTCTAATGTTTTCTTTTGTGGGATTGGTCCAGCTCTTCTTAAAAAGTAACTTCTTGTTCCTGTTTTATATCATCTGCCACCTTATCTCTTTAAGAATATTTATTCTGTTTATTGTATATTCTTGTTATGTCTACTTCAATATTTTCACTTCAGGTGGTGTGTATTATTCATGATATTGACCTTTATTATAATAGGTGATCTCCTTAGATGTCTAGGTATGTGGCATTTGAGCTCATGTTCTTTTCTGTTCTTTTTTCTTTTTTCTTTCCTTTTTTTTTTTTTTTTTTTTTTGAGATGGAATCTTTCTCTTGTCACCCAGGCTGGAATGTAGGGGCACGATATCAGCTCACTGCAACCTCTACTGGGTTCTAGTGATTCTTCTGCCTTAGCCTCCCGAGTAGCTGGGACTACAGATGTGTGCCACGACACCCGGCCAATTTTTGTATTTTTAGTGGAGATGGGGTTTCATCATCAGGCTGGTTTCAAACTCCTGACCTCAGGTAATCCACATGCCTCAGCCTCCCATAGTGTTGAGATTACAGGCATGAGCCACTTTCTTTTCTTTTCTTTCTTCTTCTTCTTCTTTTTTTTTTTTTTGCAGAGCTGTAATGCAGTGGTGTGATCTCAGTTCATAGTAACCTCTGCCTCCCAGATTCAAGCAATTCTCCAGTCTCAACCTCCAGAGCAGCTGGGATTACAGTCATGTACCACAATGCCTGGCTAGTTTTTGTATTTTTAGTAGAGACAGGATTTCACGATGTTGGCCAGGCTGATCTCGAACTCCTGACCTCAAGTGATCTGCCCACCTTGGCCTCCCGAAGTGCTGTGATTATAGGTGAGCCACTGTGGCTGACCTTGAGCTCATGTTCTTTTGAGGGAGAATAAGCTACCTTGTCTATGGAAGGACCAAAGGTCATTCTGTGATCTTTTAGGAGAGTTTGGGGTGAGAAGTGTTGAGCCCTGTGGTGGAAAGCCCTGGGAACTACAGGCCTCTTCTTGACCATTTCTGTTCATTATCTGGCAAATCCTCTCTTTAGGGATGTACCTCCTGACTCAGGATTTTTTTCTCAGTCATTTTGCAAGCTGGGGACCTCTGGCTGGCAATGTCCCACTCAGGCCTTGTTCAGTCATGCTACCTACTGCAGGACACAGCCCATCCATTACGCCTGCCTGGGCTGAGTCTGGCTTGCATACTGGTTCCCAAGTTCTTGTCCAGTACCCAAGAAGAATTAGGATGCACAGACAATCAAAGACTGAGCAAGGTGGGGAGTTGTATTGAGTGATGAAAACAGCTTTCAGTGGACAGGGAATGTGAGGGTAGTCCCCCTACCTGAAGATGGGAAAGTCCCCCCAGTGTGGCTGAGTTTGGGGCTTTTATGGGCTCAGAATGGAGGAAGAGCAGGCTGTAGGTAGTATTGGAAAAGGTAACATTCAATTGGTTAAAAGGCATTATTCAGAAAGAATCAATCAGAAAAGCATGGGCAAACAGGAACAGAAGTTCTTACTGACCAGCAGTCCAGTTGATTGGCCTTTAGGCTATTTTTTCACTTCAAGGTGGGGTTTCACCAGGGACCTGTCCCTACGTGCCTAGGCATTTGGCTGCCTCCTGTTGCTATCACTTCTGTTGTTAGAAAGAAGCCAGTCTTCACCAGCCCTTAGATTTGGAGGGGTGGGGTGAAGAGGATGTTTGATTTCATACCTGTTTTTATTAACTTCCTCCCCAGAAGTGTTTTTGCACTGCCCTAATATTTCCTGTTTACTCTGTAAGACTGAGCTATTGTTCTCAATTCTGCATTGATGGGGCAGGCAAGGATTCTTTTGAGGAAAGGAGGGGTGGAAGCAGTAATAAGTTTTGCAAAGGAAAATATCCTCTTAATGCTACAGTTGTCTAGGAGAGATCTCTAACTATTGTGTTTTATTATAACTAGTTCTAACCAGTGGAAGCTGATAAAGGACCATAAACATGGAATGATGCTCACATCCCAACTGCCATGACATCAGATCCTCACCTGGCCTGACAAAAGACTCTTTACTGACTTATAAACAATGAAGCTTATTTTAACTCCTGTGTAAAGGAGACCCATAGACTCCTTTCAATTTTTCATTAGCTTAACTACCATAAACTGTCCTGCCTCTCCAATTCCTAGCATATATAAAATCCCTGATTTTCTCCCTCAAGGGTACTCACTGAGTTTGTCCTAGGACATGTATTTCTTTGCCTGGTTGAGTTTGTTTGATAATTCCAACCTTTCCTTTCAGGGTCTCCTTGTTACTCTTCTCCAGGCTACAGTCACCTTTCCCCACCCAGTTTACAATTGCCTTTAGTCTACTGTAGAATTTCTTGTAATTTTCCTCTTATTTTTGTGAGTCTTCCTATCCTGTTTGCTTGTTTAGTTTTTCCAGAAATAACT
This sequence comes from Saimiri boliviensis, assembly GCF_048565385.1. Lineage (NCBI taxonomy): Eukaryota > Metazoa > Chordata > Mammalia > Primates > Cebidae > Saimiri > Saimiri boliviensis. The sequence continues at coordinate 53,411,919 of NC_133450.1, read as the reverse complement.
GGTGACTAGTTCACTCCCTTGAGAGGAACTGGAAATCCTTGGCCCAATTATTAAAGAAAAGATTTCCTCCTTATGTTCCAAAAAGTTTTGTAAATAGCATCTTCTTAAGAAAAGTGTGTACCAGAAAAGTAAATATCTAGTCTCATACACTGTTTTCTTTAGGACCACGAAGCACTATTGTTATACTACTTGTAGTGCTTAGATCATTATGGCTGTTGATGTATTTGCCTATTTACATTCTTGTAATAATTACCTGAACTGGCTCATCAGTACAGCCTTTACATCTCTTTTTAATACAATTTTGCTCAGCATCTAAAATTACTACTTCTAGACTATAGTATTCATGTCATTTAAGGGCCACTTGGCAAACATGTTGATTGAATTCTAGTGGATACTCTTTTTTTAATGAGAAATTTCAATCTAGCTTTAGATTGAATTACACATATCTATCTTGTTTATGTATGAACATTAGAAATCTAAGGCCCAGACTTGATTCAGGGGCTGCCTCTGCTATGTTATCGTGCACTTCTGTATTGCAAAAACAAGTGTTAAACTTAAAGGTATTCTTGAATGTTAGCTCCCCTAAAATACTGCCAAAATAGTCTATTTGAAGTACATCTGAATTTTTTGCTTATTTTAGTAAGGGATATCACTACCTTAACAGAGTCTTAGCAATGTCTTGAAGGGTGGAAAGAAAAGATGGGATGCTGTGAGCTTTTGGTTTAATACAGGTTTTTCATTGTGGGGGGCTTGGTTAGAGGATTGGCCAAAATTATAACATCATAGTTTTAGATCGACAGATACAATGAGGTGAGGGTTTTTAAGTGAGTCTTGAAGGGTAAATAGCAATTTGAAGAGCTTGGCTGAACTATTTGCCATCTTGAAAGGGAGTATTGTATTAGAGTAAGTTGAGTAGTTTACTATTTGAATTACGTTATTTGGAACTTCATCGTCCGCAGCAAGAGTTTCCTGGAATAATAGTCACATTATTGCAGACAGTAAGCTGTGGGTACATGTGGTTTCAATTCTGGTGTTTCTTCATTGCCCAGTGGTTATTCTTTAGTCTGAGTACAAGAATAGATCTGTGATCAGTTTAGATGTTTATTGCTGTATGAGGTGTTGTGACTACATATAAAGTTTCTAAGGGTGGCCACTTCTACTTGTATCAGAGTCATATTTTCCTATTCTTTTTATTGGATTTTTTTAGGTCCTTTGATGGAATGACTACTACACAGCAGCAGTTAAAACTAGAGATCATATATCTGAGCACTGCAACACAAATACTAGTGGAAGGATAACAATGAGAATTTATAATACCCTTCTCAATTAAGAAAGAGTGGCCAAATTAAACCAAGGGAGTAGACTCTATTCCCAAACCAGCAGATACAGGGTTATTAGACCTACATTATCTAATGTGGTTTTCACATTGTAACTTCTGTGTCTTTTAGTAATATTAAACATCCCAAAGAATGTATGCATAGCATTCTTCCCTTAAAACAGCACGTGTTCCCCTTGAGTAGCCAATGTTATATCTAAAGTGATTCTATTTTGAACCACTGCCTGACCAGTTCTATAAACATTTCAGGAGAGGAATTCCATAGCCTCGAGGTGTTGTCTAGCTCCCTTGTTTTCTGCACTATAGTAGTACTTTCTGAACCTCTTGTAAAGCATGAAGCAAACAGCCTTGAGAAAAGAAAGTAATCTAGAAATTCTTTTGAGTGAGTAGGGTTTTGGCTATCATACTTTTTCTACTTCTTAAATTACCTTATACAGTTGGCATTCCATATCTGCAGGTTTCACATCTGTGGATACAACCAACTGTGGATCAAAAATATTTGGAAGGAAAAAACCCAACAAAAATAACACAACAATAAAAAAAAATACAAATCAAAAATTATAAGTAAAATCAACTATTCTCCTAGCATTTTTATTGTATTAGGTATTGTAAGCAACCTAGAGATAATTTAAAGGATATGAGAGGATGTAAAGGTCACATGAAAATAGTATGTATTTTATATGAGGCACTTGAGCATTTGAGGATTTGGGGGTCCATGAGGTTTCTGGAACCAGTTCCCTAGAATACCAAGGATGACTGTAATCTCTTTTCCAGAGAGGGGGAAACTGATGACTTGAAATGACCCTGGGTAATATCAGGAATTATCCTGAAGTCAGGCATTAGTTTATTGAAGTAACTAGGCCCTGTCCAATTTGCAACTAGTAGTCAATGAACTTCTATGCAGCAAATCCAATACCAGGTGTTGGGGGCCACAGTTAACATGTTTTTGCCCTAAACACTCATATAGTGTTTTAAATAATATTGTAACATTTTGGTGCCACTTGTCAATAATGGTCTGGTGCCAGGCAATAAATATGTGTATCAAAACCATTAGGTCTATCTAAAGCAAAATAATTTGTTGTGCAGTATGTAGTGTGTCTCATTTGAGAGTAAAAGTGAGATTACTGTAAAAGTGAAATTACTTCCAAATACACAGTTTTAGTTTTCTTTAATATTCTACATCTGTGCAATTTAGTTGTAATATCTAGCTATCACAATAGGTCCTCAAGTATTTGGTGGAGACAGGAACCTCTCTTTCCTAATGCAATGTAATAGGGCATTTTAGATTTCTGGATTTCTGGCCTGTTGTGGTATTTGCCATCTAAAGTTCCTTAATTATTAGTTGAGTTCAATTATTCACTAAACCAATGGTCTAGTACAAAGACCTGGTACCAAGGGAAGCTGGGTGGCTTCCAAAGGAAAATGTCTACAAACACAATAATCAGAGTAGTTTTGGGCTTAGCCAGTTCACAAATAAATTTGAACTGGGTGACTAAGACATGTAAAAAAAAAAAAAGCATTGAATAAAGTTTTGTAGGTAACATAGTTAAAGACAGCTTTAAGACCAGCAAAAGAAGAAATAAATTACTAGGAAAATAGAGCCAAAGAATGAGTATTAAAGTTTAGGTGGAAGCTGTTGACATCTAATTTAGGCATTTATTTGGTTCAGATTTTGGGCAAAGCCATCTGTTTCTGAAGACTGTCTAGTTCTGTAGGGTTTCTGAGAATTATTATCTTGAGAGTTCTGGTTGGGACAGTCTGATATCTTGACTATACTGAGTTTTCCTATCCATGAACATGGACTATTTCTCAATATATTTGGTTATTCTTTTATTTGTTCATCAGAGTTTTATAGTTTTCCTTATATAGAACTGTACATATTTTGTTAGATTTATACTCAATTGTTTCATTTTTGGGGGCTGTTAATGTAAATAGTATTGTGTTTTTATTTCACATTCCATTTGTTCATTGCTGCTATACAAGGCTATACCAAAGTTGCTGGATAGCAAAGTTGCTGGTTGCTTTTGTATAGTACCCTTCCAGGAACTAGAAGCTTGAGTCAAATGTATTTTTAAATGAAACGCTTTTGGGTGAATCTCCAAAAAACCTTCTCCAACATCTATTGCTTTTATCAGCAACTTGGGTTACCTATGAAATTTAGGGACCTTAAGTTTTTGTTAGCGTCTTCTCATTTTATTTTTTGTATCTTTTTTTTTTTTTTTGCATATAAGTTTCTCACAAAATATGAACAAATTGCTATAGATTTGGGAGCTCTGGAGTTTATATTCCTAAAATCATATGAAATTCTTCTATAAATTTCTATCTGTTTTAGTCTATTTTCACACTGCTACAAAAATGCTACTTGAGACTGGGTAATTTATAAACAAAAGATATTTAATTGACTCATGGTTCTGCATGGCTGAGGAGGCCTCAGAAAACTTACAATTATGGTAGAAGGCAAAAGGGAAGCAAGGCACATCTTACATGATGGCACGCAAAATAGAAGAGTAAAGTGGAAACACCAAGCACTTTTAAAACCATCAGCTCCCATTAGAACTCACCCACTATCACAAGAAAAGCATGGAGGAAACCATCCCCATGATTCAATCACCTCCTAACAGGTCCCTCCTACCACACCTGGGGATTACAATTTGAGAAGAGATTTGGGTGGAGACACAGAGGCAAATCATATCATTCCCTAACTTATCTAGACTCTCAGAATTCTTTAACAATGGTTCTTCACTTAGATAATATCAGAACTTTTATTCAACCATTAGCAGTTTTCCTGTTCTGCAGGATGTTTAATTTTAAGAGTTAATTTACTTTGGGCAAAATAATTTACAGATTCAACACTATCCCCATCAAACCACCAATGACCTTCACAGAACTGGAAAAAACCACCTTGAACTTTATATGGAACCAAAGAGAGCCAGCATAGCCAAGTCAATTCTAACCAAAAAGAACAAAGCTGGAGGCATCATGCTACCTGACTTCAAACTATGCTACAAGGCTACAGTAATCAAAACAGCATGGTACTGGTACCAAAACAGATATTTAGACCAATGGAACAGAACAGAGGCCTTGGAGTCAATGCCACACATCTACAAGCATCTGATCTTTGACAAACCTGACAAAAACAAGCAATGGGGAAAGGATTCCCTGTTTAATAAATGGTGTTGGGGAAAACTGGCTAGCCATGTGCAGAAAGCAGAAACTGGACCCCTTCCTGACATCTTACACTAAAATTAACTCCAGATGGATTAAAAACTTAAAACATAAGACCTAACACCATAAAAACCTTAGAAGAAAGTCTAGGCAAAACCATTCAGGACATAGGCGTAGTCTAGGACTTCACGATTAAAACACCAAAAGCATTGGCAACAAAAGCCAAAATAGACAAATGGGATCTAATTAACTCCAGAGCTTCTGCACAGCAAAAGAAACAATCATTAGAGTGAACTGACAACCAACAGAATGGGGAAAAATTTTTGCAATCTACCCATCTGACAAAAGACTTATATCCAAAATCTACAAAGAACTAAAACAGATTTACAAGAAAAAAACAAACATACCCATTCAAAAGTTGGGGAAGGATATGAACAGACACTTTACAAAAGAAGACATATATGAGGCCAACAAACATGAAAAAATGCTTGTTATCACTAGTCATTAGAGAAATGCAAATCAAAACTACATTGAGATACCATCTCATGCCAGTTAAAATGGCAATCAATAAAAAATCTGGAGAAAACAGATGCTGGAAAGGATATGGAGAAATAGGAACAGTTTTACACTGTTGGTGGGAGTGTAAATTAGTTTAACCATTGTGGAAGACAGTGTGGTGATTCCTCAAGGACCTAGAAATAGAAATTCCATTTGATCTAGCAATCCCATTACTGGGTATATATCCAAAGGATTATAAATCGTTCTATTATAAGGACACATGCACATGTATGTTCACTGCAGCACTGTTTACAATAGCAAAGACTTGGAACCAACCCAAATGCCCATGGATGATAGACTGGACAGGGAAAATGTGGCACATATACACCATGGAATGCTATGCAGCCATCAAAAACAATGAGTTCGTGTCCTTTGTAGGGACAGGAGGAACCTGGAAATCATCATTCTCAGCAAACTGACACAGGAACAGAGAATCAAGCACTGTATGTTCTCACTCATAGGCAGGTGTTGAACAATGAGAACACATGGACACAGGGAGGGGAGCATCATACACTGAGGTCTGTGGGTGGGACTAGGGGAGGGACAGTGGGGGAGAGGGAGTTGGGGAGGGATAACATGGGGAGAAATGCCAGATATAGGTGATGGGGATGGAGATAGCAAACCACATTGCCATGTATGTACCTATGCAGCAATCCTGCACGTTCTTTAAATGTACCCTAGAACCTAAAATGCAATATATATATATATATATATATGAGTTAATTTAGCTTTGGGTGCTACTGGGTGGCTAGAAAGGAAGGGAGATAGATTAGGAGGTGTGTTGGGAACAGAAGGAAATGTAGAAGCATAGGATGGGCAAGAATAGTAACGGTCATTCACTTCAAATCAAGATTTGAGCTATCTTGAAGAGATCTTGTTTTAATTTTTTCAAATTTTTGTTTTCTCTTGGCCATGGAATCTCTTATTAAAGCAATTTTGCAATCTGAATTTCTTTGGCATACTTCCTTGTATCAATAAAACCATGTAGACCATTGGTTCTTTGCTTTTTTGTTCTGTGATACCCTTCAAATGAATAATTTTGTTCATAGCTAAGCTTACCAACATGACTACCATAAATTTGTTATTGTGAAATTATGTTACTTGGAGAGATAAGTAGAAAAATTTGAGCTGTAGCATAAATACATGAGAAGGAAGAGTCCAGCCTAGGGTAAGTAGGGACATAGATTTAGATGGAGACTAAGCTATAGGGATTTGGGAACAGTCTGCTCACATACTTTGTAAATTGGATCTCTAGCCTAATGGTGGTGCCATCTCCAAATGAAAACTCAACTTATTTGTAGCTCCAAGTGGATGAAAATATTTAGAGAGGAAATATCTCTTAGAGCCAGAATCTCAGGGACAACTCAGGACAGAGGAAAGTTCTCATGATGTTTTGATAATTGACCCAGGACCGAGTTTGTCCAAAAGACACCAGTCTGAGAAAAAACCCTGAAATTCTCCATTTCCAGAATAGCTTGATGGTCTTATCGTAGACCTATCATTGGGAAGTTCTCTTCCCAATGAACTTCCTCTTACAGCTTTATATAAAAAAGGTTTATCACTAAGGATAAAAGTTTTATAAATCTTATCAGATAAAAATAATTATATAATATAATACATAATTATATAAAATAATTCCTAAAAAGGGTTTTATTTTTGGGGAGTCAAACTCATCACGTGGGGAGGTTAAAAAATAAAATAAAATAAATTGAAGCTCAAACCTAAAGTAGACTTACCTCACTACTATTGTCATGGAGATATCTGAGGAGGAGTTCCAAGAGGCTTTTGAGGAACACTCTGGTTTTTTGTGGAGAATCTTAAGCCATTGCAGTGAGCAGGTCTTGGTCACATATTGATGGAAACTCCAAGATTGCTGAACGCTAGCTTCCTGCAAATACCATCGAAATACCCTGCTGATAAAACAAAAGCCAAACTTATTGTTTACTGCAGTATAAGAGACTACTACCTTGACAGAGTCTTAGTGACATCTCTGAGAAGGGAGATTAAGGGTAGCATATTTATGAAGTTTTGAGAATTTGAGTTAAGATGCATCTTATAATACTTAAGACTGGGCAGAATTCATGATATGATAGTTTCAAATGTGAGGGTTTCAAAGCAAACCTTAAAGAGTAAACTGTCATCTGAGGAGCTTAATTAAGCTATTGATTATCTTGAGAAAGGAGTATTTACTCTAATAATGATAAATTGAGTTGTCTAGTGGTTGGATAAATGGGATTTTGGGAAGTTCCTGAAACAAGCAATGGTTATTGCAATTTTAATCTTTCTTGGCAAGAACTTCCTACAATAGTAAATTTATGTTAATGCAGACAGTTGAATAGTAACATCATGTTGTAGACTGTAAGTTGTAGAGAGGGTTTCAGTTGTCAATACTTCCCCTCAACATACACACATTTTATTTCCTGTTGAAACTTTGGAAATTTAGGTTCAGGAGCCATATGAAATGTTGCATCAGTTTGCAAAGTTCTTTCTGTTTGCGGTGACACTTTTTCGCTTAGTTGACTTAGAATTTGCTTTATTCTGTTGTCAGTTGGGATTTATTTTGTAAAATGAAATTAAAATGCCAACAGAGAATTTAAAGTGCATAATGGCCTCTAAAAACGAGAACATTTAGCCACAATCAACATAACTTTTTCCATTTTAAGTCATGGTCAAAATTGGAAAGAAAAATTTACAAGTATGATTTCTTTTTTTTTTCCCTCCCAGCAGGCATTATTAAATATAGAAAACTTGAAATTTCAGAAACAGTCTATGTTAACATGATTTAAATAAAATCTTCTGTTAAGATCATTTAAAAAAATAGAAATCTGGGGTAATCTTAGTGCTATATTTTCATTGTACACTTTTAAAAAATTTTCTTTTGCCACATTCAAAATCAGTTAAAAAATTGCAGAGCATACTTATTTTTTGCTTCCAGATGATTTGTTGAAAATAACATCTTTTGATTTTAAAAGCAAAGAAATTCTCATTATAACGTTTTAGAAAATTTAGAAAAGTACAAATAAGAAAGGAAAATTTGTACAAATTACTACTTTCTAGAGACAGTCACTGTATTCATTTTCTAGGCTGTGTGATAAATCAACACAAACTTAGCAGCTTAAAACAACAGCACACATTGATTAGTTCACAGTTTCTGTAGGTCAGAATTCCTGGGATGTATAACTGAATAATTCTGTGCTTCTAGGTTTCACCAGGCTGTAGGCAAAGTGTTGACTGTGTTGTGTTCTTATCTGGAGGCTTCTCTAGAAAAAAAATATGCTTCAAAACTCATTCGGGTTGTTGGCAGAATTCACTTCTCTGCAGCTGTGTGACTGAGGGCTCTAGTTTCTTACTGACTATTGGCATGAAGGCTCCTTTCAGACCCTAGAGGCTGCCCACAGTTTCTTGCCATGTGACAGCTTGATTTTTCAAGCCAGTATGATAATCTCTCTCTCCAGTCTGCGTCCATCACCTTGCTATATTCTGTTGATTAGAAGCAAGTCATTAGTTCTGTCTTCACTGAAGGATAGAGGATTACACAAGGGACTGACTCATTGAAGGTCAGTTTCTGGTGTTCACCACAGCTGCTTTATTTTTCATGGGGGAGGTCTACTCTTCCATGCTTCCTCCATGATTCAATAAATACAGTATATTATAAATACAGTATAAACTATTTTTTTATTTTGTCAACATTCTTTAAAAATGTATTTTTAAATTTAATATATGTGTATGTATAATACATATATATATAGCACGTGCATATGTACTGTAATTAAAATAGTGCCATAATTTGTAATAAAATATATACTAGTTTACAGTAGCAAAATTTATAATAGAAAAACTGCATCAAATCTAAATGCCCAATAAGAAGAGATTGCTTATACAACTTTTAATTTTAAATTTCATCTTACTGTAAAGATTATTTATAGTTTTAACTATTACAAATAATTCTGCATAAATCTTTGCATAGAAATCTTTGTGTATTTTAAAAAACATTTAGAAGCAATAAATTCAAAAACTTAAAAATCTTTAGTAGCAATAAAATTAGTAGGTCAAATGGCAAGACATCTTAAAGGCTTTGAACTTATAGTCCCAAATTAACTACTGGAATGGCAGTACCAATTTAAATTCCTCCTACTCTTTGACATTTTATCAGTTTTATTAGAGGAGAAATAGTATCTGGTTTTAATTTTTCTTCCTTTCCCTATAAATGAGCAAGACATTTTCTATATGATTTAGTTCTTATTTATATTTATTCTTTAAAGATTACCTGTTTATTTGCTAATTTTCCTACTGGCAGGTAGTAATTTTTTAATGAAGAAAATACATTAAGAGCTATGAGGAGCATTTAAGTTTTTTGTGTTGCAAGTGACAAATCCTTCTAAATAAGCTTTAAAATATATAGATAGTATTGATGAATACTAGCACCATATAACATTGCCCACTGAAACACTAAAAAGTACAAAAGTTCACAACATATTGTAAGGGAAATTCATCAAGAATCTGCTCTGTTATCTTGGAGGTACCAGACATACCATATGCTGTGTCTAGGAGTTGCTATGGTAACTACTTTTAAAATTTAAGAACAGAGTAAATTGTTGCCTAAAATCTCCATAACTTAGTGAGTCAATTAAGATCTTGTCAGAGCAGTGCATTCCTTTCATTACCTGGTAATGCTTGGTCTTTTGCAGTTCTATAGCATGTAATGTCTCTGGGTCAGAGAAGAATGTGTTTATTTCTAGCTATTTAAGATCCTGGAGAAGATGCTGTTCATTTAGTATTTTTATGATTAGTTAGTGGATCATTGTTAAGGGAGATCTCAAGAAATAGAAGATGAGTAGGTTTGAGCATGAAAGTGTAAAGATGAGAAATTTTTAGAGCCCTGACCTCATATAAAGACATGGAAGTAGAGAGACGTGGCCACAATCTTTTGGAGCTAGAAGGACTGGGATGAGAAGCTACATTTCTTGCCTCTCACCACTACAGTGGTGATATAATGGGAGTATTTAAATGCTGTAGTATTTTCACAGTTTTGTCACTTTTTAGAAAATTAAGTTATATTTTTATCAAGGTAATACATTAACTAACCCATCAATGCCCCCAAAATGAACTCAAAGTTTTATAAGAAAATGATGAGTTTCTGACCCTTCCTCACCTCCTACCAACCTTAATTTATCAAATTTTGACATTTACCATTTCATCATAATGGTAATGTAACCACACAACGGATTCGCCTGCTGCCTAGACTGACAGGGGAATTGCAATACAGAAAGAGTTTAATTTACGCAAGCCGGCGTATGGGAGACTGGAATTTTATTATTACTCAAATCAGTCTTCCTGAAAAGTTGGGAGGGAGGTTTTTGAGGATAATTTGGTGGGTAGGGGCCAGTGAGTTGGGAAGTGGGGCTTGGTTGGGTCAGAGATGAAATCACAGGGAGTCAAAGCTGCCCTCTTGCAATGAGTCGGTTCCTGGATGGGGACCATGAGATCAGATGAACCAGTTTATTGATCTGGGTGGTACCAGCTGATCCATCAAGTTCAGGGTCTGCAAAATACCTCAAGCACTGATCTCAGGTTTTACAATAGTAATGTTATCCCCCAGGAACATTTTGGGGTGTCAGAATCTTGCAGCCTTCAGCTGCTTGACTTCTAAGCCATAATTTCTAATCTTGTGGCTCATGTGTTAGTTCTACAAAGGCAGTCTACTCCCCAGGTAGGAAGGGAGTTTGTTTTAGGAAAGGATTGTTAATTGTCTTTGTTTCAAAGTTAAACTATAAACTAAGTTCCTCCCCAAATTAGTTCAGCCTATGCCCAGGAATGAGCAAGGGCAGCTTGGAGTTTGGAAGCAAGTTTAGTCGGTTAGGTTAGATCTCTTTCACTGTAATAATTTTCTCAGTTACAATTACCATATAACAGTGATTTCAGTAATGGAGGTTTTAACTATTTTATACTCTCCTCTGCCCTCTTCTCATATTCTAAAAAAATACATACACAGACACACACACACACACACACACACACACATAAAACGGTTTAATTCATTAATCAAATTTGTGAAATCATGGTCTTGTAAAATAATATTGACTGCAGAAGCAAGTAGATTCCTTTCTCATGCAACTTTTTGTTTTCCCTGGAGTTAATACTTGTCTCTTCTAAAATTTTCTAATTTCTATGTACTCTTTAGTATATTTTTTGGTTGTATACTATCAATTAAAAAAAATAGTCAAACACAATTTTAAGCACTAAGTCAAACAACACTTTAAGCTCTTACCCTGAGACATTCCTTCTGAAGCTATTGTTCTTCCTCCTGCTTCCAGCTGGACTAGTTGTTTTCCAGGCTGCTACATAGCTGTCGGTCTAGATTTCCCTTCATTGTTCTCATGTGTTGAAGTGTCTCCTTTTTGAAATCCATGTCTTGCTCTTTTTCCTCATGTTGGTGAAGTACATCCTCCAGTAGCTTCCTAGAAAACAGGATATGAGAGACCAAAAAAAATTCTGTAAATTCTTGCATATTTGAATGGCTTTAGTCTTATATTTGACTGATAGTTTGAATAAGTACGCAATTATAATTTAAAAATAATTTTCTCCCAGAATTTTGAAGGCATTGCTGCACAATTTCCTAGCATTTATATGCTACTGAATAGTATTTTCTTTACCCCAGTGTTCTGAACTTTCATGATGATACCTTAGTGTGGCTCTTGTTCATTCATTATGTGGTACCTATGTTTTTCAGTTCTGAGAACATTTCTTATGTTATATCTTCGAGAATTTCCTCCCCTTGGTTTTCTCTACTCCCCCTGGAATATTTTATGGAAGATTTACCCAAATTGATTTCCCTACCCTACAGTTAAAAATTAAAAATTTGGCTTAATTTCTAAGAAATTCTTCTCTGAATATGCTCTGACTTCCCTCTTTTCACACCCTTCTGTTCTTCTATTCTTATTTCATGAATATATAACCTTTCATTTTGTTAAAAGATACTCATTGTAAGTTTTTAAAGGAGTTCTTTTTTCTTTGGCTATATGTTATGTGTATTGCCTCTCTTTGCCTCAAATTCTTTTTTTTATTATTAGAAACTACAAATATACTTCTTAAAGATAAAAAATATACAATTATGAGATTTAAGTTTATCTTTTCTACCTTATTTAATATTATGACAGACAAATACCAAGCTACTGAAATATGTTCAAAAACCATCTTTATAAAGTCACTAAATGGCAGTGATTATGCATTTTGCTTATTTATTTTCCAAAATACATACATGTAAATAAGACTTTTAGAGTGCTTATGGATGTAGAAAATCTATTGTATCAGAAATTACTTAGTCAGCTTTCTAGTAACTTGTAAATGATACTCTCTGTGTATCATCTAATTTTTAAAAATCTTCCTTCTCTAGGTCTCTTACTAAAGCTTCCTGTTCAAAGTCTGACTGGGAATTTTTACCGCTTCTTTCTCTACCTTCTCATTTCCAAAGGTAATTCCCTAATCAATCTCTTTGTAATAAATTATATATATGATATCTAATTAAAAGGTCAGGGCAAACCAGTTAACAAATCCTCATATAATTGAATATGAAAAGGAATATTTCCTACAGGAGTCATTGTAATAAAACATTGCTAGGGTATTTTTAAATATAGAAATACATGTCTTCAGTAAGTCTGAGGAATGAACAGATTGATTATGGCTTATATCACACAAAATGGGGGAAAACTTTTGTTTTACTTTTTTTTGTTTTACTTTTTTTTTTAACTCAGTGAAATTCTAATACAAACCAAAATATTGAAAACTAATATGTTCCTACATTGGTAATCAAGAAAGAATAGTTTATAGTAGTGACCATCACTTCTGATTTGTTTTCCTAGCACTTGAACTTAGCAGTTTGAATCTTATCTTTAAGAGGATTAAATTTAACAACAAATATTTTGAAACTGGCTATTTAGTTCTTTGATTGTTATTTTAAAACTTTCTAGAAAGCAGAGACCAATATCCCTTTCTGTCATTAGTTGTTTTGGTATGTTTACAACTGACTCCTTTGTAAATGTGTGATGTTAAAGGTTTGATTTTTTTTTTAAATTGCATTTTAGGTATTGGGGTACATGTGAAGAACATGCAAGATTGTTGCATAGGTACACACATGGCAGTGTGATTTGCTGCCTTCCTCTCCATCGCCTATATCTGGCATTTCTCCCCATGCTATCTCTCCCCAACTCCCCACCCCACGCTGTCCCTCCCCTATTTCCCACCTGACAGACCCCAGTGTGTGATGCTCCCCTCTCTGTGTCCTTGTGTTCTCATTGATCAACACCCACCTATGAGTGAGAACATTCGGTGTTTGACTTTCTGTTCTTGTGTCAGTTTGCTGAGAATTATGGTTTCCAGATTTTATTTTGAACTCTACTTAAAAATTGAACTGCATTAGTTTTTACTACTTTTCTTTGATTTGATCCGTGCAAAAGATGCAACTTCCCCAATTGTAGCTGATCTCTGTGGTTCACTGCTTCTCCTCACCTTTCCTAGGAGGTGCCTCTCTGGTATCTCTGTTGAACATTTACTAAATAAAGTATGGATGAAAAGCAATAGAGGAGGGATATATAGAAAACTGTAAGGCTGAAATAGAAACTGGCCACAGCAGAAATTAAAGGTAGGTAAGCATGTATTCAGAATATACCCATATACTCAGACAAACTGTGGCCCTTCTGGATCTTGGAAAATCTTGAGCAGAGCATATTTATAACAAGATCCAAGTATATTTGCTTTTCTAAGCAAGCAATCTTAGGCTATGGACTATTCATAGTGTAGTTAGTTGGGTTATTTTAAGCAAATGTTTTCACCTTCTCCATGCACTCTGCACTTGTCATTTGTCAAATGGGGGTAATGCCTACCTTAGCCCGCTTTTGAAGATTGCAATTAGCTAATGGATTTGAAAGTACTTTAGCAAGTTAGAAGTGTTCTACAAAGGCAAGGCATTTAACATATTCTTCAAAGGCTCTGTGCTGTTCTAATGGGTGGAAGGGGAGTTTCTTGGGCACCCTGCAAGGCCAAGATCAGTGGCAGTTTCCCACAGAAATCACTGGGTGTGTGGTTGCTTAGGTAATGTGAAATTGCACATGCCTTTACTCAGGACCTGGGACCCCTAAGGTTATAGGCAAGTGTATTATTTCTTTGTGTTGTTTTATCTTGATTTCAGAGATGTACTAATACAGTTCTCAAAATGTGGGGAAAAGAGGATGCTACATAATTAAGTATAAGAGTAATTCTTCCTCCCGAACCACCACTTCCTATTCCTCTTACCTTTTACCATCTTCTTTTGAAATGATATTTCTTTCATGTGATCAAACCTATGAAAATGCTTTTAGTCTAGGGTGGTATGCCTGGGTTCAACTATCACAGAAAAACATTGTGTTAAGATACTTTCTGTAGCAAGTTATAAAAACAAAACAAAACAAAAACCCCAAACAAAAACACTTTGACTCAAACAGGCTATTGTATAATCAGCAGCTCACCAAAGTCATTGAGGACCCAGGTCCCTTTTATCTCTCGCTTTGCTGTTCTCAAACATGGTTCCTTACAGAGGCTTATGTCAAAGAAAACCAGAGGTGGATGGTAAGTAGTTACAGAAGTAAAGGCAGATTTTACTGAGAAATTATTGCACTAGGAGAAAGAGACCTCAGAATAAAAATGGGCTCAATTCTGAATTCAACAAGGAAAAGTGGGGATTTATAGCAAAGAAGCAGGGCTGGGGTAGACGGAAAATTATTTAAAGAGGAAGCCAATTCTTTGCTAAACTGACCTAATAGGATTCTTGCTGAAGGCAGGCCAGGGTGTTCAGATATTACCTGAGGGAAGATGGGTGATAAATAATTTGGTTAGATATTGAGGATGATCAGATATTGGGGGTTGGGGGAGGATTCTGACTTCACAGGATTCCTACTAAAACTGAACTCTCCAAGGACAGAGACAGAAGACCAAGGTTGTACCTAGTAGAGGGTTCAACGGAACCTGACTAAAGTTTGGTCAAGGAGATAATCTTTGTCATTGGCTTTATATTTACAAGATGTATAGTATATATAGCTGCAATAGTTCCAAGCTTCCTATCCAGACCCAGTAACTTCCAGGGGAAAGTTAGCTACTGTCTCTTTCAGAAGCTCCCTATTGATCTCTCTCACATCTTCAGGTCTGTACTGAGTCATGTGTGCTTTTAAACCAGTAATTGAAATGAGAAATGGGTTACCATGATTAAGTTAGACATACCGTCTTGCTAAGTCAACCATGATCACCACCATGAGAAGCATGCTTCTTGCTTGACTTTGAATTAGATATCTTATAACTTTTCTGCATTGGATTCAAAATTCTCTTTTGATTATTAGATCGATCTAGTAAAACTCTGCAATTACACTCACAATGTGCACTCAGATGTAACAACAATTGGCAATTGTCTCTCATTCACAAATTGGGTGGGCTAAATTCTTGTCTTTTGAGCATGGAGGAAGAATGTAAGGTGTGAGAAAGAACAATATTGGGTGGAGATATCCAGGCAGTTCTTGGGAGGTGGAGGCGAAAAACAGACCCCTACATTCTCAGTATTCTTTTTACTCAATCTCTTTAGATCAGGTTGTTAAACTATATGCCAACCAATTGGGTATTCCTGGAATCACTGCCACTCTTTTGTCAATTCCTGCTAGCTACAGGGCTCCAAATTATCTCCGCTTAAATTTAAGGTAGAGTGGAAAACCACAATGTTTTGATGACAAAATATAGCTAGAACCAGATGAGCTTGAAATGGATAGCCAGATTTCTAAGAATTTCTGTTTGGCTGGGTAGGCAGTAGCCACTCATGGTGTATTTATTTATTTCACAATAATGCAGGTGCGTTTTACATGATTATATTTTTAGATTTTATTTATTGAGTCTTACTAGAATTTTACTGCATTTGGTATCTGGTCTTCATACTGGCACAGTGTGGCACAGTGGGGAGAGGCATGCTAAGCACAGTTGTTTCCCCTAACTTGAGGATATTACTGATTTCTCCTGTTTGTCTCAGAAATTCTGAACCAGGTGAGAGAAGAGGAGGTAATAGGACAGAAGAAAGAGAACAAATAGCAAGACACAAATATGCAGAAGTTATGGGGCATTGTTCTGGAGAGATTATTACAGACAGAAAAAGATTTTCTTTTAAATGTTCTTTCCATATAATCAATTAGTAATGAAGAAACCATAACTGAACACGGCTAATATATTGAGAGTAAGAAAACTTTTACCAAGTGATAAAATACAGTTTATGTATTATATTATTCAGAGTTCTCTAGAGAAATGGAACCAATCAGAGATATATAGATATATAGAAAGAGATTTACTATGAGGGATTGGCTCACACAATTATGGAGGATAAGTCCTATGATCTGTTGTCTGGAAGCTGGAGAAACAGAAAAGCTGGTGCTATAGTACTAACTCCAGCCCAAAGGCCTAAGGTCCAGAAGAATCATTAGTATAAGTCTCAGTTTGTGTCTGATGGCCTGAGAACTAGGAGCGCCAATTTCTGAGGGTAGGAGAAGATGAGTGCCTCAGCTCAAGAAGAGAGAGCAAGTTCACTCTTCCTCTGCCTTTTTGTTCTACTAAGGCCCTTTCTGGGTTAGCTGATGCTCACCTACGCTGATGAGGACAATCTTTATTTAGTTTGCTGATTCAAATGCTCATCTCTTCTGGAAACACATTCACAGACTCACCAGAAATAAGGTTTTACCAGCCATCTGGGCATCTGTTAGCCCAGTCAAGTTGACACTTAAAATTAACCATTACAGGTATGGATATGAATAAGCTAGCTGGCATAAGCAATTAAACAGAAAAGTAACTAACAATGGTATTAACTAAAGTGCTGTCATGGGTTGACGTAACAAAATGCTCTTAATTTTCTTCATACTTATTTTCAACCTTAGTGAAATGTGGTTTTTACACTGCTGCAGAACAAATAGAACAGAACTTATGGTACATAATTTATGTAACTGATTTTATGTGGTTTTTTTTTTTTAGAGTTTTAAAATAATTCTTTAAAAATAGCTCCATTGAGACATAATTTACATACCATGAAATTCACCCATTGTAAGTGTACAATTCAATGATTTTTTAGCAACTTTATGGAGTTTTGGGTAAATTTTACTGTGATTCAATTTTAGAATGTTTTTCTCACCCCAAAAAGTTTTCTTATGCTCATTTGCAGTCAATACCCACCCTCCTTCCCAGCTCCAGGCAGCCGTTTATCTGCTCTCCATCTCTATAAATTTGCCTTTCCTGGAAATTTCATATAAATGGAACTGTACAATATGTAGTTTTTTATTTTTGACTTCTTTCACTTTCATACTGTTTCAGGGGTTCAACCAAGTTGTAGTATGTATCAAAAGCTCATTCCTTTTCATTGCTCAATAGTGTTTCATTGTATGGATATGCTTACCACATTGGTTTTTTCCATTCATGTGAATGAACATTTGTATTACTTCCAATTTTTGGCTATTATAGATTATGCTATGGACATTTGTGTACAAGTTTTGTGTCAATGCATGTTTTCATTTCTCTTAGGTATATGCCTAGGTGTAGCATTGCTAGGTCATAGGGGAGCTTTAGGTTTAACTTGTTAAAAACTGCCAAAGTGTATTTCAAATGTCTGTCACATTTCACATTTTTTCCAGCAATGTATGAGGGTTCCAATTTCTTCATATTATCACCAATATCTAGTATTGTCACTCTTTTTGATTGGTCTTTTTAATGTGTTAACATGGCATTTTGCTATGATTTTAATTTGTATTTCCGTAATGACTATAACATTGAGAATGTTGTCATTTGCTTATTATCCATTTTTTTTTCAGACATATGATTGGAACATATTTTCTTCTAGTAATTTGTCTTTTTATTTTTCTTATTGGTAACTTTTGAAAGTAAAAGTTTCAGTTTTGCTGAGGCCCAATTTGTCATTTTTTTTTCTTTTCTGAATCATGTTTTCAGTGTGATATGTAAGCATTTTCCCCTTTAATCCTGAAGTTTCTCCTATGGTTTCTTTTAGAAGTTCTATAACTTTTCCTCTTAAAATTAGGTTTTTTATCAGTTTCAAGGTAATTTTTGTGTATGGTATATGGTAAGGATCTAAATTCCTTTTGTTGCATGTGAGTATCCATTTGCCCTAGCAACATTTTTTGAAAAAAATCATAGTACTCCTAATGACTCAATTAACCATAAATGTTAGAGTTTATTTCTAGACTCTGAATTCTTTTCCACTGAATTATATATCTGACTTTATACCTATCACACTGTTGTCATTATTGTAGTTTTATATTAAGTTTTGAAGTTGAATAGTATATATTTTCTAAATTTGCTCTTTTTAAAAATTATTTTGGCTACACTGGGTCCTTTGAATCGTTATATGAATTTTAGGATCAGCTTGTCAATTTCTACAAAAATGACTGCTGGGATCTTGACTGGGATTGTATTGAATCCACAGAATAATTTAGGATATATTGCTATATTAACAATATTGAGAGTTCTAGTTTATGAACATGAAATATAACTTTATTTACTAGATCTTTAATTTTTTCAGTCTGTTTTATAATTTTCAGAGTATAAGTCTTCCAATTCTTTAGTCAAACTTATTCCTAAATATTTTATTTTTACTGATTTTATTAGGAATGAAATTATTTCTTAATTTTACTTTTGGGTTGCTTGTTGCTATCACATAGAACTAAAATGTTTATTTTTGCATGTTGATATCATATCTTGTGACCTTCTAAATTTATTTGTTAATTATAGTAGATATTTATGAGGCCAACAAACGTATGAAGAAAGTCCAACATAACTTATCACAGAAATGCAAATCAAAACCACAATGAGATCCCATCTCATGTCAATCAGAATGATAATTATTAAAAAGTCAAGAAACAACAGATGCTGGTGAGGCTGTAGAGAAATAGGAACGCTTTTACACTGTTGGTGGGAACGTAAATTAGTTCAACCATTGTGGAAGACAGAGTGGTGATTCCTCAGAGACCTAGAACTAGAAATACTATTGAACTCAGCAATCCTATTGCTGGGTATATACCCAAAGGAATATAAATCATTCTATTATAAATATACATGCATATTTATGTTCATTGCAGCACTATTCACAAGAGCAAAGACATGGAATCAACTCAAATGCTCATCAATAATAAAGTAGATAAGAGAAAATGTGATACATATATACCATAGAATACTATGCAGCTATAAAAAGGAATGATATCATGTCCTTTTCAAGGACATAGATAAAGATGAAGGCCATTATCCTCAGCAAACTAATGGAGGAACAGAAAACCAAACACTGCATGTTCTCACTTGTAAGTGGGAGCCGAACATAGAGAACACATGATGCAGCAAAGGGAACAACACACACTAGGGCCTGTTGGGGGTGAGGGAGAGGGAGAGGGAGAGCATCAGGAAAAGCAGCTAATGTTGACCAAGCTTAACGCATAGGTGACAGATTGAAAAGTGCAGCAAACCACCATGGCACACATGTGCAGGTTTGTTTACCTATGTAACAAACCTGCACATCCTGCAAATGTGTCTTGGAACATAAAATTAAATAAATTAATAAATAAAATAGATCCCTTAGGATCCTATCATTTATGCATAAAAACAGTTTTACTTCTTTCTTTTCAATCTGTGTTTTTTTCTTCTTTCTTTTTAAAATCAAATCTGTATTCTTTACTTGCTTTTTCTTGCCAGACTGCACTGGCTAGAACCTATTGTATTATGTTGCATAGGAGTGGGAAGAGTGGCTATCTCATCTATTTCCTGATCTTGGGGGAAAAGCGTTCAGTTTTTACCATTAAGTGTGATGTTTGTAGGTTTCTCATAGATATCTTTTGTCAAGATAAGGAAGTTCCTTTCTATTTCTAACTTGTTGAACATTTTACATTCAGATGTCTTAATGAGGACTTTGGCTTTTATTTGACAATACAGGGTCAAATGTTTTTATCAAGGAAGTGGCATGATCAGAGTTATTCTGTAGAAAGGTAATTCTTAGAGTGGCATAGGAAAGAAGAGATGAGACAGGAAGGCCAAATAAAAGTCATGTGTAATAATCTAGGTTCTCAAATTTTAGTGCATATCAGTCATCTGTCTAGTTAAAACACAGATTGCCGGTCTCACCCCCAGAGTTTCAGACAAAATGGGTATGAGGTGAGGTATGAGAATTCTGTATTTCTTACAAGTTTCCAGGTTAATTCTGATGCTGTTGGTTCGCTTTGTTGACTACTGGTCCAGGCAAAGAAAAGGAACCCTTGAACTAGAATGGTGGCAATATGATAGAAAGATATCAGAGTGGAAGAGTCCATGTCTCAGGAACTTATAGGATGTGGAGAATGAGACTGGGAGTTCATGATGACACAAGTCCAACTTATATAATTGGTGGTCATGTTAATGGAGGTAGTTGTGGAAGGTTACTTAAAAAGTAGATTGACAATGCATTTATTTATGCAGTAAGGCATATTGGATTTGAGATGCAAGAAAGATACTTTGGTGGAGATTCTCAGCAAACACTTGGAAATGCGACTTCTTATCTAAGAGAGGTTGGGGTCAGAAATGGAAGTTTTGAAGCTATTAAGCCATCATCACTCATTTCCACCCATATAGCGGGACTGAAAGGCTTTTTTTTTTCCACAAGAGAAAATGCCTTTATTATTTTCATGAAGTAAGTCAGAGGCCAAAAGCACAGGCCCCAGAGACTAGGTGTGCAGCAGGGAAAGTCCTCGTGCAGCAGGACGGCTTCTCAGACACCTTGTCTTCCAAGCCAGGCTTCTAACACATCCAATTTTCCGACAAATGCAGTCATTTAAACAAGGCCATTCAGAACAACTTCATTTATTCAAAAGCTCTTCTGAGAGGATCTCTGCTTAACTGCACCAAGGATCTCTCTGCCAGTGATGGTTCTTCTGTGGTTGTAGAAGGACAACCTTCTACAACCTTCAACAATCTGTGAAAGGCCTGAGCCAAAAACAGAGCTGTGGAGATTCTTACCTTCTCAAAGTGGGATAAGTAGGAAACAGGAGTGGTTAGGAGAGTGCAGTGTTTCAGTGCAGAAAGGAAGAAAAAGAGTCAACAGAGAGCCAGCAGGGTTCAATCCTGTAGAAAATGACGAGTAACCTCCAGTGTCATTAGATTCTGTGATGAGGAAGTAATTGGTGACATCTAAGAGTGAAATTTCTGCAAAGTAGAAGGGCAGAGACAAGATTATAAAAGCTTAAGGAGTAAGTCAGTGGTTACAAAGGAGTAAGTCAATGGTTACAAAGTGAAGACCACTAGGACAACCAAATACCAAGTTGAAGCTGTTGGGGCTCAGAAAATGATACCCCAAATTAGTGCACTTTGACATGCTGAGTACTTTGAACTAAAGGAAACTGGAAAGCCTCAGAAGCAGCCCCAGAAACACAGCCTGTCTCTGCTCTTCTGCCCAGCTGCCTCTCCCCTCCTTCTTCCCTGAAATGAGTCATAGAGACCAGAATTCCTTTTCCCTAAGGCAGGTCATAGAAATTAGAATCATGAGAGAACTCCCATTTAAAATTGCTACAAAGAGAATAAAATACCTAGGAATACAACTAACAAGGGATGTGAAGGACCTCTTTAAGGAGAACTACAAACAACTGCTCAAAGAAATAAGAGAGGACACAAACAGATGGAAAAATATTCCATGCTTATGGTTAGGAAGAAACAATACTGTGAAAATGGCCATACTGCCCAAAGTAACTTATAGATTCAGTGTTATCCCCATCAACCTACCATTGACCTTCTTCACAGAGCTGGAAAAAACCACCTTAAACTTCATATGGAACCAAAAAAGAGCCTGCATAGCTAAGACAATCCTAAGCAGAAAACAAACAAACAAACAAACAAACAAACAAAAAGAACCTGGAGGCATCACACTACCTGACTTCAAACTATACTACAAGGCTACAGTAACCAAAACAGCATGGTACTGGTACCAAAACAGAAATATAGACCAATGGAACAGAACAGAGGCCTTGGAAGTAATGCCATACATCTGCAACCATCTGATCTTTGACAAACATGACAAAAACAAGGAATGGAGAAAGGATTCCCTATTTAACAAATAGTGTTGGGAAAACTTGCTAGCCGTAAGCAGAAGGCTGAAACTGGACTCCTTACTTACAGCTTATACAAAAATTAACTCCAGATGGATTAAAGATTTAAACATAAGATTTAACAGCATAAAAACTCTAGAAGAAAATCTAGGAAATACCATTCAGGACATAGGCATAGGCAAGGACGTCATGGCTAAAACACCAAAGCAATGGCAACAAAAGCCAAAATAGACAAATGGGATCTAATTAAACTTAAGAGCTTCTGCATAGCAAAAGAAACAGTCATTAGAGTGAACCAGCAACCAAAAGAATGGGAAAAAAATTTTGCAACCTACCCATCTGACAAAGGACTAATATCTAGAATCTATGGAGAACTGAACAAATTTACAAGAAAGAAACAAACAACCCCATCAAAAAGTGGGCAAAGGATATGAACAGACACGTTTCAAAAGAAGACATTTATGCACCCAACAAACATGAAAAAATGCTCATCATCACTGGTCATTAGAGAAACGCAAATCAAAACCACATTGAGATACCATCTCATGCCTGTTAGAATGGTGATTATTAAAAAATTTGGGGACAGAGGGATCCAAGATGGCCGAGTAGGAGGAGCTCTGGATTGCAGCTCCCAGCAAGAGCATGGAGGGTGAGTGATCGCCGCATTTCCAGACGGATTTTTATTTTATGCTTCATATTTTATTTTGCCTCTGCCCTCCCATCCCACCCTTGGTGATGGTTGTACCCATTTGAGCATTTCTGAGCACATGACCGTAAGTAAATCTTGAGAGAGGAGTGGAATTCTTGTCTAAAGAGTAACAGAAGGGGATTAGCTGAAAGGATAGCATAACTGTTGTGCAGGAACAGAAGCTGCTCATATCTTCTTGGTGGACAATGAATATAAGACTTAGAATTATGGAACATCTGTCCCCATAACTACCCTTTCCCACTCGTCTCCCAAACCCTCACTCCCACCCTATACCCCACCTCATTAATAGTGTTAACAAAAGCTTAATCTTCCAGTTTCAAATTGCAAATGATTTGGGTATGACTGCTGTTGCAACAGGTCCAGATGGATTTTTATTGCCCACAGCCAATATCATACAGAATGGGCAAAAACTGGAAGCATTCCCTTTGAAATCTGGCACTAGACAAGGATGCCCTCTCTCAACACTCCTATTCAACATAGTATTGGAAGTTCTAGCCAGAGCAATCAAGAAAGAAAAAGAAATAAAGGGTATTCAATTAGGAAAGGAGGAAGTCAAATTGTTTCTATTTGCAGATGACATGATTGCATATTTAGAAGACCCCATCATCTCAGCCCAGAATCTCCTGAAACTGATAAGCAACTTCAGCAAAGTCTCAGGATACAAAATAAATGTGCAAAAATCACAAGCATTCCTATACACCAATAACAGACTTAAAGAGAGCCAAATTAAGAATGAACTGCCATTCACAATTGCTACAAAGAGAATAAAATACCTAGGAATACAACTAACAAAGAATGTAAAGGACCTCTTCAAGGAGAACTACAAACCACTACTCAAGGAAATAACAGAGGATGCAAACAGATGGAAAAATATTCCATGCTCATGGTTAGGAAGAATCAGTATTGTGAAAATGGCCATGCTGCTGAAAGTAATTTACAGATTCAATGCTATCCCCATCAAGCTACCAATGACCTCCTTCACAGAACTGGAAAAATCCAACTTAAACTTCATAGGGAACCAAAAGAGAGCCCACATAGCCAAGACCATTCTAAGCAAAAAGAACAAAGCTGGAGGCATCATGTTACCTGACTTCAAACTATACTACAAGGCTACTGTAATCTAAACAGCATGGTACTGGTACCAAAACAGAGATATAGACTAATGGAACAGAACAGAGGCCTCGGAGTCAATGTCACACATCTACAACCATCCGATCTTTGACAAACCTGACAAAAACAAGCAACGGGGAAAGGATTCCCTGTTTAATAAATGGTGTTGGAAAAACTGGCTAGCAGTGTGCAGAAAGCATAAACTGGACCCCTTCCTGACACCTCACACTAAAATTAACTCCAGATGGATTAAAGACTTAAACATAAGACCTAACACCATAAAAACCCTAGAAGAAAATCTAGGCAAAACCATTTAGGACATAGACCTGGGCATGGACTTTATGACTAAAACACAAAAAGCATCAGCAACAAAAGCCAAAATGGAAAAATGGGGCCTAATTAATCTCCAGAGCTTCTGTACAGTAAAAGAAATGATTGTTAGCGTGAACAAGCAACCAACAGAATGGAAAATTTTTTTGCAATCAACCCATCTAACAAAGGGCTAATATCCAGATTCTACAAAGAACTAAAACAGATTTACAAGAAAAAACACCCATTCAAAAGTGGGCGAAGGATATCAACATACACTTTTCAAAAGAAGACATATATGAGGCTGACAAACATATGAAAAAATGCTCATTATCACTGGTCATTAGAGAAATGCAAATCAAAACTACATTGAGATACCATCTCACACCAGTTAGAATGGCCATCATTAAAAAATCTGGAGACAACAGATGCTGGAGAGGATATGGAGAAATAGGAACACTTTTACACTGTTGGTGGGAGTGTAAATTAGTTCAACCATTGTGGAAGACAGTATGGCGATTCCTCAAGGACCTAGAAATAGAAATTCCATTTGACCCAGCAATCCCATTACTGGGTATACATCCAAAGGATTATAAAGCGTTCTATTATAAGGACACATGCACACATATGTTCATTGCAACATTGTTTACAATAGCAGACTTGGAACCATCCCAAATGTCCATCAATGATAGACTGGATAAAGAAAATGTGGCACATATACACCATGGAATACTATGCAGCCACAAAAAGGATGAACTCATATCCTATGCAGGGACATAGATGAATCTGGAAACCATCATTCTCAACAAACTAACACAAGAAAAGAAAACCAAACACCGCATGTTCTCACTCATAATGGGTGTTAAACAATGAGAACACATGGATATCGCACACCAGGGCCTGTTGGGGGGTGGGGAGCTAAGGGAGGGATAGCAGAGGGTAGGAGGATTGGGGAGGGCTATTATTCTATTATTAGAAGAAATAGCTAATGTAGATGACAGGGTGATGGATGCAGCAAACCACCATGCATGTGTATAGCTATGTAACAATCCTTCGCAATCTGCACATGTACCCTAAATCTTAAAATATAATTTAAGAAAATAATCTGACATAAAAAAAGAAAAGAAATTAGAATCCCTCTCCCCCAAAGCAAGCCATCAAATCTAGAAAGGCTCCTCTTTCCCTTTTCTATTATTTCTTGAAGGCCCTCATTCCATAAGGGTCCTGGCCTAAATCTGCGAGGAAGAATGCTGTGCAGAGAGGCCAAGAAGAATCTGAACAGGCAGGCTCTGCTGGGTCTCCTCCCTCAGTCTGTGACCCTTAGATCATACCCTTTTGTCTAATCACATTTCTATACAGCTGTCTATTCTTTATTGAAACTAGGGATAAAAACAAATTATTTTTCCTGGGTTTTTACATACTCATTTCTGTAGCCTACTATGTCATGTAGAACTTTGATTAAACTCATTTTTTTTCTTGTTAACTTGGTTTTTATTATTGGAGTCTTGGCTGTGATCATTATGATGGGTAAGGAAAGGTATCACACCCTTCAGCCCTTACAAAACTAAATGGGAATTCATAAAACAATATTTAAAACATTCCAAGAAAACTCAATGGGGAGTTTCAACATGCAATTCTTGGGCAGAGAGAATGATCTCTGTATTTTTAGAGATTTGAAAAGCTTGTGTGTGGGAGTTTGGTGAGGCCAGGAAGGAGTTGTGATTAGCAATAAGATGAGAATCAATGAACATCAAGGAAAAAAAAGGAGTGGTGGCTTAGTAAATGGAACGCCACTGAGGCACGGGAAGAAGAGAGATGTGGATAGAAAAATAGAAAAGGAGGAAAGCAAATGGACCAAAATGTGTCCATGAGGATGTAAGGGAGAAAAGATGTATTTTTTTCACACATTGCTAGGTTCATAACTGAGACCCTTATAACAAAAGATAGATTAACAAGAGCAAAGCATAACAAATTTATTTAACACAGCTTAAGGGTGAAGTGAAATCTTTAGAAATGGAGACCCAAAGAAACAGATAAAATTGTGTATTTTTATGCTGAGTTTGATAAAGAAGTTGTGGGAAAATATGATTAGACAAAAGGGGGTATAATCTAATGGTAATAAACCAGGGGGAACTTGCAAGAATCTGTTTACTCAAATTCTTCTCTGTGTCCCTGTGTGATATTCCTTTCTTCTGGGTATAGGGCATATGAGGGGTCTTATGACTTACTTTTAAATTTTTTAATTTTTTTTAGAAATGGAGACAGGTTGTCATTATGTTGCTCAGGCTGATCTCAAACTCCAAAGCTCAAGCAATCCTCCTGCCTCAACCTCCCAAAGTGTTAGACTCAAGGTGTGAGACACCGCATCTGGCCTTGTGACCTACTTTAGAGGAAGGTCAGAGCATTTGTGGTGTACTTCAGAAAATCAGAGAGTTTTTTTTTTTTTTTTTGAGATGGAGTCTGGCTCTGTTACCCAGGCTGGAGTGCAGTGGCATGATCTTAGCTTACTGTAGTCTCTGCCTCCTACGTTCAAGTGATCCTCATGCCTCAGCCTCCAAAATAACTGGGACTACAGACACCCACCACTACGCTCGACTAATTTTTGTGTTTTTAGTAGAGATGGGGGTTTCACCATGTTGGCCAGGCTGGTCTTGAACTCCCGACCTCAGGTGATCCTCCCTCCTCAGCCTCAGAGAGACATTTTTGCTCCTCCTGTTTCCTCAAATGCCAAGGTGCCACATTTTGGGAGAGCAAGGGATATATTTAGGAATGTCCTAGCAGGGACAGCATTGTCTTACTTGGTTACTCAATCCTCTAATGACAAAAGGAATGTTCATGTTTCCTGAATTTACTCTTACGTACACCTGTTTCTTTCTTAACAGCAAAAATTAATGGCAATCTCTCTCACCTTCAAGTGAAGTCCATAGAAGTCTAAAGTGTGCAACAAGATAATTATTACTGAGATACTCTGTATTTTTCCCAGTGCCACAATGTAGTAATGTGATAGGACTTTACAGGTGTCCCTGAGAGGCCTGTGAGGTTGGGACTGATGAGAACTGAGAAAAACTCTCACATAACCCAATGAAAGAGGAGTCCAAATGCAGTTCTTATAAAATTAAACAATCCAAAACAGTACTTTTGTCATCAGGTGCACCCCTTTCCCCTCTTTTAGGTCATTTGAAACAATAGTTAGAAACATATGTGATTTCACACCAGACCTTGTACCTTGTGATATATATATATTTTTTGGCACAGAGGAGAAATTTCTTTAGCTGAACTGCTTGCTTAGTGTACATTAAAGAACTGGTGTTCACAGTATAGCTGATAGCTAGTGGAAATGAAATAATCTGTATTGACACATTTGGAAGTTTCACATCTTTTTCCACTTCACATACTAACGTGATAATTGCTAGACTGATGATTTTTCCAGTTACAAATCTCCCTTTGTCAATATTTAGACCTGTGTATAGAAAGCTTAGCTAACACACCTGGCTAATTTTCACTTCATTTAAAAATAAATGGAAGATGTTTAGCTTGCTGGGTTAGGACAATAAAGAAAAGAGTTTTCATAAATAATTTTCTCAAAACACTTTTACAATAATAATTGCTATAAAAATAATTTTCTTCTTTAAATGTATTTGATCAGATTTAAAATCTTAGCTGAAGCATATGTGAAGATCATCTTAAGGATTTTGAGGCTATTCTTTTTTTCTTGAGGAAAATTCTTTGGAAACTCAAAAAAATCACTTGGAATATCCAAATATACTCTGATTTGGATTTTGTAGCTTTGAAAGCCTATCCCAGAGTTTGATTTACTTGTTATTGTTTTGAGATGCTCCACTTGTAATCAATCACCAACACATCACAACTTCCAGAAACTCAGAATAATCTTGATCTTAATTTAGGTGTCTTGGAAGATTAAAACTTACTCTAGATAAACTCTCCTAGATAAGCTCAAGGTTACCAATTCTTTTTAAGACTTCTGGGAGTTACCTAAGAAGAGAAGCTACATAAGAGCCTTTACTCACGTCATTGGTTCCTCACTGTGTGATTGGCCTTGTTTTACTTGATTTTGGAAAGGAGAAATTTCCATTTCACATATGAACCCCTTTGGCAACCACTGGTGCTACCTGCCCTGCCCACCACCCTCCAGGTCCTTGCAAGACTGATAAGAGTGCCAAGAATTAGAAATGCTCAGTTTGAAAAGCTGAGGTGAATGGAGATCTTAAGTTGTTTTCTGATTGGTTTGTCATCATCCATGTTTTTCGGGGTTTTGATGTTCCTCTCACTCCCTCTTTTTTCCTTTTCATAAAATATAATTGCTGTTTAAAATGTTAACCTGACTTTCTTTTGAAAGTAGAACCACACTGACAGTAACTGGGCTAACTGTATTGTTAAGTTTTTCTGGTTTCTAAAGGATGCTTCAAAAGTGTAGAAATAAAGCTCTTTTTCTTTCCTTTGTTTTTAATTTTTTTTAATTTTTATTTTTATGGCTAACAACTTCCCAGCCTTCTCATTTGCTGTCCTGTTGCATAGGAGTTCATTATCTTTTTATTACAATTTAGTCATTCTGTTTGAGTTCCTATCGTTTCTCTTTTGAGTTCTTGCTGAAAACGGCAATAAAAGTAACACAGCTGAAACTAGCAGGCTAACCAAAGACATAATGAGAAGAGAGCTTTCATAGGAATTCCATTCTGCATCAGGGATTTCATTTGCAAATATTCAGAATGAACAGGATACTTAAAGTTTATTGAATTATTTCCCTCTCTTCTCTTTCCATATAGACTCAATTATAAAATAAAGCACATCATTTTTGTCCTCACTTGCCTGTAGAGGGAACCAGGTAATTTAAAGCCTCTGAAGATTTGGAGTAAGGGCCCGAGAAAACATGAAATATTATCATTTTTGTTGAGCCAAAGTGCAAGATATTGAAATATCAATATTTTAAGTTGTAGAATAAAGTAAATTAAAGCTGAGTGGCTAGACCTTGCTAGTTATTCTGGAAAATTAACTTAAAAAACTGACCATTAATTGTAAACTTGCAAGCAAATGCAATAACTAACTAAGGGCAGCCCACAGAATATAGAGCATATAGAAAATTTTGACTTAACGTCAGGATACATTCCAAGAAATGCATTGTTAGGTGATTTTGTCACTGTGGGAACATCATAGGGTGCACACATACAAACATAGATGATATAGCCTACTACACAGCTAGACTTTATGGGACAGCCTATTGCTCTCAGGCTTGCATATTACTGTATTGAATGCTGCAGGCAATTGTAACATAATGATAAGTACTTGTGTATCTAAGCATAGAAAATGTACAGTAAAAATACAGTATTGTAATCTTATGGGACCACCATGGTATATGTGATTTGTGATTGGCTGAAACTTTGTTATTCAGTGTATGACTATATCCCATGAGAAGAAATATTCTAAAAGAGCGCCTATATATTTTTTCTGTGACCTCATCACGACACCAAATAATTAAAAATAATGTACACTTTAAAGCAGTAAGTCTAACAACTCAGTGAACTTCATGGGCTTTCATTCTTTAACAGAAATAGAAATCTCAGCATTTGTAATTAACAAGACTTGGTTTTCTATTCACTATTTTGGTAAGACAAGATTCACAATAAAATTATATGCAGTTACTTCATAGAATTTAGTTTTGATTGGAACATGATGGGTCAGGCAATTAAAGAAGGATGGAAAATAAGTAAATGTAAACATTTCAAGAAATGGATAGTGAGTTAAATGAATAGCATAATTTGAATGGATTCAATTGTGTATCAAATAAAGTGTTTTTCATGCTCTTATAGGATATTACAGAGTATTTTTTCTTTAGAAATGATTAATCCCTTCCTATAGGCAGAAGTATGAGGAAAACCCAAAATATTATTGCAAAGTTGCTTGGAGAACAGGGAATTGAATAATTGGAATGAGGTTTTATTTCATGTTTAACGGAAGCCGGAAGATAGCCTGAGCTATCCACCTTAGGGGAGAATTGGTTTGATGAATACAACCAGAATATTGGAGGTCCTTTGAGGATTGTTCTCTCTGTCCTGGAAAAGTTGTGTCTGGCTGCTTGATCCTTCTTTCTAGTTTTTTGGTTTTGTTTTGCTTTTCCCCATACCACATATTCTTTGTTTAGAATGAGTTGCATAATTTAATCAACGTGTAAGTATGATGGCCATTTGGCCCCTTCAGTTCACTTTACATGTTTATATTTTGGTCCAGTTTATGCTCATCTTATAGTTTAACCCTCTGATCCTTTAATTATGTATTTCACTATTATCTGGTGACCTTTAAATGAAGATTCCTGGGTTCCCAAGAGATACACCTTTTCAGTGGATCAGGAAGTAATAAATGTTGAATGAGGTAATGAAGGTGAGAACCTAATTCAACAGGACTGGAGTAATTAGAAGAAGAATAGACACCAGAGAGGTCTCTCTCTTTACAGAGAAGAGGCCATGTGATGATGACACAGTGAGCAGGTGGCCACCTAGAAGCCAGAAAGAGAGGCCTCACCAGAAACCAATTCTGGTGGTACCCTGATCTTGGACTTCTAGCTTCTAGAACTGTGAGAAAAAAAAACAAAGACAAACAAAAACCACAAAACAAAACAAAACAAAACAAAAACTCTGTTGCTTAAACCACACAGTCTGTGTTATCTTATCACGGTGCTCCAACCAGGCAAATACATCTGCTTTATTGTTTTTGCAACACTTACTACCACATGACCTATGAGTTTATGTATCTATATGGCATGTAAATTGGGATTTTTTGGTTTGTTGTTGTATTACTGCCTTGCAGGTAGTAGGCAGGCAATAAATATTTGTCGAATAAACAAATCATATGAGCTTACCCAGGGAGAGAGATAATAAACAAAGAAAACACCACATTTCTTGGCATGTGATGTCTCTGACCCACATAATTACATTTACCATACAATAGATGTAGCTATTTCATCTCTTCTCCTGTTCTTTTCTAATCTCATCTTCCTCATCAGATTGTGCAGTCTTTGAAGGGATGATACCTGTCTTTGTTTGGGTTCTCCCAGAAGTAGATCCTGAGACAAAGACTCTAGATGCAGGGAGTATCTATAGAGGAATAGGGAGGTGATTAAAGGAAGGAAAGGCAGCCAATAAAACTTGTGGTATTTAACCAGCTACTGTCACGGGCAACTGGAACTTAATCCGATGGTGAACTCTGGGAAAGGATGGAAGTCAAATGTGCAAATAATCTTTCCGAATGGGTGAGGGAGCTGAGGTAGTCATTTACTGACTCCTGAGAGAGTCATTGTCCTGCTACTATAGCATCAGAGTCTGCCATAGCTCCAGAAAGTCACTAGGTATAGAGATACTGACCCTGGCAGCTGGAAGCCTGCTGCTGAAATGCAAGCATCCTAGGAGCATGGTTGGGGCTTAAGGTCTCTGCTGTTGCACTCATCCATCTGTCTGCATAACTTAGCAGCATCCAAAAGTGTATTGATACAATATGAAGTATCAAGTCTTTCCTGCTGTTGGGGCTCAGAAAACAATATCCCAAACTAAAGGCCTCAGAAGAAGTTTCAGAAGCAGAAGTTATTCTTGGACCTCCTCCTACTCATGCCTGACTGCCTCTCAGTCTTATTCCCCACAAGGCTAGCTATAGAAACTAGAATCCCTCTTCCCCAAAGCAGGTATAGAAACCAGACTCCACTTTTCCCAACCCACTTTTCCCAAGTCATAAAACCTGAAAATAGGAGATCCAAGATGGCCAAATAGGAACAGCTCTGGAGTGCAGTCCCCAGCGAGAACAACACAGAGGATAAGTGATCACTGCATTTCCAAACAAGTTATTACTGCCCACAGACCAGGAGATTCCGGGTTGAAAAGTGCCACAAGTTTTGAACACTGCTGTTTTAGCTGGCGCAGAGGGTCTCCACACAAAAACTCACACGAATCTCGGCATTCATTTCAACTGGTGCCTGGAACACCTGGAAGACAGAGCTGCCTATTCAACTGAAAAAAAGGGGGGTTGAAACAGGGAGCCAGGTGATCTGGCTTAGCAGGTCCCACCCTCACAAAGACCAGCAATCTGAGATGCTCTGGACTGTGAGATTCACTGCAAGGGCAGCTGGAACTGGGATGGTCCAGCTCTGTGCAGGGAAGGGCATCTACCATTACTGATCAGTCCACTACTACTGAGGCAGTCCACCGTTATTGAGGCAGTCCACCATTATTGAGGCAGTCCGCCATTACAGAGGCAGTCTGCCATTACTGAGGCAGACCACCATTATCAAGGCAGTTCTAACTATACCTCTATAAATAAAACCAAAAGGAAGTTCACACAGCAGCTGGGCAGAGCCCACAGCAGCTCAGCAATGCCTCTGTTGGCACTCTGTAACTAGGCTACCTCCTTGCTGGGCAGGGCATCTTTGAAAAAAGGCAGCAACACATCAGGAACTTATAAATAAAGCCCCATCTTCCCAGGACAGAGCACCTGGGAAAAAAGGCAGTTATGAGTTCCACTGCAGCAGACTTAAATGTACCTGCCCAGCAGCTCTGAACAGAACAATGGAGCTCACAGCTCAGCACTTGAGTTTTATAAGGGTCAGACTGTCTCCTCAAGCAGCTCCCGGACCTGCATATATCCAAAGGGACACCTCATAAAGGAGAGCTCAGGCTGACATCTGGTGGGTATCCTTTTGGGATGAAGATAACAGAAGAAGAAACTGGCAGAAATCCCTACTATTCTGTAGCTGCTGCAGGTGATCCCCAGCAAGCAGGGTCTGGAGTGGACCTCCAGCAGTCCTGCAGCAGAGGGGCCTGTTAGAATGAAAACTAAAAAACAGAAAGAAATAACTTCATCATCAACCAAAAGGAAATCCACTCAGAGATCCCATCCAAAAGTCACAGGTAGATACAAAGACCACAGGCAGATAAATCCACAAAGATGGGAAGAAACCAGTGCAAAAAGGATGAAAACACCCAAAACCAGAAAACCTCTCCTTCTCCAAGGGATCACAACTCCTCACCAGCAAGGAAACAAAGCTGGATGGAGAATGAATCTGATAAATTGACAAAAACAGGCTTCAGAAGGTGGGTAATAACAAAATTCTCTGAGCTAAAAGAACATGTTCTAACCCAAAACCTTGAAAAAAGGTTTGACGAAATGCTAATGAGAATAACAGCTTAGAGAAGAATATAAATGCCCTGATAGAGCTGAAAAACACAACATGAAAACTTCAAGAAGCATACACGTTTCAGTAGCCAAATTGACCAAGCAGAAGAAAGGATACCACAGATTGTAGATCAACTCAATGAAATAAAATGAGAAGGCAAGATTAGAGAAAAAAGAGTGAGAAGAAATGAACAAAGCTTCCAAGAAATATGGGATTATGTGAAAAGACCTAAATTTGATAGGTGTACCTGAATGTGACAGAGAGAATGAATCCAAGCTGGAAAACACTCTTCAGGATATTATCCAGGAGAACTTCCCCAATCTAACAAGGCATGCCAATATTCAAGTCCAGGAAATAGAGAGAACACCACAAAGATATTCCTCAAGAAGAGCAACCCTAAGGCACATAATCGTCAGATTCACCAGGGTTGAAATGAAGGAAAAAATGCTAAGGGCAGCCAGAGAGAAAGGTTGGGTTACCCACAAAGGGAAGGCCATCAGACTGATAGCAGGTCTCTTGGCAGAAACGTTATAAGCCAGAAGAGAGTGGGTGCCAATATTCAACATCCTTAAAGAAAAGAACCTTTAACCTAGAATTTCCTATCCAGCCAAACTAAGCTTCATAAGTGAAGGAGAAATAAAATCCTTTATGAACAAGCAGTTGCTCAGAGATTTCGTCACCACTAGGCCGGCCTTACAAGAGCTCCTGAAAGAAGCACTAAACATAGAAAGGAACAACCAGTATCAACCACTCCAAAAATGTACCAAGTGGTAAAGAGCATTGACACGATGAAGAAACTGCATCAATTAATGGGCAAAACAACCTGCTAGCATCAAAATGGCAGGATCAAATTCACACATAACAATATTAACCTTAAATGTAAATGGGCTACATGCCCCAATCAAAAGACACAGACTGGTAAATTGGATAAAAAGTCAAAACCCATTGGTGTGCTGTATCCAGGAAATCCATCTCACATGCAAGGACACACATAGGCTCAAAATAAAGAGATGGAGGGAGATTTACCAAGCAAATGGAGAGAAAAACAAAACAAAACAAAACAGGAGTTGCAATCCTCATCTCTGATAAAATAGACTTTTAACCAACAACGATCAAAAGAGACAAAGAAGGACATTACATAGGATCAATGCAACAAGAAGAACTAATGATCCTAAATATATACATACCCAATACAGGATCACCCAGATATGTAAAGCAAGTTCTTAATGACCTACAAAGAGACTTAGACTCCCAAAAAAATAGTAGTGATAGACTTTAACACTTCACAGTCAATATTAGACACATCAGTGGGATAGAAAATTAAGAACGATATCCAGGACTTGAACTCAGATCTGGACCAAGCAAATCTAATAGACATCTACAGAATTCTCCACCCCCAATCCACAGAATGTACATTCTTCTCAGCACCACATCACACCGACTCTAAATTGACTACATAATTGGAAGTAAATCACTCTTCAGCAAATGCAAAAGAATGGAAATCATAACAAACAGTCTCTCAGACCACATTGCAATCAAATTAGACCTCAGGATTAAGAAACTAACTCAGAATCACACAACTTCATGGAAACTGAACAACCGGCTCTTGAATGTTGACTGGATAAACAAGGAAATGAAGGCAGAAATAAAGATGTTCTTTGAAACCAATGAGAACAAAGACACAATGTACCAGAATCTCTGGGAAACATGTAAAGCAGTGTCTAGAGGAAAATTTATAGCAATAAATGCCCATATGAGCATCAAGGAAAGATCTAAAATTGATACCCTATCAACAAAATTGAAAGCTGGAGGAGCAAGATAAAAAAAAAATTCAAAAGCTAGCAGAAGACAAGAAATAACTAAGATCAGAGTAGAACTCAAGGAAATAGAGACACAAAAAGCCCTTCAAAAAATCAATAAATCCAGGAGCTGGTTTTTTGAAAAGATCAACAAAATAGACTTCTAGCCATATTAATAAAAAAGAAAAGCGAGAAGAATCAAAGAGATGCAATAAAAAACGATAAAGGGGATATCACTGCCGATTCCACAGAAATACAAACTACCATCAGAGATTACTTCAAACAACTCTGTGCACATAAACCAGTAAACCTGAAAGAAATGGATAAATTCCTGGACACTTACACTTTCCCAAGCCTAAACCAGGAAGAAATTGAAACCCTGAATAGACCAATAACAAGGGCCGAAGTTGAGGCAGCAATTAATAGCCTACCAACAAAAAAACAGTCCAGGTCCAGATGGGTTCACAGCCAAATTCTAACAGACTTACAAAGAGGAGCTGGTACCACTCCTTCTGAAACTATTCCAAACAATCCAAAAAGAGGAATCCTTCCCAACTCGTTTTATGAGACCAACATCATCTGGATACAAAAACATGGCAGAGACTCAACAAAAAAAGAAACTTCAGGCCAATCTCCATAATGATCATAGAGGCAAAAATCTTCAATAAAATACTGGCAAGCCTATTGCAACAGCACATCGGAAAGCTTATCCATCACAATCAAGTCGGCTTCATCCCGAGGACGCAAGCCTGGTTCAACATATGCAAGTCTATAAATGTAATCCACCACATAAATAGAGCCAAAGACAAAAACCACATGATCATCTCAATAGATACAGAGAAGGTATTCGAAAAAATTCAACAGCCTTTATGCTAAAAACTCTCAATAAACTAGGTACTGATCAAACATATCTCAAAATAATAAAAGCTATTTACAACAAACCCACAGCCAGTATCATAACAAATGGGCAAAAACTGAAAGCATTCCCTTTGAAATCTGGCACTAGAGAAGGATGTCCTCTCTCACCACTCCTATTCAATATAGTATTGGAAGTTCTGGCCAGAGTAATCAGACTAGAAAAGGAAATAAAGGGTATTCAATTAGAAAAGGAGGAAGTCAAACTGTCTCTATTTGCAGACAACATGATTGTATATTTAGAAGACCACATCATCTCAGCCCAATATCTCTTTAAGCTGATAAGCAACTTCAGCAGAGTCTCAGGATACAAAATCAATGTGCAGAAATCACAAGCATTCCTATACACCAATAACAGACTTAAAGAGAGCCATATCAAGAATGAAATGCCATTCACAATTGCTACAAAGAAAATAAAATACCTAGGAATACAACTAACAAAGGATGTAAAGGACCTCTTCAAGGAGAACTACAAATCACTACTCAAGGAAATAACAGAGGATGCAAACAGATGGAAAAATATTCCATGCTCTTGTTTAGGAAGAATCAATATCGTAAAAATGGCCATGCTGCCAAAAGTAATTTATAGATTCAATGCTATCTCCATCAAGCTACCTATGACCCTCTTCACAGAACTAGAAAAACCACCTTAAACTTTATATGGAACCAAAAGAGAGCCCACATAGCCAAGACAATTCTAAGCAAAAAGAACAAAACTGGAGGCATCACACTACCTGACTTCAAACTATACTACAAGCCTACTGTAATCAAAACAGCATGGTACTGGTACCAAAACAGAGATATAGACCAATGGAACAGAACAGAGACCTCGGAGCCCATGTCACACATCTACAACCACCTGATCTTTGACAAACCTGACAAAAACAAGCAATGGGGAAAGGATTCCCTGTTTAATAAATGGTGTTGGGAAAATTGGCTAGCCATGTGCATAAAGCAGAAACTAGACCCCTTCCTGACACCTTACACTAAAATTAACTCCAGATAGATTAAAGGCTTAAACATAAGACCTAACACCATAAAAACCCTAGAAGAAAACCGAGGCAAAACCATTGAGGACATAGGTGTAGGTAAGGACTTCATGACTAAAACACCAAAAGCATTGGCAACAAAAGCCAAAATAGACAAATGAGATCTAATTAAACTCCAGAGCTTCTGTACAGCAAAAGAAACAATCATTAGAGTGACCTGGCAACCAACAGAATGGGAAAAAAATTTTTGCAATCTACCCATCTGACAAAGAGCTAATATCCAGAATGTACCCAGAACTAATACAGATTTACAAGAAAACAAAAAAACAAACCCATTCAAAAGTGGGTGAAGGATATGAACAGACAGTTTTCAGAAGAAGACATTTATGAGGCCAACAAACATATGAAAAAAATGCTTATTATCCCTGGTCATTAGAAAAATGCAAATCAAAACCACATGGAGATACCATCTCACACCAGTTAGAATGGATATCATTAAAAAATCTTGAGACAACAGATGCTGGAGAGGATGTGGAGAAATAGGAACACTTTTACACTATTGTTGGAAGTGCAAATTAGTTCAACCATTAGTGTGGTGATTGCTCAAGGACCTAGAAATAGAAATTCAATTTGACCCAGCAATCCCATTACTGGGTATATATCCAAAGGATTATAAATCATTTTATTATAAAGACACATGCACACATATGTTCATGGTGGCACTGTTTACAAAGCAAAGACCTGGAACCAACCCAAATGCCCATCAATGATAGACCAGACAAGGAAAATGTGGCACATATACACCATGGAATACTACGCAGCCATAAAAAATGATGAGTTTGTGTCCTTTGTAGGGACATGGTTGAATCTGGAAACCATCATTGTCAGCAAAGTGATGTAAGAACAGAAAATCAAACACCACATGTTCTTAATCATAGGCAGGTGTTGAACAATGAACACATGGACACAGGGAGGGGAGCATCACATAGTGTGGTCAGTTGGTGGGGCATAGGGGAGGGACGGCGGAGGAGAGGGACAGCAGAGGTTAGGGGCAGTGGAGGGTAGGGAGGTTGGGGAGGGATAACATGGGAAGAAATGCCAGATATAGGTGATGGGGGGATGGAGGCAGCAAACCACATTGCCATGTATGTACCTGTGCAACAATCTTGCATGTTCTTTACATGTACCCCAGAACCTAAAGTGCAATAAAACATATTTATATATATTTAAAAAACACCTGAAAACATTACTCTAACTTTTCATCAGTCTTTTTGTGTAGAAACTGGCCATAAAGAAATTATCTGATCTACCTTCTTGACTGTAGGTGATAAGGCCCCCACTCTAGAGAGGGTCCTGCCCCATATGCAGAAGGAAGGAAAGCGGCTCAGAGAGGCCAAGAAGAATCCAGACAGACAGGCCTTGCTCTGTTTTCCCTCTCAGTCTATTGGCGTTAGACCATACCCCTTTGTCCAGTCACATTTCTACATGTCTGTTTATACTTTATTGAACTTAACTGTAAAAATGGATGATTTCCCTGTATCTTTGGGTCTTCATTCTGGACTTTACTGTGTATACATATTAAATAAATGTGTATGCCTTTTTCCCAATTAATTTGTCTTTTTGAGTTGATTTTTCAATGACGCTTCAGAGGCCAAAGGGGCATTTTAAAACACTGGAGCTTTAGCATTAAAAAGCAATTAAAATAGACCTAAAATATTCACAAAACCATTTCATCTTATATTTTTATCCACACATGCAAAACGTATTCCCATTATCTACATATATCCATGAGATAGATGGGGTGTGCTGATATCCAAGTTAAAGGTGATGGGATCAAACTTGTGGGCTGTATGGCCTTGGTTTGACCTCCTGTTTAGGTATTGATGTTTTCTCTTAAGCTCAGTTCTGGCATTGTTTCAACCCTGGATGTCATTCAATATGAGGTTTTACAAAAAATTCCACCTCCTTTCATTTATTTTTTTCTTGGCTGAAGCTTTTAAAAAATGTTAATCTATAGATCCTCCTCCTTCACAATTACGTGTGCCAGAGAAGTAGGAGCCAAACAATCAAATTCCCCATAGGTTCTGGGTGTAATAATTCCTCATGAATCAGAAGATTAAGCATGGCAACAACAAATGGAACAAGATGGTCTAAGCTCTGTTTTTCCTACAGAACAGCAAATAGTTGCAAATCAAAAGGCAGTTCTCTTTAATTACCGCCGTATGAGGCAGTAGGCTAAAAGCAGGCTCATTTGGTCATGTTTTCTATGTGGCTACGGTATGTACACAGAGTGCAGGCCTTTATGCACTGTCTAATAGACAATATTATAAACTAGGGTATTGCTGACATTCGTTTTTTTGTGGAGATACAACTGCTATGCCCAGGACACTGGCCTCCAAGCTGTGTGTGCACTGAACTAAAGGAACAGTTTTGGTTGCTCAAGCCGGGCAAGACTATTTATACTTAAACACATTCTTCACTGCTCATAACATGCTGTACTAGGTGACAGTCCGTGAGCAGCACAGGCTGAAATCATGGGCTGTGATCTCAGGGAGTCCTGCAAGCTGTAGCTTGTAGCGAGCTTCACCAAGTTGACACATTTTCTCTCTCTCTTTACCATAGAATCAGCTACCCTGCTGATCTAGAGGCCTTTGGGGACATGAACTCTTATAGCAGGAATCAAAGAACTGGTGTAAGAAAATGAATAGCAGAGCCATAGTGTTTTATCCCCTCTCTGCACTCCCTAAATTAGACTGCTTGTTTATTGAAATTGGTCAAACAGTTTAATTAGCATTCCATGTTTGTTATTTCTTTAATCAAGGTTTCAAACAGAACAAGGCAACAAGCCAGGCCAGTAATGAGTCTCCTCCACCTACTCTTAAGTTAAATACTTGCTGAGATACCCATTGGTTTCCCAGAGACATCTCATCACTGATGTACTTTCACTTATCATCAGGGTTATTGGGCACTGTTCATAAATGCGTACTAATTGGCAGTAGGCGATGTATATATTTATGTAAATTTACAGTTATATATAGGTACCCATAAACGTGGTTTCTTTTTTTTTTAAGTGAGAGAAGTTGAGTCTTTTTCTGATGGAATTTGAGAGATTGTGAGGGCCATCTATGAAGAAAAATTATTGACAAGATCTACTGACATGTATGAAAACTCACAAATTAACCTTCTTCCTTTTATAAAGTTCACATGAGACATAAGAAATTTTTTAATTAATAAAAATTCTCTGAAAAAGGACTTAAGTATTTAATTACTTGGGTTCCCACAATAAGTTGAGGTATTTGTAAAAGAAATGTCAAAGGTCAGGCAAATGGCTTTCATCATTTTGTTTCATCCAAAATACTGCCCTACTTTTAGCTGCAAATGTAGATGACTTAGGCAGTGTTAAAGAAATTATGCAAATCCTAATTGCAAACAGTTTTCTTCTTAGCATTTTTAATTTAGACTAACTGTAGTAATTATTTGAAAACCTTTTCAAATCTTACACTTAATAAAGGGAAATTTTATGCAAACAATGAAAGAGAATTTCAAAGCAATAAGTGAGGGCGATGCTGGTTTGCCTTCAGGGGCTAGTTAAGCTAGAGGAGTTTATTTCTGATCTCCATACTTTTAGTATCATGATCTACCAAGGTCTTGGCAGCTCTACAGAGAATAGCAAAGGGATAGAAGACTAGTTCCTATTATCATATTCGAGGCACAGGGTTTGAAGGAGGAAGGGTCACATTCCACTAGGTGGCTTATGTGACCATTTCCCCAGCTTTGTAGATGTACTATGCAAAATAGAATAGTGGCTAAGAAGGATTACAGAAACTAGAGTCAGACTTCTTGCATCCAGATCCCAGCTCTGCACTTTGCTGTGTGACCTCACCTCTCTAAATCTGTTTCCTCATCTGTACAATGTGGATAATATTTATATCTGCCTCATATGATTGGAGGATTTAGTGTGTTAATACAAATGAAGGGAAGCCCTTATAACAGTACCTGGCATAAAGCAAGGGCTCTGCACCCATTATTACAAGGGATATTACTTTTAAAATGTGAACTAGGCCAAGTGCAGTGGCTCACACCTGTAAGCCGACGTGAGACGCATTGGGAATTAGAAGCAGGCCAAGAGGTCAAGACCAGCGTGGGCAACACAGCAAGACCCTGTCTCTACAAATACATTTTTAAAAGTTAAAGGGGCAGTAATGTGTGGCTTCAGAGCCAGGTTGATTTAGGTATAGTGACAGGCTCCCCGTCATGGGCTGTGTGGCTTTGGGACAAGTTACTTAAACTCTGTAAGCCTCTATTGTCCTTATCTGTAAAATGAAGAAAATAAAATAAAATAAAATTTACTTCAAAACTTCTTGTGAGGCCTCAATCATCCTGTGAGGATTAAATGAGATTAAGCATGTGAGAAGCATTTGGCCTTAGTATCTGACACACAGTGCCAGGTAATGGAGAACAGGGTGTCTCAACCTCATCACTGTGAATATTTTAGGTCAGAGAATTCATTGTTTGGGGGCTGTTGCAGTCCTGTGCACTATAGGACGTTTAGTAACATCCCTGTCCTCAATCCACTAGATGCCAGTAGCAGCCCTCCTCCTCCCCACTGCCACCTCAGCTGTCGCAACCAAAAATACCTCCAGACATTGCCAAGGAGCAGTGGAAATTTGCCCTTGGTTGAGTGAGAATCAACACTATAGTAAGGGTAAGGCTGAGAGAGAGGAATTGTAGGAGGAAACAGGACCATCCACTTGTGATTTTCCTCTCTGATGAAGCTAGCTGTTGTTAATGGGAAGATGAAAGGGAAGGAATAAAGTCAGAGGAAGCAACTGTTGTGTCCAGTTCCTTCTAAATCCTGGGGTGCTCTTTAAGAGGTCTGTAGTTACAGTGTCTAGAGATTCTTTAGATGCCTCAGAGCTCTATTTCTTTCACAAGCTTTCCTCCCAATTGATGGGGGCCTCCTGAGCCCCACTCCCTTGGTCTCAGAGAGCATCCTTTGTTAGAGGAAGGCCTCTGAAATAAGACCTTTATCTTTTGTCTCAATTAACACAGCACATTGCAAGAGTAAAATTGCTAGCCTCTGTTTCAAATCTTGGAAGAAGGTAATGAAATCAGGGCTATGCCTTACATTTCCGCCTGTTTTTATTTGGTCTTACTTCCTCTTATTAATGGGCCTTTCTGGTTATTTCAACTGAAATGAAGATGGAATGATTTAAGGATTAGAATGGCAGGAAACAGAGTAAAATGGTTTTGTCATATATTCAACTAATATTCATCAGGAGTTTATCACAGGCCAGGCACTCTTCAGAAGGTTTGGAATACATCTGGGGACAAAACAGGTAAAAATCCCCTCCTTCACAAAAATTAGCTAATCAAATGTTTAGAGTCGTAATAGCCCTATTGAACAAGGATGTGCATATGGGCTAAGATTGATCTCGAACCTTATTGACTCCAATTTCCTCCTTCACATCCATTCTGCTACCAATTTTCCTTCTCTTCAAGACTTCTTGCCCTTAATTTGCTGTACTATGGAACAGAAATGCAATAGGTGAGCTGAATATAGCTTTTTGAATGTAACTCTTAATCTTTTTTCTGTCAGTTGCAGGCTTGAAAGATGAAAAAGAGCCATCCTATATTGATCAAAAGAGATATTTGCTCCCAGGTTAAGAGCCTGGTGTTCATGTCATAGGCTCCAGGGTGCTTGAATCTCTATGCTTCTCACAGTCACAGTTTTGGGGGTAACAAATGCTAGTAAATCCTCCCCACTTCCCACCTTTGTTGCACAGCACATATAGGTGAGCCACCCCTTGGATTGTTTTCTGCCCAGATTTTCTCTGCTACAGTGTCTCTATGGCCACATAAAAAAGTTTTGACAGAACAAAATGAAACTCCAGTTAACAGGCCAACCTCTGAGGCTAGGATTCTAGATATGTAGGCACATTAGTCTCCAAGGAATAGCACATATTCTTGTGGAGAACGATCCATTATTTTGGATCAAAAGCTTGTCTACTTCTCTGTGGGCTAGGTATTGAATATAAGTGGGAACTAGATTAAAAAAGGAAAAGATGTTTGAAACAGAATTTATTGCCATAACTAGGCCTCTTGTTTGTAGGAACAATTCCTGGGGATTCATTGTTGGTATGCCAAGCAATTATGGGTTGCATTTCAAAAGAAACTTAAGGCAGGAGACATACTTGGACCCCAAGTTTAGGGGTGGAAAGAAATGAGAGACTAACAGGTGTTTGATTTTGTGTTGCTTTTCAGATTCTGGGCTTTTTACTTTGGCATTTATTTTATGACAATATTTTTCTACCGTAATGTATAACCTACTATGGAGAGAAACTTTCCTTTATAAACTCATAGAGAACACTGAATTAAAAGGTCCTAATGAAATTTTTTATTCCACATTGCCCCTGACATACAAAACACAGTTTCTACCATCAAAAGGGTTATTAGTTGGCTTGGAAAGATTTGAAAGTCATACTGAGTACATAGATTTATAGTTCTGTAAGTCAGTTTAAAAATATTATGTGGTCTTGCAGTCTTAGCATCTAGTAATTAATCACATATGGCCATTCAAGCAATCACTGAACTTGGTTCACAAATGTGCAATACTTGGGATTATTTCCTGCAAACTTAATTAAGGGAAAGCAAGTTTAGACAGTCTGTACAGGAGGAAAATGTGTATCTTTTCTTCTGAGCTTTTTTTATTCTGTGACTCATCTAATATTTTTTCTGAATATTTGAGAAGTCAAGCTTTACTTAGCTCTTTGCAGCAAAGCCAAGTGGTCGAGGTAAAGCTTATACAAGATGATAGGCCGTGGTGAGTAGAGAGGGTATAAAGGATTGTGCTTCCTGTAGGGAAGGGGAAAGTCAGATTTTCAAGCCAAACAGAAATTTGCTGCAGTAATTACCCTTTATCATTAATGACAGGCAATTGCCATAGCAACTGGCTGCCACCTGTCTCTCACATACCAGCTCTGCACACTCTGAAACAACATAGGAGCACACTGTCTAGCCAGTTGTGGAGCCACAAGTCTGAAGTAGGGATGGAACTCTATATTG
The DNA here is from genome assembly GCF_048565385.1 of Saimiri boliviensis. Lineage (NCBI taxonomy): Eukaryota > Metazoa > Chordata > Mammalia > Primates > Cebidae > Saimiri > Saimiri boliviensis. The sequence goes on along the minus strand of NC_133450.1, from coordinate 53,367,678 downwards.
ATGCTAAGATTTAGCTAGTGCCATGCATAGTTCTTTGTGCTCGTGGAATAATAAATAACAATACAATTTAAGAAAAATGATTTTTTAAAAAAGGAAACAAATAAATAGTGACCCAGGATGGTGTAATGGTTAAAAGCACAGCTCTGGAGTCAGAAGAAAGCAGAGTTTGAACTCTAGCTTCTCTGCTTACTGGCTGAGTGACCCTGGACAAATGGCTTAACCTCCCTAAGCATCATGAGGTCAAACTCATAGGCTGTTGAAAGGATTAAGCTGGATAATGTTTGTTAAGCACTTAGCCTAAAGTGAGCACTCTATCCGTGGTAGCCGAAAACATTCGCTGCCTAGCAGCAACGTGCACTGGCCACATGACAAGGGCACGATACATAGTTGTTGTTGACTTGGTGAATTAGATCACTAGTAACCATTACTCAGGGAATTCAGATCTCCAAGTTACACGCTGTACAAGCTATTTCTCTGCTTCACTTTATATGTATATAGGTGCACAGAGGCATGCAGAGACAGCCTTTGAGTGATATAATTTTGATATTCTCCACATTTTAGAAATGTGTTCTCAATACCAAAGAGTTCAGCGGGTCATTTACTCTTTCTAATGACACTCTATATAGACAAATCTCAGTGATGGTTGAAATTAGTTTTTCTTTTGAATCTCCTTGATTGTGTCTCCAACCTCTTTAGCACTCTTCTTACCCCCTGAGTCTTGGCACTGTGCTAAGGCCAATTAGAGACGTTAACCACTCGGTGCCTACAGTAGAAGCATTTCTTTTTGTCATCAAGGTGGTGAGAATGTACCAAATTTTCTTTTTCTTTGACCTCTATGACAAAGAAAATGTTTAGTAACTAGAATTGGTGTTATAAGGTGTGTATACCCTTTCCCTAATATTTATCATATAATGGTAAAATAAATTAGGATTTGTCCAATCCTAAACTATATAGAAGCACATAATCTAAAAATCATGAATTTCTCTTTTAGCTAATAATTGCCTGAATGCTGTTCTAGACATCAGTCCCCTACACCAGAACTACAGTCATCTTTGGCACCTCCTTCTCCGTCACCCAGCATATTTGAACCCTGCAGTTTGTCCTGTCTTAAACAGCCCCTACTCTCTGGTTTTCTGTTTAAATTCACTGCTTTTTCTTAGTTCAGGCCTTACTGTCTCCCCTTGAATTTCCGCAACAGCCACTAGCTGGTCTTTTCCTCTGCTATTCATTTTCCCCACTTCAGTCAGCATAATTTTATAAAATGCTAATGTAATCATGTTACTGTCCTTAAGAAAGAAGTTTTAGTGGGTTTTCATAACCTTCATGATAAAGATCTTCAGCCATCTGCTTCTGCTCACCTTTCTAGACACATCTTCTGAAGTGATGACTTTTCTCCAGGGATACCAGCCTACACCAGGCCATTCCTGCTGCTTGTTTTTGTCTAGGCTTTCTTCTATGTGTAAAATCCTTCATTCTTACTCACTCTTCCAAGTCCTACACAGCCATTAACTTCTGTTTAAAGATGTTCCATTTGCCTTTCTTCTAAATACCACAACTCCTCTCTTTGTTATAGTTCACACGTTGATCATAATTCCATTGTCTTTTAAAAAAAATTTCTTACTTCACATGGATCACTTCAAATACTCAGATCAATTGTCTTAAATAATATTTCATTATACTCTATTAGACTCCTTGTGTCTTATGGTAAATTCTGAGCCTTACTCATTTATGATACCCTTAGTGTCTGATAACATAGTAAGTCCTTAAAATTTTGTTGACATAAAACACATTTTTTAAACATTTCTATGAATAACATGGTCTTTTGTGTAGTGTGCTAATAAAAGAAATTTATTGGAACCATGTTTTTCTATTATTCATGGATTGCAATTTAGGATTCATAAAACTGTAGGCTTGTCACATCCTACTTTGAAAAAAAAGTGACAACATAGTTCTCTGCCTCTCATAACTAAGATTATTTTTATATTTGATAAATAAAAAAACTACTCACATAATGTTAAAAATCAGGATATAAGCCTGGGTGTAGTGGCTCAAGCCTATAATCTCAGCATACTGGGAGGCTGAGGCGGGCAGATCACAAGGTCAGGAGTTCAAGACTAGCCTGGTCAATGTGGTGAAAACCGTCTCTACTAAAAATACAAAAATTATCTGGGCATGGTGGCAAGTGCTTGTAATCCCAGATACTTGGGAGGCTGAGGCAGAATTGCTTGAACTGGGAGGAGATGGAGGTTACAGTGAGCTGAGATTGTGTCACTGCACTCCAGCCTGGACGACAGAATGAGACTCTGTCTTAAAAAAACAAAAACAAAAACAAAAGCAAAAAACAGGAACAATGACAAAAAACCCAGGATATAAAATTTTATATTTATAGTAACCTAACTTACAAAAAAAACCCAAAAAACAAAAAGCACCAAAATGAATATATAAAGCTTAGAAGAAAAGACATACAATTTCACTGGTGTTTACTTGTGGGTGAAAGTATTATAGATAATTTTCATTTTCTTGTATGTTTTTGCATATTCCAAATTCTTTACAAAGACCATGTATTTTATAATTAGAACAAATTTGTTCACAGTAATTGAGGTGGATGTTATTTTTCTTCAGAAGGCTTAGCTAAACTCGCTCTCTTGTTACTTAGCAAAGAAGGTAGGGAACTGATTAGCCATCTTCTCAACATTTTCCCTTTGCTGTAGGATTTAAAGTTAACTCAGAAAGGTAGGCTGAAGTCACTATTTCCACTAGATGTCACCAAACTACTGGCAATAGTAGCTCAAATGCTCTGTGCATATTTAGTTTTTAGAAACATTTAAATCCCATTATTCAGTATTCCTCGTTATCACACAAAGCATTCAAAATTTGAAGAATTAGTAAGAAAATGCATATTATATAACATTCTGGCCCTTTATATAACAAGTGAAGGCTTATATGGCTCCTTTGACTTTATGTAATCTATATTTTATTAGCTTCTTAACACAAATGTGAGGAGAAAATTGATATCAGGGCCCTGTTTAAAATGTTTAAAAATTATTTCCAGGTGATTTTCAGCTCTCCTTTTTAATAGTACATGGAGCAAAAAAGGAAAGAATCCTGAAACTCCTTTCTGAACAATGTTTTTTAGCCTAATATAGCTTTCATCATTGAATGTCTTTTATTCATGGTTAATGAATAAACTCTCTTATAGTATTGGGATGATTTTCAGGACATTTTAATTTATTATAGCAAATCTGTTTACAGTTCATTTCATATGTCAGAAAGCAAAGCAAATAACTTTTCCTTGAGGAATGAAATAGGCTTCCCTTCTCTAATCTAACAAAGGGCAGCTAAGAGAGCCATGTTTCTTTAAATGTAAGAGCCTATTTACTGTGTAGATTAAAAACCAGCCTTTTTTTCCCTGATTGGCTCAGTTAACAACTAGAGTGAGAGGTTAGAGGAAGCTTGTTTCCAATCATTTTAGCTTACCAATGAAAATAATTGGCCAGTTAAAAGACATTTAAATTAGGCAGTGGGCTCTTGGAAAGAAATCTCTGTACTATATTCTACGTTATTGCTCTCTACTGTGGTGTTTGATTTTTTTAAATGTGTTGTACTATTTTTCTTAAACTTCACATGGGACAAGCCATAACACAACAGTTTGTAAACAAAAATCTGACTAAAGTTTTTAGACTCTTTTTCGAAATTTTTTTTTTCAATTGCTACCCTTTCAAAATAGCAGATGCTATTAAATAATTCCCGTTCACAGTGTTAAGGATTTCTGATTAATGTCTAATTTTAAATTTCTTCTGTCCTTTTTGATGGCTGTTATAACATATTCTCAGTGTAAAAACTCAAAAACAGAGAACATTACTGATGATAACTATGGGTTTACTTATGAGAAAATAGCCATTCTTCTTTCAAAAACGATAAAGACCAAACCAAATTAGCAAGCTTCCATCAGAATCCACATATCTTAGGTAATTTCTGAAACATTTTTAAACAGAGGAAGACAAATGACATTGATCATCACATTTCAAATGTTAACAGCCCCAAACAAATTAATCTGCATTATCTGAACTTCCATATACTAGAGAATATTAGGGTTAATATTAACAAATTAACAAATCTCATCTTACTTTGTTTGGTGCAGAAACCATGAATTATAAGCACTATATAGATATCATGGAAGGCAGAATAACTTCAGTATTATGGGATTCTAGCTTCTGCAAGTATTCATCAGTTACAACCTGAAATTTCTGTGGTTTGTGTCCTAAACACTGTTTTGCTGATTATACATGTAGTTCCATTATACAAAGAAATCAGATCTGTGTTAGATCCTCTTGCAATATTGTAGTATGTAATTGCAATTGAGTTCTGCTGCCCCAAGCTTCTCCTTCAAATTTCTTTACCTGAACCTTTCATATGAAATATTCATCTGAGTCACTCTGATATGGTGACAAGCCCCAGTTGTAAAGTGGAGAAGCCATTTTTAGACATCCTTCTCCAGATATTCGAATTTGCTTCTCCACGGTACTTTAAAGATGAATAGCCTCCATCAGCTACATACAAGGCTTCATCAGCTCACCCCCTCCACACATTTTAAAATGTTATCATTCAATGCCTTCCTTTTCTGTGGCCACCAAAACTCCTCTATTTTAACTCCAAAGCATAGTGCATTTACTCCAATTATGCCACTTTTGTATTCACCATCTCTTTGCTGCAAATGATTATTGCAACTGTAGGTGGAGACAGGACTTTTACTGGTCGGCTCTCATCCATGAAATTACATAGGCCCCTCAGAGTCTAAAATTGCAACTTCACATCTTTTGAAACAAAAGTTCATTTTAAGGTGGGTTAATTTCTTTAAAGTTATCTGTGGTAATTTGTTGCAGATCTTTAACTTCCTATGTTTTAATGAATGCTCCAGGGCAAACTTGACTTAAGGGGTTAGTTTTTATAAATGAAAGGTATTATTATCCACTCAATGTGGTAAAAAAAGAAGTCCAGCACAAATTTTATATTATTGTTTGCTTTGGGAATCAGCCATGAAAATTTGCTCAGCTCATTGCTAAAGGATATTGAAACACATTTCTTGCCAACATGGTGTCATCTGTAGTGTGGACAGAGCCTTCACACTGACAAATACTACATGAATGGCTGTTGGAGCTGGTAGGCACTCCTGATGATTAACTATAAAAATGCTTTTGACTATGGTTGCTGACAGGAATGACAATGCTTTGGCCAGACTGGCCTCCTTCTGGACACCGAAGGATGTTCCAGTCTTGGTTTTACCATCTGGTTTCAATACAAGCCAGGAGCAATGAAGAGAAGTCTTTTAAAGAGGCAGCAATATACTAATTATTCTGGCTGTATAATCTTTCTTTGATAAGTGAAAAAAGTGTACTTAGGCCTGGAGAACAATGCCATGGCTTCTGAAATTCTGATTTTTAGGCTAGATAAAGGTGTTTTGAGCATCTCATAAGGCAAGGGGATCTGACGGTATGAGTTCCAAATAAGTCTTATGTGGAAATGATAGTTAAATGCATGAGTTGTACTATGGTGTGGTTTAGTGCCTGAAGGAAGACCAAGCATGCATTTTATAAGAAACGTGTTCTTCTAAGCAAACCTTAATCTATATCGTCAGTGGGTACAAGAATTCTTAGCCCTGTAAATCACAGTGAAAGCAGCAACAATGATATTTATTGATACCTTAAAATTTCCAAATGACGTTTAACTGGATTGCTTTTTGATCTTCACAAAAAAGTATAACAGTATAAACAGATATTCTTATACCTTCAAATTAAATACAGAGAAAAAATCAGAGAGATGAAATAACTTATCCGAGGTCACACAGCAAGTGGCAGGAAGCAGGGGTCGGGTGGGGGCAGTGAAGGAACGCTAACTCTGGGGACTTGTTGCCAAAGCCAGTGTACTTTCTACTTCATCACATTAATTTTCTTCCAGCAATGGTCTCACGGTTCAAGGGCAGAGTGAATCCATGACTACAACTTCAATAATAAAATATTGCTGTATTCTTTATGTTACTTGCCATAATTTTATATAGAATGGTTTCTATATCTGAGTCTCCAATGTATGGACTATTTGTTATATCAATAGGATGATGAGAACTTGAATTGTGTAGGTGCGTGGCATAGACTAGAATTGATTTGGGGGTGAAAGTGTGGAGAGGGCCTGGTGTGTTGGGGTCTCAAAAGGGCTTATTTGTAGAGTAATATTGCCTGAATAGTGCGTGGAACAAATCTTAACATTTCTCTGTCCCAGAGTTGCCTCTTTTCTTATCCCTGTCTATTATATCGTACATCTTTAATGTAAATTGAATGGTACTTTCCTAAAAGAGAGAGAGTAATGATAAAGGCAAAGCTATCTGAGCAAAAATGTTTTCTTTGATGAGACACTTAGCTAATATCTGGGTTAAATGATTTCCTGCTTATTACTATAAAAAAAAAAAAAGCAGGGGCATAATGAAAACACTGGCATCCCAGCCAACAGTGACCTGAAACTACCATATACTGCCCTCATTTGTTGAACCACAATTAGACTCCTCTAGAATATTCTTTTAAAACTTAGCTATGGTAGGGGAGAAAAGTAATATCTTTTTCCTCACCTACCACAAGGCTTATGGCTGAGAGGGCTCTATAACAAAAGATGGATTAATGAGAGAAAAACATACAGATTTCTTTAATATAAGCTTCATGTGATGCAAGAGCCTTCAGAAATGAAGACCCAAAGACACAGGAAACTCTGTGCATTTTTATGGATAATCATGTAAAAATGTGATTGGAGGATGAAGTATAAGACCTTATACTAATAAACTGGGGGGAATTAGCAAAGTCCCCTGTTCAGATTCTTTTCTGTGCCTCTGTGTCTTCAGCCATTTATTTCCTCTTGGTATAGGGAGGACCCCTTTGGAATGGGGGTCTCATGACTTACTTCAGGAGGAAGTCGGCTAGGTTTTATGGCTTGCTTTGGGGGAGAAGAAAAGAGGAGGATTCTAGTTTCTATGTCCCATTTCAGGGAAGAGTGGACAGGAGGTCAGAGAGACTGTCCTGCTTCTGCTGTTTTCCAAAATGCCTAATGCTAGATTTTGGAGTACTCTATCCTAAATCCTGTCACTAAACAGGGAATCAAAATTTCTCAAAGCCTGTTTGAATGTTGTCAAGTATAGATTTACATGTATACATCATAATATATTATATACACATAGGTATACATACATATTTACTTACATTTATATGTTTCTAGATTGCAAAGCAAAGCAAATCTGGGGTAAGCATTAAAGTGTTTTTTGAGCAAGTTGAATCAAAACATAATTTTCTTTTAACTTAAGTCTCTGCTGTTTAAAATGGGCATTTTTATTTGCCAATGTTTAAGATGCTGCATTTGAAGGAAGCTTCATTCTCTCTGGAGGTCACAGGCAATAACTGGCCCCCTGTGATCTGGAGGAGTTCAACCTCTGAACATCATCTCTTCAAGCAACTGCCCTTATAGTAAAAAAATGAATCGAGTGTCTGAAATGAAAAGGATCATTTTAAAGAGATTCTTCTAAGCTTGTTGGGAAATTTTGATACAGAGCAACATTTACTCCTCTCTTGGGGAGCAGTGGGGGAGGATGGCGACCTCTCTCACACCTGAATCACCTGGACAGAACAAGGAGACCTGTCAGGTGATAGATACCAAAGCCTAGTCTCCCTCACATCTGCATTTCTCTAACCAGATCAAGGAAATCATTGAATCTCTTCTTGTGGCTGACAGTCTGTAAAACCTGATGTCTTCATCCCTGGTACTAGGTTAGCATTTGGGCTCCTTGGGCTTCCCTCTCGCTATGAAATCTCAGTTTTAGCCACATTCACCACCCCATGGTTTCCTGACTATGCTGGTCATTCCTGGTTCTGATCACTTGGTGATGCTATTCTGCTCTCTTGTAAGACTCCCTGCATTTTCTCTGTATGCAAATTATTCTCATATTTTAGAAAACAGGTTTTGCTGTCAACCAGACCTTGGGTGGATTTTCATTTATATTGCTTACCAACTGTGACCTTGGGAAAAATACTCTCTATAAATCAGTAAATGAGAATAATAATACTTAACTATTGGGTTGTTTTGAATATTGAATAGAAATAATTCTTGTAAGGTATTTAGTATAATTAACACATAGTAAATAATCAGTAAATGTTTTTATTTCAGAACTAAGGTTAAACCATGATGACTCCTCGAGACCTTCTCTGGAGATTTGGGCTCATAGATTCCTTCTTTCTCTGAGTTCTAAAGTACTTATGGAGGATTCAGCAGATAATTTTTAATGAATTAAATTCACACTACCTGACTTTAAAATATACTACAAGGCTACAGTAACCAAAACAGCATTGTACTGGTACCAAAACAGAGATATAGACCAATGGAGCAAAACAGATTCCTCAGAAATAATACCACACATCTACAACCATCTGATCTTTGACAAACCTGACAAAAACAAGAAATGGAGAAAGGATTCCCTATTTAATAAATGGTGTTTGGAAAACTGGCTAATACGCAGAAAGCTGAAACTGGACCCTTTCCTTACACCTCAAATAAAAATTAACTGAAGATGAATTAAAGACTTAAACATAAGACTGAAAACAATAAAACCCTAGAAGAAAGCCTAGGAAATATGATTCAGGACACAGGCATGGGCAAAGACTTCATAATTAAAACACCAAAAGCAATGGCAACAAAAGCCAAAATTGAAAAATAAGATCTAATTAAATTAAGAGCTTCAGCACAGCAAAAGAAAATGTCATCAGTGAACAGGCAACCTACAGAATGGGAGAAAAGTTTTGCAATCTATCCATCTGACAAAGGGCTAATATCCAGAATCTACGAAGATCTTAAACAAATTTATGAGAAAAAGACAAACAACCCCATCAAAAAGTGGGCAAAGATATGAACAGACACTTCTCAAAAGAAGACATTTATCAGGCCAACATATGAAAAAAAAGCTCATCATCACTGGTCATTAGAGAAAACCACATTGAGATACCATCTTAGGTCAGTTAGAATGGCAGTCATTAAAAAGTCAGAAAACAACAGATGCAGGAGAGGATGTGGAGAAATAGGCATGGTTTTACACTATTGGTGGGAGTGTAAATTAGTTCAACTATTGTGGAAGACAGTGTGGTGGTTTCTCAAGGATCTAGAACTAGAAATACCATTTGATCCAGCAATGCCATTACTGGATATATACCCAAAGGATTATAAATCATTCTGCTATAAAGACATATGCATACGTGTGTTTATTGTGGCACTGTTCACAATAACAAAGACCTGGAACAATCCAAATACACATCAGTGATAGACCGGATAAAGAAAATGTCAAACGTATACACCATGGAATACTATGCAGCCATAAAAAAGGATCAGTTCATGTCCTTCCCAGGGACATGGAGGAAGCTGGAAACCATCATTTTCAGCAAACTAACACAAGAACAGAAAAACAAACACCACATGTTCTCACTCATTAGTGGGAGTTGAACAATGAGAACACATGGACAGAGGGAGGGGACTATCACACACTGGGGCCTGTTGGTGGGTGGTAGGTTAGAGGAGGGAGAGCATTAGCAGAAATACCTAATGTAGATGACAGGTTGATAGGTACGGCAAATCACCATGGCACCATGGCATGTGTATCACTATGTAACAAACCTGCATGTTTTGCACATGCACCCCAGAACATAAAGTATAATTTAAAAATCATTATTTATTTATTTTTTAGAGACAGAGCCTTGCTTTATCATCCAGGCTGTAGTGCAGTGGTGTGATCATGACTCACTGCAGCCTTGACCTCCCAGGCTCAAGCCATTTTCCTGACTCAGTCTTCAGAGTAGCTGGGACTACAGATGTGTGCACTCACACCTGACTAATTTTTTATATTTTGGTAGAGATGGGGTCTCCCTATGTTGCCCAGGCTGGTCTCAAACTCTTGGGCTCAACCAATCATCCTGTGTTGGCTTCCCAAAGTGCTGGGATTATAGGTGTAAGCTACCACACCCAGATAAAACATGATTTATATTTTCACTATATACTCCATAACAAATATGCTGGTATATAATCATGTTTTCAACAAATCATTGTTGGCTATTTAAAAAGTAAGACATAGGAATCTGTCATAGGAATATGCCTAAGGAATATGTGAACTAGCAGGTCTATTCAGATGCACAGAGATAGAGATTGGGGTAAAGATGAGGTGAGGGTAGAGAAGGAAAGAGAAGAAAAATGATTTACCACCAGTATTTTCTAACAGGCACTCTGCCAAGTCATCTAATGTAATACTCCCAACAACTCCATCCTATTTTATATAAGACAAGAGTGATGTGACAGCATCTCTGTTTTCTCATCTGAGGCTCAGGGTAGTTGGGTAGTTGGAAACCATTCTGAGTAAAACTGAATTTAAATGTACCAGGAACTATACAAGCCCAAACTGCATGAACTGGCAGTCAAGTTTAAGAGCTTCTCTTTACTAGCATCATTTGTCGTTTAGCTCTGCATGCTTCTTTCTTGGATTTGGCTTCTGGGTCTAAGTTGCAAAATGAGCAGATAGTTCTTGAGTTTTTCCTGCTGACCTTGAAGAACTTTCTGAGGGCTGCCTTCTTCAAACCTTTACTTGAGTCTTTTAGTTTTGGAATGCCCCTTAAAGGACAGCAGGTGATGGGGACGCTGATTATTTCTGCCTTCATGGGCTTTGATGCTGGTGGCCTCTATGGAGGCCACTCCTAACCCTTGTCTTTGGAAAATCTGGATCAAACAAAATGAAACTGATGGTAGCATAGTTTCTATTTTCTGTGAAAATCAAGCAGATCAATTCAGTTCTTACCATACTATGAACAAATAAATACCAGGATGAAATTTGGCTGTGTGTGGACAGGTACCAGGATGAATTTTTCATCCTTATGTCATCTGTTTTCCCCCCATATCAAGAGAAAGCCTATCTAGTTTAGCAACAATGAATCTTCTACTAATCATTAAATATTATGTATAAATTATAAGCATTCTGAGTTTATTCTGATTAGTCATGTTTTTAGAAAATGCATTATAGATTCACAGAGCTGGAAAAAACTCAGAGAATTCTGGTATTATGAGGTAAAGATTCCAGAGACAGTGCCTATAAAAATTGAAAACACACACTACCTATATCAGGAATGGTGGTGGTTAGAAGTTAATAATGAAACATTCAGATGCTTGGGTTCTTATTGAGACTTTCCCAATTAGAATCTCTGCAAGTAGAACACGGGAATCTGCATTTTAAAATAAGCTCCTCAGTTGAGAACTGTTGCCATTGACTATGTCACCCACTTGATTCTGTTTACCAGCAGTGGCCTCTAGAATGAATGAGAAGCAGGGTCTTCGCCAAAACTCTGAAAATGTGGTGCTGTTTGAAAAATGGATGTGCTGGTTGGGCACAGTGGCTCACGCCTGTAATCTCAGCACTTTAGGAGGCTGATGTAGGTAGATCACTTGGGTCAGGAGTTCAAGACCAGCCTGGCCAACATAGTGAAACCCCATGTATACTAAAATTACAAAAATTAGCCAGGTATGGTTGTGGGCACCTGTAATCCCAGCTACTTGGGAGGCTGAGGTAGGAGAATTGCTTGAATCTGGGAGGTGGAGGTTACAGCAAGCTGTGATTGTACCATTGCACTCCAGCCTAGGCAACAAGAGTGAAACTCCATCTCCAAAAGAAAAAAGAAAAGAAAAGAAAAGGATGTGCTTATTCATGTTAGAAGAAAAAAAACAGATATTTGTTAAACAAACACTGATTGAGCATGTGTTGTATATCGGTCCTTGTGGTAGGCAGAGGACAGAGATGAAGTAAGTTGTAGAACTTTTTAAAAGTACTTCTCAGATTAGTTCTAGGTAAAAAGTCAATTCACAAAAAGTTATGATACAGTGGGATATTGCTATTGGGAATTGTGTATATTGAGGACAATTAGAAAACATGCATCAGGAGCCTTAAAAATATACATGGGTAATGTAATTTCACTTATATGAATTTATCCTAAGGAAATAGATATAGTTAACTAGATGTTTAAGAGAAAACTAAAAATTATTTACTGTATTTATACATGTACTTTCTCATTGGAGTCTTACAAGACCCTGAAGAATTAGGAGCAATTATATTCCTTTTAAAGATGAAGGAGCTAAAGCTTTGAGATGATAAGTGGTTTGCCCATGAAAACACCAACTGACAGAATTAATGTTGGAACTTTAGTCTGCTGCGTATGAATGATTATACTCTTAACTCCTGAGCTTTATCCTCTAAAGCAGGGGTCCCCAAACTATGGTCCGCGGGCCGCATGCGGCCCCCTGAGGCCATTTATCCGGCCCCCCACCGCACTTCAGGAAGGGGCACCTCTTTCATTGGTGGTCAGTGAGAGGAGCACAGTATGTGGTGGTCCTCCAATGGTCTGAGGGACAGTGAACTGGCCCCCTGTGTAAAAAGTTTGGGGACGCCTGCTCTAAAGAGTACAGCTGTGTGGATAGTAGTTGCAGAGCTACTAATTTAATGTAAAAATGGGAAACACCAAAAATGGTCAGCATTGGGAGATTGGTTAAACAATTATGTTATAGCCATGTATGGGATAATATATTCAAATATCAAAAATTATATGAGTGATGAGTAGTGTGTCCCAGCCAGGAATTTAAGCCAAGATAGAATATCTTTTCACGTGGTTCACTGTATTTTATGTGAGCCTCTTTCCATGTGGTTGTATTAAGATAGAAATCCAAGGTTAGAAAGCTGATTATTTGTCCAGGGTTGCACCAGACCCTTCCAGTTCTCTACAGCATAGGACCTCTAGATCACTGGATTCAAGCTGTCTCCATTGAAAGCCCTGAAATCCCATGGTTATCTCTGGTGGTACAGAGGTAACCATAAATAAGAGTTGTGTTCCTGTTAGTCTACCTAACTGTGAATGCCCAATAACCACCAAGGAGCTCAGCAGGATAGCTCTGACTTTGAACTGCTATTTAACTGAATAAAGAATGATGGAGGGCAGCTCCAAAGCTCAGGACCTCGTTGGTGGTCACATTGACCACCAGAGTGCAAGCTGTTTCTGCAGACATGAGCTGATGGGGTGATAGATTGTCAGGTCAGCAAACATCTCGCTTTGCCGTTTTAATTTGTATCTGATTTTGACATAAATGGTAGAACACCTTGAGTTCTCAGTGGACCAGGAAGAAGACATTAATATAAAAAAAACACAAAATTCTGCACTTGTAAAATGTAAGATTAATTGAACAGCTGCATACTTATAGTATATTCCAAATTTCCTGGAGTTTAACTATTTAGAGTCCTCTATTAACTGATTTGGATGTGTATGTCCATGGACATTCTCAGCAATATTATGAGAAAGAAGTGATTTATATCAGCAAACTTGTTTCAGGACTATAAATTTTCTTTTAATAAAAAGACTAAGATATTAAGGTATAATAAGTTCAATTCATCTTTACTGAGGATGGAAGTTAATCTATACATTTAATTGAATTGTTCATATTTTTAATTTCATGGCCTAAAATCGGAAGTATATATTGGTTTATGCTGCTGAATCGATCAGTCTATTAAGTTAGCTAAAAGATTTCAATTCTGTAAACATTCTCAATAATTGAAGTTTTATTATCCTAGCCATATTTATTGCCCTATCAACAATCTGTTTTTGAGAAATAAAAGATGGGTATTAGGGATTTATGTCTCAGGTATGATCAATGCCCACTAATAAAACACTGACAATACCTCAGTGTTTTATTTTCCTTTGCCTATGAAGAATGTATGTATGTGTAAATGCAAACATGTATCTCTTTGTTTTCAAGATACAAACGTAAAGACATAGAGAGCTTTCTTTCTAATTGTAAACTGTAGCAGAACTGAACTTTCTGTGACTTAAGATGAAGCACATTATCATCTGTGTTTAAACTGTGCTTAGCTGCATCTAAAATGAAATACAACATATTTACATTTCTCCCCTAGTTTATTATAAAGTTTACACTTTAAAATTTTTAAATAGAAAACGTTTCCCAGAACTAGGATTTGTATGTGTTCCTTTGACTTAGCTGCAAGAATCAATCAGATCATGTTAAGGTGCACAATAAAGCTCTTTTTGAAGCCTGTTATTAAATATACATAAGAATAGACTTTTTTATGTGTTCAGAAATAAAGAGAAAGAAAGTGTTCCATGTTTTTGAAGATTGAAATCCTTCAAAGCTTTTTTCATTTGCAAGAAAACAAAGGGCTATTGTAAATTGAAGTGCTGAAACAGCGACAGCAGTGAAGTAATTAATTGCTCATTCATGAAAGAAAAAGTATAATCGAGAGGCAAAAGTTAACCCCTCAAAATAAAGTGTGTGGCTAACTAAACAGCCATCAGCTCCTCTGTGTTTAAACACAGTGGTCCTCTTTGTGCTGCAGGTTGTTTTGTTTTGAGCACTGGTGGTAGTTGTTGATGTCACTATACATACTTTGGGAAAAAGACACAAGCATACATCTACAGATTTAATTTTTTTTCTCAGATGAAGAACTTACTGGCTATGGTACTATATTGTGAAAGCCAAGGTAAGGAAGGAATATTCTATAACTAGTGTCTAACACTTCTAATACATCATATTTATGATCATCTCTGTGATTAGATTATCTAGTTGAAATATATGTGCAGATACATACATATATATGGTGGAAATGATTAAGCTTCCAAGGGGCTGTGCACAAGTGCCAGAAATGGAAGACTACATAGGATTTTCTCTAAAACAGTCAAATTAAGTGATCGATCCTATTTAGAAAGGTTTTTCAATATATTTTATGCCCCAGGGAATCTCGCTCCAACCAAGAGCTGTGGCTGATGGCTATCATGTCTACATTTGCAACAGCTTGAGCTATGTCATCTCACAGGGTTTAGGGAAATTGCTGCCAGCATAAAGCAAATAATTCCCTCCCTTCAATCCTCAAGAATTGCAGGAAACTGTAAATTTTTCATTATTAAACCTTCTGCCCTGTCCCATCAGGGTGTACCTTCGAACTGTGAGTCTTAACAATCACCTTTCCATCTTAAGCATAGATGTATACATATTTTGATGTGAAAAAAATCACACCTTGTCATCAGCAGTATAACATCTTCCTAAGGTGATGGGAGAAATCCGAAGCAGATTGAAGAGTGGCTAAAAAGTTCTCATAATTTTAATATTAAAACTTTGACTGACTTTACCTACAAAGGTTCACAAAATTGAGTTAGTTGGAAAATCAAATATTCATTTGTGTTTCATCCAAAATATTTGTTCACTTTACCTGAAAGAGTCTAAGGCACAGTCTCCTGAATTTCAACTCTAAACGTTAATTTAACTGGGGAGGTCTTTCTTGGATTGCACTGATTTAATCTCTTAAGCTACCAATAGCAACAAAACATAGATATAGGAATTTAGGATCAAGTATAATAACAATAAAGGTAATAATAATTCTATACCAGGGTTCACACAGTTCCCAATATATGAATATTTTGTCATATAATTAATTTCATTTGTAAATTTACATTTAAAACTCAGAAGCCATTTCTTCCATGAAAACACTGTGATAAATGGTTATTGAGTTTCTTGGCCAGTAGGTGAAATGTATTTGAAACGTAGAAGGTAATTATTATTTGAAATAAGATTTTTATAGGAAAATGTATTTTGAATGCCATTGAATATCAGGGCAGGTCATTTTCCCCATCCCCAAGTGGAACAGGAGAACGCCCTCTCCCATCTGTGGGCAATAGGACGTGGAGTGCTACGGGTCGAAGGCACTGGTGGTGGCCCCTGTGCTGGAGAGGAATTTTTGGCAGGAGAGGGGTTAAATGAAGATGGCCTGAGGGATTAAAATGGTAGCCAGATAAGTGAGTTGTGCAGGGTGAAGGGAAGGAAGGGGGTGGTTGGGGAAAGATAGGGATCACCAGGGGAGTAAAGTTCTGATCTTATCCTGACCAATGTCCTGTCTATTGCAGTAAAGGGAGAGGAACAGCAATGTTTTTTTCCCTCTAGAGGGAAAAAAAATTTTGTGATAATGGTACTAACAAAGAGAGAAGGAGGCTTTCTGTCTTAGTCTAGATAAGGAGCTAGTTGCATAAGATATAAGTAAGGTGGGGGCCTGTGATGATTATTTTATTTTTTTGAATATTTTAAATTCTGGCTGCAAATGATCGGCAATGCTTAAGAGAGAAATTCTTTTTTTTTTTTTTTTTTTTTTTTTTTTTTTTTTGAGACGGAGTTTCGCTCTTGTTACCCAGCCTGGAGTGCAATGGCACGATCTCGGCTCACCGCAACCTCCGTCTCCTGGGTTCAGGCAATTCTCCTGCCTCAGCCTCCTGAGTAGCTGGGATTACAGGCATGCACCACCATGCCCAGCTAATTTTTTGTATTTTTAGTAGAGACGGGGTTTCACCTTGTTGACCAAGGTTGGTCTCGATCTCTTGACCTTGTGATCCACCCGCCTCGGCCTCCCAAAGTGCTGGGATTACAGGCTTGAGCCACCGCGCCCGGCGGAGAAATTCTTTTAAGACAAATTAAGATCACTGGAATATTTTGTTCATTCAACAGACAGCTATTGAGGATGTGTTGTATATAAGGTGCTAGCTAGTTTAAATTCCTGGAGGAACTAGTTGGGTAAAAAGCAATGCAGCAGAAATTTTAAACTGGAAAATACATTTCAGTGATTATCTTTCTTGACTCCTGGGCTTCCAGGGGTGGGGAAGAAAGTATTCACTGCTTTATTTTGTGGGAACAGTGAGACTGAGGACTTTCGCTTTGTTCGGTTGGGCAGGCGCAGTCAGCAGTAGAAAATGAGGGTCTGTAGCAGTGATGAGATGCTGGGGCAAAGAGTTTCAACAACTCCAGAAATCATGAGTTGGACAAAATCACCTGGGGTTCCAGCAGATAAAAAAGTTATAGAGGATTTGGTGCAGGGGCTCATGCCTGTAATCCCAGCACTTTAGGAGACCCAGGTGGGCAGATAACTTGTGGTCACAAGTTTGAAGTCAGCCTGGGCAACACGATGAAACCCTGTCTCTACAAAAAATACTAAAGTCAGCCAGCCGTAGTGATGTGTGCCTGCTACTCGGGAGGCTGAGGTGGGAGCATTGCTGTAGCCTTGGAGGTCAAGGCTGCAGTGAGCTGAGATCGTGCCACTGCACTCCATCTAGGGCCACAGAATGAGTCTCTGTCTTAAAAAAATTTTTTTAAAGGTCTAGAATATGTCTTTGTGGGGATATCTATCACTTAGGCATCAGGAAGAGGAAAAAAGGTGTTCAGGGAGGCAAGGAGCAGAAAATTACAAGATAAAGATGGTCGTCATGGTAACCACATAAAAAGTTTTATTTACTTGGGCACAAACAAACATCTACCCACTAGATAAGTAACAAGAAAGTTTTGAGTAACTCTTGAGAGAAGAATTTTAGTGTAATAAAGCTGGGTGCCAGATGGCAAGGAGCATGTGACTGGTCATAAAGGGGGGCTTGGAGAGAAGAAAGGAGACAAAGGTCATTGAGAGAGTAATAGGATCTTAGATAAGAGAAACTTAAGCATGATGAGAGGCCAGCATTTCCCAGTGTGTGATTTCTGTGGAACTCTGTGTTCTTGAAAGATAAGAGGATGAGGATGCTCCATGGTCAAGTGAGTTTGAGAAAATATTTGTTGAACAAAATTAAATAGATTTCTTTATTGCACGAATGCTAGGGCCATTATTGCATTAATATAAATCAGAAATATTTGATATAGTTTTCCAGCTTTTTGACTATGGAAACCTTTTTTTTTTTTTGCTAGAGAATTTCATAGCATTAAACTATTCTAGGCACACACTGTGAGACATGCTATTACAGATCAAGGGATAGGTTAAGGTAAAGAGATGCATCAAAATGCAAACATGAGCATGCCACTCTCCTACCCAAAAATCTTCAGTAGCTACATAAGGTCTAAAAGCTATATTAATAGTTCATATTTCTTTCTCTTATTGTATATTTTTTCTTATTGAGAAATAATTTATATAGCATAAAATTCATTATTTTAAAATGTATGATTCCATGGTTTTTAGTATATTCACAAGGCTGTGCAACCATTACTAACTAATTCCAGAACATTCCTTTTTCTCTTTTTTTTTGAGACAGGGGTCTCAGTCTGTCACCCAGGCTGGAATACAGAGGTATAATCACAGCTCACTATTACCTTAAATCCCTGGGCTCAAGTGATCTTCCCTCTTCAGCCTCCCAAGTACTGGGGACTACGGGCACACACCACTACACATGACTAATTTTTGAAAAAATTACGATTGGTAGAGACAGGATCTGTCTGTATTGTACAACTGGTTTTGGACTTCTAGGCTCAAGTGATTCTCCCACCTTGACCTTGCAAAATGTTGGGATTCCAGGCATTAGCCACTATGCTCAGTCTAATTCCAGAGCATTTGCTTCATCCTCCACCAAAAAAAAAAAAAAAAAAAAAAAAAAAAAAATCAATCCATACCTGCTGACAGTAACCCCCTATTTCTCCCTCCTCCGAGCCACTAGGAACCACTAATCTACCTATGTCTCTATGCATTTGCCTATTCTGGACATTTCATATATGAATGGAATCTTACAATAAATGCCTTTGTGTGTGGCTTCTTTCACTTAGCATAATGTTTGCAAGGTCTGTACATGTTGTAGCATGTATCCATACTTCATTATTTTTATGGATTAATAATATTCCATGGTATGAATACACTACATTTTCTTTATTTGCTCTTCACTTGGTGGACATTGGGGTTGTTTCTGTCTTTTGACTATTAAGAATAATGCTGCTATGAACATTTGTATACAAGTTTTTTTGTATGAACATGTTTTTATTTTTCTTGGATATATACCTAGGTATGGAATTGCTAAGTCATATGGTAATATAAATGTAAATTTATGAGGCCCTTTTATTTTGAGTTTTTGAGGACTGCCAAAATGTTTTCCAGATTGGAATATGATTTTACATTTTACAGCAATGTATGATGGTTCTGATTTCTTCACATCTTTGTCAACACTTGTTATTATCTGCCTTTTTCATTATAGCCATCTTAGTAGGTGTAAAGTTTCATTGTAGCTTTGTTTTGTATTTCCCTGATGACTAATGATACTGACATCTTTTCATGTGCTTATTGGTCCTTTGTATATATATCATTTGAGGAACTGTCTCTTCAAATAATTTTTCCTGGGAGGGCATGGTGGCTCACACCTGTAATCCCAGCACTTTGGGAGGCCTGAGGCCAGTGGATCACAAGGTCAGGAGTTCAAGACCAGCCTGGCCAAGATGGTGAAACCCCATCTCTACTGAAAATATAAAAATTAGCTGGGCATGGTGATGGGTGCCTGTAATCTCAGCTACTCAGGAGGCTGAGGCAGAGAATTGCGTGAACCTGGGAGGTAGAGGTTGCAGCGATCACACCACTGCACTCGAGCCTGGGCAACAGAGTGAGACTCCATCTTAAAAACCAAAATAAAAACAGATACTTCTCCCCTCCAATTTAATTGGGCTTTTTCCCTTATTACTGATTTTTTTTAGTGTTTTTAAATATATTCTTGATATTAGACCTTTATCAGATATATGATTTGCAAATATTTTCTTCTATTCTGTGGGTTGTCTTTTCACTTTCTGGGTAGTATCCTTGGAAACTCACATTTCTTAACCATCTAAGATCCTCCAGATCTGCTCTCATTCTGTCTTACAGTATGATCTTTTGTGATTGTTTATGCTATCAATTCTAACTAGATACATTTACCTTCTATTTTTTACAACCATCTCAGTATGCTCACTACACTAACATCACTCTTCCCATTGAAAAATACCTCCCAGTTCCCCTATGGTTATCTAAATCCTACCTATCCTAAACACCCCCCTCAAATTCTGCCTCCTTTTTGAAAAGTTTGTGAACAATCTTAGCCCAGAATGGTTTCTTCTTTAAAACTCTTGTGTTCTACAGTTTCTAATTGTTGCTACCAGACATTTGGCACTTAACACAGGATATCTCTTATTCTCAATACTTTTTCAGCATGCTTTTTTACCCAGATGAAGTTGGATCCCTTGGTTTGCATATTTATGCTTAAATATTTGTTTATGAGCTACAAAGAGAGAGAGAGAGAGAGAGAGAGAGAGAGAGAGAGAGGTAGTTTTTTGCTTTATTTAAATTTGTTTTGGATAAAGCTCTCTAGTTTCTCTTTAAAACAATGATATATGATTGGTACTAAATAAATTATCTTTCTCATAAATTCATATTTATTCCTGACATTAAATATGTTTAGCAAGCTACCTCTCTTCAGTAAAAATAAACATTTGCAGTTTGTAAGTTCTGAATATGATTCTCATAGAATATTAGTAGAAAAACTGATTCCACTAATTTTAATACCAAAAATAGATACACTGCAGTTTCTTCTTTTTATAATTATATTTATTATTATATATAAGACAATTAGAGAATCATCTGAAAACATAGTTATTTTCAGTATTATGATGAAGCTGTCTTTTTGAAAGGAATGCTATAGAAACCACCCGCAATATAGAGATTGCAAAAGCTATCTGAATATGTGATATCTCTCAGCAGGATTACTGAGAAAGGAGTGAAGATTAAAACTAGGCTATAGTTCTAGAGAAACAGGTTACCTATGGTTACAGTCATGACTGACATTGTCTAAAACAAAGGGGATATGTCACTAAAAAGTGACACTTAACCCATGGACAAGTATAGAGAAGACAGAATCTGAAGATTCTTGACAGGATCAAGAATCATGTCAGAGAAAGATCAGAGAAAATAGACTTCCTTTCATATTTTTACATTTTAACTAGAAAGAAAAGCTTTTATGTTATATTTTGACACTGGTGATGGATGAATCAAGTGAGAAGTTATACACTTGCTTGATTTGCTGGAGAAGGAATAGAGATAAATTACAGCTGGGGAGGCCACATAGGAGCCAACTGAACTCAAGACCAAATCACTGTATAAATGATGGATATGAAAGATACTTATGAAACCAGGCTCTGTGCTTCCCCACTCACCTATAGTCCCAAGATAAAGAGGGAAAATAAATACTTTCTTTGGGCTGGGGAAGAGGGAAGTGGGGAGTTAGAGACAAAACCAGAGCCCTAGATCACTGAGAAGGGACCCCACACAATGCCACCTCCTCAGGAAGAGTCCAAGGCCGGGGAATCAAACCCCAAGAAATAGTTGGCAATCAGAGTGAAGGGGATGCATACTTTATCTTCTGGCAGTGAACCATTACTTTTTGAGGGATAGTGGGGCTGCCATTGGTTGCAAGTTTATGATACTCTAGTCTTTTGACTGGATCCTATTAGGGAAGAGACACCAGCTATGTCCCAGAAGTTCCTTCTTTGCTGAATAGCCATGTGACTCCTCATACATTTAACAGTGTGCTCCAAAAGTTTCTAAGAGCTAAAATGGGCGGCCATAACCCTTCGACTTTTTATGATACCAAGATATTTAGCTAACAATAAGGTTCCTTAAAGAGTGAGTCTCTCCATCCATGGTGAGGTTTTTCCATTGACATACTGGAAATGGGAAAGCTAGGAATAGAAGATACCAAGTTATGTAATGAAAGTGAGTGGTGAATTTTATACACACTCTCTAAAAAGCAGCATTATTTCCCTGCCATATTTCACAGTATTAACAGGAATAAAAGACTAATATGTTATAATAAAAGGGTAATAAAAGACAATTGTATATTTACCAGGAAATTAGTTGGGATGATTCATTTATTTTCTTTGTTATGATATTAAAAATACATCCAGTATTCCTTACAAGAGTACCATAAAAGATGAATGAGTTAAATTTCTCTAGGCAATTTTCAGCACTGAGAAAAGAGATGTCTTTTCAAACTAATGACTATTTCATGGATGCAATGGAGAGATATTCAGAATCTGTAATTCTCTTTGGCCCAAGAGTGAAGAGATAAGTGGTAATCATGCCTTCAAGGTAGAATTCATAATCAAATCCTTAATTAAACTCAATATGGAAAGTCTTTAATAAATATCAAAATCTGACTATCAGATTTTCTGGCAAATATTTAATGCTGTGTTTAGTATCTGCTATCTGAACATCACCATGGAAAAAATTAAGCCTTTCTTTTTATTTACTGGGTACATAGGACTATCAATGTCATATTTAAATGGAGAAGAATCCTATATTTTAATAACACACCTTCATATTATTCTTCTTTTACTTTACACATACTTAACAGTTTCTGGAGGAATTTCAATTCATTTTACTATCTTAAAATTTATAGTCATTATGTATTAAGTGAATACCATGTGGCTGATTCTTTCTCCAAGGAGTTTTTAATCAACCCTCTTATATTTCTTCCAACCAAAAATGTCACTGTCTTTCTTGACTCCTTTTTTGTGTCATACCTCACATCTGTCAGCAAACCCGTATCAGTTCTATCTCCAAAACAGAATTTTATCAATTCTTACCTCCCCTATTGCTACCATGTAGTCCAAGCTACCCCCATCTCTCACCTGAACTACTGTGCTAACCTACTCCAGGCCCCCTTTTCTCCTTCCCCTTCCCTGCTGCCATCTGTTCTCAACATTGGTCAGAGGATCCTATTCAAGCATAAGTCAGCTCTTGCCACTTCTAGGCTCAAAACCCTCCGGTAGCTTCTCAGCCCACTCTTGAAAGCCAAACTCTGTATGATGGCCTAAAAGATTCTTCATGTTCTAGATCCCCCTTCCTACTTTCTCCCCTGCATTCATGCCTTTATCTTCTGTTTCCATCCCTATCACCTTCATCTCAATCCCCATCCCTGCTGCATTTTCTCTTCTCTGCCCACACTGACTTTCTGGTGTTGGTGGAACATGCCAGGTTGATTCCAAATGCAGGCTGTCCCTTCTGCCTTGAGTGCTCCTCTCCTCCACAGCTTCTTGGCCCAGCCCTCCCTCCTACAGGTCTCACTCAAAAATCATGTTTTCTGTGATGCTTTCCCTGAGTTTGGCATCTAAGGTTTCATCTCCCTCTCTGGCATTGCATCTCTTCCTTTTTTGCTTTATATTCTCATTCGCATGTGTCATCACCTAACATACTGTATCATTCATATATTTATTTTGTTTATTATGTCTTCCCTACAAGAATGCCAGTGCCATGAGGGTAGAAATTTTTGTCTTATCAGTGCCCAGAACAGTTTTGGAAATACTTGTTAAATGAATGACTAACTGAAATATTTCATTCATGTGGATTAACCTTTATAAAATAAGTAAGGTATCTAAATGGTACAAGATTACCTGCTACATTTATATTGTTCTGAGAGGAAGGAGAACAAGTAAGGGACAAGTATTTTTATCCTTGGAAAGCAGTTGTTGGAGTTTCTTAGGAAAAAAAGTCATCTTCCTTGTACCAAGTATATGTAGGCTTCTAGAAAGAGACAGTTTCAGATGCTCATTGAAACAAGGGAATAATCCATTATAAACATCTTCTTTGAGTTTGAGAACACTCAAATTTTGGCAAAACGTCTACAAATTAGAATAGCCTGACTGGACAGGGAGTATAGCATAGCAGTTAAGAGAGAAACTCCAAAGTGAGAAAATCAGAATTTATATTGGACATTTGGGATGTTATGTCTATGAGAATTTGTGCAGGTTATTACATTACTTGCCTCAATTTCCATGTATGCAAAATGGGCATATTAACAGTACCTGCTTGTAGGATTGTTGTGAAGATTAAATGAATTAATTCATGTTGACAACTTAGAATAACGCTCGAATGTAATGTAGTGCTGATTATGTTGGAATTAGTATTTTCATCATATTGTTTTGACTGTAGGCACAATGTACTGGGCCATCTGGCATACCAAGGGAGATGGTGCCTTGGAAAGTGAGGTCAGAGAGGATGTGGAATTGGAAATGAATCACTGGTATTTAAGAAGAAACACAGAGTGGGGCCAAGGTGGTGAGAGGTTGAGGAACATGTCATGGTGGACAGCTCCAAAGCCAGATTGGAGAGTCATAATTGGACTTTCTGACAATCAACATGGCCTGTCAGGGGAGGCTGCAGGAAGAGGGGATTCCCAAAACTCCTGTCTTGATTATTCCTGCATTTCTGGTATTCCCTTAGAATGGTAAAGTGAAGTGGTGGGTGGAATCAGAGGAGGGGGAGCTGGCAGAGAAAGAGAAACAGTGCTTTATCTGTGACTGGATAATGCTATTCAGTAGGAGGAGTGTATAAAATATTCCCATTAAAAAATAGAGAAGCTGAGAATCTAAGAAGTAATTTGAAATAAAGCTGAAGATAGAGTTGAACATCCAGATGAAGTGGCAAAATTCTATCAGCCATTTGATGTTTCTGAATATCTTGGTGTCTAGCATTGTGTAGGTAAACTATCCAGCTGCTTGTCTAAATTCTCCATTTTTCATCCAGATGTTTCCATTTCTTATTGTACATGGATATATTTAATAATATTTATAGTTTAATTAGGCATTTATGAAAGCAATTATGAAGTTTGATTGGATATTCATAGTTTTGAAACTATAAAGAATGGCATAAAATGTTTGTACTGCTATAATAAAATTCTATTTTTATTTTGCAAAGATGTACTTGATTTTTCAATAGAGGAAAGAACTTTAAAAATTCAGTGTAATAACAAATTTGACGCATCTGTTCTTCCTGCACAGAATCCGAGACTTGTGGGGCTGACATGGGCCTTAGGTCACAGAGTGCTTATAAAAGAGGACCACTTCCATGAGACAAAGAGATCGCGGTAGAAGTCGTTTAAGATTTATACTGAGCTGAAAGCTGCCTTCCTGAAGGTTTTGCCAATGAAGACTTTCTCAGATTTTTGGGATTGTTGCTCAGAATCTATTTTCATCCCTCTCCATCAGGCCAATGCTTTAACTATTTAGAAACAACTCTCGTGTCTCTCCTGACTTCTCTCATGCTCATTCAATGTATCTTCTTTTTCTTACATCATTCTTCATATAATCTGGTATTGACACTCTCCTCTACCCTAATCTCAGTCTCCTGTATATACAGTTCTGTATTTTAATTTCCGTTGTAAACAGTAACACTGGTAACTAAATCTGATACTCTCCCTGGAGTCTGACCAGGTCAGAAGACAATGAGACTATTACATTTCTTATTTTGGGCACTATTGATATGCATGCAGCCCTCGTACTCAACAGTGCTTTTGAAGTTACATTTCCCTGCTGATTTCTATTATTTGACGTTAACTGAAACAGCTAGATTTTTAAAAATGTGAGTGGCTCTCTTTTTATCTCCTTCACCCTGTTTGGAGGCTTTGACTTTGCAATACTACTGAAAACATGACATTACTTTTCTCCCTATTGAGTTTTATCTTGTAAGCTTCTGCGCATCATTCTGCCTGTTCAGAAGTTTGAGTCTGTATCTAGTATGCTACCTATCCTTTCCATCTTTGAGTTAGCTGAAAACTGAGAAAGCCTGGTTTTAGTGTGTTTATTTAAGTATTTGATTAAAATTTGAATAAAACAGTGATAGACCTTTAGTATGTCCTCGGAGATATCTCTCCTGGTTGATGACAGACAGTGAGAACCTTTGAGCCATTCCTTGAATGCAACCCCTGGAGGATATCTGTGTTTATTTAGAATTTGTGGAATATCTTTGGGAATAAACATGTTTTATTTTGGAGTTTACAATTTGAGCACCTTAAGGGTTTCATTTATTGCTAAGAATTAGCATCTAATTAATTTGTTAAAATGTTTCAACAACAGCAAAGTAGGTAAAGAAAAAAAAGAAAAAAAAATGTTTGTTGCTACATGCAAGAAGTGAAGTTGAATTGTGCCCTGATTAATTGATTAAGGATGGTTCCTGTGGTGAATAATTATGTTCAATAACTGTCAATATAATTTGCAATCAATTATCACTTATAAAACCAGCCTATAGCAAACTCAGTTTTACGTGCATCCTAATGCAACTGTCACATTAGGAAGCGTGGCTTTCCATTTCTTTCATAATGTCCTTTGTTCAACAAATCATAATTGAAAGCTTTCACTTTATATCCAACAAGGTGCCTCTCTTCCACTTTCAGAAATTGCCTTAAAGCTTGTTTTTTCTTTTTTCTAGAAAGTCCACTGTGATTATGGCTATGGTCAGGAGTTAACCAGCCTGTGATAGATTGAATTTCTCACTATTCTTCACTCCCCTGTAGGGGGATTATACATCCATATCTTTGCCATGGCCTCATTGTGGGTGAAGAATAGTTTCCTATCCTTTGACTTTGGGGTTTTGGCATGTGACTTGCTTTGGTCAATGGGATGTTAGCAGACATGCCTTAGCAGAGGACTGAAATGTGCTTAAGTAGATGGGCTTGCCCTGTTGGAGATTACCATGAGAAGAGCTTCCCCAGGTACCTGCTACTCTTTCAGCCTAGACCTCAGAATGAAGACACACGGAACAGACCTGAGCCCAATCTGCGGCAGAGTCACGTCCAGTCAGACCCTCAATCTGAAGCAAAGTTGCCTACTGAGCCTAGCTTAGATGAGTTGAATCCTAGCTGACCTGCAGGCCTATGGGCATGGGAATAGATGTTTGTTCTTGTATGTCACTGAGTTTTGGGGCTGATTTTTTTGTTTACACAGCCTTTTCCTATTAAGTACTATTTCTTAATTCAAGAGGGAAATTTGTTGTTTATACTATTGCTTAAGTTTAGTAATAATTCATCTAGTCAAAATTTAGCTTCCAGGAAACTTTACTTATTTCTGGTGTAGTCAAGGACACAGAAGAGAGGATTACAGCTATAACCAGTGGCCCAAATAGATATAATGTTCACACACTAATACTCATATTTATTCCTAGGAGAATTCTTCTTCTTCAGACACTCAGGTATACTTATTCTAGTCCTTACATTCAATATAAAATCTTGGCTAGGTTGGTTTCCTCATCAGAAAAAATGTAAAAGTGAGATAAAATCTGTTCCAGCAGGTACATGAAAAGAAATATAGACAGTCTATGGCTAGATAGCAAGTGGGAAAACCTGCCAAGTATAACGGTCTGGGATTTTCAGTGTGGAGCTAGGAACCCACCTACTTCTGGAGGTTCTGAGAGCATTGATGTTATACAGCATGACCCAAAGCTGAGGTTCATAAAGATGCATCCTCTTGGGGCATAAGGCAGCAAGCTAGGGGGTATAGAAAATACAGGACTCATGTGTACACCTTTCTGAAATGTCTTTTTTTTTTTTCCAGCTTCATGATAAAATGGAACAGCAAGTCCTGGTTTTTCCTTTTTTTAAATGTACTAGTAGACTAAAAGGGGAGGAACCCCCCCTTTTTTTGGTCAAGTAAGGGCATTTCTCAACATCAGTTGATAAAGGAAGGCTTTTAAAAATATTAACTAAATGGGAGGAATGTAAACTTCCTAAAAGAGGTCATTTGGCAAAGTTTCAGTTTGAACCAGTATTAGGGAACCATTGATTTAAATTATTGACCTCATTCTTCAACAAACAAAGATACAGTATTAAATATAAAATTTAGATAATATTTTAAGATAAAAGTGGGGCATTTCGTGACTCTTGTCTTGGAGATGGATGTTGTCTCTTTTTCTGCTGGTAGCAGAAGTTGTCTAGAATAATTTGAGAGATTTTGTTCTGTTATTAAATCAAGCTGATGTTAGCCTATTTAAGAAAACAGGAAAATATACATGAAATGTATAATATATTATAAATTTATATGAATTAATGTAGCAAACCTTTCCTCAAATGGTTAAAATGTAAAAGACAATGACGCTTTAAATTCAGGAGTAAACTGTTATTTACCTGGAAATGTAACAGTGGAATCTCATTTGTTATCCATGTATTCTAGATAGCTGAGTCTCTATTGTATATCAATCAAGCAAATCTTACCTTTTTCAGGAAACTTCTAGTGAGATGTAGCAGTAAGTTGATTCACGGTGATTCTTAGAGCCAAAACATGTGAGCTTGTGTCCATGTCTGATCTCTATGTGGAAAGAAGAGAACATAGCATACATGAAGAATTCTGAGGGCCAACTCATCTTTCCTTCAAGCATCCTTCCTGGCTTGCAATTGCCTCCACTGGTGTGATTACTAGGACTGTTACAATGAAATACCACGCAAGGTAAGCCACACAGGCCACCAACGTTTTCTACCATGTGCTAGGAAGGATGAGAGACACAGACGTGCATTACTCCTGTCTTAAACAGTTTGTAATGTAGATGGAGAGAAAAGGCAGATAAGAGACACTAAAACAAAATAATAAAGATAAGGCGTTGTTAATTAATAACTAAACTATGTGTTCTCATTTCCAAGAGCTGTAGAAAGTTTGGGGAGGAGCGATCTCACGGGCCTGGAGTAGGAGGAAGGCTTCAGAGTCTGAAGATTAGGCCTTGATGGAGGGAGTGATTTTAGGGAGTCGACAGAAGCAGAGAGATCATCCCAGGACCTTGTCACATTGGTAGTTGGAGACCTGAATGGCAGGAACCCAACAGGAGCAGTGGAAAATAACTTTTAATGGTCAGCATTGTGCCAAGGATCTCAAGGGCACTAGAATTAGAATTAAAACAGGAGGAAATGGAAGGCTTTTGAGCAGGTAAGTGACCTGATGATGAGAAAGGTTGATGTGAACACAGGAATGACAAGAGGGCATAGTGAAATGCATATGTGAACCACTTTTTAACCCATAGGTTCTTTATTAATTTAGACAACTTAAGGGTACCCTGAGGAGATGAGATCAAGACCTTCGGATTACGAGACTTTCAAGCTGCTAGCTGCACTAAGAGGGCTTCTGAGGAGATGAGAGCAAACATAGGTAAGCTTCCTATGTTCTGGGAAAAGGAGGTGGTAATTTGAGGTTGGTAAATGTCCTAAGGATGATGGGACACTGGAGCGACCAATGCCACTTCACAATTTGACTTTAGGCATGTTGGGAGGTGCATTTGATAAACAGTTTCAGGGGTCATGAACAAGCTCTGGGATATTAGGAAAGCCAACCCCTCCTGCCTCCAGAAAATTAGAAAAGGACAATGCTAGGTCTTTTGTCTTTTAAAAGAAAGATCATCAGTCCATGGTGGTAAAAACAATGGCTACTAGAGATAGTCTTACATACCTGCAGCAAAATTCTCCAACTCTAAGATCACAGCAGAAATGTACTTTTATGGGGCACTTTCTATGTTATTTCATTTAATCAAATACAAATGTCAACTCTGTGAAGTAAATATTGCTAGTTTCATTTAACACACCAAGGGGTGAATGTTCAGTAAAGGTTACATGATGATAAAAGCAAAACCAGGACTGCCATGCTAGTCTTCTGACCACAGAAATCTTTTCCCTGCTCTGTTCTTTTTTCTTATAACCTGGAAAGGGGAACAAGCATTTCAGAAGACACGCATTGCTGGAGAGAGTGAAACTATGCATCAGGGAAAATGGCATTTTGTTTAAGAACTCAATGGAAAATAAAAGCAACACATTCTTGGATGTGTACATTTATGAATTCCTCTTGGTCTCTATACAAGAAGTGCTGTTTGAGATGAAAGTTCTCTATACTGAAATATAGGGGACCAAAAAAAAGGTTTCAATTCTCAATCAAGAATGTACAGACATGAAGCAGGAGAATTGCTTGAACCTGGAGGCAGAGGCTGCAGTAAGCTGAGATTGCACCACTGCATTCCAGCCTGGGTGACAGAGTGAGACTCTGTCTCAATTAAAAAAAAAAAAGAGAGAGAGAGAATATGCAGACAATAAGACAGTGTTTTTCATTCTGTGTTCAGAGATGCCAAGCAGCAGGTGAGTGAATGAGATGGGACCATCATGATATCTGGTACCTCTTGATTTCTCCCATCATAAATGCTCTGCTTTTTAAGACAAGCATTTATTTTCACATACTTATAAGATTTCCTTTGATAGAGGGTTATACAACTT
Source organism: Saimiri boliviensis (assembly GCF_048565385.1). NCBI lineage: Eukaryota > Metazoa > Chordata > Mammalia > Primates > Cebidae > Saimiri > Saimiri boliviensis. The sequence goes on along the minus strand of NC_133450.1, from coordinate 53,337,754 downwards.
AAAAGAGAGGGCCAGTTTCCAAGTCTAGTTTTTTTCTTTTCCCCCAAATGCCGTCAGCTGAACAACTCAATTGGATTTGTTCTGAAATCAAACTGGCTTTTATGTTTGCTGCTACAAATGATACAAAGCAGAATATGTTATAAGTGTTAGAAAATAAGACCAAGATAGTCAAATAATGACTAATATTCTTGCATAACCATTCAAGTGAGAAAAAATCTGACTCCAGCAGAAAAGCAACCATGACAACCTCATACATAATAGCCACTGCTTTGAGATCTTTTGGGTAAATGTAAGATGAACTTGCTCTCGGAAAAACAAATGGTACATAGAAATAAGTGTTACGCACAGCAAGGACTCAGAGACACCTAGAAACATCACCGCTGAGATCCTTTTTTCTCTTGTTATAGATAATCTGCCACCCAGGCTGGAGTGCAGTGGTATGATCATAGCTCACTGTAGCTTCAAATTCCTGAGCTCAAGTGATCCTCTCACCTCAGCCTCCCAAGTAGCCGGTACTACAGGTGCATGCCATCATGTTTGGATAATTAATTTTTTTGTTGTTGTTGTTAAAGATGAGGTCTCATTATGTTGACTAGGCTGGTCTCAGACTCCTAGCCTCAAGCAATTTTCTTGCCTCAGCCTTCCAAAATGCAGGGATTAGAAGCATGAGCCACTGCATGTGGCATCACTTAGATCTTTATGGGAGTTTTAGGAATAAAATTCAATAGAAAGAATCTGAACATTTAAAAAGTCCTTGAAATATATTCTTGGTGTGGCTCTCCAAACTAGTTTTATTCCTTTGCTCTACCAAAACTCATCAAAATGTTATGAGAATGATAATTTCTCCATAACATCACTAGCTTGGTATTAAGAGTTTAAAAATCTTTGCAGCCACCAGTGTTTAAAAAAGCCCCAGTTGAAGGAGGTACACCTGTTTTGATCAACTGGTGCCCTGAGTTGCTGGCCTTCATTATGAGAGAGTGAAATTGTACAGAGAGGACCTAGGAAAAGTGTCCTAATTTGTGCCATTTTGTGAAAGTTAACAGCTTATCCTTGGGAATCAGGCTTTCCATAGAGGATAGGTTCATTTAAATAAGTGTTATAGTTAGCAATCTATGACTGCAGAACAATCTGTGATAATTTGAACTTTTGAATAACCAACCACAGTCTAATGTTTGAAAAGCTGTAAAAAAAGACTTCATCACAAATCACAATTGAAGATGGAGACTTTTATAATTCTGCTCCAAAGTGTTCTATTTTAAACATCCTATAGGTAAATAGAAGTAAATGACATGTATTTAAATTAGATTTGTTCTCAAACCTGTTTCAACTTGAGCAATTGCTGTAATAAAATTTCCTCTAATATCCTTGTTTTACTGCCATTGGTTTAAAGAAACCCTAAATCTGAAGCTATTTCTGAAATTGAAGATTGAACGTAATTGATATTAAGTACCATTAAGCTCATTATTGGTCTTGTAAAGATATATTTCTATATTCTCTGGGACAGATATCATCTCCAGGAAAAGAAAGCTTATTTATTATACGTTTCCTCTATTCAATTCTATTCACCAAACTATGTCATGTAATGTGCTAGCCACTGGGTACTGGAAAAAATGAGGAATAAAGTAGTTTCTTCAAGAAGCTAGGCCTAGAGGTGGGTGGCATATGTCCATGTTCACAAGTAAGAATGTTGCTATAATAGAGGCACACATAATATAAGGGCTTGGAAACACAAATTCTAAGTTAATAATTCTGCAGTCACAGTAGGGGAAATGGCAGAAAAAAGGTCAGGGAAACCAATAAGAAATGGCATGTCAGCTGGGCCTTAATCGATAAATAGGAGTTTGTCAGGTAGGTAAGGGGGAAAGGGGGTTACAGACAATGGGAAGAGTCTGTCCAAAGGACTGAAGGTCTGAAAAATCAGGACATGGTAGGAAATCTGCTGCGCTTAGAGATATGGCCACACACATGGGGAGAGGCTGCACAGGAGCCTGCAAATCTTAACCAGGCAGACTGCAAACTGCCTAGTTATTTGTTCATTGTGGATATTGGGCTACAGTGTACTTTTACTCAAAATTCTATACTCATTAGACAGGCTCTCACTTCACTGCCTCTGTAAAGGATTGCATTTCATTTCTTCTAAGAATGTATACAAATGGAAAAGAAAGATTTTTTAAAAGGAATTCCAATACATTTATTTCCAACAACGTTCATTTGTATTTGATTTTCTAAAAGAAACAGACATCCAGTGTATGGATCTGTAGAAATGAGTGTGATTTTACTAAAATATTTATTTCTACAGAACCATATCATTTCTATCACATCTTTCCTATTCGATAATAAAAAGTCCTTAAAATGAATGACAAGCCAATGGTATAGTATTATCTCCACTAGGGATTCTTAGATATTGTCAGTGTTTGAATAGTGTATTTTTTTCATGGGAACGAGCAAATTGTGGGCTCTTAACAAAAAGCATCTCAGAGAATTCTTTTGATGATGATGAATTTTATCTTTGCATACGAGGTTATGCTGGGTGATTTCTAATGCATCTCTCTTTCTCTCTCTGACTCTCTGTCTCCTCTCCCCCTACCTCACTACCTCTCTGCTTGTGTACAGGTTAACCACAAAGTCTGGAAACACAATAACTTTATTTTATATGTATTTTACTATTAACCAATCATTTATTAACCTGTGTCTCCAGACTTAGCGGCTAGCCTATAGTTCTAAACTGACTGATGTTGAGATTAGTCAAATATATTTTGATAAAATGAGATGCCTAAAAGTGATTGGTTCTATTTAAGTAGGGTTTACTTTGCTGGATCTGCTTGTCACTTTTGGGGCCTATTTTAGATAAGCTGATTATTTTCTCTCAGAAAGCAGCTATATTTGGTGCTCTATCTGTATAGGTTCATAAAGGAACAACTGAATTAAAATGAACAGTTCATCGTAGACCTGGCCAAAATGGATGTAAAATGGGATGATAGAAGCTAAGGTGGAGGCCATGAAAGACTGATGTCTACATATGGAGATTGTTAGCTTGACTCTGCACAGAATATTTCAGCTATATATCTAAGGATAAGAGTTATACATCACTGTTGGCTATTCCATACTCTTCTGGCCATGAACTAGAATACTTTGGAAAGTGTATGTTGAGCCTCTCTTAGTGTCCTGAATGTGGCTGTGTGTCTCAGTAAGGAGTTGCTAAGATGTTTCTCCTTTCCTACCCAAGGTCCTCCAAGTCAGGCCACCAATAGCTTACATGATAACTTTGTGAAAACTGGGGAAAAGTTTCCCCATCTGATACGGTTTGGCTTTGTGTCCCTACCCAAATCTCATTTTGTAGCTCCCAGAATTTTCATGTGTTGTGGGAGGGATCCAGTGGGAGGTAATTGAATCATGGGGGCAGGTCTTTCCCATGCTGTTCTCATGATAGTGAATAAGTCTCATGAGATCTGACGGTGTTATAAGGGGGAGTTTCCCTGCACAAGCTCTCTCTTGGCCTGCTGCCATCTATGTAAGATGTGACTTGCTCCTCCTTAATTTCTGCCATGATTGTAAGGCTTCCCCAGCCAAGTGGCACTGTAAGTCCAATTAAACTTTTTTTTTTTTTTGTAAATTGCCTAGTCTCCGATATGTTTTTGTCAACAGCATGAAAAAGGACTAATACAGTGTCTTCTCTATGGTCCTGGGGCAAGGATTAGGGATGGAGCACAAAAGGGATTTTAGGCACTTTGTCCTGGAAACAATCTGCCTAATTACATATGATGGCTTCATCTCCATTGTCTAGTGCCAGGCATCTCTGGGGTATTAATATTTAAGGGAGAATCCCACTGTCTACTTTTGGTTTAACATTTACATACATACATAGGTAATTAGAATACTTTCTCTTAATACTTGATATGATTATAGTATATATACTAAAACTTAATGTGGACGTAGCATTTCAAGTTTTCTATTTTTTTCTAACTTCCTTTGTTTCATTTATGACAAACTTTAGTTTTGAAAAAACTTTACAAGATTTCACCCCATCTGTTTCTGATATTGATTATTCTAAACCAGAAAAGAGAGTGTGAATTTATAAAATATCTGGGCAGTAAAGCAGATGGTCAAGAGTGTCTATAGAAATTCACTTAACATCCACAAGTCCAGAGGATGCAGAGTTATCTTGCTGCTTAGTTGAGATGAGAGAGAGAGAAAATGTGTTCAGAAAGTCATATAACAACGTCACTTCCAGGTTTACTTATGCTTCATAATTATTTACTCTTTGTGGTAGGAAGAAAAAGGGACTCTCAAAGATGTCCACATTTGAATCTGTGGAACCTATGAATATGTTACTTTATATGGCAAAAGGAACTATGCAGATATGAGAAAAATTGAGGACCTTGAGATGGGGAGATCGTCCTGGATTAATTGAGTAGGCCCAAGTTAATAAAATGAGTTCTTAAAAGAACCTTCCCTCTGAGATGAAAGTCAGAGGGAGACGTGGCTATGGAAGAATGGTCAGAGGGCAATGCAAAGGTGCTGGCTTTGAATATGGAAGAAGGGGCCATGAGCCAAGAAATATGGTTGATTTCTAGGAGCTGTTACAGCCAAGAAAACATATTATTCTCTAGACTCTCCAGAAGAAATCTAGCCTCACTGATACCTTAATTTTAGCCCTGAAAGACCCATTTCAGCGCTCTGACCTACAGAACCATAAAATCATAAGTTTGTAGTGTTTTAAGCCACTAAATTTGTGGTAATTTATTATAGCAGTAACAGAAGATCAATACATGCTTTGTGCATGTAATACTAAATTACAGGCTTATGTAGTTATGTAAATTGCAGGCTTATGTTTGTCTTAGGTCAGCTCGCTCTTTATTTTTAGAGATAGCACCTTTCTCTGTCATCAGGCTAGAGTGCAGCAGTGTGATGATAGGAAGCTCACAAGAACTTCAAATTCCTGGGCCTAATCCATCTTTCCATCAATGTCTCCCCTGTAGCTAGGACTAGATGCATTTTTCAGCACACCTGGCTAATCTTTTTTGGCTTTTCTTCCTTTTTCTTTTTCTTTCTTTCTTTTTTTTTTTTTTTTTTTTTTGTAGAGATGGGGGTCTCACTATTTTTCCCAGGCTGATCTCAAACTCCTGTGCTCAGGCAATCCTCCTGTACTGGCCCTGCCAAAGTTCTGGGATTACAGGTATAAGCCAGCTGTGGTCCCAAAACTTTGGCAGGGCCAATACAGGAGAATTTCAAAGACTTTCAAAGACTTTCTGCGGCACTTAGTTTTTAAAATTAAAACAATATATTTTGAACATCTGTGCATCAAAGGACCTTACCAACAGAGAGAAAAGGTAATTGATGACCTGGGAGAAAATATTTGAAGATTATATATCTTACAAGGGACTAATATCCAGAATACATAAAGAACTCCTACAAATCAACAACAAAACACCAAGCAACTTTATTTAAAAATAGGCAAAGAATTGAATAGAGATTTCTTTTAAGAATATATATAAATTGCCAATATACACTTAAAAGGATGGTCAATATCACTAATCATTAGGGAAAACCAAATCAAAATCTCAATGCAAGTCAAAATAACTTCATATCCATTAGGATGCTTATTACTAAGAAAACAGAAAATAAAACTGTTAGAATGGATATGAAGTTACTTTGAAGTTTTTTCCAATGCATTGTTGGTGGGAATGTAAAATAGTGAACTTGCTGTGGAAAACAGTATGATGATTCATCAAAACATTAAACAGAATTACTTTATGATCTAGCATTTTCTCTTCTGGGCATATCCCTAGGAGAATTGAAAGCAGATCCACAAACAGATATCTGTATACTCATGTTTATAGCAGCAGTATCACAATAGGCAATGTTGGAAACAAACAAATTATCCATTGACAGATGAATAGTAAACAACATATGTTCTATACATACAATGGAATATTATTCAGCCTTAAAACGTAATGAAATTGGGGATCCCGGATAAAAGATGGCCAAATAGGAACAGCTCCAGTCTGCAGCTCCCAGTGAGATCAATCAGAAGGTGGGTGATTTCTACATTTCCAATTGAGGTACCTGGCTCACTCACTGGGACTGGTTAGACAGTAGGTGCAGCCCACAGAGGGTGAGCCAAAGCAGGCTCGGGGGTCATCTCACCTGGGAAGCATCAGGGGTTCAGGGAACTCCCTCCCCTAGCCAAGGGAAGCCATGAGGGATTGTGCCATGAGGGATGGAACTATCTGGCTCACATACTATGCTTTTCCCATGGTCTTTGGAACCCACAGACCAGGAGATTCCCTTAGGTGCCTATGCCACCAGGGCCCTGGGTTTCAAGCACAGAACTGGGCAGCTGTTTGGGAAGATACTGAGCTAGCTACAGGAGTTTTTTTCATACCCTGTGGCACCTGGAATGCCAGAGAGACAGATCCATTCACTCCCCTGGAAAGGGGACTGAAGCTGGGGAGCCAAGTGATCTAGCTCAGTGGATTCTACCCCATGGAGCCCAGCAAGCTAAGATCCACTGGCTTGAAATCTTGCTGCCAGCACAGCAGTCTGAAGTCAACCTGAGATGCTTGAGCTTGGTGGGGAGAGGGACATCCACCATTACTGAGGTGTGAGTAGGCAGTTTTCCCCTCACAGTGTAAACAAAGCTGCTGGGAAGTTTGAACTGGATGGAGCATACCACAGCTCGGCAAAGCTGCTATAGCCAGGTTGCCTCTCTAGATTCCTTCTCTCTGGGCAGGGCATTTCTGAAAAAACGCAGCAGCCCCAGTCAGGGGTATTAGATAAAACTCCCATCTGCTTGGGACAGAGTACCTGGGGGAAGGGGTGGTTGTGGGCACAGCTTCAGGGGACTTAAAAGTTCCTGCCTGTCAGCTCTGAAGAGAGCAGCATATTTCTCAGCACAGCACTTGAGGTCTGCTAAGGGACAGACTGCCTCCTCAACTGGGTCCCTGACCACTGTGCCTTCTGACTGAGAGACACCTCCCAGCCGGGGTCAACAGATACCTCATACAAGAGAGCTCCAGCTTACATCTTACAGGTGCCCCTCTGGGATGAAGCTTCCAGAGGAAGGAACAGGCAGCAATCTTTGCTGTTCTGCAGCCTCCAGTGGTGATACCCAGGAAAACAGGATCTGGAGTGAACCTCCAGCAATCTTCAGCAGACCTGCAGCAGAGGGACCTGACTGTTAGAAGGAAAACTAACAAACAGAAAGGAATAGGATCAACATAGACAAAAAGGACGTCCACACAGAAACCCCATCCAAAGGACACCAACATCAAAGACTAAAGGTAGATAAATCCATGAAGATGAGGAAAAACCAACACAAAAAGGCTGAAAACTCCAAAAACAAGAATGCCTCTTCTCCTCCAAAGGATCACAACTCCTCACCAGCAAGGGAACAAATCTGGATGGAGAATGAGTTTGACAAATTGATAGAAGTAGGCTTCAGAAGGTGGGTAATAACAAACTCTTCTGAGCTAAAGGAACATGTTCTAACCCAATGTAGGAAGGCTAAGAACCTTGAAAAATGATTAGAGGAACTACTAACTAGAATAACCGGTTTAGAGAAGACATAAATGACCTGTTGGAGTTGAAAAACACAGCACGAGAACTTCCTGAATAATATACAAGTATCAATAGCTGAATTGATCAAGCAGAAGAAAGGATATCAGAGATTGAAAATCAACTTAATGAAATAAAGCATGAAGGCAAGATTAGAGAAAAAAGAATGAAAAGGAAAAGCCTCCAAGAAATATGGGACTATGTGAAAAGACCAAACCTACATTTGATTTGTGTACCTGAAAGTAACGAGGAGAATGGAACCAAGTTGGAAAACACTCTTCAAGATACTATCCAGAAGAACTTCCCCAATCTGGCAAGACAGGCCAACATTCAAGAAATTCAGAGAACACCACAAAGATACTCCTCGAGAAGAGCAACCCCAAGACACATAATCATCAGATTCACCAAGGTTGAAATGAAGAAAAAAATGTTAAAGGCAGTTAGAGAGAAAGTTCGGGTTACCCACAAAGGGAAGCTCATCAGACTAACACCAGCTCTCTCTGCAGAAACCCTACAAGCCAGAAGAGTGGGGGCCAATATTCAACATTCTTAAAGAAAAGGATTTTCAACCTAGAATTTCATATCCAGCCAAACTAAGCTTCATAAGTGAAGGAGAAATAAATTCTTTACAAACAAGCAAATGCTGAGAAATCTCTCAGGAGATTTATCACTACCAGGTCTGCCTTACAAGAGCTCCTGAAGGAAGCACTAAATATGGAAAGAAAAAACCAGTACCAGCCACTGCAAAAACATACCAAATTGTAAAGACCATCAACACTATGAAGAAACCATATCAACTAACACGCAAAATAACCAGCTAGCATCATAATGACACGATCAAATTCACACATAACAATATTAACCTTAAATGTAAACAGGCTAAATACCCCGATTAAAAGACACAGATGGGCAAATTCGATAAACAGTCAAGACCCATCAATGTGCTGTATTCAGGAAACCCATCTCACATGCAAAGACAAACATAAGCTTAAAATAAAGTGATGGAGGAATATTTACCAAGCAAAAGGAAAGGAAAAAAAAAAAAAAAAGCAGGGGTTGGCCAGGCACAGTGGCTCACGCCTGTAATCCCAGCACTTTGGGAGGCCAAGCCAGGTGGACCATGAGGTCAGTAGATTGAGACCATCTTGGCTAACACAGCTAAACCCTATCTCTACTAAAAATACAAAAAATTAGCCAGGTGTGGTGGCACATGCCTGTAGTCCCAGCTACTGGGAAGCTGAGGTAGGAGAATCGCTTGAAACTGGGAGGCAGAGGTTGCAGTGAGCCAAGATCACACCATTGCACTCCAGCCTGGGTGACAAGAGCAAGACTTCATCTCAAAAAAAAAAAAAAGCAGGGGTTGCAATCCTAGTCTCTGATAAATCAGAATTTAAACCAACAAAGATCAAAAAAAGACAGAAGGGCAATTATATAATGGTAAAGGGATCAATGCAATAAGAGATAACTATCATAAATATATATGCACCCTATACAGGAGCATCCAGATTCATAAACCAAGTTCTTAGGGACCTACAAAGAGACTTAGACTCCCACACAACAATAGTGGGAGATATTACTACCCCATTGTCAATATTAGACAGATCAACAAGACAGAAAATTAACAAGGATATTCAGGACTTGAACTCAGCTCTGGACCAAGCAGACCTAATAGACATCTACAGAACTCTCTACCCCAAATCAACAGAATATACATTCTTCTCAGCACCACATCACACTTATTCTAAAATAAAACTGCATAATTGAAAGTAAAACACTCCTCAGCAAATGCAAAAGAATGGAAATTGTAACAAACAGTCTCTCAGACCACAGTGCAATCAAATTAGAACTCAGGATTAAGAAATGCATTCAAAACCCCACAACTTCATGGAAACTGAACAATCTGCTCCTGAATTACTACTGGGTAAATAACAAAATTAAGACAGAAATAAAGTTCTTTGAAACCAATGAGAACAAAGACACAATGTACCAGAACCTCTGAAACACAGCCAAAGCAGTGTTTAGAGGGAAATTTATAGCACTAAATGACCACAGGATTAAGCAGGAAAGATCTAAAATCAACGCCTTAACATCACAATGAAAAGAACTAGAGAAGCAAGATCAAATACACTCAAAAGCAGAAGACAAGAAATAACTAAGATCAGAACAGGGCTGAAGGAGATAGAGACATGAAAACCCCTTCAAAAAATGAATCCAGGAGCTGGTTTTTTTTTAGAAGATCAACAAAATATATAGCCCACTAGCCAGACAAATAAGGAAGAAAAGAGAGAAGAATCAAATAGACATAATAAAAAATGATAAAGGGATTATCACCATTGATCCCACAGAAATACAAACTACCATCAGAGAATACTATAAACATCCCTATGCAAATAAACTTGAAAATCTAGAAGAAATGGATAAATTCCTGGACACATACACCCTCCCAAGACAAAACCAGGAAGAAGTCAAATCCCTGAGTAGACCAATAAGTTCTGAAAAGGGGCGGTAATTAACAGCCTGCCAATCAACAAAAGCCCACAACCAGGCAGATTCACAGCTGAATTCTACCAGAAGTATAAGAAGAAGCTAGTATCATTCCTTCTGAAACTATTTCAAACAATAGAAAAAGAGGGACTCCTTTCTAACTCATCTTCTGAGTCCAGCAGCATTCTCATACCAAAACCTGGCAGAGATACAACAAAAAAATAAAATTCCAGGCCAATATCCCTGATAAACATCAATGCGAAATCTTCAATAAAATACTGGCAAACTGAATTTAGCAGCACATTAAAAACCTTATTCACCACAATCAATCAGCTTCATCCCTGGGATGCACGTCTGGTTCAACATATGCACATCAGTAAATGTAATCCATTACATAAACAGAACCAATGACAAAACCACAGATTACCTCAATAGATGCAAAAAGGCCTTTGATAAAATTCGACACCCCTTCAGGCTAAAAACTCTTAATAAACTAGGTAATGATGGAATGTATCTCAAAATAATATGAGCTATTTATGACAAACCCACAGCCAATAGCATACTGGATGGACAAAGGCTGGAAGCATTCTCCTTGGAAGCCAGTGCAATGGATGACAAGGATGCCCTCTCTTACCAGTCCTATTCAACACAGTATTGGAAGTTCTGGTCAGGGCAATCAGGCAAGAGAAAGAAGTAAAGAGTATTCAGGTAGGAAGAAAGGAAGTCAAATTGTCTCTGTTTGCAGCTGACATGATTGTCTATTTAGAAAATCCAATTGTCTCACGCCGGGCACGGTGGCTCAAGCCTGTAATCCCAGCACTTTGGGAGGCCGAGGCGGGTGGATCACGAGGTCGAGAGATCGAGACCATCCTGGTCAACGTGGTGAAACCCCGTCTCTACTAAAAATACAAAAAATTAGCTGGGCATGGTGGCGCGTGCCCGTAATCCCAGCTACTCAGGAGGCTGAGGCAGGAGAATTGCCTGAACCCAGGAGGCGGAGGTTGCGGTGAGCCGAGATCGTGCCATTGCACTCCAGCCTGGGTAACAAGAGCGAAACTCCGTCTCAAAAAAAAAAAAAAAAAAAAAAAAAAAAGAAAATCCAATTGTCTCAGCCCAAAATTTCCTTATGGTAATAAGCAATTTCAGCAAAGTCTCAGGATATAAAATCAATGTGTAAAAATCACAAGCATTCCTATACACCAATAATAGATGAACAGAGAGCCAAATCATGAGTGAACTCCCATTCACAATTGCTACAAAGAGAATAAAATACCTAGGAATACAACTTACAAGGGATGTAAAGGACCTCTTCAAGGAGAACTACAAACCACTGCTCAAGGAAATAAGAGAGTACACAAACAAGTGGACAAATATTCCATGCTCATGGGTCAGAAGAATCAATATCATGAAAATGGCCATACCGCCCAAAGTAATTTATAGATTCAATGCTATTCCTATCAAGCTACCATTGACTTTCTTCACAGAATTAGAAAAAACTATTTTAAATTTCATATGGAACCAAAAAAGAGCCCACATAGCCAAGACAATCCTAAGGAAAAAAAAAAAAAAAAAAAAGCTGGCAGCATCATGCTACCTGACTTCAAACTATATTACAACTATATTACTGTACTCAAAACAGCATGGTACTGGTATCAAAACAGAGATATATACCAATGGAACAGAATAGAGGCCTCAGAAATAATGCCATCTGATATTTGACAAACCTGACAAAAACAAGCAATGGGGAAAGGATTTCCTATTTAATAAATGGTTTTGGGAAATCTGGCTAGCCATAGGCAGAAAGCTGAAACTGGATCCCTTCCTTACACCTTATACAAAAATTAACTCTAGATGGATTAAAGATTTAAACACGAGGCCTAACATCATAAAAACTCTAGAAGAAAACCTAGGCAATACCATTCAAGACATAGGTATGGGCAAGGACTTCATAATTAAAACACCACAAGCAATGGCAACAAAAGCCAAAATAGACAAATGGGATCTAATTAAACTTAAGAGCTTCTGTACAGCAAAAGAAACTATCAATAGAGTGAATTGGCAACCAATAGAATGGGAAAAAATTTTTTGCAACCTACCCTTCTGACAAAGGGCTAATATCCAGAATCTACAAAGAACTTAAACAAATTTACAAGAAAAAAACAACCCCATCAAAAAGCGGACAAAGGATATGAACAGACACTTCAAAAGAAGACATTTATGCAGCCAATAAACATATGAAAAAAAGCTCATCATCGCTGGTCATTAGATAAATGCAAATCAAAACCTCATTGAGATACCAACTCATGCCAGTTAGAATGGCAATCATTAAAAAATCAGGAGACAACAGATGCTGGAGAGAATGTGGAGAAATAGGAACACTTTTACACTGTTGGTGGGAGTGTAAATTAATTCAACCATTGTGGAAGACAGTGTGGTGATTCATCAAGGGTCTAGAACTAGAAATACCGTTTGACCCAGTAATTTCATTACTGGCTGTATACCCAAAGGATCATATATCATTCTGTTATAAAGACACATGCACATGTATATTTATTGAGGCACTGTTCATAATAGCAAAGACTTGGAACCAACCCAAATGCTCATCAATGATAGACTGGATAAAGAAAATCTGGCACATGTACACCATGGAATACTATACAGCCATAAAAAAGGATGAGTTTATATCCTTTGCAGGGACATGAATGAAGCTAGTAACCATTATTCTCAGCAAACTGACACAAGAACAGAAAACCAAATACTGCATGTTCTCACTCATAAGTGGGTGTTGAACAATGAGGACACATGGACACAAGGAGGGTAACATCATACACCTGGGCCTTGAGGGTGGGGGTCTAGGGGAGGAATAGCTGGGGGTGGGGGAATTGGGGAGGGATAGCATTAGGAGAAATACCTAATGTAGATGATGGGGCAATGGATGCAGCAAACCACCACCATGGCATGTGTATACCTATGTAACAAACCTGCATGATCTACACATGTACCCTAGAACTTACAGTATAATAAATAAATTTTAAAAATTGTTATTTTTGCATAGGTAAATGAGTGATAGAGAAAACAGGTTAATGTTATGAAAAACTAACTTTATTATTTAATTAAACTAAGTAAACCACGCTATAAAAAATAAAAAGTCAAGACACAATAGATGCTGGAGAGGATATTGAGAAATACAAATGCTTTTACACTGTCGGTGGGAGTGTAAATTAGTTCAACCATTGTGGAAGACAGTGTGGCGATTCCTCAAGGATCTAGAACCAGAAATACCATTTGACTCAGTAATCCCATTACTGGTTATATACCCAAAGGATTATAAATTATTCTACTATAAAGACACATGCACATGTATGTTTATTGCAGCACTCTTCACAACAGCAAAGACTTGGAGCCAGCTCAAGTGCTCATCAATCATAGACTGGATAAAGAAAATGTGGCACATATACACCAGGGAGTACTATGCAGCCATAAAAAGAATGAGTTTATGTCATTTATAGGGACATGAATGAAGCGGGAAGCCATCTTTCTCAGCAAACTAACACAGGAACAGAAAACTAAACACCACATGTCTTCACTCATAAGTGGGTGTTGAACAATGAGAACACATGGACACAGGGAGGAAACATCACACACTGGGACCTGTCGGTGGGTGGGGCGCTTGCGGAGGATAGCATTAGGAGAAATACTTAATGTAGATGACTTGTTGATGGGTACAGCAAACTACCATGGCATGTGTATACCTATGTAACAAACCTGCACGTTCTGCACATGTATCCCAGAATTTAAAGTACAATAAAATAAATAAATAACAAAAACAAAAAAGGAATGAAATTTTGACACCTTCAAAACACAGGTAAGCCTTGCAGATATTATTCCAGGTGAAATAAACCAGACATGAAAAGACAAATATCCTATGATGCTTACTTCTGAGAGTTACCTGAAGTAGTCAAATTCATAGAGACAAAATGTAGCATGGTGGTGGCCAGGGCCTGAAAGAGGGAATGGGAGTTATTGTTTAATGAGTAAGGAGTTCAGTTTAGAAAGATGAAAAAGTTCTGGAGATTGATGGTGGTGATTATTTCATAGTAATGTAAATGTACTTAATGCTGCTGAGCTGTACACTTAAAATGGTACATTTTATGTTATGTATATTATGCCAAATTAAAGAAAAAGTAACATTCTTTGAGAACAGAAAACAAAATGAGATTGGTTCGGGCACATTTCAGAAATGGTAAGGAAAGCATAACAATAGAGAAGGGTCTTTGTAGAGCAGTGATTCTCAGATAGGGGAAATTTTTATTTCCTAGAGGACATCATGCAATATCTGGAAACTTATTTGGTTGTCACAGTTGAAGGTTGCTATTGGCATCTTGTGGGTAGAGGTAGGGATGCTGCTAAACATCCCTGATGAGGTGTACAGAACAGCCCCTCCACAACAAAGAATTATCTAGCCCCAAATTTTAATAGCACCAAGGGTAAGAAACTGTGTTGTGGAAATATTGGGTAATGTGCTTGAATAGAGTTAAAGGAACTGATGAGATGAGTATCTATCTTAAATGGCAAGCCAGGGAGTTTGCAGTGCATGCATTGGTTAATACATTCTTTAAGTTGGGGGAAGGAGGACTTAACGGCGATTGAGAAAGGTTCATCATAGGAAGATGGATGAGATGTAAGGAAAGATTAAAGTTGGGAGACCAAATAGGCAGTTGCTGTGGTAATCTAGTAGTGTCGAAAAATCTGTAATGCTCCATGTCATTTCGTATGGCAGATATTGCTATAAGGGCTTCATATATGTTAACTTCTTTGTCTTCATAATGTTTGTGCTATAATCATCATTCTCATTTTGAAGGGGAAATCAGAAACAGAGTAAGTGCCAAAGGTCATTAAAGGATGGATGGAGGTAGGCTTTGAACCCAGGAAATCTGTGCTTTGTTTTCCAGCTTATAGTTTTTATTTATTATTATTTTTAACGCCTGGATACATCACCTTTTTTCTTGCTTGGAAAATTAGGTTTATGGTTAAGTAGAATGAGGGAATTATCTAGACTTTCCTACCTCCTTTCTACGTTAGGCTGAGTTTGAGGAAGATGGAGACAGTTGAGAAGATAGCAACCAGTTTTTTGAAGTTTATAAAATTGCTTCTAGGGAAGATTAGATTGAGAGTGGGTGAATTAAATATATAGGTTGGAGGAGGTGAATAATCAGGGAGAGATTGCAATTTCTCACCCACAAGCTCTCAAATTCTGACTCTCCAAAAGCTTCAGCAGGCTGTAGATGCCATTTCAATGACATGCATCAAACTTGAAAAACACAATCTAGGCCAGGATTGTCACTCCACCTCCTACTCCCCAGTAACACTCTCTCATCCTGAGCACTTCCCACTCTATAATCCTTTCCCATGAAAAGGTCGATGGCCATGCCCTGCTGTGATGGTCTATGGCCTGTTTAGGGGATGAAATGGTCTGTGCCACTGAGGAAGGAAGGGGGAGAAAAAGGATTCTTTATTTTATTGAGAGCACATCACACTTGACTCCTTGCCTGCTCTTTATAAATAGTATTGCAGTTTGCAGTAGCTCTGAAGATCTAGGAAAGGCTGAAAAGCTTCTGGCCCAATTAGTGTTTGCTCCTGAAGAGATTTAAGATGAGAAAATCAGCTGTTTTCGTCTTAATTCTTTTAGTAATAAATGCTGTGATCTTGGACAATATTACCATATTCATCATTATTGCACTGCCTGCTTTTTCATGAAACATCTTTTGATATTCATATCAGGCTGCTAGAGAAGGCAAAGCAGATATTAGCAGTTTTTTTCCAATAAGAAAAACTGAGTTCTGAAAGGATACGTGATCTGCTTAGGGTCATTAGCTAGGAGGTGGCAAGGCTGGACCATCAGTGTGATTTCACTCACTTCAAATTCATATGTTTCGGTATCGCTGCTTCTCTAACCCTAGGGTGCATGAGAGTCACCTAAAGAGTTTATTAATGCACAGGATCCTTGTATCTATTTCTGGGCAGAGCATCTGTATTATTATAGAATGATACTATGGTATCTATTACTATAATATTTCTATTATTATAGTAATAATATAGTATGGAGATAGCATCTCTATACTAACTTAGTAGACCTGGGGTGGGATCTGAGAATTTGCATATTAATGATGCTGAAGTGCAGTCCATTTTCAAAGTGACACTGCTTTATGCTATATTGATGTACCTTTTTATACCTCAGTTTCCTTATCTGTTAAAGACAGATGTTAATAACCAGCTGTCTTCATTTTTGGGATTCCTATTGGGACTGTGGTGAATTGAAAAGATGGGTACAAGTACTCTGCAGCTCCTCTAAGCAGGAGGAATAATTCGTCTCCTTGCCTCTTGAATTTGGGCCGGCCTGCTGACTTGTTCTAATGAATAAAATATGGTAGATGTGACATTTGACTTCCAAGCAGGACCTCAAGTAGTCTGGTAGCTTCCACTCTTGCCCTTGTGGAACCCTGAACCACCATGCAGAGAGGCCCAGGCAAGAGCTTGTGGTGACAGAGACCCGGCTAACCACCTAGGCATGGGAGTGAGACCCTCCAGAATCTTCTTGCAGTTAACTGAGGCTGCGTGAGTGAGATTGTGAGAAATAATAAATTGTTGTGTTAAGCCACTAGATTTTTGAAGGGTTTGTAGCTATCTATTGCTACACCATGACCCTTCACTCCTAAATAAATGAATGTGCATTTTCTAAGACCAAGATATTTGTTTTATGTTACCACAGAACAGTGATCAAATTTAGAGAGTTTAATGTTGATACTATATTTTTACCCGATCTGCAGTAGATAGCAATAGATAGCTCAAATGAAGATAAAATGAATAATGATTATGAAAATATTTTGAAATTACAGTAGCACAAATTCTCTAAGAATAAAGCTTTTTCATAATAAAATCAACTGTGCTAAAAATTAACAATGCATACCAAAGATTTAAAATCAATTTTAAAAACAGAACATTGAATAAAAAAGAATTCTATGAATACATAGTGATAAAAAATAGATAAATGAGTGAATGAATAGGAGATTAGAGGACTCTTCTGTCCACTAAGTATAGAGGGAGAAGTGGAGTTGGAAAATCAGCATTTTGCAACCATATGGTAAAGATTGGTTAGAGCAAGTCACCCATAGATGCTAAATCTATGGGGAAAGTATGATAAAGATGATATTTGCTTGGTCTCAATGTATTTTCTCATGAATTGTTAGTAATTATAAAAGAAAAATCCTTAATTATACAGAAGAAAGACCTTACAATACCATGACTGGGGAATCAAAATCACCTATGAGGGCAGATGGATATTGTGTGCTTCTAGATGTGATACCATGAGAAGGCTAAAAACATTACTGGGATGTGTACCCTGAATCTACTCTTGAGGAAACAGATCAACTGAAATTGAGGATATTCTATGAAATAACTTGCTTATGTTCTTCAAAAATTAAAATATCATGAAAGATACAGAAAAGCTGAGAAATTGTTCCAGATAAAGGGAGACCAAAGAGACACGGCAACTAAACACAATGCAGATCTTAACTGGATCCTGTACCTGAGGTGGAAAAATGACATAAGGGACATCATGAGAACATTTAAAAAGACTGGAATACAGACTGCAGATCAGGTAAAAATATAGTATCAACATTAAACTCTCTAAATTTGGTCACTGTTCTGTGGTAACATAAAACAAATATCTTGGTCTTATGCACATTCATAAATGCACATTCTAAAATGCACATTCATTTATTTAGGAGTGAAGGGTCATAGTGTAGCAATATACTCTCCAATAGTTTAGAAAAATAAATTACATGCACATACATGAGACAAAAAAAAGCAAACGTGGCAAAATGTTAAAAATTAATGCATCTCAATAAAGAATAGATGCGAGTTCTTCCAGCTATTCTTGCATGTTTTTCATGAGTTCGAAAATGTTTTGAAACAAAAAGCTATAGGAAATGCATAGGTGGATATATTTTTGATCTTCAAGTGAAGATGAACTCTGTGAGCTTAGTAAAAGGAAGAAATAATAAATTCTTAATAGATTTGATAACATTAAAAAGCAGTAAAATAATTAACAAAATTAAAAGGCACAATATAGTCTAGGAAAATATTTGCAACAAAAATAATACAAAAAATGATTAAAGTTGTAAATATGAAAAGATCATATAAATCATGGCAGGTAAACAAAGAAAGATATTCAAAAAATCAAAGAAAAATACTAACCAATGTTAGAACATTTATTCTTACAAGTAATACAAAAATGCAAATGAAAAAGATAAATGCCTTTTCACTCATGAAATTAGCAAAGATGGAAAATTATAATACTCAATGCTGTCAATGATGTAGCATGGTGAGCACTTACAGTAGTAACTGTAAATCTGTATAATTTGGAAAGCAATTTGGCAGTACATATAAAAAATTTTAAAATTGCTTTTACTCTTGATCCAGTATTAAATTCTAGAAATTTATCTTATGGAAAGAATTGAAAATCTAAACAATAATTTATACACAAAAATGTTCTTTGTAGCATTGTTTATGTTATTTAAAATTTTAATAGTCCAGGAGGAAGTAAGTTAGGTTCACATGATGTTTGTAAAAGCTTTACAATAAGATGGGGCTGTAATGGTTAATACTGAGTGTCACTTTATTGGACTGAAGGATGCAAAGTATTGTTCCTGGGTATGTCTGTCAGGGTGCTGCCAAAGGAGATTAACATTTGAGTCAGTGGACTGGGAGAGGCAGACCCACCCTCAATCTGGGTGGGCACCATCTAATCAGCTGCCAGTGTGACTAGAATAAAGCAGGCAGAAGGTGGAAAGAGCAGACTGGCTGAGTCTTCTAGCCATTATCTTTTCCTGTGCTGGATGCTTCCTACTTTCACACATTGAACTCCAAGTTCTTCAGCTTTTGGACTCTTGGACTTATGCCACTGGTTTACCAGGG
This sequence comes from Saimiri boliviensis, assembly GCF_048565385.1. Taxonomy (NCBI): domain Eukaryota; kingdom Metazoa; phylum Chordata; class Mammalia; order Primates; family Cebidae; genus Saimiri; species Saimiri boliviensis. The sequence continues at coordinate 53,318,734 of NC_133450.1, read as the reverse complement.
GCTTTAGGGTCTTTGGCCACAGATTGAATGCTATACTCTCAGCTTCCCTGCTTTTGAGTTTTTGGGACTCAGACTGGCTTCCTTGCTCCTCAGCTTGCAGATGGGCTATAGTAAGACTTAGCCTTGTGATCGTGAGAGTCAATACTCCTTAATAAACTCCCTTTCATATATACATCTAGCCTATCAGTCCTGTCCCTCTAGAGAACCTGACTAATACAGGGGCTTACTGTATAATATGTTATTCAGAATGAAAGTATACTCTTAAAAGACTAAATGGGATTAAAACAGAATATTAGCAGTGATCCAATGGTAAGGATCCTAGCAGGTAACAGTTGACATGCTCAGTAAGGTTTAGTTGAAGAAAGTTTAAAGAAGGGATGATTTATAGAGATGTGGGCAGAGTTATGGGAATCACAAGGCAAAGATAATATATCCAGGGTCTTAGCAGCAGAGAGTAGGGCTACCATCCTAGTCTTGAAGGGGCTAAGAGCAGGGATGACTACCAGAGACTGGAAAGAGCTGAAGCTGTGAACAATCTTAAGCAGTTCTTTCCCTACACTCTGATGTCCTGAGTTCCCAGTTGGGCACATGATATGAGAAACCTTGGTAATGCAGTCTTTAGGGATCAGCCTTCTGGTGTACAGAGCAAGGCAGAGAAGAATGGTGAATGGATCTAGCAATCCAAACAGAAATTAACCAGCACAAGTACTATCTCTGGCTGGAAGACTGTGAATGCTTAGTATTTTCTTTTCATTTTCTAACCTATAAAACTCCTGGCCCTGGCGTGAGCACCCTTTGCCTATGAGAAGTTGTTGCCTAACAAAAGGCACACAGGTTACATATTATTTTCTCTCTCTCAATCTAGCATTACGATTTAAAATGTAAAATTTATATTAAGGAAGACAAGCTTATATTTTTCTAACCCATTTGTTATGATATTCTTCACCATTTAACTTTACCCTCTTAACTCCTCTTTCTTGGTTTCCTGTATTGTGTCTTTTTCTTATACTATTTGTATATTTTGTAAGGAAGCTTCTGACAACAACAACAAAAATCCCATAGAGATATCTGTGTTATGAATGGCCGTGACCACCTAAAGCACTTCGCTGTGTAGAAACAACAGAAATAACAGCTGTGATTTGGTCAAAGCCAATTAGGACAAGGGCAGGCTACTCCCAGTCTTCCCCACATCTGGGGATATGCAGTTCTCAGAATTTCCCGGGTGATCATAAAGTTGGAGAAAGTTTCAATGTAGATAAGAACACTGCTTTCCCATTTTTAGGACCACTGTGACTATGATAAATGTGTTGTCTAGGACCACTCTTCAAACTGGCCAAATATTCATGTATCTATAATTTAGAAGCACAGCTATAATATCAAAATTCAAATTCATTTTGGTTGAGCTTAGGAACATAATAATTGAATGCTTTTGTTTGAAACGTGTTAACTTTATAGACAGTATCTGGAGTAAAGCAAATGACTGTATTTTAAAATACATCTTTTATTAAAATGTTTTTCTCTACAAAAAGCCTCATATTAATTTAATCAGGCAAATTTGATATTTGTAATAAACATTTCGTGTTTGAAGAGCAGTCATATTGAAGGTCTGTAATGATTTATCATTTTGGCCTTTATAAGCTGATTTGAAAAAAAAAGATTTTGCAAGAAAAAAAGTATTTTATTCACCCTGAATTTTGAATAACTTCTTTAAGTATAATTTCAAATGATTAAGACAACTTGTTACCTACTAAAAGGTTTGGGTCATGTGTATTTTGACTTAAATTATTTTGTATATTGACATTGATTTTGATCATCTGCTCACTCTTAAGGCATCTCTGTGAATATTATGCAGTAAAATCATTAACAACACAGATTTCAGTTCAGAATGTTGAAATCCATTTAGTTGTTGTATGTGAATTTGGTTCATTGAGAAGTTCAGTCACGATCAACCTGTCATGGCTTATCTACTTGGAGGAGCACTAATTTTCTCCAATGCTTTAACCTGTTTGAGTGTCAAGAGACTGGACCCTGAACTCTCTTTGGACTCACAGTTTCAGGTTGTAGTTCCATTTACTCAGGTACAGTTTTAAAAATATTATTTTGAAGTATAATATTAGATTTTATAAATACTTATTTCCCCCTTTTTCATGTTATCACATATGGTAGTTACTGTTCATTGCTATTCATCTAACTCTAATGATTAATTTAAGTAAATGTACCGGCATGGTATGTTTATCAATTAATCAATTGATAAAATATATTTATAAATAAAATATGTAATAATCATAATTTATGTATTAATGAATGTTCAAACAAAATCAGAATAGATTAAATGACTCATCTGATGGCTTAGTTATCAACATGTTAAAAAAGTAACAACTTAACGTCAATTTTTTAAATAAGTAAGTGAAAATAGAGACCTATAGTGAAAAAATCAGCTGGTGAAACACAACAGTAACTTGTGCTAAGGATGAACTAGATGAAGAATGAAGATAATTAAATATATATATATATGTATATATATACATATATATATATAAAACTGTCATATTTTCTTGCAGAAGTTGAAATTAACATAAAAACAATGCCATTTATAACATAAAAAATATGAAATACTTAGGGATAAATCTGACAAAATTTATACAAGACATATACACCAAAAACTACAAAACATTTTTGAAAGCAACTGAAAAATGCCAAAGTCAATGGAGAGATGTATTGTTTTCATGAACCAGAAGGTTCAATGTTAAGATGTCACTTGTCCCTAAATTAATGCATAGATTTAATATAATCATAATTATAATTCTAGCTGGCTTTTCTACAAATTGACCAGCTTAGAATAGACAATTCTAAAATTTATTTGGAAATGCAAAGCATCTAAAATAGCACACACATACACATACACACACACACACACACACACACACACACACAGAGAATAACACTGAAAAAGAAAAAGTAGAAGTACTAACCATATGATTCAAGAGTTATTATAAAGCTATAATAATCAAGGCAGTGTGGTATTGGTACAAAGATAGAAATACAGCTCAATGAATAAAGAGTCCACAAATAGATCTGAATAGGTTTTGTCAAGTAATTTTTCACAAATATGCTGAGGAAATGCAATGAAGAAAAGATAATCTTTCTAACATAAGGTGCTAGAACAATTAACTAACCCTATACAAAAGAATGAACTGTTAGTCTGATCTCACATCATATAAAAATTTGACTCAAAATGAATCATAGTCTTAAATATAAGGTCTAAAATTATAAAAATCCTAAACTAAAACATAGGAAAAAATATTAGTGACTTTGGGTTTGGCACAGATTTTGTAAGTACTACACAAAAAGCACAAACTACAAAATCAGTAAGTGGGGCCTCATCAAAATCAAGAACTTTTGCGTTTGAAAGACAACGTTTAGGAAACTGAAAAGGCAAGTGAGACAATGGGAGAAAATATTTGAAAAACACTCATCTGACAAAGGACTTGTATCTAGGATATATAAAGAAATCTCACAACTTAATTATAGGAAGACAAACAATCCAATTAAAAGTGGGCAAATGATTTTAACAGATGCTTCATCAAAGAAGAGATATGAATGGCAATTAAACCCACAAAAGATGTTCAACATCACAATCATTAGGGAAATACAAATTAAAACTTTAATAAACACCCAACAAAATGGCTAAAATTAATAACACTGACCATAAATAGATAACTGAAATATGCTATATCTATACAATGAAATGCTATCAAGAAATAAAAATGAATTGACTATCGATAACATGTAGCAACATAGATTAATCTCAAAATTTTTATGCTATTTATAACAGATAAATAGATAACTGAAATATGCTATATCTATACAATGAAATGCTATCAAGAAATAAAAATGAATTGACTATTGATAACTTGTAGCAACATGGATTAATCTCAAAATTTTTATGCTGAATAAAAGAAGCCAGACCAAAAAATTTAGATTCTGTTTGTTAAAAATTCTGGAAAATGCATATAAATCTATAGGTTTAATAAACAGATCTGTAATTGACTATAGATAGATGACTATGGACAGAGTATGAGGTGGGTGGAATGGATTACAAAAGTTGTGAGGAAACTTTTGGAGGTGATGGATAAATTCCTGATTTTTCATGGTAATGATGTCATAAGTATATACAATAGTCCCCCCTTATCTGTGGTTTTGCTTTCCATAATTTCAGAGTGGTTTGAAAATATTATTTTGACAGAGAGAAACCACATTCATATAACTTTTATTACAGTATAGTGTTATAATTGCTTTATTATTCATTATTGTTATCTCTTATTGTACCTAATCTGTAAATTAAACTTTATCTCATATATATATATATATATTCAATATAGGAATACACAGTATATATGTTCAATATAGGAAAACACAGTGTTTATCTATAGGGTTTGGTACCACATTCCACAGTTTCAAGCATCCACTGAGGGATTTGGAACATGTTTCTTACAGATAACAGGAGACTACTGTTATCAACAGTGAACTATACAATGAAACTTATCAAACAATACACCTCAAATATATGCAGTTTATTGCATTATCAATTATAATTTAATAAAACTGAAGAAAAATTACAAAGACCAAAAGGAAAAACATCTTAAAAGGACTGGAAGAATATTTCAACTTTTATGATAAAGGTGAGAGCTGAGATGATGTTTGCATTAATAATTTCATACTTGGTAAGTGCTTTAGTCTAACTTAGAAAGCATTCAATAAGCATAGTTATTATTTTAATTATTAAAAAATACTTCAGCCACTTTTAAACTAGGACACAGACCATCTCAGCAAGATGTCAATTCAGAAATGAGCAATAAAACAAAATAGCTTCCAGTCTGTTAGCCTGTGTTAGAGGTATCCAGCTTTTGGGGTACATGAGTAGTTGCAAGGATGAACTCTTGACAAGGAAGTGGCACAAGGAATATTGATAGTGTGGTGGTGGCAGTTTTTTCCTCAGACTACTTTCTGGCATGATTTCACTTTAGCCTTTCCAACAGTTCTGCAAGTTATTTAATATACTTTAAATATCAATTTATTGCTTAACATAATGGGAGTGGATTATGTTGATTGTAACCAAATGACTTGACCAATATAATCCCTAGGGAGAAAAATAAAAAAATTAACATATTTTAAAGAAAAATTTCAAATTTGCTTTCTGTTTTTATTTTTTATTTTGGAAGGGGTGTGGAGATTCTTAACTTACTTAGCTAAACAGTTGATTGGCAGCCTAAAATGCATTTATATATTCTGCATCTTCCCACTCTTCACCCCCAGTTTTTCATTATTGCTTTACATGAAAATCTTTGTTGGGATGAAAATGGAGGCCTATGGGTAGAACACTCACTGGATTTTCCACAAAAAGATTTTGGAATTTTGGGTTCTTACAGTGCAGTGATTTGGGGAGTGGTAGAAAGGTGGTAGAGATACACGAATGTAAGTATAAATAATATTAATGATGACACAAATAAATGAACATAAATGATGACAAACTTTGACACTTTTTTATTGCTGTTTCAGATCATGTTTGATAGGTGTGTTGAACATCACATATTAATTTTTATGGAAATGAGTTTTCTTTTGATTGGAAACTTTTCCTTAAAGAGGTAACACGATTTTCAGATCAAATTGTCATTTTAAGGATGATGCCTCTGGGGAACAGGTACTCTTAGTGAAAAGTGGAGCGGTGTATAATGACACAGAAAAGTATCTCTGACAAGTTGTTAAAAGAAAGAAGCAAGATAAAGAGTAATGTGGATGGTATAATCCCATTTGTGTGTGTATATGTATATATAATATGATTATATTATTTATTTATTAGATATGTTGAATCAGAGAGCCTGTGGACTTTGGTGCACCAGGCAGAGTGGAAGGCAGGAGTAAGGGCCTCACTAGAAACAGAAAGGTTGAATCAAAGTTCTTATAGTGGAAAATAAGTAGCTCCTCTCAGCCTCCATCTGCTACTAAGCTTCATTAATGCTAGGTGACAGAAGATTAGAGACCAGCTCCTGAGAAAAGACCTATGGATACTGATATCCACAGAATTTCCAAGGGAAAAGTCTGGATTAATGCTTAATTGCTCATGAGAAAAATATACTGGTCAACAAGGGCTTCCAGTCAGCTTTTTACTGTCCCATTCTTAAATGTCTGTAGACAGACAAGTTGCCAGACATTTAAGGAAAGCCTCCAACAGAGACCAAAACAACATAACTAACTAGCTAACTCACTAAGGAATTCAGAAGAAAAAAGAATCGAGGATTAAGAAAAATGTGAACAACAAAATAAAACACTTTGTAGTATATTTTGATGGAACCAGAACAGGATACTTAAAAAAAAAAAAAAAAGAAGTAAGAATACCTAGAAACTAAAAATAACAACAAAAAAATGTGTAGCTGGGTGTGGTGGCTCATGCCTACAATCCCAGCACTTTGGGAGGCCGAGGTAGGTGGATCACTTGAGGTCAGGAGTTCGAGACAAGCCAGGCCAAATTGGTGAAACCCCGTCACTACCAAAAAAACAAAAAACTAGCTGGGCATGGTGGCAGGTGTCTGTAATCCCATCTACTCAGGAGGCTGAGGCAAGAGAATTGCTTGAACCTGGAAAGCAGAGGTTGCAGTGAGCCAAGAGTGTGCCACTGCACTCTAGCAAGACTCTGTCTCAAAAAAAAAAAAAAAAAAAAAAAAACCCACAAATGTGATAGAAATATTTTTAAATTAATTAAAGATTAAGAAGACAAAATTGAAGAAATCCCCAAGAAAATAGAATGAGAGAGAAAAAGGTAAAGTAGGAGATAAATAAAAAAAAACCTGGAGGTTCAATCCAAGCGGTCATCATCTAAGTTGAAAAGAGAGAACATAGAAAATAAGAAGGCAGAAATCACAATAGAAAAAGACAAATTTTTTCAAATTGAACATCATGAATCTAAAGGTTGGAAATTGCCTTTGAGTATTCAACAAAATGAAAAAAAAAATAAAAAGACTCACATGATAGAACATCATCCTGAAATTTCAGAACACTGGAAATAAAGATCCTAAGTGCTTTCAAGAAGGAAAAAAACAGATCATATCAAAGGGTTGAGTGAGAATGACAACTGATGTCTGAACAGCAACGTTGGAAGTCTACCTTTCAGTAGACTGGAAGACTACGGAAAAATGAACTCCAAGTTCTGAGGAATTACTATTTCAACCTAGAATTATTCACCCAACAGCCACACTATGATTTTAGTGCCAAAGGGGAATAAATAATTTTTTTGGTATAAGGATTTTCAAAAATATCTTTCTGATGAAATTTTTCTAGAGGAAAAAACTGGGGCTTTCATCACTTTTTTTTTTTTTTTTTTGAGACAGAGTCTCACTCTGTTGCCCAGGCCAGAGTGCAGTGGGACAATCTCGGCTCACCACAACCTCCACCTCCCAGATTCATCCAACATACTCTTTCCTAAGAAGCTATTTGTGAATGTGCTTGAGTAAAGGAGAGAAATGAACCAGAGAAAAATATAGGTGATACAACAAATAAAGAATCCAATGTGGGAGAGAGATAAGAAGTCCCTCAGGTGATAGGGACAAATTTCAGTATGAATGCTGACAGCCACTAGTTCAGTTCAGAGCAGGAGGATGAAAGTTTCAGCAAGTCTGTCTTCAGTTAAATGAAACGAATTTGATTACTCAATTATGTGAACTATTTTGATAAAAGGGATTTTATGTTTCTTTTAAAGAGTTTGGAAAGGTTTAGAGAAAGGAACATAGACTCAATCAAGCAAGCAAAGAAACAAAGGAACAAAAACGTGAAAGAGATGTGAATATTAACTCTAGGACAAACAAGTTGCAACTTTATTAGAAAAGAGATGTAATTATGATTTTCTACATTATTGAATTGCCCTCAGCAGAGGGGATCTCCATCATCCAAAAGTTATACCCTTTGCTGAAAATCAAGGGGTCTGATCATGGCTAGAAAAATCTAGCTGATCATGACTGAAGGGATAACACAAATCTGCCAGGAAGTTTGCTTTGCATTGGTCCCAAGATTAACACTGCCAGAGATTCCCATGCATGAAACCTCCTGTTCTCTCTCAGTAGCTGGTAGTCAAGTGCCTTGATTAACTAGACACTATCGTGAGTCAGCTGACATTTGACAAATTTATGCAGTATTTGGTTACTGAGGTATGCAAATATTTGAAAGTCTCAATCAGTGTTTCAAAGATATCAATATGTGATTCAGGAAAACATGGATCATAGGCAAGATGCTTGTTGCATGAAAGTTGAGGATGGTCCATAATAATAATGCTAATACTTACGGAGCTCTTACTGCATGCCAAATGCTTTCCTTGGTTTATATCCCTTATCTGTTTATGACCCTTATCTGTTATCAGCTCTATTTTACAGATGATAACATTGAGATATAAAGAGACTAGGTAACTTTCCCAGAATGATGGGGCTTGGATTAGACTGCAGGCAGTGTATTTTCAGAATTTGTGGTCCTGACTGCTACTCTTCTGCCTCAGTACATAATTAGATAAATGCTTTAGGGGATTAAAAACTTAGAAAATCAATGAGGATAGAAGCCTCTTCTGGTGGAAGTAGTGATAGAATGAAAGAATGAAGTGGACTAAAGCCAGGCGGCAGGAGTCAGAGGGGACACAAGGCTGATCTGTTAGACCACTCACAAGAATTGAAAATTGATGAGATTTTGTTAACAATTTGTTTAACTTAGAGACACTGTTAAACTCTTTCACTCAACTGAGGAAGTCAAGAACACTGACATCAAAATGGACCTTTCTACTGAGACTTTCTCACTTCATCTCTTTCATGCCTTTTGAATACTGTTGCTTTCAGTTCTCACTTCCCTTAATCACCCATCAAGCTTCATATTATGAGCAGAAGAACCTAGGCTTGGTTTCTCTTGTTCAAATGTTCCTTCACTTAATATTTGCCCCTGGGAGTCTTGGCAACTAGGCTCAGTAATGGCAACCTGGAGGGAAAGAAGACCTGGTTCCCCCTTCCACCCCCAGCCTCATTAAATATGATGCAGTTCCTACCAAGAGGTTTGGGGGTGGAGGCTGTGTGGGCAGAAGACACAGCTTCCAAATGTTCTTGTAAATATTCATAAAAACATGTTAATGTTGCTAAACCCACAGCAAACGATAATCATCCATCCCCCTACACCCTGCATCTTTTTGCTGTTAATCCTTTTGTCTGCCTTGAATTCCTTCCCACAATTGCTTCTTCCCCATCCTGTGTTTTTGAATGGCTGCCAGACATCCTACCCCTAGCCTTTGCAGCCCTTCATGTGGGTCTGTGGTACCCTTTTCAAAGCAATGGCCCTCTGCTGCCAGAGAGGGACATGAATGACACACACCATCCCAGGGATGTTGCTTCTTACCATCTTGGTTCCTTGCTGTTGGGGAACACAACAATTATTCTGCCCAGGAACTGATGGGGATTTCTGAGCAACCTGGCACATCTGAAACATTTTTCTGACTCATTGAGCTGGCATATACTGCTAGATCAGCACTGGCCCCGTTCCACACAGCCTGTCACCAACAGTGGGTGTTGTTGTAAGCACTAGTTTTGATTGTGGCAAGATGGGCTCTGTGACTCTCCTCTTGTTCTGTTGAGTTCAGAAAAGGCATCTGGTCTCCATTCACATTACATTTGACAAGAGTCCAAAACCTAAATGAATGTTGCTAATAAAGAACTGTAAGGAAAAAACATGTTGAGAACTACTGAGTGTATTCAACACACATCAAGCTTTGGAGCAGGGGGAGGGGAAAGGAGGGAATGCGCTGGGTTAGGATCGCCCACTGGAGAGCAAGAGCTCCAGGCTCTGCCTGGCTCTGTCCATGAACGATGCCTCAGTTTCCTTTCTTTATATTAAGGGTGTTCAAGAAGTGCTTTATAATACAGAAGAGACTGCGTGAGATCTTGCAAATGTTTAACTTTGTCTTTGCTTGATGAAGTTTCAGATGAGCTAGTATTAATTGAACAACCACACTGTGTCTAAGTCAAAGGTAGCCAAGGAGAGAATTTAGCCTCTGCATAATCTTCACTGGCTCACTGCCTCCAAATTCTTTGACATGATAATTGGCATGTTGTCCACCTTTTGTATAGTACATGCAAATATAGCCCAAGTCCATCTCCCTTTTACCTTTCTCAGACATATCTCTTGCATTATAGATTCCATCGTGGTGTCTGCTTCCCAGAGGAACTAACCAGCACAGTAGGACAGTTTACTATCTAAATGGAATTAGCTGGAGGAGGCTAAAAAATGTTAAGATGTGAAACTAAATTAAACTAAATGTCAATGAAGCCCCCAGTAAACAATGATTATTTTCAGAGGTATCCTCTAAATAGGAGCTATCTCCAAAATGTACTTACAATGAGGCAACTGAATGAGGAAAAGTTTAAAAGAATATCTTAAATTTTAGAATCACTACATTATTACAGCTAAAATTCCTTTTTTTCAGGTAATGTTTAGCTAACACAAATTGGCCGAATCTAGATCATCTTAGGTTATCCTGATAAAATCATACTGTTTATGTATGAAATATTGTTTGTCTTTATGTTACCAAATATATAGGGCATATGCCTTGCTCATTAAAAAGCAGTGTCACACAAATAAGAAGAAGATATTCCCTCTGGATTTTTAAAAGTACTTTGTCCAGAGAGAATTCCTACTGTCTGATTTTTTTTGCAAAAATATTATGATGCAGGGAGTCTCTATGTTCAGATTGTTTAACTTTGGCCTGTGACCTTAAGACCTTAACCAGTCCAGAGTAACGAAGACTGGGAAAGTAAATGAGAATGTAAGTAATAAATATAAAATGAGTAAATATACAAATAATTGAATGTTGTTCTTGGTAAATTATTTTGTGGTAGATAATCATATCTAAAGTTATGTCTCTTCATCAGGTGAAACACTGGATCAAGAATTCAGAGTTGTAATTTGTCAATCAAACATCTGGTATATAGTATTGATGGAATATGTAATAAAGCGAGAGCCTATTATTTGGGAAAAATGGAAGGCTGCCTTTCTGGAACATGGAAAGATCTATGCTTGAGTCAACACATATTCATGACCACATATGAGCAAGCAAGAATTGGAACACAGCATTCACAATGGCTCTTAAATACCTCTGAGTCTAAAAAATCTTAGAGAAATTGGAAAAGTAGACTGGCTGACCTACGCAGAAGAACAGTGATGGGAGCAACTGCATATGTGTTAAGTTCCAGGGGTTGGTGTACGGAAGGAGTATACACAGGTCAGAGCAGGGGTCCAAGGACCCAAAGCTGGTGTGACCCTTGGGGCTACTAGACAGGAAGGGCAGATAAGAGGGAAAAATGGAGACAAGTCAAGGATGATGGGAATTGAAGAATGAATTTCAAATTTGGATTACAGTGGATCACGAATTTATTTAGCCTTTAAACCAATTTTTATGGAGTACTTATTTGGGCCTGAACTTGTGCTAAGAGTTGCAGATATAAAGATGAAATAATCTGTTTACTGCCTTTTAGTGCTGGAACAGAGAACCAAATATTATGTAACATAAGACAATAATCATATTATTAAGAAGGTACTAAAAATTGCATAGGTCCTTCTGAGGAGTCTCTCTCAACCCTAAATTTCCTTCCAGTTACTAAGTCTCTCACCATTACAGCTGAATGTCTGTATTTGCTGTCCCCATTCCTTTATCTCTCATTCATTCCTTAACTCACTTCATGCTGGCTTTGGCTGACATTGTGCTACCAAAATTGTTTTAAAAGTCTCTCAGCAAAATTCCAAGACACTTTTCAGTCCTTATTTCCTTGACCTTTTGGCAGAATCTGATAATCTTATTCTTTTGTTTTCAAAAATTTTCTCTTTCTTTGACATTCCAGGGCAGCATATTATTTTCCACCTTATTAGCCATTCCTCTGGAGACCTTTCTTCCTCTACCCACACCTTAAATATCTGGGGTACCTAGAGTTCTTTAACTGTTGGTACCAAAGTTGTTTCCTCACAATATTTATCACACTTTGTTATTTCATTGGCTTTCTTGCCACTGAAAATTTTGTGAGACCAGAACTATATCATCACTGCATTTCCAGTGCCTAGCACTGTGTGTAACACGAAGTTTGCGCTTAATAAATATTTATTGAGTGAATGAATAGTTGAATAATTTGAGAGCCTTAAAAGATGAGTAGGAGTAGCACAAAAGAAAAGGTAGAGAGTTTTGATAGGGAGACATTTGAACAGATGAGCGATATACTGAAACTTGGATGTTAAATCATTCCAGCAACAGTATGAAGAATACCTAGGAAGAGGAAAGTTCAGAGCAACAGATATTATAGTAGTTTTAGTGAAAAAGGCAATGGATATAGAAGTGAAGCAGAAGGCAGTGGTTCAGGGAATAAATAGGACATCAAGCCAATAAACTTTAAAGATGGATTGGTTACTAGAGTAAGGGAAAGAAAGTAATCTTGGATGCCATGGATTCTTTCACTAGTATAGAAAGCACAGGAGAAAAAGCAATTTGGGAGAAAAGTTTAGTTTGGGACCCAATGAGTTTTAGGTGCCTTTAGGAGCACAGAAGTTAAATTACATTATAGAAGTTCAGGGACCATGTCAATTTAATCACATAGTTCATTCTACATGTTGGTGCTTGGTAAATTCTTTTGATGGTATTGATGCAATATCACATTGCCAATCCTGCTTTGTTGTTCTGTTTGGGGGAACCTCTCTCTACAAAGCCTGTGTGTTTATTTACTCACCCCAATGAGGTTTTATGACTAGGTTGCCCTTTACATGAACATTATCTATTTTTGTAGATGCTGTTTCAAAATTGATTAGTTCTCTGACTCGCCCACTGAAATCATCTAACCCATTGAAAAAGCAGAATGGGATGTGGATTATAGGGTTTCAGATAACACCAAGTCCCTAGTGAAAGGTATGTTATTTCATTGCTTTGTTCTGCTTTTGGAAAAGTGTAGCTGTGTTTTCTTTTCTCCAACTGTATAGGTCACAGCAATTTTTTTTTTCCACTGGAAATTACAAGCTATACAGAAGATTTCCAGAGTAGAGCCACAGTCTCACACAAATGCTAAATACAACTAATCAGGGTCTGGAAGGTACATGGAGGGTAATTAGTAGGTTATATTTGGGTCAGTTTTAAGGTCATTTATAGATACTACAAGAAAAACAGACCTTTTGTCTTTCTGTGGTAAAAAATGGAAATATATTTATTTTGTGTATTGTAATACATGCACTGAAATGGATTAAAAGCGTTTTTGATAATTTCATGTATATATATGTCTGTGTATATAAGATTGCCTAAATAGCAAAACAATACATGGTAGTTTATTAATAATAAGAGTATCAACCTCAATAACCAGATATTGCATAAATTTGTTCAATATGCTGTAACTAGTGTCAGAGTTAACAAAACAGGATTCTGATTCTTAGCTTACTGTGCTTGCTTTATACTTCTAAGAAGACAGTAATTTTATAATCTTACGCCTTTGCTGTACAACTATAACAAATAAATTCATTATAACAGGACAAGTTGATAGTGGATCTTACTTCTCATGGCTTGTGTGGGCTTTTGGAGGCTTCCTTGACCAATAGGAGCACCAAATGAAAGGGAATCATGTTGATTCCAAGTGTGAAAGTAGAGCAGATATTTAGGAATCATTGAAGACAGAGGTTATCAAATTGATTAATTACAGGAATGGATTAAAAGCAAAGGCTGTAAAGTCCCCTTCTTCACACACTCCTACAGGCTGATCTCACCTACATCCCTATTGCTTCAACCACCATTCTGGTGGGAACAGATTTCTCCACATTTTCTCCAGCTAAAACCTTCTCTCTTGAACTCTGGAGCCACACACCCAATTGCCAGTACCTACATCTAAATCAATTTCTGTCTAAATTTATAATTTGTCAATATCTTTATCTAAATCTCAGTGTGTTCAAAGTTAAGCTCATGATTTTCTACCTAAAACTTCTCCCTGTTCCTGCAGAGATTTCTGATAAATCAATGATGTCCCAGGTATCCTCCTCCTTTTCTCTCTCTCCCTCATTCCTGATAACTAAACAATCACTTCTTAGAATGATTTTGGCTTAGAAATATCTATGGATTCCCTCTTATTCCTTCCACAGTCACTGTCTTAATTCAGGACTTCATGATTTTTTTTTCGCTGAATGACTCCAATAGTTTCTTAATAGGTCTCTCAGTTTTTAGTCTTTTCTCACTTTATCTCATAAATTAATTCCTTGACTCTCTAGCAGTGTTTTAAAACATAAATCTGTTCACATAACTCCTCTCCTTAAAATCCTGCAAACTTCCACTTCTCACACAAAATAGAGGCAATCTAGCATGAACTCTTACCTTTCAGTGAACTCTCAAGGTATGTACAATGTATTTGCAATATTCCCATCTATGCCTTTTCTCAACTTCCTTATTCTGACCAAAGCCAACCTCTGAGCCTGTGATCTATGTCCCTCTGCTCTCTGCCTCCTCAGAGCTCTCAGGACATCATTTCCAGCCACTCTCTTCATCTTCCACTTCTTTACTGCCTCATTCCTCTTAACAGGTACACACGCCCAAGTTTCCCTGATTGTAAACAATAAAAATCATTCCTCAGATGCGAAAAGACCCAAACAGAAATCCGCATTTCCCCACACCATCTGTTGTTAACTGCTTTTTACCCTTTAAAACTTAGCTCAAGTTGCAACTCCTGACTCCCACTTTGTACTTTGCCATCTTGCATATTTATCTATAAAACACTTCATGTATCATGGTTGACTCTTTTCTTGCCTGTCTTTTCTATTAAACTGTGAACTTCTTGAGTGTAGGAACTGGCATTCTATCATTATTACCAGTAGTAAATTAATAAAATAGTGAGTATAAATGTCAAACCATAAGCTCAGGTCTGAACACTCGTCTTATTTTTCAAAAATTTCTATTTTAAGTTCTTAAATTTAATCAATTCAGATTTCCCACACTGCTGTCCCCAGCCCCAGCTTCCCTAAGGGCTCTGTAGGTTCCAGGCACATTATGAAGTACTGATGCAAATGACGGTGGGGTATGGGATATGTTTGGTATTGGTATATTGTTCTGGTATATTGTCCAATCTGGCATCCCTGAGTCTCCTCACTCCTACATGGTCTCCATTTACTGGTCTTCAGATGGCTACACCCTCCTGATCCAGATCACAAGCTATGCTGGCCTGCTTTCTCTTGAGTCCTTCTGTCTTCTCTCTGTGCACTTGAACTGGAATTTCTCTTATTTCCTCTTCTCCCTGATATTAGGACAGGGGTTTAGCAAGGAGCAGGACTTCTTCTTAGGAAACATTAATGTCTTACATTTCTTAGTTTCTTCTCTCTTTCTTTGCCCCAAGGAATTCGCTTTTAGATCAAATTGGTTTGATCTTAGCTTCCCAATCTGTTGGCATAAATATTATACTGTGAGTCTTTCAGGGATTAGGGTTTGAAATGTAGTCCCCCTAACCCTACTTTATTAGTTCTGATGCTTTCTTCTGCAAGAAACAGAATGCCTAACTAAAATGTAGCCTCCATAATAAAGAGATTTAATGATGTTATATGGGAGGAAGTTTGGGGATAGGGGACAATTCTTGGGTTGGTTTATAGCACGGCAACATCAATGATGATTCAGGTTTTTTTCCTTCTCTCTACTCCTCCATCCTTGGTGTGTTGGTTTAGTTTGCAAACTATTTTCTCATAGTCCCAAGATGGCTGACTGCCTCTTTCTCCAGTCTCATTATATCACATTACATTTTCAGAAGAGAATAAGATAGTGAAAGATCAAATTGTAGATGGTATGGTAGTACAAAAAGTATTTCTAACCACAATAAACAGAGAAGTTAAATGATCAGGGCAACATCAATATAACAAATGACATTAGCAACATTTCATAAACAATTTATCTGCATTTGTCCAATATTTGGAAAAATGTATGAAGGATTTTATTTAGTTGGCATATATAAAACTTCTCTACAAGATGCAAATGTTAATTAACTGTGATGCATGCTACATGTATATATCACTAATACATAGTCAACAAAATCACCAAAGAAAAATTTTTTAAAAAGAGGGAGAACTTGTCCAAGACGTAATTCCAAAATCTAATGCATTAGAAACCCATGCCCCTATGTAGGAGATTCAAATGTCATCCTTTGGCATAAATGATATTACACAAGTTTTCTGATGAAGTTTTACCTGCACCTTCATCAGCTTACTTTGCTTATGACAAGCTTGTTCCTACTTTTGCTTACTTATAAAGCATTTCATTTCCATTTTTTAAGTAGTCTTCTTAGACTCATCTTTACCTTCCTGAGATCAACCTATAGGCTGCCAAGGGAGGTCCTGTAGCAGCCAGGATTCAAGGCATCTGGTCTCTTTTCATTATCACATCGAATCCCTGGATAGCTATATATTTTACTCTAGAAGGAGGAAATTGTTTATATCTGGCTCTTGTCCTTCCTTAGTTTGCATTATAACTAGAAAATTATGCATTCTTGAGTTGAACCGACTCACAAAATAACAAATGAGTAATGATACTTGGCTCTTGTTTTTCTTTTTTAATTTTAAAGGACATAATGTGTGTTATCTTAGAGAATGTCAGTTTGCTGATTCAAATTTGGCCATGTGGTTGAATCCAGCTGCCCTTTATAACTCTACCTTCTATATATTTCATATTTATTTTGCATTCCAAATAACGTCAGTGAATGCATTTTCAAGGCCAAAATCAGGAGGATTCCTGCCTGGATTCTTGTTGAGAACTATTATAACCTCAGAACCATCTTCTGTAGGCCATGACCTTCCTGCTGCCATATTCCAGAACCTTAAAATCTGGAGCATGTAGGATCTCTTACACATTACCTGCCAAAGAGATTATCTAGCTAAGAATTAACCCAAATGCATGTATTTTTATAAAGTTTCAAAAATGAGCTCATAATATTATCCTTTGTCAATCATCTACTTATTATTTATTAGATTTCTATAGCACCTTTTCTGCAAAGAGCTCAATGTATCTTAAACACATGCTACAATGCACTTTAAGTAGGTGTTACTGAATTTGGCATTATATGTGAGAAATACTGCTAAAATCATGAATTCCAACTGCAAATTATTGAAGGAATAAAAGCAAATTTCAGCATAATTTAAAAATGAGATATATATATATTTAAACAGGTCTGTTAGCCCTGTCAGAACCTCTTTCCAAAAGAATTGCAGGGTTATATTTGAAACAGTGAACACTACCTATAAATATAGGCACTTAACTGGTATTTGAAATGTTATGCATTTTCCTGTTTGCAAAGGTTCTGATGTTTCCTTTGATCTCTAGAAACACAACAACAGCCATTTCCATCAAAATGTCTAGTGACAGGCCCAATAGTCCTTGGATGTTTATTAGGTTGGACTTACAGGGGCTCTGCATTCTTTTGCAGGTAATACGCTGTTTATTTTCTTTCTTTTTGCCATCAGTGTTGACTGAACACAAGGGAGCTATCATTAATGAACTGTTCCCTCAACAGCAGAGGCAGGAGAGCATGAGGGTAATGGAGGCAATTACTATGCCCTCTCTTCTTGGAAGAGAAAAATTAACACATTATAATCTTTAAGTTAGAAGTAATTCAAAAAGTAAGAGGCAGGCAGTGCTGTCTAATTTAGAGACATTTTCTCTTTCTTTGCCATAAAATACCACTCCCTTTCCAAACTACAACAATAATAAAAGAAACCCCACAAAGAACCAACTCTGACCTCTCCATCCTAGATATCCCAAATTGTGGGCTTCAGTTGCATTCTGCCCTTTTCTTTTCTTCCTTCTCCTTTTTACTTGGTGGATTGCTTTCAGTTGGGGCTGTCTTCATTCCACATGAGCTTTGAAATCATATCCTTGGATCTGTATAGAACGGCCGTAGTTCAAGGTATTAGTAGCAGTCTTCCATGGTAATGCTGTCATTAGATCATTATGACTATTCTAAGGTTCTGCCTGTGAGCATGGCATGAATTTTATATTTGGAAATAAAATCCTCCCGGGATACCACAAAGCTGCACGCCGGCCTTGCCCCTTCTTGCAGGACGTTAGGATTGGCTGCCCTGTCTTGGTCTTGTGTTACGCAGGAATAAGTCCTGCCGTGTTTGTTTCACATAAGAACCCCTTCAATTTGTTTATAATGATCTGAATGATATTATTAGGTGAACAAAGCCGCTCAATGGTGACATTTTTTAACCAGTCATATCATCTGTGTTTAAATCTCATATTACATTTCAGGGAAATTGTGTGAACCTAACTCCAGCATAACTTTTCTTTGGGGACCATTGCTTTGTATTGAGTTTAAAATAAAATAGAACTGAGAAAGCAGATTTTATTTCCAGGAGAGCATTTCACTTAAGAGGTTTAGACTGAGCCAGATTACGTATAGAGGCCCACAGAAAGGTGGATGTTGAAACACTTCAACCTAGCACTGGCTCTATGTCTCTGTCTGCATGAGTTAGGAAGCATGTTCCTTTTAAAAGAGAGATATGGGAATTGGAAGGAGCAGTGCCATGGGTGTAGAGCAGAGGTGTCAGAGAATAAAGAGAAGAAAACCATGTGTATGAAAATGAATTTTGTGTGTGGTCTGGGAGAATTATGGATATGCTATGACCACCTCCATGGAGATGAGTGTACACATGCAGGACAATGTTCATTGTCTGGGAAGAAGGCAGGCAGATAGCAGTGATGGTGGCTAGGTATGCAGGTGAATTAGAACATGGTTAAATTAGAATGTGATTGAAGAATGGCAGCCTGTTCATGTAAAAACAAGGAAGGTTGGAATATATGTATGATTTTGAATGATAATAGAATGATATACTTAAACAATTTTTATTGTGGAAAATCTTAACTATTGCACAAGAGTAGAGATAATCATCTAATAAACTCTCATATACCCATCATTCATCTTCAACAATTAACTCATGGTCAATCTTGTTTAATTTTTACTTCTCCTCTCCCCTATTCCAGAAGTATTATTTTGAAGCAAACCCAAGACACCATTTCATTGCATCCATAACTAGTTTTGTATGAGTCTATAAAATTTAAAGAATCCTTCAAAAATCATCACCACATTACTATTATCACACCGATAAAAATTAATACTAATTCCTTAATATCATCAGATAGCTAGTCAGCATCCAAATGTCTCTGATTATCTCATTGCTGAAATGGATGGTTTGTTCAAATCAGAATTTCAGTGAAGTCCTCATATTGCCATTGGTTGTTATGGCTCTTATGAATCTTTTAATCCATAAGTTCTCCTTCCATTTCTTTTTGTTTCTTGCAATTTATTTGCTGACAAAAATGGAGTTATTTTTTCTACAGAGTTTCACATTTTGGATTTTGTTGATTGCATTCTTTAAAAATTTCCTGTGAAATAGTAGTTAGATTTAGTGGCTTGATCTGATTCAGATTTGATTATCTGATAAGAACACTTTATTGGTGATATGGTGTACTTACATCAAGAGGCATACATGTCTAGTTATCTCTATTTTAGGGTATTTTAGCAGCCACTGGTGCTTATTGCCTCAATCCGTTATTGCATTAAGCATTTGTGACACGGTGCTTTCTTCATTTCCTTGCTAGAATACGTCTATAGAGAGAAAACGTTCCTCAGTAATGATCAGATCTTCCTGGAATACAGTTCATACAAGAAAGAAGGTTATGTGCTTGATTGTTGTTTCTTTATAATAGGTGGTCTCATAATATTCTCTAAGATGAATGAGATTTGTTTCCCTTCGTACCACTACGAATGTGTGGATGTTTATATTTGATTAATTTTAAGTCATGGAAATTTTTATTATGTTGTTGATGCTCAAGTTGTCCCATTTTAGGGAATCTTTTCAAGTTGGCTGCGAAGATCTTTGACACAGCAGCTTTTGAGAACTTTCTTGACTTTTGGTATAAGCACATATTCCACATTGAACTTGTACATTTCCTATCCAAACCTAGAAACAATAGTTTCTTCAAGAATTCCTGGTTCCTTTTAGTGGAAAATGGGAATTAGAGGTTTTCAATACTTCCAGTTGGCAAAAATGTTGTGTGTGTGTGTGTGTGTGTGTGTGTGTGTGTGTGTGTATAAAATCATATACGTGTGTGTGTGTGTGTGTGTGTGTGTGTGTGTGTGTGTGTGTGATTAGGAATTGTCAACATTTTTGAGGTCCATTATGTTTTTTTAAATTACATTTGCTCTATGATGATATTGGCAATCGTATTGGGATACATTGTTTTCAAAGAACAGAACGTCTAACCCATGCTGATATAAAAAAATAAGAAAATTTCTTCCCCTTCATTTTTTTTTCTTTTGTAACTGAAAAATCCAAAGATACGACTGGGTTCAAGTGAGGTTTCCGATTTCTTTCTGCCTCTGCTATACTTTTCTTAATATTGGCCCCATCCTAAGACTAGTTTTCCTCACAGTCCTGAGATAACTGCCATCAGCTTCCAGGACTACACATTTCCACACTTACAGCCAACAGCAAAGAGCATCTTTGTCTCTTCTTGTACAGAAATAATCATGAGATTGGAAGCCGTTACTCACGTCATGTGCTTAGGCAGAGCCAATCACTGGATAGTTGGATGGAATGTGCTGATTGGTTTAACATAGGTTGCATATTTGACTCTTCGAGTTGAAGATGATAAGAGCTTCCCTCGAACCAGCTGCATCTTCAAATGTAAGTTGGAATTGTTGAAAAGTGAAGAAAGGAAGGTAGGAAATGGGTTCTGGGGCAGGGCCAACAAATATTCACTATTACAGTACAGTATTTGTTTATTTCATCTATCCATCTATCAATTCAGCTATTCATGGTAAACTATTCACGGTAACTTAAGCACTATTTTAAGCCTTAGAAAGGCAAAGAGAAGTAAAACATAACCTCTGGCCTTAGGAAATTTGTAGACCAATAGAGTTAGACAGATTATTCTTGTAACAGCCAAAAAAGAAAATTACACAAGGTGCAGTGGGACCAAAGGGAGGAAGTAATCATTTCTACTTTGGAAGATGCCTTTCCAATGCAAAAATTTTATGATCTGTCATTATTTTATTATAGGTTTGTTATATTCCTTAGAATCTACACAGACAGACTCAAACATCAAATATTGTAAAAATAATATTTCCTTTTCAATGGCAGATTCATCCAGAAAATTATTTCAAATCTATAGCTAGCATAAAGATATCAGAAGTGTAAGAATTAATCTCTTGGATTCTTTTCTCATTTGGCCAGAAAGGAGAGAGAATATTAATGCTCTCTCATAGATGCAAGAAACCACTGTTGTTACTACAAAGTTGTTGATCTTTCTAAGTTTGTCCAGATACCATTAGAATGTTATATATTTATAATTTAAAAGAAAACAAGGTGTTAAATTCTCATTATTCCTTTGGGTTGATCATCAGTTTAGGTGCTGTGTTTTAGATTATAATACTAAATTTCTCTACCACATGAATTACAACAAAACAGAATTTGTTAAGTTGATACTTCTTAAGTCCCATCTAGGTAAGTCCCTCTTTAAGAGCAAAGAGTTTCCCCTCTAGGGAAGTTCCACAGCAAAATCTCTGGGTATGAAGGTTACAGTGATTAAAAGATCATCAATTAGACAATAAAATTTAAAATAGCCTGATTGACTGGGAGCAATGACTCATACTGTAAATCCAACACTTTGAGAGACTAAGGTGGGAGGATCACTTCAATCCAGGAGTTTGAGACCAATCTGGGCAACATGACAAAACCCTGTCTCTACCAAATATACAAAAAATTAGGCAGATGTGATGGCACACACCTGTGGTCCCCACTACTCAGGAGACTGAGGTGGAAAGGTTGCTTGAGCCTTGGTGGTGGAGGTTGCAGTGGGCTGAGACTGTATCACTGCATTCCAGCCTGGCTGACAGAGTGAGATCTTGTCTCAAAAAATAATAAAAAAATGAAATAGCCTGATTCATGTTAGTATAGATAGAATGGGAAGAAGACTACTGACTAATTTTAAATGAAACATGCTTCCAATCTATTTTACTGAATACTATTATGAAAGGCTGTGATGATGGTTACTTTTTCTATTTTGCCAGCTGGTGTGAGATTCTAATAACAAATTACAATCACAACTTACTCCAGATAATAACAACTTTATCTTTTAAATCCATAAAGTGTCACCTAATTTTTTAAATCATTAAAGTGACCCACACATTCTTTTCTCAACCTGTTTTTCATCATTAAAGTGGTTGAGGCTTATTAATTGATTATACTCTGACTGAGTCTCCTATTCACTTTTATGATTTATTAACAATATCTTGGAGACCTACCACATTGTATTGCAGAGGCTTTATTGTAGTCACGTTTGCTGACCAAAACTTGAAAGGGTTGTGTATGGTTAGGTGGACAACGACAAGCCAAAAACCTCAAACCCAAACCCAACTATCTGTGCTATTTGATGGGGCGTTCCTGACTCTGAGCATAAGTCCTGACTGAGAGTTACCACTGAGTATAATTGTTTATGCTGTGCCACAGGGGAAAGCAGACAATACCACACAATCAAAGCCTTCACACTCAAACAGACATCACACTCCCTAATTATATTTGTCTGACAGATTATTATAATTGTACATGGCAGGTAGTGTAAGGCAGCTCCTTTTTACATCCTAAATAATGTGGCATATTCTGCATACTCAAAATCAACCTTGCAGAAGGTAAATTATGAAAGCTAAATGCATGTTGAGTGTTTTTATTTACTCTTTCAGTTAGCATCTTATGTGGTGCTAGACAGCAAAAGAGCATTACCTTATTTTGCCTGGTACTATTTCACTTAACACTTTGTTGTGCAAAGTTTCTTTCCGGCTGACAGCTTTTTTTTAAATTTTGGCATACTCAGAACAACCCCAGCAATAATTGTATATGAAGCTGTTCCCCATACCCAAACTGACCAGATCAGCCTGTACTAAGTCAGCATTAGGATAAAATGCATTTCTTACAAAAAAGAACTAAATTATGAACCCAATTCTATGCTTCATTTCTTCAACAGTGAGAATAAACCAACTTGGGAAGTAGTCCTCCAGTTGTTTGCATAATCTAAGACTTTCTGATAGCTTTGTGGGATAAGGGACAGGTCTCGTAGGAAAATAATCTACTTCTCACCATGTCGGATTGCTTTTTACTTCCAAGCACATGGGAGGACTACATTTCTCTACCACTTTGCAGTTGGATGAAACCGTGTTGACTAGTTTCTGCATTTGCTTGTGGGTGGAAGCAACATATGTCATTTTCAATACTGGTATGTACTTACCAATGTGAGGCCCTCTAGCACCCCCCTCTGCTGGTGACTGAGGCCACTGCATGTTCCAGAAGGAGCAGCTGTTACAAGATTGTGCTTCTGTCAGGGCCAGTCCCTGAGTATCTAAAGCGAGCCCCTGCTGGCTGGCTTCAGATATGTTCACCCAACAAGAAACTAATCTGTGTTGTGTGAAGCCACTGAGAAGTAGGCTTTTAACTTGTGACTTCAGAATAATTTAGCCTATCCTGACTGATACATAAGTCTTCAATATGTGATTTGTCCATGGCAGCCATATTTTACATTAGAATTGTGAATATTATATCAGTTTGTCATAGTTTCTACAGTATGATTCTTCTGTTCCAAAAATATATGTGATAAAATAATAAAAGCTACCTTACATTGAATACTTGACAAGTGTTTGCAGGCTGAAGTACAGTGGTGTGAACAGAGTTCCCTATCGCCTTGAAGTCCTTCACTCAAGTGATTCTTTTGTCTCAGCGTCCTGAGTAGCTAGGGCTTCAGACACATCCCACCATGCCCTGCTAATTTTTCTGTAGAGATGGGGTCTCACCATGTTGCTCAGGCTAGTCTAGAACTCTTGGCCTAAAGCAATCTCCCTGCCTCAGGCTACCAAAATTCTGGGGCTACAAGCATGAGCCACTGCACCCAGCTCTAGTTATTGCATGCTTGTTATATACTTTTTGGTGAATACTCATAAAAAGGTACAAAATGAGATAATGCAGTTTAAAGCTGATAGATAAGTGATCTCCCAAGTTCACACAGAAGCACTGTTCAAAATCAGTCTTGTCTAGCTCCAAATTCTATACTTGTTCTATTTTATTATACTGGCTTTATTTATTACCTGAAACAGTGAAGTGGATTAAAAGTAAAAATATTAAAAGTAAATATAAAACATAAAGATTTCTGCATTTCCCAGTATGTTATAGCATTCTCTATATATTCGTTCCTTCATTTAGGTATTCATTCAATTATATGTCTACCTCCAGAGGATAACTGGATTTGAATCCCATCCCTGTATCTGCTAACTCTGATATTCTAGGCATATTACTTAATCTGTTTCCTCATTTATGAAAGAAGATACTAATATTACTTATCTTATGGGATTGTTATAACTATTAAAAACATATACATATATTTAGATCAGTACCTGACATGCAGTAAGGTTTAGGCTGGGGCTGGGACTGGGGTGAAGCAAGGGAGGCATCCAGAGTGCAACACCAAAGGAGGCGCTTGCACAACCCTGAGAGTCACTGTCTCCTTAAATTTTGTCCCCCAGATGCTTCTGACTTAACTCCTGACCCTGGCTGAGCTACTATTATTCATTTATGTATACTTGATTGTAAAAAGGCATGAGGAGAGTTTTGGTATGCACACAAAAGTGGGGATATTAGAGCTCCTACCCTCAGAGCTTTTGTGAGGATCATATGAAATAATTCACTTAAAGAATTTAGCATGGTGTGTGACACATGGTAGATAAGAAATGTAGCTTAAAGAAAGAGAGGGCGATGGACTAGGTAACCTGCAGTGCCACCTCCCAGCTCTAAAAATCTGTATTCCCAGTTAGACTTGACCAGTTAAAACGTTGTAATTACTGATTGCCTTGAAGAAAGGTGGCACCAACGTTTAGCAATGTGACTCTGTGGGGGTGGGATCATTATAGAATACAGAGAAAACATGTTCTCAGTCTTTAGGGGCTCACAATCAGGCTGAAAAAAGGCAGGTGAATAAGTAAGACATATTCTCATACATATGTAACAACACTATCTATATCCAAATGCACTTTCCATGGGGAATGGCATGCTGTTGAGATGGAACTCTTTGGAAAGCTGCTTTTCCTTCCAACCAGTCAGGGAAGATTTTTGAGGCCAGCTTTGAGTGTTCTTTGAAGTACTTAGGAAGAGAAGGCAATTGTTTAGTCTGACTGGAGTTTTGGAGGGTGCTGGAAGGCTAGGAGTTAGAATGGGTGGTGCCTTCGGTTCAGAGCTGAATCAGGGAAGAACAGAAATAAGGGCAGGTATAGTATAAGTGAAATGATGGGATAAAAGGTTATAGGCTAGCATGAGGAGACACAGGGAAGTACTGGATGAATGTTGATGGACAGGGCCTAAAATGTCAGGAAGGAGGTGATGGGAAGGTTATTAACCTAACTGTTCATTTGCTCATCTCAGTTATCAAGATGAACGTCTTACATAACTGATATCTAAGGGTCACAGACGGACAGAACTGCTGAAAACCCTGGGGATTTGGTCCTAACTGGTACAACTACTTGTGTCCAGAGGGACTCCTTAGAATTTCTTGTTACCAATCTATCAACAAGCTAAAAAAGGTTAACATACCATTCGAAAATAGAGTGACATCTTTATATGACATATATTAAGTACTGGTTCTGTACTTAACATCTGAGGAAAATATAGGAAAAACATAAACATTTTCTTGTGGCTTTGAAGTCAAGCCATACCCAATGTAGATTCTGAAATATTTCTGTCTTGGCATGTGGCACATTGCAAGTTATACAGTAGGTGCTCAATAAATATTTACTGAGTGAATCAATAAAAAAATGAAAATTGTCTTTGGATTAGGTGGAAGTAATTGTGCAGTGCTTCTTAGGTGTGTACATTATCTCATGTTGTATTTACTCTAAGGACGTTTTTGCAGAAGAAAACAGAGGTATATATAAAATGCCCTTATGGAATTATAGAATAAAAATGTTAATTGATGTAGATGCAATTATTTTGAAAAGCTTTATTTTCAGAGGTGTTTGTGTAATACATCCTTAAAATTAAATGGAAGTCAATGGGAAAGTCTGAGTCACTAAAATCAGAAGAGTCAGAGGCTGAAAGCCGCAAAATATTTTGTGAGGAGTAGGGGATAGTTAGACTTTGGTATTCAGAAAGAACTCGCTGTAAGATCATTACCATCTTAGGTTGCAGAGGCACCTAAATATCCAACCATAGGCAGCATAGTGTTACTTAATGGAATATTATGTAGCTATTAAAGTATTACTGTAGTTGGAGAATATTTAATCACATGAAAAGATGTTAACAAAACATTAAGTGAAAAGGGCAATTTAAAAATCAGTATGTGTCAGAAGAATATATTAAAATATGTATAGAAGAAGCCTAGAATAATAAGATCTGAAATCAGTAGCAAAGATTATTTCTGAGAGATAGAACCATAGATTTCTTTGTTTGTATTTTCCAATTTCTTTTTTACAATGAACCTGTATCTTTAAAAATGCTATTAAATTATTATTTCTTAAAATACAGACCAAAAGGGACCTCCTGAGATTGAATACACTACTCTTTCTGTTTCCATGTTGAATTCAATGTCAGCCTCCAGTTTCTTCTGAACTTGAATTTACCTATGCCAATGATTCTCCTTCTTGCTCGTGCATGGATTCTATGTCTAATGCTATTTGAATATCACCCACTTAGCCATGGATTTTACTTCATAATCCAGGTTTATGAACTAGATACCACATCTGCTTTCTTATATCTGAAAATATATTTGGTTGCATGACTATTTATGAATATAGCTTATTCATAAGCTATATTGTCTCACTCTACTCCATACCCTTCAATAGGACAAAGGCAGTTTCCAAAATGATAAGGCCACATGATCTGTGAGAATAGTAGCCTTGTTGAGAGATGAGATAAAAGGCTGAAAGATAGAAGAAAAGGCTATTATAGGGGTCAATTTCTACTGACCAGTGTCTGTAGAGAGGTTAAATTAGGCTACTTAGCATTTTAAAGAAAATGATTTGATTTGTTTGCTTAATACAGTGAAAATACCACTGTCAACACAGATAGTGTTTTAACATTACGAACTTATTAAAATAGTAAATCTGTGGAGAACATTCAAATATTCACACAATTAGGCTTGAACCTAATGTACAAGTAAAAATAGGCCATGGTAATAACATCATACAACACTGGAGACAATTTCTCAGCCTGCAGGTACAAAACACCATCACTGATTGCCCAAGTGTTGTGCCAGCTCATTTTTATCTGTCTGCTTGTTGTTTTTCATTCAAATTATAACACCTTTGCCTGCAAAATAAATTGACAGGTTTTTTTTCCCCCTGGTTTTAAGTTTAGATCATTCGAAAAGCTTAACATAAAGTAGAGTCATTAGGCTTTGGTAACAGGCCAAATTTAGGCAAAGCAGATACAAAAATACTCCACGTAAAATAAAAATTCAAATGTGGGATGCATGTGTGGAGCTGCCTGATTGCTATATTTATGAGGGCCTGCAGGTTTGTTTTAATTTCTTCCTGCATTCATGAATCCCTGTTTTTATTTTTGTTGTTTTACAGTTTTTTTTCTATTACTGTGGGGGTTTGTGTTTAGTTTTCACTTCCCCTTCCTGGTCCTTTTTTAAAGAGGAAACTAAGTTTTTAAGTCACCCATTAGAATTTTTTTTTGAAAGGTAAAAAGTGTCCTCTGCTCTTGAGCAGCCACTAATTGATCTAAGACAGAAGCTGCATTTTGGCTTTGAAGAAGTATAGGTGAGCATCTTGGTTTGGAGGTATAAAATGGAGAGTATGATAGAATACAGTTGGTAAATGATCATAATCTAGAGCCCAAAGCTTTTCATTTCAAAGGCACAAAGCCCCACATACCCATAACTTTCAAATAGGCGTTGGCTTCAGAACATATCTAGGTTGGGGAGGCAGGGGAGGCAAATGTTATCCCAGGTGGAGGACATCTCAGTACTTTTCCTGACATCATAGTTGGATATGCTGTTACTTTCCCAAGGTGTAAGAATTCCATTTGGAAATCAACACCTATTCTTAAATATGTACTATGGGCAATCACTGAGGATATGTATAAAAAAAGCAAGATGTATGGTTCTGTTTTCAACGTGTTTCTAATCCACATATGCTAATATCATAGCGTCATGTACGACTTTATAGGTTTGTCCATTTTATCTGCACAGTAATCCTAAAGTGCAGGTAAAGCAGATACAGTTTTTAAATTTATAAATGATAAAATTGTATCTCAGAGGAGTTAAGTTGTTTAGAATGGCACAGCTAGTAAATGTCATAATTGGGACCCGACATCAAGTCACCTGATTTTGAGTCCAGCTAGCTTAATGGTTTTCATCTGAGTATGGGAGGTTTCAGATTATATTTAAGTGCTCACTGCTGCTGCCTTCAGGGTTTAGACAGCTATCCCCCACTCTATGCATAGTAGACTACGGGAGAAAGTGAGGAGAATTGAGTGAGAGGGCAGTCTTATAAGTATTTAAATACATATATGTGCATTTTCTCAGGTTTTAAAAACATTTCTGCTCTACACAGCCAACCCTACCAATTCAGAAGCACTGAAGTGGACATTTCCATGAGAAATATCAACCTAAGGCAGGGCATAATTGGTGGCATGTGGGTAATAGAAAATCAGAATGCTGTGAATTCAGGGACAAGAAATGTCATTTCTGATTCAGGAGGTCAGGAAACCCTTTTAGAACAGGTTAGACCTTAAGGATGACCAGGAGGAAGGTGTGATTCAGGGAGTTTGTGAGACTGAATACTGAGAGGGGCTCAACTGTGCTTTCCTTCTGAGCGCCACCAGCGGCTAGCTGTTTGACCATAAGCAAGTCTTACAATCTCTCCGAGCTTCAGTTTTCCCACGTATAAAATGGGGGATAAAATGCCCACTGCATTGGGATACTGTGGGGATTAAATGAGAAAACACGTGTATGTGTCTAGTGCCTGCTACAATTGCAGCACTCAAGAAAGAGGAATTCCTCTCACCTTCTCTAAGTTAAAAAGGAACTTTTTCTAATTCTACAAAAACTTCCTTTCCCACCTTAGCAGAAATGTCTTTGTTTCCTCATCTATGGAGTTCTGTCTGTCTTTTAAGGCCTCTTTTAGAAGTTGGATCCTCTAAAAACTCTCAATGCTTCTCTCTCTGGGATGTCATTTTGTCCTTTCAGAATTCCCGTAGGATTTTCCACTTTTCTCACTCTGGCTCCACCTCCACTTTGTCCCGGGATGCATTCTGTCCTCTCTGTCTCCTATCTGCAGGCTTGTCTTTACATTTCTGCCATCCTTGACACAGGTCCTCGCTTTTGTTAGCTTCTGAACAAATATTGGGGGTCTTGATATTCTCTTTGAGTCTGAAATGAAGACCCCCTAAGTTAGTTTTCTTGAGATGGGGACTTGCTCCAATCACTTGGGATTTTTTTCTAATCCGTAACAGTTACACTAATCGGATTTAAAACTGACTGAACACTTTTATTATAGCCTGCCAGAGGTATGCATTAAAATTTAACACTGTTTCCTCTTTGAACAGAAAGAAAGTGCTTATGGTGTGATTATATAGGATTAGAATTTTTCATTAAAATGGATTTTAAACACTTCAGCAAGTAAAAGGCAGAATCCTACTTAATGAGTTTTTAAAGGTAGTGAAAGTAAGCAAAGTTGCACAGGATCATTTCTCCTCCCCTTGCATAAAGCCCTTCTTTCACTGCGAGGTACTGTGCACATACCATGGCCTCATGACTTGTCAAGGGGTGCTATTTGCACAGAGCAACAGAAGACAAAGCCTGTTATAAAACGAAGGAAAGATTATACAGAAATCTAAGAGTAGATTAGAATGCTTCACAGCCTTGAGGATGGAGAATATCTGAATTATGACTAATGTGATTTTATAAACTTGACACTTTGAACTGAGGAGGGTGCTTTGTGATCTGTGATCATTTTAAAAGGCTTAAAGCCAAGCATTGCTATAGAAAGTTAAAGGTCCAAGGATTTGAAGGCAGTTACTGATGTCAGTGTGGCTCACAGTGGTGGATGGGTACCTGGAGCCTTCCCTGTGAGGCCTGGTTCTTTCGGAGGTTGGCAGTTGCAGTGCCATTTAATACTGCCCCAGTGGCCACGTGCAGATGCAGAAGCTGCAGATTGCAAAGCCCAGGACTCTGAAAACAGGAAATCCAGCCAAAATATTTAACCAAGTAATTTTATCACCACTTTTGAAGGGCTATGGTATGCATTTTAGGTGGGTTCAGGAGCACACGTATATCAAATAAAGGACTCGGGTTGAAATTAATCTGCCTCAGATCTGTTACCTAGCAAGATCTAAAGAGTCAATTTTCTAAGCATTTCTGAAACAGGAGTTGTTGGAATTGGAGCAAGGCTGCTCAGTGGCAACAGTTTAAGTTTTCTCTGATGTGAACTTTGATAGGAACAGAATAGCTATTGGAAATGTTGTGTGTACATTCTCATTTATGGCTAATTAGAAGTATTTTTGTGACTAGATTTGGGGAAATGTGTCATGGGTGTTGGTACACTGCAGTGCACAGTTAATAAGAATTGGCACTGAAATCACATGTATCATACTTGGAACATACTTGGAAGCAAACTTTGATGAAGAAAGAATTGTTGTTTATACAGTCTCATTTATAACTAATTAAAACTATTTTTTATCTGGTATCCAGCAAATGCAGCATAAATGTCAGCAAAATGTACTATACTAACAGTTACATTTCAATTAAGAAAAAAAAATCACTAACATGAACTTGCATGCCTCATGAAGAACTGGGTGACCAGAAAGCTGGGAAGTGAATTCTTCGGGCAGGTAGGACACCTTGGGGGATGAGGAAGTTTGCCAGACCTACCCTATTCCACCAGCATCCAAGTGGAATCTTTGAAGGGTTTTATTCTTTTCTTTTTCTACTTTCCTCCTCCTCCTCCTCTCTTCTCTCTCCCTGCACACTTTCTGTTTTCCTTCTTCCCTCTTTTCCTCCCACTCTGTCTACCCCCTTTCTTCCTTCTCTTTCCATTTTTTTTTTCCTTCTTTCTTTCTAGAAGTAGAAGCTGCCTTACCTGCAGGAGTAGAATGGCTATGTATGGATGGTCGTAAGGGCCACAAATACAGTCAGGCATATCTTCCCTCCCTGACAAACTAAAGGTTGTAGCTTGTAAGCCCTTCAGTTTTTTCCTTTTAACAATCAATTAAAAATATAATAGCTAAACTTTAATCCATAAGACCTAACACCATAAAAACCCTAGAAGAAAATCTAGGCAAAACCATTCAGGACATAGGCGTAGGCAAGGACTTCATGACCAAAACACCAAAAGCACTGGCAACAAAAGCCAAAATAGACAAATGGGACCTAATCAAACTCCACAGCTTCTACACAGCAAAAGAAACAGTCATTAGCGTGAATTGGCAACCAACAGAATGGGAAAAAATTTTTGCAGTCTACCCATCTGACAAGGGGCTGATATCCAGAATTTACAACGAACTAAAACAGATCTACAAGAAAAAAACAAACAGGCCCATTCAAAAGTGGGTGAAGGATATGAACAGACACTTTACAAAAGAAGACATACAGGAGGCCAACAAACATATGAAAAAATGCTCATCATCACTGGTCATTAGAGAAGTGCAAATCAAAACTACATTGAGATACCATCTCATGCCAGTTAGAATGGCCATCATTAAAAAATCTGGAGACAACAGATGCTGGAGAGGATGTGGAGAAATAGGAACACTTTTACACTGTTGGTGGGAGTGTAAATTAGTTCAACCATTGTGGAAGACAGTGTGGCAATTCCTCAATGACCTAAAAATAGAAATCCCATTTGACCCAGCAATCCCATTACTGGGTATATATCCAAAGGATTATAAATCGTTCTACTATAAGGACACATGCACATGAATGTTCACTGCAGCACTGTTTACAATAGCAAAGACCTGGAACCAACCCAAATGCTCATCGATGATAGACTGGACAGGGAAAATGTGGTACATATACACTATGGAATATTACGCAGCCATCAAAAACGATGAGTTCATGTCCTTTGTAGGGACATGGATGAACCTGGAAACCATCATTCTCAGCAAACTGACACAAGAGCAGAAAATCAAACACTGCATGTTCACACTCATAGGCGGGTGTTGAACAATGGGAACACATGGACACGGGGAGGGGAGCACTACACACTGGGGTCTGTTGTGGGGAAATAGGGAAGGGATGGGGGAGTGGGGAGGTGGGGAGAGATAGCATGGGGAGAAGTGACAGATATAGGTGAGGGGGAGGAAGGCAGCAAATCACACTGCCATGTGTGTACCTATGCAACAATCTTGCATGTTCTTCACATGTACCCAAAACCTAAAATGCAATTAAAAAAACAAACAAACAAACAAACAAACAAAATAGCTCAACTTTGTGTAGCATTTACTATGGGCCAGGCACCATTCTAAAAACTTTACCTATATTTTTTAGTTAATTTTCTTAATAGCCCAATGAAGTCAGTACTACATTATTATTTTCTCCATTTTATACATGGGGAAACAGAAGCCCAAAGAAATGAAATAACTCACCCAAGGCCACAAAATCATAAGTGACAGAGACAGAATTTAAATGTGGTAATTTGGCTTCAGAGCCTGTGGTCTTAACCACAATGCTAAACTGCTTCTTCAGGTTTTGTTTATATATTTATTGCTTTAATTTTTTGATTTTATAATTAACCTATGCTTATTATAAATTTAAAACAAGAAAAGTGCAAAGAAAGTGAATGCCTACCTGACATTCTATATTCCAGATGTAATTACCATTAGCATGTTGACGACTATTGTTCATTCATCATAGGCCTGGATTCATGTATGTGTGATTTTACATGAATGGAGACATATTATCATGCCATACATGTGGGGTTTTTAAGGCCCTCTTTTGCTTTGTTTTCCTAATCTCTTCCCCTTCATTTCCACAACCCCAACCATGTTTAGCAAATGAGCAATGTACACTTTTATAGTTCACATATATAAAATTTAAAATAAGTATGCTTATATACAGATATAAAGTTGAGTTTTTTGGGGTTTTTTTTCTGCATCTTGCTTTTCTTACTCGACAATATGTCATGGACATTTCTCAAATCAACTGGATTGATTTTTCTCACTCTCATTAATGGTTGCTGATATGGTTTTGCTTTGTCCCCACCCAAATCTCAACTTGAAGTGTAGCTTCCATAATTCCCATGTGGGAAATAATTGAATCATGGGTGTGATTTTCCCCATGAAATCTCATGGTAGTGAACAGGTTCTCATGGTAGTGAATAGGTCTCATGAGATCTCATCGTTTTATAAGGGACTCCCTTTCACTTGGTTCTCATTCTCTCTTGCCGGCCATCATGTAAAATGTGCCTTTTGCCTTCCACTATGATTTCAAAGCCTCCCCAGCCATGCGGAACTGTGAGTCCATTAAAGCTCTTTTTCTTTATAAATTATCCAGTCTCAGGTATGTCTTTTTCAACAGTGTGAAAATGGACCAATACAGTTGCACATTTCAGTGTATGATTAATTTTATATATTCCTCCAATTACAAAATCCTGCAAACTTAATATTTCCCTGTATACAGTGTTTTAGCTTGGCTCCTTCCTACAGCAGAGCCTGAGACAAGGACTTACATGGTGTAATCACATAGGGTAGGTATTTTACATAGGATGAAAGTAAGGCTCAGAGATGTGCTGAAGTCACTTGCACCAAATCACACCTTCGATACATGGCAAGTCTAGCAATCAAACCCCAAACCTCCAAAGTCTCAGCATCTTCTATCAAACCAATGAGCAAACCTCCCTTACTTCTCTTTCTTGGGTTGTTTTTATTCATTTCACTTCCATGAAAATATATTATGGGTTGACAAATTGTGAATATTCCAAGACTCTGCATTATGTTTCCAAAATATACTGCCTTTTCTTAATCATTTAAATGACAGTGTACCTGAAAGCACATGTCATTAAACAGAAGAATAAAATCATTTTTGAAAACTATTAACTAAAACAGGCCACCTTTATGTCTTACACCATAATCATTAGGCCTTACAACAAATAATGTGTTTCCTTATCCATTTGGGAGCAGGTCCTTCTATGTGTTTCTTCTGAAGTGAAGAGAGCTACCTTCTGGCTATTGAAAATAATGTGGTAGCTGAGGAAATTAATGGGAAAAATAAAGCATGGGCTCAGTGTGTCTGGCTTAGGCTTGGGTTCCAACTGGCCCATGAATTATGAGATACTAATATGTTAAAGGATTAATCTTTCATTAATGATGTGTAATCATTTGGGAAGACTTTCTCCCCAGAACAGCACACAAGTGACTGTTTTACAGAAATGGTATCAAATCACAAATTAATTAAGAGTTATTTGGAGAAGGCATCACACTCTTCTCTATGCTTGACTGCATCAAGTTGGGGTAGTCAGAGCAGCATTCCACCTGTGAATGCCAATTGCAAGTCCAGGGCCTTCAAAGCTGAAGTGATCTATTCCAGGTGCCTATGTACTTATATGTCATCTATTGCTATATAACCCACTATCACAAAGCAGCTACCGTTTTATTACATCTCACAGTTCTGTGGGTCAGGAATTCAGGCAATTCTGCTCCATGGGCTTTAACTAGCATAACTTGGTAGCATTTGGCTGGTGTCTGGTTTGGTCTGGAGGGTTCGGGACAGCTTTACTCACATGTATGGTGCCTCGGAAGGCTCAGTTGGGCCCTTGTCCCTTGCTGTGTAATCTCAGGGCCTTGTCTTATGGTTTCTCCATCAGGATAGTTGGGCTTTTTACATATGGCATGCAAGTGGAAGTGGAGGTTGTTGGTGTCTTAAGGACTGAAACTTGAAATAGACTTGGCATTCCTTCCACTGTATTCTATGGGTCAGAGGAGTTACAGAGCCCATCCAGATTCCAGGGGATGAAACAGAGATTCCACCTCTTGATGGGAGATGTGTCAAAGAATTTGGTACCATCTTCAAACTGCCTCAATCTATCCTTTCCCCCGCTGTTAAGATACAGGAAGAGGGATAAGGAAAATATCAGGTAAAGTAGTCCCAGGCAGACACCTTGCCTGGTCTGCCTCAGCCTGGAGGGAGAAGTGGAGGACTTAGGCCATGCATAAGCTCAACTAATAATTGAAACAGGGGGACAACGCACCCAAGTACACCTCTGTCAGCCCCCTGTTGTACTGGCCTCTGCAATGTTAAAATATTGTAAGCTCAGATTCCCAGGATAAGAAGCCTGTGATCCGTATCTTTAACCTGAGCCCCTGTGTGGTCCCTTCCCGGCACCTGCAGTGAGCAGCTGGCAAGCAGGAACATGGCCGCATGGCTTCAGGAAGAGCTTCCCGCTACAAAGTGGTGAACATCCTGAGCTTCATCATCCAGGGAGAAAGTGTTCCAAAGTATGAGGAGGGAGAGAGGATCAGGAACACAGGATAAAAAAACACCACTTGCCTTCTGCTTAACAGAGAAATCGGGGATGAATTGGAATTTGGGGATAAATTATACTATTTTGCTTCAAGATCAGTTTGTATCAAAAAAAGCAAAAAACAGAAAATTTAAGCTAAAGATGTCACCTCAGCATGATTGGTGCAAGAATGTCACTTTCCAGTTTTCTGATGCAGAAATCATTATGGTGCTAGGGACTAAAATGTGGGCTGTTGGGGATCTGACTGCCTGGAATTGAATTCCAACTTCAAATGTTGCTACAATGTGATTTCTTAGTTCCTTCATCTGTAGAATGGGAGTAACAGCAATAATAATAATAAATAATGATAATGGTAATCATAAACACTCTCTTCATAGGACTGATGTAAGTATTAAATGAGATGGCACATACAAAATTTGTAGTACTGTGCTTGACACTTATTAAGTGGCCAACACACTGAAAAGGTTCAGTAAATGTCAACTTTTATCACTGTTATTATAGCAATAACCCCCATCCTGGTGGTGGAACATAAGAGCACTGGAGGCCTGGAGAAAGGGAGGGAGGGGTTGAAATTCAAGTAAGACTTCTCATTCCTCTCTCTCTCTGGTTACATGCACTGGGGTATAATGTGATCTATAAACTCTTCTGTCTGTTGACATGCCAGCAAATGATATGTCTTTCTGATCTACTTAGGTTTTCAAGCTTAATGTAAGGGCCCAGGTGCTGGGGGCTCGGGGCTGTTCTGGCTTTTACAAACCCTCTGCATACGCTAATAAATAAAGCATTCACTCAGAGAGTCTGAGAGCTGGGGAGCCACATTGCGTGCAAATCCAGATCAGTGGCTTAGCTTCTTCCAGGTTGAAGTTAATCATAACTGACATGTTAGAGTAAAACTACTTTATAAAATCAATATTAAATTTACAACCTTTGACATCCTGGGACATCAAAAATAAAGGGGAAATAAGCCATGGAATAAACAGTCCTCCAGCTATACCACCTGCTCGAGGAGATGGAGAGATGTGGGAAACCAAATGGTACACTGTTAGTATTGTTTTTGTACCAACGTCTCAACATCAATAAAAACATTACAAAACATCACACAGATGTTTACACACAGGAGAGCTCTGCCAAACCAAAAGACCTCCAGAATCACTCTAGAGGGGAGCAGCTAGATTCCTTCTCTGACAGCGAGGCTTGATTTCCCTGGACAGTGAGATGCTGCAATCACAGAGTGAACATCAGTTATGAGGCTGGCAGATCCCCTGCTGAGATCCTAACCTATCTGACCAGGATCTCTGCTCTAATAAAAGTCTGCTCTTCTTCAGTAGGTCCTCCCTTTAGTCACAGGGACACAGATATAGCAGGAGACAATTGGAAGTGGAGTCAAACTACAAAGGTCACAGGTGAGAATGTGTTCTGCTGAGTGCTCCTCAGTGGTTACTAACTCCCAGCTGCTCATGTCTGAGTAGGATTCTTAACTCTGGAAAAGGGACGTTAATTGTGAACTATAGAAGCAAAACTGCCTTACTCACTACCAGGAAAAATTGGTCTGAGGCAGAAGACCCTGCAGCATCCAGCATTGGCAGGATAATGAAGGACTTTCTAAGTCCCTTGCATCTGGAAGCTTTTTTGTCCCAAGGACTAGTCAGAGAACTGTTTCAGTTCTGTGATGGGTCTGAGTTAGTTGGATAAATTAGCAAGCGTTCTAGAAAAGGTAGCAGGAGAAGGCAAAGGCAGGATGCTTGGCTGTTTAAATGGACTCTTCCCTTGGCTGTTTTGATAGTCTCTTCTACAGTTCTTTTGGAAAAACAGCTTGAGTTTATGCCCTGGCTCACCTGCACTCAAGGTTGTCAGTTTGAACTTACCAAAATAGATGCTGGATTCAGTGCTTCCAACTATGAAACCTTTAAGGGGAATAGCAACAATTTCAGTTTTATCCCAACCCATCCTCACTTCCAGACTTCCCTGCCTCCTGTCTAACCCTTTAAAGAGAGACAGGCACACGAAGACCAAATCTATCAGTAGCATTTAGTTTTCATCTGCTTCTTGAATGCAAAACAAAACATAACTAACTTTGTCCGTTTAAAATCCCACAGAAACAAACTCACCCAAAGCAAGCTGGTCAAAGATTAGGAAATGAGCAGCTGTCGGTAGGTCTTGTTGACATGTGTGAGTGTGAGTGTGTGGGAGCCTGTGGCATGATAGATGAGAAA
The DNA here is from genome assembly GCF_048565385.1 of Saimiri boliviensis. NCBI lineage: Eukaryota > Metazoa > Chordata > Mammalia > Primates > Cebidae > Saimiri > Saimiri boliviensis. The sequence goes on along the minus strand of NC_133450.1, from coordinate 53,280,963 downwards.
AACAAACACCTCCTTGAGCCTGATCTGTATAGAGTGTGAACAGTTACCTCAAATATATAAAATGATTTTGCTTCTTTAAGAGGTAAACTCCATGAGTTTCTAGAATGGTGTCCAGAAAATAGAATGTGCTATTGTTATTAAGTTTTTGGTGAATAAATGAATTGGAGTTTCCTAGATAAGTTATGGGAGGAAACTGAGACTTATTTAGGGCTTAATCTGTATCAGCCACTCTGGTAGGCCCTGTAATTATGCTTTCTTACAATATTCCTGTATTTGTTTTTTATTACATCTCTAACAAGTTACCACAAATATAGTAGCTTAAAACAATGCTTGGTCATGGAAGCCTTCCAGGTACCAAGTTGGTTACTGCTCATTCTGGCAGCTTAAGGAGAATAATATGTGGGGAATAGAAAAATGAAAAAAAAATTGATATAAAATTTAAAAGAAAAAATTAGTATTGAATATTTGCTTATAACATGAAACGACTAGAGAAAATACTTGATTGCATTAAAAAAGGTGGTTTGGAATTTCCGTGGATTTGATGGAGGCCTCTTCCAGAGACTAGGTAGGAAGCTACCCTAATAGCTGATGCTCAATCTGCTTTCTATTTTTATAAGGATGCAAAATAAAAACCAACCTTCTTGAATTTCTTTCTCTGGTGCTAATAGGATAGAACAGCAATGACATACCACAAAAAATGGGATATGAATTACAAGTGAACCAGATGATTCCCATTTCATCTCATTGAATTGTTATCTTTTGAAGAGTTCCTTTTCGTGGATTACAAAGAGAATGTAATCACTTTAGAAATCCCCAGTGAGTTTCATAATGAACCCTACTTACATTGTGTTGACACTAATAGTAACTATAACCATGATCTTCAAATCTTCATGTAGGAGGCAGGTTTATTGAAATTATAGCATGGACCATGAATTCATTTAAAAACGTATTTTTAAAAATGAGCTTTATGGTAACCAAAAGCCATTTAAACCAGTTTCATTTACAAATATGAATGTTACATTATAATGAAATCAGTGTAGTTTACCTCATGAAAAATTACATTTTGCTGACAAGTTTTGCTCCATTAAGTTTCAAATCAAATTAAGAAACTAAGTAAACCAAACATTTATATGACTGACTCATACTGTGAAAAAAATGTGATCACAGCTTCATATCATAAAACTATTAAATTCTGTTCAAGTAATTTCCTCTCAGCATTTCCTTTCCTCATTTAAGGTTTCCTCCTTAACCAAAAGGCATCAAATTAGAAAGCTTAAATGACTGAAGTATTAACACTCTCAGGAAAAGAATAATTGCCCTTCAGAATGGGGACTAAACCTCACCAACTTACCTTACCAAGGTAAATCATTATAAAGGAACAGGCACAGAAGATTTTGGGGGGTTGTTTTTATATTCTTTTCTAATAGTTTGATTTTTGGTTTGAAGTTTCCTTAAAATTAATCCTTTAAAATCTTACCCAGCAGTGCGCAATTCAGCAACTTCAGGGAACAAGATGGCCAGACACTTTTATCTTTAAAGACGAGGCTTAGATTAGTGGGATTGTATTGAAGTAACTCTTTCTATTTCGAGTTTGATAAATTGTAACTCGCATATGGTTCAATTAGCATTCCTGTGAACAAATTTAACATTTCCCTCTATGCGATCCTTGCTTAATTTTGGTCTGTCTAGTTCATTTTCATTATACCTGTTTAGGAATGAAATTTTGAAATTTTATCTGTCTTAAATTTTATATTTATTAGTACATACACTTGGAGATTTGTTAGATAAGGCTGATGTATTATAAGGTGGCAAATGTATAATGACCCTTTTTCCCATGCCAAGCACAGAAAATCTTTTTCACTGAATTTGGACTCAGTTTCAATGTTCTTAATACATTGCTGTAGGCAGTCATTGACAGTTAAGTAGGCATTTGTGACAAAACCTTTGGCATCAGGGTATAGTTTACGAAATAGAAACTGCTTTAGATATTCTGCAGAAAGGAGTGTAATGCAGGAAATTAAGTGCTTACAAAATTGCTAGGAGGTCTAGAAAAGCAGGCCCCATTCCTGACCTTCAGTACTCCTGGAACATGCAGAACTGAGGTCCCAGGAAACTATTAGATGCTGCAATCAGGAATAGAAGGAATCAGGAGGCTACAATGGAAAATTCTGAAGTTCCAGAGCACATTGCTGTAGCTACAAGACAGGGATAAGAAAGCTGCAGTCAGAAAGTCGCATTACCATCCCTGACTCTCAGCACCCAGGAAGCTGTTGACTGGACAGTGGGATACAGAATACGGCTGCTGCTCCCACAGATGCCATTACCTCTTTCTTTCTTTTCTTTTTAGGATTATATCATTCAATTTACTTACTATTTTCAGTATGTATCAGCACCATGCTAGGAGTTAAAGATAGAAAGGTGAAAAGAGGCCAGGCGCTAGGTGAAAAGTGGTTCATATCTATAATCCCAGCACTTTGGGAGGCCAAGGTAGGCAGATTACTTGAGGTCTGGAGTTTAGACTAGCCTGGCCAACATGAAACCCTGTCTCTACTAAAAATACAAAAATTCACTAGGGGTGGTGGTGCAAGCCTGTAATCCCAGCTACTTGGGATGCTGAGGCAAAAGAATTGCTTGAACCTGGGAGACGGAGGTTGCACTCAGCTGAGACTGCACCACGGCACTCCAGTCTGGGTGTAGAGTGAGACTGTCTCAAAAAAAAAAAAAAGGGTGAAAAGATAACAAATGATATTTTTTATTTTATTTTTTAATGGACAGATAATGGTTGTATATATTTATCGGGTATATAGTGATGTTTTGATACACATAATGTATCATGTTCAGATCAGGGTAATTAGCATATCCATCATCTAAAATATTTATTATTTACTTGTGCAACTGTCTCTTGACACCTAGAAAACTAGACACTGGACACTGAATCAAGTCAAGAAAACCTCAGGCTATGATGCTTTTGCTGAAATTTGATTGGGGAAACCTCATTTTCTCCTGAATTCTGACTTCAAGGAAGCCTATGGGATGTAGTCGGCAGCCCAGTAAGGCACAATAAAGTCAGAATGGACCCTGATGGTATATCCATAGCAAAACTTTGCTCTCTCTAACACCATTGAGGCTTCACTGTAGAGAGAGGCAGAACTTGTTTGCAGAATAAGAGGAAGGTCGAAGAACTAGTTTTTCTTAGGAGATATCACAAGACTTTGGGAGATTTGATCCCTAACTTCTACTTAGAGGCCACAGGGAATGATAATCCTTGCTTCTTATCGTTAATTTCTTCTTTTTCCTCAGCAATTCATTTTTCCCAGGAACTTAATTTTAGTCCTTGAGCTACTGGATGCTGCTGTATTAATTACGTCTTTGCATCTGCTGACCTTGCTTTTCCCTCTCACAAGAAAGGAGGGTACTTTCTATCTTTAATCAGTTTCTTACCTGAATTAACAGAGACTAGCCCTGTATGTTTCATATGGCAGCATATTATGCTAGCATTCAACTAATGCCACTTTATACTGAGTTAAAATAAAATGCAAAACAGGGAAATATATGTGAATACATTATCTAAATATTATAGATCTCGGCATAAAATGTGCTCTTAATCTGAAGTTGGCAGCTACATTCATATCCTCCTGAGAAAAAAATTGATTCAGTGGTAAGCAAAAGTGCACAAGAACAGCATTGAAAGTATTTTGACTTGATAATCAATCCATTATGGCTGTGTGTGTAAGATACTTAACTTTTTTTTAAGTATCCAAACCTTTATGTGAGATATCTTTCATTTATATGGTACCTCACAGTGTACTTGATTCTGAAGGCATCCTGTAAGCACATGTGACAGAATCAGAACAACAAAATGACATGTTTCAGTCATGGAACAGAATGGAACATGAAACCAGCTCTTTGAATTCTCAATAGAATTGTTTTCTACTACACTTAAAGAAGATCAATATTTTTCTTCCTAGAGCAGTATTAGTACTAATAATTTGTAACCATACCTTTAATGCACCTAGACAATATGAAATGCCTGCAAATATTCACAACAATACGATTTGATATACTAATGTTAAGAATTTGATTTTTCATTATTGTGATTGTATATAACTGGCAGAGTAACAGTTGCATGACATTTGCAACTTTGGTATGTGAGTTTTAACCTATTGCACAGTGCAACGTTCATTTTAGATACTATAGTTTAATAACCATTTTAGATTAACTATTTACATCTCTATTGATACTTTTTTTCTAGGGAAAATATATGTGTATAAAGAGCATGGCCACGAAGTTATAATTTTCCAGTCTCTTTTTTTGTAGTAAGCGCATCCCCATGTTTGTGTCCACACACAACCATTCCTTCCAAGGCTGTTTCAAGTGATCGTCTCCTATTCTGCCTTCTCCCTTTGATGTCATCATGTAAATCTTCTTCTATTCCTTTCACCTGCCATAACTCAGAAGACCCAACTGCATTTATGTAGGTTATACAATCTAAGACCACTTTATCATATACTTTGCTTTGTAGGGCAATGTCATTAAGAATGGATTGCCATTCCTGTATTCTTCCAAAGTGTCTTTCTTCTGGAGGAAGGTAAGGTTAGAGGAAGGCTACCTAGTTTTTCTGACCCCAAATCATTTGATGTGATAATGAAACACAGCCTTCTGTAGGCTGACAGGTCTCCATGAAAACGATACAGTTTTTAAGTCTGGGGAAGTTAAATCGCACAATGGAGGCCATCCGAAAATTTTTCACAAGGCAGGACTAGGCCTTGAATAGAAAATGCCAATCACAAAACTAAGCAGAGCTATCAGGAGATTTTATGTATTAAAAAAGAAAATACACATGTTATTTGCCTATGTTCTTAAACAAATCATCTAGACCCTGTCATTCTACTTTCATTATGGGCAACGCCACAGAGAAAGATACTCAAGATACTTAGAAAAATGTTTCTGTTTGTATTGCTTTTCTTCATTCCAGAGAAGGCAGCTTGCTAAGGAGTACTCTCTTCTAAAAAAAAATATATGATCCCTATAAAGAAAGAAGCAGGATGGCTAAGCTTTAGGTCAGAAGTCATTTACATCCAGGTTGTCTGTAGGCGTCTGACTAATTTAGTTAGTAGAAATGAGATTCTAGGAACTTCAATAAATGGACCAAGAAGTGCTCTCAGGTGGTAGATTCTGATGGGTTATAAGATCACACAGTGTCCTAGTTTTTGGTCTCTGTTAATAATCTGTTGTGATATACAGCAGGTTCTGGTATATAGAGTAATTCAAGTGCACTTCTGTTGGGCATATGGTGCTTTTAAGAACACTCTAAGGGTTGATTTGACTGCTCTGGTTGATAGAAGACAGCACAGTGGGAAGGAAGAGAACAAGCTATGGATGGTGCGTGGGACTTAGGCGAGCAAGGGATTCAGATGAGAGCAGAGCTGCTGAGAAAACAACATGCAGTGAGTTAATTAGAAAACCAATTTTGCCACCATTTAAGTTGCATGATACTGTTTCTTAAGGTAACAGTAGTGCACATGTACCTTACAAATAATATACATATGTACAAACATATATTTAAAATATGTATATTATAGTATGTGCATGTATGCATATATACATATTCATATACTAAATAACAAACTCACATGATGCACAAACTCACACAAAGAACAAGCTTTAACCCCCACTGCTGTAACTGAGAGTTGGGGAAGATATTTGATAGAAGCAAAAAGAAATAATTCTAGAGGAAAGTTGAGTAACAAAAAATAATCTTCCAGGAAACAGCTTAGTACTCATTTTTTCCCCATTGAAAGACAGGGAATATAATACAGTCTTTTCATAGAGGTACCTACAGATCCATTCACTGGTAAAAGGAGATATTTTATGTATAAAATTAACAGGTAAGTTTACACTCAGAGAGAGTGTCATGACTCCAGAATTTCCCATGTTACAAGAATTTGTGTAATAGTAAAGAGGATCAGAAATTGCCAGAATAATAGGAATATGGCTGACTGAATATGTGTAGTTGTAGAAAACCCTTATCATTACAAATTTGAGTAATTTCAAGCAGAGAACTTGAAAACTCTATAATCAGGGAGTCAGTTCTGCCAGAAAAACTGTCCAGATACCCATCAGTATGAAACAGAGAAGGAGGTCTCAAATTCTAACAGATCTAAGAAGTCAAAGAAGAGTATGTTTAATGCAGTCATAATAGATACTAACTAGTCATTCCAGGCAAAGAGTTTTTTTAAACCATGGCTGTCCAACACATAATCTGTGACCAAATTAATCCCATCTTAAATTGGGTTGCAGCCCACCTGAGATTTTGAAGAAAAAAATTGTTTTCCCTAATTATCTAATTTCTTCATCCTAACCAGCTGACATGTTCAACAAAGAGCCGACTGTTGCTGGGCTTGACACAGAAGGTTTAGATCAATAATTCTAATTAAAGCCAAAGTAATCAGTTACATACTTGAGAGTTGTTCAAGTTTAAATGCATACTTTAATATCATGACATGTTATGAATGATTGTGAAATGAAGCAAAATTAGCATAAATAAATCTTTATTAGAGACTACCCGTGCTTGAGTTGAGTTCAATATTCACTGAACCCACTATTACTACCTAGATAAATAAGTAAACAAATGTCATTTACTGTTGAAGACATGAATGTGCTCCTAGCCCAAAAGCATAAAGAGGAAGAAAAGGGGAAAATTAAAGCTATTAAGTGCCCTGATGTGCCAGGAATGGCTTTAAGAGTTTTTTATACACTTTTTTTCTAATGTCTCCCAAAAGGCCCCCAACATACAAATGATTATTTCTACTTTATAGACAAGGAAACTGAGGCATAGACAACTTACTTATTTTGACTAGTTATATACTTTGGCAAGGATATAGCCAGCTCTTTGAATTCATAATTCTAAAGGAGATATTCCCAGTTATGACTATATATTATTTATATTTTGTTGCATATGTATATTTATGAATATGTTAATTGTTTCTTAGACCTACGTGTTAATTCACTTAGGACAATGGCCTCCAGCTGTATCCATGTTGCTGCAAAGAACATGATTTTACTCTTTTTTTTTTTTTTTTTTTTTTTTTTTTTTTGAGACGGAGTTTCGCCCTTGTTACCCAGGCTGGAGTGCAATGGCACGATCTCGGCTCACCGCAACCTCCGCCTCCTGGGCTCAGGCAATTCTCCTGCCTCAGCCTCCTGAGTAGCTGGGATTACAGGCACGTGCCACCATGCCCAGCTAATTTTTTGCACTTTTAGTAGAGACGGGGTTTCACCATGTTGACCAGGATGGTCTCGATCTCTCGACCTCGTGATCCACCCGCCTCGGCCTCCCAAAGTGCTGGGATTACAGGCTTGAGCCACCGCGCCCGGCGATTTTACTCTTTTTATAGATAATATTTCATGTTTGATAGAACAATTTGTTTTCTTTTGGATATATACCCAGTAACAGGATTGTTGGATTGAATGGTAGCTCTGTTTTAAGTTCTTTCAGAAATATCCAAACTGCTTTCAATGGTTACTGTAGATTCAGGTCTCCTGTTACCGATAATGGAAAATGGTGTTATTATATAATTATTAATAAGATTCTTAATGAAGTAATATTTTTGTTCCATAGAAAACTTATTAGTCAACAGAATGCAATAATTAAGAATGACCTTTTAGGGAGGTAGGATAATGGTGAATTTTTAGTTTCTCCTTTGTGCTTTTTCATGTTCCCTATTTGTCCATGAATATCATAGATTATTTTTCTAACCTAAGTCAATATTACTTAAAAAATAAAACTGAGAGGTTTTGATATAGAGAGCTATCTAAAATAGGTGGATCCAAATATCATTTATAATGCTTTTTTGGACATTACTAGTAAATTAACAAAACACAACTTGCTTGATGAGGGTCCATTCGTTTTTGAGTATATCCTTTCTTGGATTTACTTGGTCAACTCTTATTTCCAAAATTTATTTCAAAGAAATAAATTCAATGCAAAACACACGTTTGAAACAATGTAGGCAGAAAGTGGCAAATGGTAGGTGTGCATTTGGGTCCAATCGTTGTTATTTCACATCTGAAATAATCACATCTATAAAAGAGACTAGGAAAGTTTACATATATTATATCAAAAAGACAAGCTGCATAGTAGAATGGCTGACAGTAAGAGCTCTAGGGCCAGATGGTAGATATATAATCTATAGTAAATTTAAAGACATTGCTATAGATTAGCTTAGTCTTCTGGAAGATGGAAATAATAATAGTACTTATACCACATAGGTTTGTTGGGAGAAGTAAGAAAGTTAATATGCTTAAAGCACCTAGAACAGTGCCTGATACTTCATAAGGATTCAATAAATATTAACTATTATTTTGCCCAGATGAACATATATTACAGTAAGAAAGAAACTGGCTTACAAATTTTTATAAGGAATTGTGTTATATAAAAATAAAATAAATACAGGATTAAAAGATTTTCTCACAAAATACAAATCAATCCTCATGGCATGAAATATTTGAAAGTATATTATATACTATGTTTGAACTCACTTGATATTTGTAACTTCTATCCAGGCAGTTGATGTCTGTGTAGGAAGTCTGTCTTGAGCTAGAAAAGGTTGTCTGAAAATTACCTTTTTCTGTCTTTTTTTGTCCTTTTTTATGTCAGATAATCTACAATGGTTATGAAATGAACCTTAGTCCCTCCCTGCCTTGGAGAGGAATGTTGAAAGCATGTGGGAAGAGTGCAGGCAGTTAGAAGTTTGGCCTTTAAATGCCTAATAATAGCTATCGATGATTAAACACTTTACCATGAATCCGTACTGATCAAAGCACTCTTCATGAATTAAGTTCATCTTCTCAATAAACCTATTATATATATATATATATTATAATGACATATATGATTATTTAATTTTACAGATGAGAAAATTAATCTCCAGAAATTAGTCACAAAACTAGTTAAATGGTGGAAATTTGATTAAAATCTAAGTAGTTAAAAGTAAATTCAGGCTTTCCTATCAGATCCATCTCGGCCAACAATGAAAACAAATAACAGAAAAAGTAAGCATAGATACTAACTTTAGGTAGGGAGGGATGATATTTAAAACATCCACCAATGGATCAACTCAGGCACTAATTCTGACTAATCAGAATGGTTGTCAGTTTTGTGTAACTGGCATGATATACTAGTGTGAACTGTATGAACACCAGCTTTGACTTTTTAAGGAAAAAAATTAATTTGAGAAATATATTACTTTATGTCTTCAAAGGAAAATCGACTCAGTGGAAATCTTACAAGCCAGGAGATACTGGGGGCCTATTGTAAGTATTCTTAAATAAAAGAAATTCCGACCAGGAATTTCTTGTCCCACCAAACTTAGGCTTCATGAGCAAAAGAGAAAAAAAATTTTTTTTCCAAGCCAACAAGTGCTAAGGGAATTTGTTACCACTAGACCAGGTTTACAAGAGATCCTTAAGGGAGTTCTAGACATGAAAACAAGGATGTACTTAAGTACCTAGCCCACCAACCCTTTTAAAGAACCACAAAATAGAAACTATAAAGCAACCAGCTAACGAGTTCATGATAGGATCAAAGCCTCATGTATCAATATTTACCGTGAATGTAAATGGTCTAACCATCCCACTTAAAAGGCACAGAGTGCCAGTTGAATAAAAAAATAAGACCCATCTCACATGTAGCAATCATAGGCTCAAAGTAAAGGATTGTAGGAAGATCTATCATGCAAATGGAAAACAAAAAAAGGGCAAGGGTTGCTCTTCTTATATCAGATAAAACTGACTTTAAACCAACAACAAAAAGTAAAAAAGGACAAAGAAGGACATTACTCTCAAAACCACACAATTGCATGGAAATTAAATAACTTACTCCTGAATGACTTTTGGATAAACAACAAAATTAAGGCAGAAATTAATGAAAACAAAGATACAACATACTAAATTCTCTGGGAAGCAGCAAAAGCAGTGTTAGGAGAAAAGTTTATAGCATTAAATGCCTACCATAAAAAGTTAGAAAGATTTCAAATTCGCAATCTAACATTACACTTAAAAGAACCAGAAAAACCAGAAGAAACTAACCCCAAAGCTAACACAAGAAAAGAAATATTTAAAATCAGAGAAAAACTGAATGAAATTGAGATGCAAAGATTTATACAAAAAAATCAATGAAACAAAAAGTTGGTTCTTTGAAAGGATAAACAAGATTGATAGACCACTAGCTAGGTTAACAAAGAAAAAAGAGAAGACTCAAATAAGTACAATCAGAAACGACAAAGATGACATTACAAGTAATCCCACAGTAAGGCAAAACATCCTCAGAGACTTTATGAACAACTCTATGTACACAAAATAGAAAATCTAGAGGAAATGGATACATTTATGGAAACATATAATCTCCCAAGATTGAATCAAGAAGAAATTGAAACCATGAACAGACCAATATCAAATTCCAAGATTGAATCAGTGGTAAAAAGCCTACCAACCAAAAAAACCTCTGGATCACATGGATCCACAGCCAAATTGTACCAGACATACAAAGAAGAGTTGGCACCAATTCTACTGAAACTATTGCAAAAAAAAAAAAAAAAAAAAAAAAAATGAGGAGTGGCTCCTCTGTAACTCATACTACAAAGTCAGCATCACCCTAATACCAAAATCCGAAAAAGACTCAGGGAAAAAAGAAATGTAAAGGCCACTATCTCTGATGAAGATAGATGCAAAAATCATCAACAAAAATACTAGCAAACTGAATCCAACAGCATATCAAAAAGTTAATTCCCCATGATCCAGTAGGCTTCATTCTGCAAATGCAAGGTTATTTCAACATATGCAAATTGATAAATGTGATTCATCATATAAACAGAATTAAAAACAAAAACCATATGACTATCTCAATCTATGCAGAAAAAGCTTTTGACAAAATCCAGTATCCATTCATGATAAAACCAACAAGAAACTAGGCATCAAAGGAACATACCTCAAAATAAGAGCTGTCTATGACAAACTCACAGCCAACATCATACTAAATATGAAAAGCTGGAAACACTCCCCCTGAGAACTATACCAAGACAAGGCTACCCATTCTCACTACTCCTATTCAACATATTACTGGATCCTAACCAGAGTAATCAGGCAAGAGAAGGAATTAAAAAGCATCCAGAGGATGAGGCAGGTGGATTACTTGAGCCCACGAATTTGAGATCAGCCTGGGCAACATGGGGAAACTCCATCTCTATGAAACAACAAAAAATTAGTCACGGTGGCACCCAGCTAGTTATTGTAGTCCCAGCTACTTGGGAAGCTGAGAGGAGTATGGGAGGCCAAGGCTACTGTGAGCCATGATCACACCACTGCACTCTCGCCTGGGTGACAGAGCGAGATTCTGTCTCAAAACAAAACACAAACAAAAACAAATCATCCAAATAGGATAAGAAGTCAAACTATCTCTCTTTGAGGATAATGTAATTCTACACCTAGAAAACTTTAAAGACTGCCAAAAGGCTCCCAGAACTGATAAATGACTTCAGTAATGTTTCCGGATACAAAATCAGTGTACAAAAAATGAGTAGCATATTTATATACTGATAATGTTCAAGCTGAATGCCAAAACAAGATCACAGTCCCATTTACAGTACACACACACACACACACACACACACACAACCTAGGAATACATCTAACCAAGGAAATGAAAGACCTTTAAAAGGAGAACTACAAAACACTGCTAAAAGAAATCATAGATGACAAACAAATGGAAAAACATTTCATACTCATGGACTGGAAGAATCAGTATCATTAAAATGGCCATACTGCCCAAAGCAATCTACAGATTCAATGCTATTCTTATGAAACTACAAATGTCATTTTTCATGGAATTAGGAAAAGCTACTCTAAAATCCATGTGGAACTAAAAAAGAGTCCAGATAGCCAAAGGAATACCAGGCAAAAAGAACACAGCCAGAGGCATCACATTACTTGACTTCAAACTATACTTACTATAAGGCTACAGTAACCCAAACAGCTACAGGCACAAAAACAGATATGTAGACCAATGGAACAGAATAGTGAACCCAGAAATAAAACTGCACACCTGTAGCCATCTAATTTTTGACAAAACTGACAAAAATAAGCATTGGGGAAAGGAATCTCTAGTCAATAAATGGTGCTGGAATAGCTGGCTAGTGATATGCAGAAGAATGAAGCTGGATCGTTACCTTTCACCATATATAAAAATTAATCAAGATGGATGAAAGATTTAAATGTAAGACCTCAAATAAAGAATCATAGAAGAAAACCTGGGAAACACTATTCTGAACCTCAGCAATGGCAAAGAATTTAGGACTAAGTCCCCAAAAACAATTGCAATAAAAACAAAAATTGACAAGTAGAACCTAACTAAACTAAACTGCTTCTGCACAGCAAAAGAAGCTATCAACAGAGTAAATAGACAACCTGCAGAATGGGAGAAAGTATTTGCAAATTATGCATCAACGATCTAGTACTTAGAATCTATAAGGAACTTAAACAGTTGAACAAGCAAAAGCAACCCTGTTAAAAAATGGGCAAAAGACATGAAAAAAACATATCTCCAAAAAGACATACAGGTGGCCAATAAATACATGAAAAAATGTTCAACATCACAAATCATCACAGAAATGCAAATCAAAACCACAATGAAATACCATCCCACACGAGTCCGAACGGCTATTACCAAAAAGTCATAAACCAACAGATGCTGGTGAGGCTGTGGAGAAAAGGAAATGCTTATACACAGTTGATGGATATGTAAATTCTCTCAGTCACTGTGGAAAGCAGTTTGGAGATTTCTGAAAGAACTTCAAAGAGAACTACCATTACTGGGTATATATCCAAAAGAAAACAAGTTGTTCTACCAAAAAGATACATGCACTCTTACATTCATTGCAGTCACAGTAGCAAAGATGTGGAATCAACCTAAGTGCTCATCAATGATGGACTGGATAACGAAAATGTGATACATATATACAATGGAATATTATACACCCATAAAACAGAATGAAAATATGTTCTTTGCAGCAACATGGATGCAGCTGGAGGCCATTATTCTAAGTGAATTAACACAGGGACAGACAACCACGAATTGCATGTTCTCACTTCTAAGTGGGAGCTAAACTCATGGACATAAACAGGGCAACAGTAGAAACTGGGGACTACTAGAGAGGGGAAGGAAGGAGAGAGCAAGAGATGAAAAACTATTGGATGCTATGCTCATTATATGGGTAATGGGGCCATTTGTACCCCAAACCTCAGCGTCACACAATAGACCCCGATAACAAACCTGCATCTATATCCCCTGAACTAAAATAAAAGATGAATAAATTAAAAAAAAAAAAGCTAATTGTAAACATTGTATGAAAAAATAAAAAGAGTCTGGCCAGGGAGATGCAGCTCTTAGAGGTCCAGCTAAAAACCTGTTTTCAAAGTTGCTGGATGAAACACAAACGGCAGATGCAGGACTCCCAGCTGAACCGCCCCTTCTCAGGGTCTCTCCAAGAGCCCCCGGCTTTCTACTCACCGTCTTCTGGCCTTGCTAATGGCCTGCAGCTGCTGTGCCCTTGGGCACCCCTGCCCCGCATAGGCTCTGGTGCTACCCTCTGGATCCTTCTGGGGTCTCTGCCAAGTGGAATAAGAGGCCCTGGCCTCTGCATGGGCTTCTGGCCGTGGTCAGACTCTGGCATACCATCCCCAAGCCCAGGAAGTGGTGCGCATATGTTGGGACCAGCCCTGTCCATGGGGCCCTGGGGCTTGTGTGCTCTGCCAGAGACAGGGGATTCACCTTGAGGGAGCGCCTCTGACTCCATTCCTCCCACACAAGCGGTCTGTGCAGATTGCACCTGGTGCCTACTCAGAGGACTCAGCTGTTCTGTTTACATCTTGGCGGCACCTCTCACCCTGACCCACGCAAAGGTTCTGGAGATTTCTGGAGAATATATTTATTTAAGCCACCTCTTCACTGAAAGTTACCAAAAGTGTTGGTTTAAGAAGTAAATGAAGGGTCAGTGAACAGAGTCAAACGCAGAAGTGGGCTTGTTATGGACAGGGCTTTCAGCATATGATAAAAAGATAATTTGTTTTAAAAGTGTTGGAAAAACTGGTTTTCCAGTTGGAAAAAGTAAAGGCTGAAGGTTTGTGTGTAGAAAAGAAAACCATGAAGGACTGGAAGGGAATGCAGGTGTCGTGTTTATAACTTTGTGGATGGAGTATCTCTTAGCAAGGACTCCCAAGTCGGAAAGCAGGAGGGAACAAAGGTGAAAATTAAGGCAGGGCGTTGGGACCTTGCAGTGCGCTCTAGTCCTTGAGTGAGCTGGGGACTGTGCCCGCAGCTTCCTGGGGGCTGCTCTTCTCCAGCCAGGGTAAACGGGGCGGCCAGGACCTGCAGCTGGGCCTGGACTGAAGCTGTCCCGCATGTCCCCTCCCTCCAGCATGTGCTTACCTGTCCCCCTCTTCGTAGCAGTCTTGGGACAAAACAGAATGACTCAAGCACAGCACTTCCTGCAGAAAGTCCGAAAGTGCCCAGAATGGAAGGCTCGGAAGCCTCTCCCGGGAAGGACTCTCCCTCACTGATGGACCATTCTTGGTGCAGACTCCTGACTGCACGCACGGAACCTTAGACGAGCATGCATCCGTCCACATCGCCCCAGAGTGCCCAGGAGGCAGGCAGCACGGGCGCCCAGACAGACGGGTTGAGCCTTCAGGACTGCGAGGTGAGCTGTGAAACTGACCCAAGAATCCCAACAGGAGCAAAAGTGTGGGCCTGTGGTCTTATCCACAGCAAAGTTCCACTTTCTCCTTGCTAATTTCTGCATTGTTGGAAGAGTTTACAACTAGCATGTGATTTTATAACACAACCTCAGGTAAGAGTGTTGCAGCGGAGGAAAGAAGATTGATTAAATAACAGGAGCTCAGAAAAGACCAATCAAGTCCAATATATAAGGCAGGTGAGTTCGTTCTCTCACTACACACCTTGTTTAACTCTCAGATACTTATCAGCAAAATGGCATGTTTTAAAGAACTATTTGAACCTGTTCTTCCCCAAACAATGCTGCATTCCTTGCTGGCACTATGAGCCAGTGATAGTCACGCTTGAGATGGTAAAAACTGTCTAAAAGTAGCCCTGCCCTTCTCTAAATCCATCACAGCACCTGTCAAGGGAGGATTAGAATACATTCTTGTTTGAATTCATTTCATTGATTTTGTGTCTGTTTGGTATTATGTAGGTAATAGGATAATGGGTCTGTATGGGAGATGCACCTGATAGCAGTAACGTAAGCGTATCCTAGAATAACCCTTATGGCAGACACACCTGAATGGAATTTGGAATTCTGAGGTAAGGAGTCCAGGATTAGCCAACCCAGAGATTCATTACTTGTCTGTGATAAACATCTGAACCCACGGTCTGTCCCGCAGAATGCAGTCCGTGTGGGGAATTGAGGCCCTTTGTTTTGGGTTGGATGAAGACTGCTGGGTGGAGGTTGTTAGGAAAAGGGTGCATGCTTTTTGCAAGCAGTTGAAGATCTTTTGCCCAGCCTGCTGCCACTGAGCCATGTGGTTCTGCTGTCCAGCCCACTGCCACTAGACTGTGCCTGTAGGTAAGTTTCCTGCTAATAAAACCCTATGTCTCATTTGCTGGTTCCAAGCCTCCTGTTTGGCCTCTTGAAACTGGTGCTATTCCTACTGAAGTTAATAGGGGTCTTGCACTACAGGGTTTAATGTTACAATAAGACAAAATATACTCTCCACCAAGAATCAAATGACAAAAAAGTTAATAGACTCCAATTTGGTGTACTCTGATAAACACACTCACATTTAATACTCTTTTACTGTTACAATAGCACATGCAAATATTCTCACTAAGGTTTTCTTCTGTTTCTCCTATAATGGAGAAAACAATTACCTCAGACACTTATTGCCTGAAATTTAATATTAAATCATAGCAGGAAATACATGTGGATCCTGGTCCTGGACCTGCTTCTGACAAGCTTTAAGTAGAACAGCTACTATATAAAACAGCCCTTACCTTAGGGAGCTGTGGGAGGGCATGATGATATCAAGCCCATTAAGACAGCACTTTCTTTCTGGAACAACAGAAATACTAAAATATTTAAAATTTCTATTTTCTTTTGACTCCAGGTAGTTTTTGAAAGTGCCAAAGTTCTTGAAGTTATACATACTTATTTGTGGAAAACGTTTTAGTTATCATTATTCTTAAAAGTCAGTTAATTGAGGCCAGGCACAGTGGTTCACATTTGTAATCCCAGCACTTTGGGAGGCTAAGGCAGGCAGATCAGTTGAGGCCAGGAGTTTGAGGCCAGCCTAGCCAACATGGTGAAACTCCATCTCTACTAAAAATACAATAATTAGCTAGGTGCAGTGGCGGGCACCTGTCATCCCAGCTACTTGGGTAGCTGAAGCAGAAGAATCGCTTGAACCTGGGAGGCAGAGGTTGCAGTGAACCAAGATTGTGCCACTGCACTCCAGCCTCGGCGACAGAGCAAAATCCTGTCTGAAAAAAAAAATCTGTTAATTGAAGAAGAAAGTGTTTTTATTTTTTGGAGGGAGATCAATGTCTTAAACATGTGGCATTATATAGCTATCATGAAGATGAACATCATGATTCACTTTGCTGTGGTGTGTCTCCTGTTTTTTTTGCCCAGAAGGCATATGTGAGGCCCAGTTTGGTGTGTTCCCCAGAACCCTAATCCTGTTATCATAGGAAAATTCTAGTTAAAATCTGAGAGACTTATTTTACTTTTATAGCTAATAAAGTACATTTCTTTGTTCATTAAATATTTTCTTATTCAGATTTTAGATAACTTTGTTGTTTTCTTAATGAAACAATAGACTCTTGCTTTTATGATTTTTTTTTTTAACTCTTCTGATTGGTTTTCTCCCTACTAGCCAGTTTAAATAGACACTTCTTAGATGCTTAGATTTCTGACATTTTTATCTTCCAAATCAGAAAGCACCAACAAACCACAACAATCTGTTTCACCTGGAATCCAGTAACAGAAGGAAATGAGATACTATTTAACTATTATTACTGTGTGACTTTTAAAGTTTTAATGTTCTACTTTTGAATGCTCTTTGCTTGTCTAAAATTGCTCTGGGTTTAGATGGACAATTATCTGGGCTTATCTCTGGTGTAACATGTAATGAAAGCAACAGACAACAGAGGAATTCTGAGGAATTCTTGATTTAAGCCAAAACAGCTCGTGGAAGATAAAAACAGCAAACAAGGTGCACTGGAAGCGCCGTTTAACTTCATCAGGTTCTTGGCACCTGGTTTTTCAATTAATGCCGTTTCTTCAGTTTAGAAATAAATCACACACATTTTTGCTCTAGGAGCACTTAGAGAAAGAAGAATAGCATCACCCATCTCTAAAAATATTTCCCAGTGGATAAACTGTTAAGGAAACATGTTTGTGTTCACACTTCAAATAGAAATATTTACTATTCAGACTCTGTACTTGAATTTTTTTTAACATCAAGTAACTAAGTTGGCTTTTTGTGAAATGATGACCCAAATCAGGGCACTGGGTCTGTAAGACTTACATTCAGGGACTGTAAGACTTACAGTCATTGAAATGAGCTCAGAAGATTCTAGTTCTGTGGGTGTCTGGGCCGGTGGCATAGTTAATGTCGCTATTGTTCTTCCTTAGTTTGACTTATATTCAGTGTATATTTTATACAATTTTGGTTTTTAAAATGTTCATTTTTTTTTCGGAGAGACCACATATTTGGGGGTCTTTGATATAAACTAACTTGATGGCTCAGCTCACATAATCTTTACCAGGTGTCAACCAACCTCTTATTACGTGTGTCTATGTAAAATGGCCAGATATTAGGAAAGAGATAATGGGGAGAAACAATTTGTGGAGCCCTTTTGGATTTTGAGAGAGTGATTATCAAGAAGAAAATAGTGGCTTCAATGTAGAGAACAATCTTAGTTAAGATTTTTGGAGTAATGATATATCTTAATGTTTGGAAAACATTGGAAACATTTTTCATAAAAATTAAAATACTATCATATATTAATATTATAATCAAATCATTTATGATGTATAGGAATAAATGGCATGAATTCCATAGGTGCCAGAGATTTATTGAGTAATCAGAAAAAAATTAAAGAGTCTTAATATGACAACATAAGTCTTGCAAAAACAAATAGCTTAGTAGGAAGCAGGAATCCAGGCTATTTTTTATGCTGTCAATTCAAATTAAAAACAGAAATGAAATAAAGGGTTTCTGCCAAAATATATTATCACATATGGAAAATGAATTCACCTCCTCCTTCCTGGCCCATCAGCAACATGGAAAGTATTAACTTAAAACTTATTTCCCTTTTCCTCCATCTCTTTGAGCTGATAACTGAAATTCAATAGAGCTTTCTAATTAAAGAATAAGGTACTGGTAGTGAAACACTTCACCTAACTCAATAGATTTATGGAAATTTACTAAAAGTGATCATTTCACAGATCCTGATGCCAAGAATAGGTGACATTAGCCAGGTCTTTATCTTGAATGACTCTTCAAGATTTGTGTGCTTAGCCAAATTCAGACATGTTCTCCATGTTGTTGCATGCTACATTCTGATGCTTCACTTAGCATGACTGCATGCTCTATAAAAGAAGTGGAGAAGGCAGGGAAGAACACAAAAAGAGAAAATAAGGTATTTTCCCTCTGTTCTCTGTATGATAGCAATCTTCAGAATATCTTAAAATCATAAAATGTCAAAAGAATATTAGCATGAGGAAACCCAGGCAAGATGGAACTATGAGAGGAGAACTTATATTAAGTTCTGACACTTGTTTTCTCTTTAATACTCATATGTATCATGACTAGTGCCGTACAGTGGCAGTAAACAGTGTTTGTTGACTGAATAAATGCATAGCCAAACCACAACAAAGCACAGGCTTGTCTAACTCAATGAAGCAGCTGATGGTTGAATCAAATGCCTGGAACTAAAAAGCAGTGAAAGAAGTAAGTGAAGACATGGTGTCTCCCCTCAAATTATTCACCTCTGAGATGTTCACCTTCTTTTGGCATTTGTCGTCTTGGCTTGATTTGCTTTTATCTTCACGTTGCACAACCCAAACTGCTTGATTTATGCTAGTAGTGGCAATGCTAGTGCTAGGTGATCATTTCTCCAAAACCATCATAAGTGTACTGGATATTAAGGAAGACGTCACAATATACTAGCTTTGAAATAGCAGGCACACGTTAATCTGAATCTACAAATTAACTAGGTATGAAACTGAACTCTCAATTTTAGGTTTGGAAGGGGATTTGAGAACTGTGGAATGTACCTTTTCCCATCGAGACATTATTACTGCATCTGCTCTTGCTCTGTGCGATTGTCTCTCATTTGAAAGGGCAGCCTTATCATTGTTCCCACACATTTTGTTTTACAGGGTGACAACTAGGGCATCAAAAAACGTTCTTGGTGACAAGAGAGTTTGTGCCATTAAATGGTTTATCATTAGTAATTTTAGGATCTTTGAAGATGTAATACATGTTTTGAAATAAGTTCAATGTCCTGATAACTGCTTCTTCTTGGTTCTTTTAACTGCTGCTAGAATCTGAAAGGTAAATGGAATCTATCACTATTTATGTGATTTCAAGCTGTAAGTTGTATAATCAAACGAGATACTGCTTATCTTAGACTCTAAGGAGGCATTTTGGAACTTAACTGGGAGTGAGCCAAGAGGGGTTTATGTTAGTTTTAGCTAGACTTATAAAATGCTGTGTGGTTAGGATGACAAGGTAGCAGTGCACACTGAACCTGAATTAGGAGTTCACATTAATGCACAGCCAAACACACATACACACAGGTGTCCCTGTAGCTAAGGGTGTCTTGCTAGAAAGTTGTATGTAAGTCAAACCATGCCATGGGAGTGAATAACCAACCCTTTAAGATATATTTTATTTCCTTGTTTGGCCAATGTTCAGAAGAATCAATTTTGAATTGACTCCTCATATTGACCCATTTGACAATGTAAAACCTTTCCCTTTCTCAAGATGACATTGAAACCTTATTTTTTTCTTGTTGTGTAGTTTCCATAGGAAAAGATAAATAATGCACTTTGTGTGAATCATAAACCACCTCACAGTCATGTGAGTTTCAAGTCAAATCCAGTTACTATTTTAAACAGATAAGGAGGTAGAGTGGGCAGATAGTAGGTGCAAAGACTATAAAGCCTCTAATAAGAGGAGCCCAGAGGGTTTATTAGTAACCGAAAGTAAGCATCTTATTCCTCTAACAAAAAGAAAATAAAAGAGAGAGAAAGAGAAGGGAGAGCAGCATACAAAATGGCTCATCAGCATAACTTGGGCTACAGTATTGTGTACGCTAGTTGCCATTTAAGTTTTGATCACACGAACACTACCAGACATGCATATGAGCTTTTTTGACCCATACAGGCATTTCGATAAATTAACTTCCAAGCAGCTGATAAGAAAACCTCATCATTGTAGCCTCAGAGGTAAAAGCCAGATCAGGGATTAAAAAGGTAGGGAAAGAGCCCTGAGAGAATGGCAGTGGGTCCAGTTGTGGTTGCAGAATGAGGTTAATAGCTGAATGCCCTGGAGATCTGTGCCAGAAAAGATCTTTGTTGTCGAATATATTTATTAACCATTTATAAGATGAGGTGAATAAAGGAGTGATATTATTCAATGATCCTACATTTTCAGTCCAGTAAGGACCATAAGAAATTCCAGCAAGACTTAGCAAAACCAGGTAATTGGACAATATGATGAAGATGAAATCTGAAACAGGCAAGTGTGAGGTGATGCACATCTGAAAGAACAATTTAAGCTAATCATACACAGTGATGGGTATTGAATTAGCCATAACCTTCCAAGAGAAAGATCAGAAGCCTTGCTCAGTGTGCAACAGTGCTAAAAATAAGCTACTGGAAGAGGAGTGAGAATAATGTGGACTATATTAAGGTGCCATTATATAAATTGACAGCATATCCTTGTCTAGAATATTATGTTGAGTTTTAGCCACCTCATCATAAAAATGGAATGGAAGAAACAGAAAAATGCACTGAAGATCAGCTAAACTAATTGGAAACATAGGATAAACTTCATTATGAAGGGAATATTTTTATGTCATGTTTAAAGATCTCCTGTTACAAAAACCGTTAGTGATGTAAAAGAGATTTATGATTTTCAGTAGCATCTGAGGTATGCCCATTAAACAGAAATAAGCACTCACATTTTGTCTGTCGTCTCAGACCTGGGTAATCAAAGCATTTTTATCCCCAAATAGTCTCTTGAGTCCTGTTGAAAGTAGTAGAAGTTGGTGGCATCTTTTGGGTAAAAAAAAAACAAAACAAAACATATTTCCTTGGAAAACCCCTATCTGGGCCAAATCAATGCGTGTTTATGTTTTACCTATGTAATGATAATTGGTGTTCATAATGATAACTTCAGGTCACTGCATGATTCTTAGAACACTTTTAGATTTAGAAAAAAACCTAAACAACAAACAAAAACACAAATATTTTTTGGTATAACAGAATAAATAACATTTGACCTAGTAATGTTTGGTAGATATACTAATTTACTAGCCATAGTATTTGTTTACTCAGCACATTTCATCCTCAGCTACCAAAGGTAAGTTATTATTTTAGGTTGTTTTCCAGTCTGTATTTGGCCTAAGAACACCACCCAAGTTAGAAAAGAATAAAAATAGGGTAAAGACAAAACAGCACTATGAAACTGAAAAAAAGGAAAGGTCACACACTAATGCTTTTCCATCCTAAACACTGGGGAATGGGGTAGGGGCAGGAGGGTCCATTTCTGTTGTTATCTTTTCATTTGCAAACAGAGCCCCTGTGTTTAGATTTTACTTTGAATGAGGAACCAAGAAATAACATCCCCATGAGCTCAAAATTAGCTGAATCTAGTACTTGGTAGCTAGAGTAATAATCCAGTTGGGCTATATTACTCTGGGTATTAAGAAACAATAGCTATTAAGAAATCGTTTTGGCTGGGCACTGTGGCGCATGCCTGTAATCCCAACACTTTGGGAGGCCAAGGTGGGCAGATTCCCTGAGATCAGGAGTTCAATACCAGCCTGGTCGCTGCTAAAAATACAAAAGCTATCTGGGCATGGTAGCAGGTGCCTGTAATCCCCAGCTACTTGAGAGGCTGAAGTAGGAGAATTGCTTAAACTCGGAATGTGGAAGGTTGCAGTGAGCTGAGATCACACCACTGCACTCCAGCCTGGGCAACAGTGTGAGACTCTATTTCAAAAAAAAAAAAAAAAGAGTTTCATAATTGCGTATGATAGCTTGCCTCATACCTTCTTTTCCTGGGAGGTCTGCTTATACACATGACAAGTATATCTCAATAATAGTTTCTTTCAGAATGATATAAACTCTATAATGTTTCAAAGGATAATCTCTACCAGAATATAAACCCCAACAGTTCTTTCCATACACCAGATAAAATGCATTTTGGCATTTGCTTTGGTCTCTAGAACATTATCTGGGTGGCTCTTGGGTTACTCTTGTAGAAATAAGCAAAGACCAACCAAATGAGAACAAACAAAGGTCATTTATTCAGAGATTGTTATAGAAAGGGAGTTGGCTACAACAATCACTGTTACTTTTGACTCAAAGGCAGGTGGAAAAGTGGGGACAGTAGACAAAGGGAAAGCTTCAGGTATGCCCTGAAGTCTCCTGTCCAGGAGACTGTTGGCATGGGGAAGCTGCAGGTGAACTATTAATAGAAACAAGGCATCCAATGTGATTTATTAGGGGTCCGTAATTAGTTTTCTGTGGTTGATCCTAAGTTGGGAGCAGGGACAAAGATTAGAGAAGATATTGGTTATTAATTAAGTCCTTGCCATTTCAGGCTGACTCTACCAGAGGTAATTGTTTGGCGTTTTGGATTGTTACCAGAGATAGCAGTCTGATTTCCTGTAAGTTTGACTTCTAGGAGGCCAGCTATTATTGATGATGGGTTGGTTTCCTGGGAAGATGCCTTCATCTTAAGGGTCAGAGCTCTATTTTTACATATGGTCTGACCATTATCCATTTGTATATTCAGCCTCTCACTCTATAAAACAAAAATACAAAAGTTCACATTCTGAGAGGAATGAACTCCCATAAACATCAGGCTTTCATTTGTGAATAACATTTTTAGTTTGCAAATGCTTGAAATACATGAACATCAAGATAAGAAAACCTTTAGAGTCTCAGATTATGGCTTGCTTCCACTTCGGGCAAGAGATGACTTTAGTACAGAATTTTCATTCAAATAAAGTAACTGTAAATTATAGAACACACAGTTGAAAATATGGCAGTATTTGAAAAGAAGAAAACAAGAGTACCATATGCTTAAAACTGCCTCTGTAGTTTTATTTAATTAATTAAAGAGGATAACTTTTAATTCAAATTCCAATGTATCTTTTGAAAAATGTAGTAACTATTTCAAGCCACCAGGGCACACCATTTTGAAAACTCTTTCATGGATCCTAATGCTATTCTAATAGGCCAAAGGAGTTTGCATATCTTTTTAAGAGCCCTAGCTTCCTCCCAGGGATACAGTGTGAGCCAGAAATACCTGCTTTAGTAATAAAGTACCTTTGGTTTATGGATTATGTAATATTTAATATCCTCAGTTCAATAGTATTAAGCAAGCAGAGTTTTTTTTTTTCTAGGTGCTAGTACTGACATTTAGCTATGTATAATATACTAACACAATTAACTAAAACATATCATTCCTGAAATGTGCTGTAACCAAATGCACTATATTTTTCATATGATTTGCAATTTCCATGGAGAGCTCATTTGGATTACATTTATAATATTCATTTAGCAAACTCCATTAGCAATGTTTACAAGTGCTTATGGATCCAGTAAATGAGTTTGCGGGTATGCCGTGAATGAAGTTAAATGCATCCATTTGTGTATGGTATCTAATGCATAAACTCATTCCAATCAGGAAGATGTACAGCCCATTAAACTCTAACCTTGGAGTCTGGATTTTGATATGGTTCCTACATGGTTCCCTAATATGACTGAACTGATTAACCTTTTGGTTTCTTATTTTCCCTTACTGGGAAAACTCATTGAAAAGCTAGATTAATATGAGCAGCTGAGCATAAGAATCCTTAGGGGCAAACAGACAAACACACAGAATACAGAGATGTTGATTCAGTCTTCTCTGCCTTGTAAAATTAGAACTTATAGTCAAAAAAGTATTTTACACACTAGGTTTCTAGAACACTAATGACATTAATGGAAATGAAGCTTTCTGAATTATCCTGGTGACCTGAACAGGTTTCTGCATCTCACACAAAGGACTAACCTATAAATGCATAGTGTTAAAAATGGTTGAGATGATAAATTTTATGTTAGGTGTTTTTGATGACAACAAAAATAAATTAAACAGTAACAAAACAAAACAAAACAAAAACTTTTAACTGTTCATATTTGGAGTGACTGATTCTTTCGATGGGAAATGTCTAGAAGCCCATTTGAAAGAACAAAGGACCTTTGTTAAAGCCCGAAGATCTGCACAAACCATGAATTTCCCAGTTTCTGAGATTTATAGGTTGTTGTTCTCACTAGGTCAAGATAGGGGTGGGTGATATGGGACCTGGGCAGAGAGTGGCTTAGTGATACCCAGTCCTATGTAGATTTCCCAGGATTAGAAAGAAAGCCTATTGTAATGCTAGCTAACATTTAGTGATGCTTACCATAGGCTTTACGCACTTCACATGTAGCCCTGATCCTCACCACAATCCTATGGGGTCAGGTGCTATTATTTTTAATCTTCATTTTACAAATGAGGAAACTGAGACCTAGAGAAATTAAGTAATGTGTCCCAAAGTCACACGGCTACAAAGGGGCAGTGTTAGAATTTGAACTCAGCCTCTTTGTCTCCAGAGCCCTGCTCTTAACCACTGTTTGGCAGATAACTGATGTTTTCTTTACAGCTTATGTTGAGGTATGTAATTTGCTGAAATAGAAGACTCCAAAATCTAGGCTTTATATATTTCAAATGTATGACTTTGATTACTTGACCCTGTTAGCCCTCAGTTGTGCTTTTGGAATAATAGTTCAAATTTTGGCTTACTGAAGATATAGGTTATAATTCTCCATCTTGAATCTAATTTAGATCTAGGATCCAGAAATTTAAGTCATCTTTGACATGATAAGAAACTTAGCAAACAGTGCCTTCCAATGAGAATATATTCTTATCGTCTTTCAAAATCGAGTTGGGAATTTCAGTTATTATTTAAAATTTTTTTTTCACAAATATAGTTTTTTTCTCCTAGAACACAGATGCTCTTAACTCCCTAGCAGTCACCATCTGTACCTCAATTTACATTTCCCCAAACACTGCTGACATCTGTTTAAATGCCAGTCTCTTCCCAGCTTAGTAGGATTTTAGCTCAAAAGTAATATCCTATGAGTGATTTGGAATTTCAAAATGATACTAATTTTCATCAAAATGCTCAATGGCTATAGGTACACAAGCTTCATCTGCCTCTTTGAGAAGGTTTTGGCAAAATGGAGGCTAATATTGAAAGTGATCTGCCATTTTCAGTAGAATAGAACTTTTTTTGCCAGGTTAAAATGTTCATTTATGGGAAAAGGCTCTGAGTTGTCATGAAGAGAATTCTGGGGGATTAAGAATTCTGCAAAGTAATAATTCTGTTTTCCTTCCTCCAAGTGCATGCTCCTTTCATAACAAAATGTCTGACTTTCTTCTGTGAATCATCACATGAGAGGATGCATAGAAAATATGTCTGGGGATAGGGACAGTGTGGGAATGGTGCTGAGAGTTGGTTGAGCAATGGGACTGAGTGAGCTATGAGATATTAATTTTTAAAGAAAACATAGAAATTATGCCCCTACATGAGTAATGCCTCAGTAATATCAAATATTTATCCTTTGGAGATAAATTTGATTTTTAGAAAAAGTCCAAAACGCATCCGGAATGTAGTATTGCTATAAAGTTGGTTTAAGGGAACAACTTTCCTATGTGGTTCACAAACTGACCCTAAAAAGGCAATTTCAAAAGAAGAGCTCTAGAAAAATTTTAAACAATGGTGGCATCATGAGATTAAGCAAGTAATTTTTCAAGAAGAATTCTTTGTTGGAAGAATAAATTTGGTCTTATTTGTGTTTTGGAGTCAGATGGATCAGGGCTTTAGATCTGGCTTCATGTATTTCCAGATCTATGACTTGGGTAACTTAATGAAATGAAGCCTCAGTTCTTTTCCTAATCTGTAAAATGGAGATAATTATAGTATCTATCTTGTGGCATTAAAAAATGATAGTGTATGTGAAGTGTTCTGCCCAGTGTCTAGCATATAATAAATGCTCAATGAAAGTGATTTAACTCATTCTCTCCTTCCTACCATCAAAGTGGTTATATGAATTCCAGTCAGGAAGAACTTGGAACCAAGTTCTACCATTTATTTGGCTGCTATGGTCCTAGCAAGTCATCTGACTTTTAGAGTTCTGACGTTCTGCTTTATAAAGTGGATATAATACCACCTCTTTTACCAGATTACCATGAATGTTAGAGATAATGTACACAAAGGATTTAGAGCCATAATTATTATTATTATGGAAAGAAAGAATAACAACCTTTTAATGGGGACGAGATTGTTCTGTAAAGATAAGTTTAATGTGGGACTAATGCTGGCATTTTAAAACTGACAAAATTCCAAATTGGAACTTGGGAATTTTTCAAGAAGAAAAATACTTCTGGATATGGCTGCATCACAATTGAATTATTGGTTTCTTGGTTGCAAACCTAGAATACAATAGGTAAGCTCATCCCATTCATATCTCCCAGTGGATTTCACAGGATTCCTACTGTTACCAACATAAGGATTTGGTTAACTATAGAGCCCAAGGAAATGTCACTTCCATGGTTAGAAGTTTTCCTTATGTAAAGACCCAGACCTTAGAGAATAGTTTCAGTTGTAAAATAATTAAGTGCATCTTGTAAAATGCAAATAAAAATTTCAATAGAAAGAGGGTATAACTCTGCTCCCCATTTCCATTATTAAATCTCCCTTAACGAGTCTTTAAGTAATTCTTATAACAACAAAAAGTCAGAGCCTGTAGCAACATCTCTCTTTCAAGAGAATATTCATATTTTCTTTTCATTTTGTTTGGCAAAAATGTCTCAGTTAAAATGAGATGTCTGACTCATTTCTAGAGCCAAACATTTCTGAAATAAAAGTTTCAAGTTACAAAAATAAAAAAATTAAAACCCAGTTCAATTCAAAAATAGGCTTATAACTTTCTGATTTCAAACCAAAATGTTTATGAACAAAACTGTGATTAAATACAGTCATACCTCAGAAATATTGTAGGTTCAGGTTCCAGACCACCACAACAAAATATTGCAATCAAGTGAATGACACAAACGTCTTTTGGTTTCCTGTTGCATGTAAAAGTTATGTTTATGTGGTAGTCTATTAAGTATGAAAAAGCTTTATGTCTAAAAATTGTATACAACTTAATTGAAAAATGCTTTATTCTAAGAAATGCTAATGATTATCTGAGCCTTAAAAAGCCTTAAAAAGTTATAATCTTTTTGTGGATACAAAGTCTTGATGATGTTGATGGCTGCTGACTGATCAGGGTGGTGGTTGCTGAAGGCTGGGGTGGCTGTAGCAATTACTTAAAAGAAGACTATGATGAAGTTTGCTGTATCAGTTGACTCTTCCTTTCGTGAAAAATTTCTCTGTAGCATGAAATACTGTTTGATAGCATTTTACCCATATTAGGGCTTCTTCCAAAATTGGAGTCAGTCCTCTGAAACCATACTGCTGCTTTATCAACTAAGTTTATGGAATATTTTAAATCCCTTTTTGTTATTTCAACAATGTTTATAGCATCTTCATGGGAAGTGCTAATACATGCCATTTCAAGAAACCACTTTCTTTGCTCTTTCGTAAGAGGCAACTCTTCGATTTAAGTTTTATCATGAGGTTGTAGCAATTCGTCACATTATCAGGCTTCACTTCTAATTCTAGTTCTCTTGCTATTTCCATCATATCTCCATTTACTTCCTCTACTAAAATCTTAAACCCTTCAATGTCATCCATGAGGGTTGGAATCAACTTCCTCCAAATGCCTATTCATGTTGATTTTTTTTACTTTGTACCATGAATCATGAATGTTCCTAATGGCATCTAGAATGGTGAATCCTATCCAGAAAGTTTTCAGTTTACATTTTCCATATTCATCAAAGGAATCACACCACCCATGACAGCTATAGCTTTAGAAAATAAATTTCTTTTATTTTAATTTTTAATTTTAATTTTAATTTAATTATTTTTTAAAACATAGTCTTGTTCTGTCACCCAGGCTGAAGTACATGATCATGGCTCACTGCAGCTTTGACCTCCTGGGCTCAAGAGATTCTCCTTGGCTTAAGAGATCCTCCTCCTCAGCCTCCTGAGTAGCTAGGAACATAGGTGCATGCCACCATGCCTGGCTAAGTTTTGTAGAGACAGAATCTCACTATGTTGCCTACACTGGTCTCGAACTCCCGTCCTCAAGCAATTCTCCCACCTAAGCCTCCCACATCTGTAAGCTGTGATTAAAGGTGTGAGCCCCTATATCTGGCAAAAATAAATTTCTTAAATAATAAAACTTGAAAATTGAAATTACTTCTGGATTCATGAGCTACAGAATGGGATGTTGTGTTAGCAGGCATGAAAATGACATTAATCTCCTTGTACATTTTCATCTGAACTCTTGGGTGACTAGGTGCATTGTCAGTGAGCAGTAATATTTTGCAAAAAATCTTTTTTTAGCAATAGGTCTCAACAATGGGCTTAAAATATTCAGCAACTATGCTGTAAACAGAAGTTATGCCATCCAAAAATTTTTGCTCCATTTATAGAGTACAGGAAGAGTAGATTTAACATAATTCTTAAGGGCCATAGGATTTTTGGAATGGGAAATGAGCATTGGCTTCAACCAGCTGCATTAGCCCCTAACAAGAGAGACAGTCTGTCCTTTGAAGTTTTGAAGTCAGCATTGACTTCTCCTCTTTAGCTATGAAAGTTCTAGTCAACATGTTCTTCCAATAGAAGACTGTTTTGTCTTCACTGAAAATCTGTTGTTTAGCATAGCCACCTTCATCAATAATCTTAGCTAGATGTTCTGGATAACTTGCTGTAGTTTCTACATCAGTACTTCCTGCTTCGCCTTATACTTTTGTGTTACAGAGATGGCTTCTTCCTTTAACCTTCATGAGCCAAACTCTGCTAGCTTCAAACTTTTCTTCCTCAGCTTTACCTCTCTGTTTTTATAGAATTGAAGGAATTACAGTCTCATTCTGGATTAGGCTTTGGCTTAAGGGATGTTGTAGCTGGTTTGAGCTTCCATCTGTATCACTGAAACTTTCTCCATATAAGCAATAAGGCTGCTTGGTTTTCTTATTATTTGTGTGTTCACAGGAGGATATTTTTAATTTCCTTCAAGAACTTGTCCTTTTCATTCACAACGTCGCTGTTTGGGACAAGAAGCCTAGCTCTTGGCCTATCTTGACTTTTGACATACCTTCCTCACTAAGTAAGCTTAATCATTTCTAGCTTTTGATTTAAAGTGAGAGATGTGTGATACTTCCTTTCATTGGAACACTTAGAAACCATTGCAGGTTTATTAACTGCCTGATTTCAGTATCATTGTGTCATAGGGAACAGGGATCCCTGAAGAGAGGGAGAGAGGTGGATAAATGCATCGTTAGTGGAACAGTCAGAACACAAACAGTATTTATTAAGTTTGCTGTCTTATTTGGTTGTGGTTTGTGGTGCCCCAAAACAGTTAAAATAATGGCATCAAAGATCACTAATCACAAGTCACTGTAACAGATATAATAATAATGAAAAAGTTTGAAATACTGTGAGAATTATCAAAATGTGATGCAAAGACATGAAGTGAGTAGATACTGTTGGAAAAATGGCACCAAAAGACTTGCTTGATGCAGGGTTGCCACAAATCTCCAACTTGTAAAAAAAATAAAAATCTGCAAAGTGAAATAAAGCAAAATACAATAAAATGGAGTCTGAATATAAGTAGATTTTCTAAATAAAAAAGTAGAATCTTTTCCTCAAATTGAATATTACAGAGAAGCCTAATGAGAAATGGATAAAAGCAAGACTACTCTGGTTAAGGAAGGAAGGGAGAGGCCCATTCTGCCCTCTTTTGCTCCTCTTCTTTTTTCTTCTTCCATCTCCCATGATCATATGACAGCATCCCAGAAACCCCAGGGCTCTTAGAATACAGTTTTGGATTCACTGGTCCAGCTATTCCTTTGGTTTCATCTATTGCTCCTGTTTAAAGAAAAAGAAAAATGAAGAAGTAGCCTTTGGGCATAGTGCATTAATCCTGTCAACTTGAGTAGGCAGGAGAGAGACATGTTTGTATTTGACAACTCAGTTCTCTCTGCTTTGCCCTGTGTTTGGGAGCCGGGGTTCAGAATACAGGTAAGTCTGTTTTCAACTTTGACTTCTGATGGTGGTAAAGTTTCTCCTGGTTGACTTGGCAGATTTTTTTCTAATGACTTTCTATTCAAGAGGACAGGCATTGTAAGTCTTAAAAAGTGGATGTTCTTATATTTATTTGATAACACTGGCCATGTTGGTACTTTCTTTTGCCAAAGTACAATGTCAAAGCAGGGATGGATGAGAACCTGATTTCCCTAAGAAAGGACATAGACTCTCTGCAGTGTATACCTTCTAGTTAGGAAAGGATGTTTTGCCCTTGGTAAAGTGCCCTTGACAAAGCAGTGGACACAGAAATGTCCCCACTGCACGGCCTCTGCCTCATTCGCTGTAAAATGTTGATCCCTGCCGAGATTTCCTCTGGCATCCTTTAATTGACATCTGGGTTTTAGAATTCAACTGCCCGAAATTATCTCATTCAAGGAGTAAAACTGGAATTGCTATGTAGTATGATGACCCCAAACCCCAAGGTAGATGGAAATTGCTTGGGGGTTGATGCTCCAAACTGGCTGGCTTGTATGGGACCTGATTGACAGAGGCAGGAGAGGCAGGCAGCCGGAGGCAGGCAGCCGGAGTGGGGGAAGGGAACAGTGAGATGCTGCTGAATGTAAATTGTGAGAAAGGCTGCTACCTCTTCAACTCTGGGCTCTATGCTATTGAAATCAGCCAAGTTAAAACCTAGAGATTTATAGCATAGACCCCAAAGGAGGCAGCAGAAGAAAAAAACTCACAGCAGGGTTCTACAATTCCAATACCCATGGTTAAGGGGAAGGCAATCCCATTTTCCTTAGGCTGTGTGTCTTTGAACATATTACTTAACCTCCCTCATTAAACCCTGGTTTTCTTAGCTGTAAAGTCAGTTGCAGTGTTTCTCAAACTGTCTTGTGTTAAAGGACCAGATTTAAATAAAAATTTCCAGTCTGTCACAGAGTGATACTTTTGTAAAAACACAATAAAAATAAATTCCTAGAAATGTTTAAATGTTTTATTCTTAAATTTGACAGATGTAAAATTACTCTGTCAAATTGCTTTTAAAGTTTCTAGACATTTGCTCTCAATCACCACAGTATTTGATTGCAGACCAGTAACAGTTTGTGGATTGGTACCAGTATGTGGACTAGACTTTGAGTTGTCATTGACACAGATACTAATGGCATTCACCTTATAGAGGTATGATGAGGCTGAATAGCATAGTGGAATAGTACATATATTTGACAATAATTGTCATAATTTAAAAATTTCCTTTGGGTTTGATGAGTAAATCTCTACCTTTGTCAGGCCATAAAAACATATAGGCTTTTTATAAAGAATACATCAGAAAAAGAAGGGATATTGAGTTAATACCAACCTCTTTTAAGAGACTGAGAAATGGTGAGTCTCAGGAATACCAGCTGAAGGTTCAAGTTCTGTACGCCAATGCACAGGCCAAGAGCAAATCCTTGGACTGCTACTTTTAAAATGGAACCTGAAAGCATCCAAAACAGGCCCTGAGTTTGGGAAAGAGAGTCATATCTGCAGCACAACCTATGAGCATTTGCTCCTGTGATTAGGAGGGTTCTGGAGATATATATATATAGATATAGATATATATATATATATATATTTGCATTTAGGTTTTGGGGTACACATGAAGAGCATGCAAGATTGTTGCATAGGTACATACATGGCAGTGTAATTTGCTGCCTTCCTCCCCATCACCTATATCTGGCATTTCCTCCCATGTTATTCCTCCCCAACTCCCCATCCCCTGCTGTCCCTCCCCTAGTTCCCCCCCACCACAGACCCCAGTGTGTGATGCTCCCCTCCTTGTGTCCATGGGTTCTCCTTGTTCAACACCTGCCTATAAGTGAGAACATGCAGTGTTTGATTTTCTGTTCTTGTGTCAGTTTGCCAAGAATGATGGTTTCCAGTTTATGTCCTTACAAAGGACATGAACTCATCGGTTTTTTGTGGCTGCATAGCATTCCATGGTGTATATGTGCCATATTTTCCCTGTCTAGTCTATTGTCCATGGGCATTTGGGTTGGTTCCAAGTCTTTGCTATTGTAAACAGTGCCACAATGAACATTCATGTGCATGTGTCCTTATAATAGAATGATTTATAATCCTTTGGATATATACCCAGTAATGGGATTGCTGGGTCAAATGGAATTTCTGTTTCTAGGTCCTTGAATCGCCACACTGTCTTCCACAATGGCTGAACTAATTTACACTCCCACCAATACTGTAAAAGTGTTCCTATTTCTTCACATCCTCTCCAGTATCTTTTGTCTCCAGATTTTTCAGTGATCACTATTCTAATTGGCGTGATGTGGTATCTCAATGTGGTTTTAATTTGCATTTCCCTAATGACCAGTGATGATGAGCGTTTTTTCATATGTTTGTTGGCCTCATAAACGTCTTCTTTTGAAAAGTGTCTGTTCATATTCTTTGCCCACTTTCGAATGGATTTGTTTTTTTTTTTTTTTCTTGTAAATCTGTTTTAGTTCTTTGTAGATTCTGGATATTAGCCCTTTGTCAGATGGGTAGATCGGAAAAATTTTTTCCCATTCTGTTGGTTGCCAATTCACTCTAATTACTGTTGCTTTTGCTGTGCAGAAGCTCTGGAGTTTAATTAGGTCCCATTTGTCTATTTTGGGTTTTGTTGTTAATTCTTTGGTGTTTTAGTCATGAAGTCCTTGCCTATGCCTATGTCCTGAATGGTTTTACCTAGGTTTTCTTCTAGGGTTTTTATGGTGTTAGGTCTTATGTTTAAGTGTTTAATCCATCTGGAGTTAATTTTAGTGTAAGGTGTCAGGAAGGGGTCCAGTTTCTGCTTTCTGCACATGGCTAGCCAGTTTTCCCAACACCATTTCTTAAACAGGGAATCCTTTCCCCATTGCTTGTTTTTGTTAGGTTTATCAAAGATCAGATGGTTGTAGATGTGTGACGTTACCTCTGAGGCCTCTGGTCTGTTCCATTGGTCTGTATCTCTGTTTTGGTACCAGTACCGTGCTGTTTTGATTACTGTAGACTTGTAGTATAGTTTAAAGTCAGGTAGTGTGATGCCAGGTTCTGGGTTTAACTCCCCCAGCTAGAGCTGTGGGGCAGCTGAGTCATGCAGTGTGAGTACTCAGGCTTGCAGCTATACTGACATGGGTTTGAAAGTCTTTTTATTGTCAATGGGACCACAGATGTAGTTATTTAAATTCCCCAAGCTCTCATTTTCTCCTATGGAAATTAGGAGTTAGTAATAGTGCCTGTATTTCTTAATGCTAAAGAAAGGATTAAATAATATAATCCCTGTTAGTGTACAACAAATTAAAAATAATGATGGCTGTAAGGCCAGAGTAAACAACTCAAATTTGGTGGAGCCAACCTAGCAACATGGTCAGATTTTCCTTGGCATGATGGTCTGAAGGGATCAGGAACAGCAGCATTAACATTTCTCAGACACAGTAGAGGAAAAGAACCCCAAACCTCAAGCACACCACTTTGAAAAGGCTTCTGACCCTTAAATTAAGACTTTCTTTGTAGCTAGCTATGCATGCCTTTCCTTCACCCCTGCTATGAAAGTCATGGTTATAATATGGAAAAATGAATCAAAATCTTGAATATGTCATCAAAGATGAGGAAAACAGCAGGGGTTGAACATGAGTCGGGAAAGCAGGTCCCTGCTTTTTTCCTACCTATGCAATGTGCACCAAATATCTGTGATTAAAATTCTTAACACGATTTCAAAGCATCACCTTCCTAGGCAGAAGACATGCAAAGGCAGGCACAGAGATTAAGGAGTGATCTGACTCAAGTGGCTCATTTGTAAGAGCCTGAGTAGCACTCCATAATGAATTTGCTATTTACTGATACAGGAGTGCATTCATTTGGGATTAATGGGCAGGGGCAATGTATAGTCATAGTTATTTTATTTAAATTCAAGCTTTGGTACCAGGCAACCAAACTGCTGCAGAAAGAAAGTGGATATGCCAATTTCAAAGGTACTTAATGTCATACCATCTTGTAGGTGAAAAAGATAAAATACTAAAGAGGATGAAACAACATACACTAATTAGAATGAAAATCATGATGCTACTAATACACTTTACTGGAAGGCACAATTAGTGAAGGAGGATTCCTAAAATGGTGTCAGCCGCATGGCTGAATTTAAGCTTCTGGTGGACCAAACTGGCTTCTAAATACTTCTGACATGTGGGTTCTATGGACCTCAATCCCCATGCCCCTCTTATTCCTAGACTTTTCTCTACTTCCTTCTGGCACCCTCAGGCCAGGTAGTGTCTCGTGTGTGTCTTGGAATGAGCCATCTGTGATCTTTTGGTCTCCTCATCAAAAGACCTTGACGCTGTCTCTATCCTGGTGGTCCCTATAAGCATGTTGCTCTGCTAGCCCAACTGTCCTTCCCTGGGACCTGTCCTGACTCTGCAGGCTGCAGTAAATGGCAGAGTTGGTGTAATAGTTGTTTACCACACAGCCTTTCATAAATACAGACCCCTTTGCCTCTTAAGTTAACTTCTCTCATAGGGACTCAAAATCAGTCCATCAGGCAGGGTTTTGTGTGCATGTGGCAGAAAGGCAGATGAGGATAGAACCATGTACTCCTTCTACTGAGCTCATCTGACTCCTCTCCAGGAGCCCTCTACAAACTTTTCATGAATATTACTCATACAAATAAACACTGGTGAAGTGTAGAGGATCATTCAGTTCTACTCACCAGATGCATCCTGGATCCTAGCACCAGTTCAGAAAAGAGTAACCCTAGGATGAAAAGCAAATCATTTATACTTTCACATGAATGAGTTTTAAAGCTTTTTTTCTAGGGGCATGCTTGGATAGGAGAGGACCTGGAGAATATGGGTCACTTGAGATGGAAAAGATTGGGATGGAGTGACCAAATGTTGAGACTATCACAACGAAGTGTGATGACTTCACAGATGTACACTAAGATAACCCTGCTCATTCTCGCTATTGGCAACATTTAAGACAAGCCTTACATAAGTCTTAAAATGTTAGGGTAACAGTAGCTAAAGGAGACCAAATACCAAAAGGAAAAAATCAGAAGTCCAAGTGTTTTCATGCAAATTAGCCACAGCATGCATTCTGCTTTGGTGTTTGGCATTTCTAACAACGAGTCTGAATTAAGACCTCCTTTGAAAAATTGAGGTGAAAATCCCTAGTTAGAGAATGATTACCAATCATTTGCTGATTATGAGCAATGTTCTCTCAAAGAAGAATCATACATTTCTACTTTTCATGTCTGTGACTTAACATATTTTGCCTTGTCTGAAGGTGTATTTCAGAGAAAGATTGCAAAAGATTCCTGTAGTTTGACTCTGAAGAGAATACCCTGGCCATTCTCTGAAATCCTCTGATACCCAGGTCACTTCTGCTTTAGTCCTGTTTTGATGGGGAGAGGGTGAAGAAGAAGGTTGGGAAGTGGGGACCAGAAAGGACTTGTTCAGCCTGGCATGTGCCTCACTTAGAGTTGCTCGGCCTAACTTTGTCATTTCCAATGAGGTGAATCCAGGAGGACGTACAAACAGTCAGAGATGTAAGTACAGTCAGGGCGAGGGGTCTCGTTACTTTATCATCACAAGTGCTTCTTGAAAATTAGTTTCCTTCCCCTGGGGACCTCACACTTCAACAACTTTGTTTACCAAATAGCATTTATCGGGCAATAATTGCTTTATTTTGCTCATTTATTAAGATAAGCTGGAGATGACTACCGGAGTCTTTGATTGATGTATGATAATCAGTATTATTGATTTGATGTAATGCCAAGTTAAAGCCAAAAAAAAAAAAAAGAAAACCTAGTGTGTATATTTTAGTTAGATGTATATTTTTAATTAGGCTTTCAAAATAGTAAAATAACTCACAGATACCTGTTACTGTCTTTAATCAATTTTTAAGGAACACCAACATTTAGGAGTGCAGGATGAAAAAGACTTTCTGGTATGTACCAGGTTGGAGGACTATGGAGAGCTACGTCATACCACTGGAGACTCTTCTAGAGGGGCTTCCGGACTTCTGCCAACATTTTAGGATTCTATCCAAAGATCCAAAGGCTGTTTTTAAGCAACCAGCTAGACTGGTTGTTCAGTTAACTGCCATTTGAAACTATCCTGTTCACTTAAGTTTTGAGTCTTGATACCACAGAGAGAATATTAGGTTAACTGGTTCTACCCAACATGAGTAAGCTCAAGGACCTGAGTTGTCTATGTAACAACTTCCAGGCAAGCCCTCATTCATCAATCTCTTAGCCAAAAGAAAATTGTAATGAAACAGGGACCCAAGGAAATATGGGATAGGACAGGGGCAGCATGTCAGCCACTTTCATAAGCCCCTAGTGTCAGTCCTCATCTGCAATTGCCAAATAGAAGAGTGAAAATAAAATGAGTAAGTTCAGCAGTTTGCCTCCATGGAGGAGTTTTCTGTTAAGATACTTGTACCTTATGAGCAGCTTCGAGGGCATTCATCTACTAGTATATACCTATAGAATCTTATGTTATCTTTAAAGTGAGGATGGAAGCAGGATAGGAAGTGGAAAAGTAACATGGATCATGGTATTTTAAAGAGGAAAGTAGAACCCTGCATTCATTAGCTACTCATCCTTTGTAGTCAACTGATGTATGAGAGACTTCCAATATGAGTGGTTAATGTAACATATATATATGTTTTATATATACATATATAATATATATGTATAATATATATAATAATATATATAATATATATGTGATATATACATATCTAAAACATATATATCACATATATATTACATATATACATACATATACATGTATACATGCCCATTATATATCATATGTTATATATATGTTATATATGTTATACATATATGTTATATATGTATAACATATACATATGCATATATATATTTTTTTATATATATATACAATGGGCAAATACACATAGAAGACTTTTCAGAAGGGATGGTGGCTCAACTGCCTATTTAAGCCAAACATACATTTGATTGTTTTTAAATATTGATGTCTTTGCTGTTATTACAAAACACTGAGTAGGAGTTCACACAAGGAGGTGACATGTGAAAGTGTCAAGCTAATGTCAAAACAACAGCCTTGAGCAGCAATGCAGTCTGACAGGTTCAGAGCAGAGTGACTGCTGACTGGACCACTCTGAGGCTGAATGAGGTCTCTCCTCATAAGGACTTTGCTCTTTTCCCGGGAGGCTGCAGCCTGGAGTTATGTCAGACATCACTGATTCTATCTCTGTGTAGAGAGGGGGGCGTGAACCTTGCCAACAGGAAGAATGAATATGTATAATGTTTTTCTTTGGATCAGACTGACTGCGACCCCTGTTGAGAAGGGTTGTGTGTGTGGCAGCACATTTGACTTTTACAGGAAGAGGCCTGCTGGATAAAACATCAAGGTTGTACCTCTCATGCAAGGACAATCAACCTGCCAATGCTGATCCACTTTCAGTGCCGCCTTTTTTTTTTTTTTTTAACTGTACAGCACTAAAAAGGCTGTTTCCTTTGCCTAGAGTAGTCCCTGTACCCACTTTGAACTGGTCCTGTCTGCTGCCTACCATTGTACTCGTTAAAGTGAACTAAATATGATCTGGAAAGGACTCCATACTTCTATATTTGAATCCTTGTGGGTGAACTGTAACCTAACTTAATAGGTAGACAAAATTGAAAACCTAACTTAGGTGTATGTACCTGTAACAATAGCTGAGTCTTGGTCAATCCCAGTGGCCATACTTCAACCACTCATATACTGCTGAGTGTTCAAACTGTGCTCAAATAAGGCAAACGCTGAGCTGTAACCAACCCAGCTGTTTCTGTACCTCATCTCCAACTTCTGTACATCACTTTCCTTTTTATTTTGTCTGTAAATGTGTTCTGACCACAAGGTATCCCTGAAGTCCCTCTGAATCTGCTATAATTATGGGGGCTGCCCAATTCACAAAACATTTTTTTTTTCCTTGCTCAGTTAAACTCTGTTCCATTTAATTTGTCTTAAGTTTTCTTTTAACAGAGTAAATGTTGTTTCCTTGGGGGCCTTCATTAACTTCCCAAACAGGATATCCCCTCCACCGTGTGTGTGTGTGTGTGTGTGTGTGTGTGTGTGTGTGTGTACAAATGACCCTTTAACAACACAGATTTGAACTGCACAGGCCCGCTCATTTTTTCACAGATTTTTTTCAGTCAATATACTGGAAAATTGGAGATTTGCAACAATTTGAAAAAACTGACAGATGAACTTGCATAGCCTGAAAATATTTGAAAATTAAGAAAATGATATGAATGCATAAAATATATGTGGCTAATCATCTCTTTTATCATTTATGATCATAAAATATGCACAAATCTGTTATAAAAAGTTTAGGCTGGGCGCAGTGGCTCACGCCTATAATTTGGGAGACCAACGTGGGTGGATCACCTGAGGTCGAGAGTTTGAGCCAGACCAGCCTGACCAACATGGAGAAACCCCATCTCTACTAAAAAAAAATACAAAAATTAGCCAGGAGTGGTGGCACATGCCTGTAATCCCAGCTACTATGGAGGCTGAGGCAGGAGAATAGCTTAAACCCGGCAGGCAGAGGTTGTGGTGAGCTGAGATTGCACCATTGCACTCCAGCCCGGACAACAAGAGCAAAACTCCATCTCAAAAAAAAAATTTAAATTTATCAAAACTTACACAAACACAGACCATACTTAGGGCCAATAACAGTTAAGAGAAATGTAAACAAAGGTAAAGATGTAGTTTTAAATCATAACTGCATTAATTAGCTGTGACACACACTATTGTGCTGTAATAATTTTGTAGCCACCTTCAGTTCCCATTGTGATGAGCTCAAGTGTTGCCAGTATCTGCTTAAAACATCATGACATAAATCATGCATGAGCTCTGTAGTTAATTGCGTGTCACAGCAAAAAGTGATCTCTCAAGGTTTTACACATTCTTCAAATATTGTTTGGTGCAATATCATAAACCATGGGTTCCATATAAAGTATCACTGGTGTGAGTGTAGAATGAAGTTTTACTTGAAAGAAGGACCTTTACATGGCAGCTAACAGTGCTTTTTGCTGACCAGGATTGGTTTATATGATCAAATAAATATTTGCCTAATAATACACTAAAAGTATTTCATGAATAATATTATCAATGCAACTTAAAAGTGAGGGAAAAAAAGAGAATATACACGTAATTTCTGATGGAAAACCTGAAAAAAATAAAAATAAATAAATAAAGTATCACTGGTGATATGGGAAGTGCTCCCGAGAAGCAGAGAAAAGTTATGACATTACAAAAGAACATTGAATTGGTTGGTACATACCGTGGACCGTGGTCTGCAGCTGTGGTTGCCCACCATTTAAGATAAGTGAATCAAATATAAGGACCACTGTAAAAAAATAAAAGGAAACTCATGAAATTCCCACTGCAGCTACATCAGTAGGTACAAAGCCCTTGAACTTTTTGCAAAATATCTTTTTATCTCATATTGGAAATGAGGCTTATATGTGGGTGCAGATTTACCTTAAGAAAGGCATACCTACAGTCTCTAATGTGATTCGAGAAAGAGCTAAGTCATATATGACAACTTAAAGCAAAGGAAGTTGAGGAATTTACCATATCTAATGCTGGAGAATTTAATTCCAGCAAAGGATGTTTTGATAATTTTAGAAAGGATTGTGGCCTTTAAAAAGGTCAAATAACAGGAGATTCAGCTTTTGCCAATGAGAGGCAGCAGACGAGTTCTCAGACACCATTAAGAAAATCACTGAGGAGAAAGGATATCTGCCTGAAGAGGTTTGAATGCAGATAAAAATGACCTCAGGTGGGCGTGAGCTTGGCAAGAGGACCAGTGTGGTTGGAGAGTGGGCAGGAGTATGAGATAAAGATGAGGTGTTTTAATGGGGTGTGACCTGATCTAATTTTCTTTTAAAAGTATCACTTTGCTGGCTGCATTGCATCGATTATCAAAGTGGGAAATGAGGGATAAGTGAAAGCAGAGGCCAGTTAGGAAGCCATTGCTACAGTTTAGGTGTGATATTAAAGCAGGTATTTCCCTCACCACTTTGGGGGACTCACAGCAGGGGTGTCTCATTTACCCCAGTCCACAGCTTTCAACTCCTTGCGGAAGGGAATGTGAGAGTGAACAAAGTGGGGACTGGAGTGCATGAATGCTGGAACCAGATGGCTGCTTTGGTGCCTGCAGGAGTGACCTCCAATCACTCAGATCCACTTTGCACCCTTCATAGGAGGGAGCACACAGATAAGCAGGTGCAGGAGCCAGGGTGAGCACTTTTGGGCACTGGCAGGAGCAAACTCTGTGTGGGCCCCACAGCAGCATCTGGAAGGTGGTGCTCCGGACAGCTCAACCCCCAGAAGGTGCTGTCCGTGCTCTGTTAGCTCTGCCACCCATGGATGGCTTAAGTGTTAACAGCTCAATGGACCTTCTGCCTTTTCGCGTGAGGTGGCTGCTTTTCACCATCAAGGGCAGAGGGTCAGCGTGATTACCTTTTGCATCCACACTTCTGGCTCCTGAGTTCTTGTCCTGCATTCAAGAAAAATGAGGACACATGAATGAATTGAAGGATTGAAGGGTAGTAAATGTGGGGGATTTTATTGCCAATGGAGATGGCTCTCAGTGGGAAAGTAAGCTGAAAAGGGGACAGGGCAGGAAGGTAATCTTCCCCTGAAATCCGGCTGTCTCTGGCTGGATTCTTCCCTGAAGTTACACCATCAAACTGTCTCTCTGAAGTCAAGCCACTTCTCTCCAATGTCCAGCCATAGTGTCCAACATCCAGCTGCTTCCCCTCTCTGCAAACTGAGTCTAGAGTCTTTATAGGCATAGGGTGGGCCATGGATGGTTTTGGAAAAGGCAACATTTGAGTGGGAAAGCAGGGATGTAAGTGCTCACTTTGGACTCTTGTCTCAGGCTTTTTGGCTTGAGCGGGGGAGTTCACCAGGGATGCACCCTTTTCTGCCTAGTATTTCTCTTTCTCTTGTCCCTATCATTATGATAGTGGCTTGGACTTGGTTGGTAGAAGAATAGGCAGGGGGGAGAGTTAGGATTTGGGACATATATTAAAGATGGCACTAACAGAACTTTCTGATTGATGTGGATGTGGAGTATGTGTGAGACAGAAACAGGCAATGAGGCCGAAGTTTTGGGTCCAAGCAGATGGGAGAACAGTGTTGCCATTTACTGAGGTGGAAACCTTGGGGAAAAGCAGGTTGGAGGAAGAAATGAAGATTTCTCTTTTGGATATGTTGACTTGAAATATGTGTTAGATATCTAAATGAAGAGAATGAGAGGGTGATTGAATATACATGTCCAGAACTCAAGTGAGAGGCCTATCCTGGAGGTATAGACTGACTTAGGAGCCCTGGTATAAGAGGTGGTCATATTGGAAGCATGCAGAGATATGAAAAGAAGAGTGGCAAGGACCGAGCTCTTGGGCACACCATCCTTTAGGGTTTGAATAGCAGTCAAGAATCCAAAAATGAATTGAAAAGGAGTGTCTGGAGGTAGGAAAAGTAGTAGAAGAGTTTGGTGGTTAGGAGTTTGGGGAAGAAGTAGGGGAGACCCTCTCTGTCTGCAGCTGAAAAAATGAATTAATCTCTAAGGCTGATGAAGCATGTAGGAGTTTTGAGGCATGATGCTGGTTTTCTGTGCCTAATTGGAGAGAGAAGACACTCGTTTTTGACTGCTGAGAATATTCTTTGAGAGTCAGAGTGGAGAAACAGGCTGGAAACAGAAGGAAGAGAATATTATCCCCCTTCTGGGATTAGCCACCTAGTGTTCAATGAGAAAAGTGAGCAAATTTGTTTGTTTCAGTATATATGGAGAGTGTATTATGTACCAGATACTATTGAATTCTCAAGATTATAATTCTACTAGTTTTCTCAGAAAATCTAGCATTCTTGGCAGTTTTGTATGTTTCCCTCCCTGTCTCCTGTTCCATCATGAGAAGCCTATGCAACTTAAGGACCTTGAACATTAAAAAAAAGGGAGGATATTCTTAGAAATAAATTGTACAAAGGAAAGAAATCTGATATTCAGAGTTTAAAGTAAGATTAGTAAAAAATCAAGAACAGAGTTATATATTGTAGAATATGGGGATGATGGAGGATAGAACATTGTTAGGAGCTAACATTTATGGAGGACTTACTATGTGCCAAGCACTTTATAGATACATAGCATGTATTAATTTATTTAATATTTCTAGTAACATATATGTACTATTACTACTATCATAACTGAGGAAAGTATCATATTTAAAGATTAAAGAAACTTGTTCCAAAGTAAATAGCTTGTAAGTGATTGAACCAGGATTCAGACCTAGCTGTCTGGGTCCAGAGCCCACATGCATAATCATGTCCCTTTGCCTATGGCAACTCCAAGGGATAGCCTCCAAAAGAAACAGCATTAAGTGGTATTGACTAGGAGGTCCCATTGAAGACCAGGAGAATGGTGACAGCTGCAATGGAGATGGAACAAAAACCTATGAGATTTGACAGCAGAGAATACCAGAAAATTTTTTCAGTGAATATATATCTGTGACTGAGTGAGTGCAGTGTGTGTGTGCATGCATGTTTGTGTATATATGTGTATGTGTACATGTTTTTGTGTATATGTGTATATGTGAAAATACATGCATGTTGATTTGTGTATGTGTATATATGTGTTTATATATAGTTGT
The DNA here is from genome assembly GCF_048565385.1 of Saimiri boliviensis. Taxonomy (NCBI): domain Eukaryota; kingdom Metazoa; phylum Chordata; class Mammalia; order Primates; family Cebidae; genus Saimiri; species Saimiri boliviensis. Next base: position 53,237,728 of record NC_133450.1, on the reverse strand, counting down.
TTGTTTGTGTGTGTGTATGAACATGGTACGGGGGAAGCAGCAAAGTCTATCCACACCCGTCAAGGTGTTTTAGCAATTCTACCAGCTGCTCTGCCTAATATATGCTCCAGGGCTTTGAGGACTACAAACTTCTCCAAAGAGGCAGAATGATAACAGCTGAACTTTCATGTTACATGTGTAAGGGTTTCTCTGAGACAGGTATAATACTGATCTTGCTGTTTTTCCTGAAAATCTATTAAGCATGGTCCACTCACAAAAAAATCTGTGCAGTTACATTTTGATGTAGTTATCAAACCAGTAGGTTGATAAGGAAGAAGGTAGAAAGAATAACAGGACATGCCATATAAAGGAGAAATGAGGAATTGGCATCAACCTTCCTACAATTGTTTACCCTATTATTCTATTGCCATTTATTGAGTCATTCTCTCACTACAGCTGACTGGGGTGGATATGGTCCACCTACCTGAGATCTTAGAAGCAAGGCCTGCTTCTTCATTTCTGATGCCAAGAGGTCTGCCTGCCTTCTCTTAATCTCTAGTTGGATTGTGGAGGGAGGATATCAGGCTTCAGAAGACTAGTTGCAGCTAAACAAGTGTCTATTTTCATATTAAAGATAAAAATTATGGCTGCCTCATGAATACATAAAAGGAAAAAATACCACTCAGCTATTTACTTTTTTTTAAAGAGGAAAATGAGCTATATTGCTAACTAAATAAGTGTTACCAGAATTCAAATAGGTGATAATTGCAAAAGAAAGTCTAAATGGGCTTTCATTTTGCACTGAAGAGTGAAAAAGTCATTGGTGTTTCAGAATCATGGAGCATCTAACCCTTTGTCTTCCAGTGTGTAGAAGAATTTTTTGGAATTCTAAAAAGCCTGACCCAAAATGACAGCCACTGTTTACTTAGGGTTCAACTAGGCTAGCCTGTCTAACATTCCCCATGTTTGTGTTCACACAAGGGTTTATCTTAAGCCTCTGGGGATATTCAGAAAGCAATAACTGCATTATCTAAGAGCATCTGCTTTAATATGCTGGGCAAACACTGGCTGGTAGATACCACACTCTATGGGATCCCAAATAAAAATCTTACAGCAAATACCTCACCTGGACTAGCCATCTTCCATATGATTCAACTGACCCTTCCTGGACTCCAGCTCGATAGATGCATAGCACTGTCCTAGTCCTTGAGCAGTGTATACAGTTCCTGTCTGGTATAAGGCAGAATATAAACTGTAACATAGGAACATACTGAGTGCATTAAGGATTTTGATTAGTGATAAGAGTATGCAAAGGGTATTCACATATTTGATAATATCCTGTAATGACAGACCTATAACATGAGAGCAAAGATGAGGCTTGAGATATATTTGGCCCATAATAAATAGCATTGGATTAATAGCTCATATAAAATCTGGACCCCAATCATTTCTATGACCTAATATTAGCATTTTTGAATAATCACTATATGTTAGGCTCTGTCCTCAGTGGCTTATAAGGAATTATTTCATTGATTCCTTATGCTATATGAGGTAGAAACTGTAATCAGTCCAGTTCACAATCGAAGAACATATTTAAAGAGATGAGGTCCCTTTCCCAAGGCCATTTAATAGTAATAATGAAGGTGAAGTTGCATCCTGGGCCTGATTTTAAAGGAACTCTATTAGTATGTTCCCACGTCTGTATATTTGGAGTGAATACACCAAGATACACTGATCCCTAGTTTATAACATATTCTACCCCAGGAAGACTGGTTAGAGTTGTGATCCCAAACTACTTTTTCTAATATTACAAAAGATATAATTAAATTGTCCCAGGCCAAGATTTTTAATTGCTGTATTGGTGCCAGAGGTGATTTTATGCTCGAAATGGCAGGGTCAAAAGCATGAGCTGGATGTGAGATGATGGTTTTGTCACAGGGTTTTTTACAACTCATTCTTGCAGAACATCAGAATTCTGGAAGAGGTAGGGCAAGGTAGCTAACTAATAATGAAAGAAAAGTCTCATAACCCATTTCAATTAATATAATTTAGATCTTCTAGTTTGTTTAAAGTAAATCAAAAGTCATCTAAAAAGTACATTCTGAACATGAAAACCTGTGAAGGATATCCATTGGAAAAGTATTGCAATCTGAGAGATTTGGACTGAGTGAATACTATCATTTATAAAACAGTGATTTGGTTTATAAGCCAGGTTTCTCACTGGCTCAAGCAGAAATTATGAGGCAATTGCTCAACCTTTTCAAAAAAAGGTAGTCTCTAGTCTGGCTAAATGTCAGTCAACTGGAATTTGGATTTTTACTTTGCCACTAAGTCGTGTTTGTTATTTTGTCTTTGCTTCTTCCTCCAGTGGTTATGAGGGCACTCGGTGACACTGGAAATAATGGTTTGTTCTGTGGGTCATTCACTGCTTCATGTATGTCTTCCACTGAGAGGAAGAGCATCCTGTGGCCAAAGCCAGCTGTGAAGTGGGAAAGTAGTCCCTGTGGGTTTCAATGAGATAGTAGATATGAAAGCACTTTAGCTAAAAGTGTACTTACCATGGGGCTAGGCACACTGCCTATACTAATTTATATTTATATAGCATTCTCACAGATTTGTGTAGTTTGATTCTTACAACTCCTTAAATAGGAAATGATATAGTATCAAACCTATTTTACAGATGGGGAAACCAAGGCACAGGGTGATTATATGACCATGGGTAATTGTAGAATGAATGAGCAGAATCAGAATTAAATCACCATTCTTCTGACTTGCTGCCAGTCATTTTCCCCTCTAAACATGATCTGTTATTATTCTGCTCTGAGTGCCAGAATAATGGAGAACAAATAAATTGAAAGTTTTTAAAACCTTGTTTTTCAAATGGCATGAATAAAAACCCACAAACTTTCTCTCCCTCTATTTAAAGTAAATTTTTTGGAGACTCAGGTTTATTGGAAAAAATAGGGTCATTCAGTAGGTAATTCCTCTTGGTATTTGATTTTGTTTTTTGGTGGGCAATTGCATTTTTCTTTGCTCTGTAGTAGGAAAATATTACTATTGTAACTGAGGGTTGCAAATGTGAAAACAGGCTCTCAAATGAAAATCGTATGGGGCACTTAGCATTCTGAAAAATATTTAAGTCATTATGTTGCAGTTCTAAAATTGAATCAATGCTATATTTAATAAGGCACAACAGGCCATGAATTATTGCACATTAATTCATACCCAGTGTGTTGCTAGGCACATGGCTAAAAGCCGAGTGCAGTCAATGCAACTAAACATGAATACACCATAATTCACACACCAGAGGGTCCCACTATAATTATAAATGCTATTATGAAGGATTATTTTAAAAAGACTTAGACATGTTAAGTTTCATGCCTACATGATTCATGATCTATCATATTCTCATAAATGTAGCAGCTCACTCCCTTATTCTCAATCCCACACCTCCAAGATTTACATATTAAATCCTAGACCATAATTTTTCTCATCAGTAGGCTCCCTAAGGCTACAAATGTTATTCTGTTAATTTCAGTTTTCATTTGGGGAAAAACAGAACTTTCTCTTAGGCAAGAAGTGTCATATCAAGCTGTGTGGAGCAACACTTAAAATAGTGGGGAATAGAGAAGGGTAGACATTCTACTGCAGTTGCCCAGGAGACAGAATTATGGTCAGGCTGGAGGCTGTGGCTCGGTTCTGACTCCCCAGGTGGATGCTACTGGGTGCGGAGGGAATTGGAAAATGAAAGGCAGCCCTGATGCTGATTCCAGATGTTGTAACAACAAGGAGAGTGGGTGACAGTAAATTAAAGGAGAGATTGTTCTGGTCTGCTTTTATTTTTAACTTCACAAACTATGGTTTGTGGTAGGAAGATTGCACTTAATATTGGTAATTGTAGATGAGGAACTTTTGGGAAAATAAACTTACTCTGAAAATATTTATACAGTGCTTCCTCCAAATTATCTGGGCATCATTTCCAGCAGCCTAGAAATGCAGTGGAGACTGGCAGCATTCTAGAGCCGAGAGTTCTGAGTCCTCCCACCAAGGAGCACTAACCCTCACCCCTAAACATGTTGTGAGGTAAACACTGGAGTAATGTGTGTAGTAAAACTTCATTTTTACAGAATATTTAAAAGCCATGGTATTTATGAAAAAAAAATGGTTGACTGGTTCTTAGGAAATGTTTATACTCTTATTAATACATGTGTAGCTGATGGTAAAATGGGTAAAAGGAGAAAAATCAATGTTTCACTGCTAATCATTTGTCAAATAAAATTTCTTTTCTATAATTGTATATAAAAAAATGCCAACCTCTATTTTTTCTGAAAATCTATTTTTTTCTCACCTTACCCTATTAAACTGTGATTTTATCATCTATATTATTAAAGTACATTATAAGCTTTGCAAGGCATGGTATTAATGTAATAGCCAGATTAAATACCATTAAAAGTCAAACAAGAGCCAATCACGGTGGTTCATGCTTATAATCGCAGCACTTTTGGAGGCTGAGGCAGGCAGATCACCTGAGGTCAGGAGTTTGAGACCAGCCTGGACAACATGGTAAAACCCATCTCTACTAAAAATACAAAAATTAGCCAGGCGTGGTGGTGTATGCTTGTAATCACAGCTACTTGGGAGGCTGAGGCAGGAGAATCTCTCAAATCTGGGAGGCAGAGGTTGCAGTGAGCCAAGATGGTGCCTCTGTGCTCCAGACTGGGTGACAGAGCAAGACTCTGTCTCAAAAAAAAAAAAAAGAAAGAAAAAAGAAAAGAAAAGAAATTAAATGAGAAATAGTTTTGTTAAAAATTAATGAACTGAGTTTAATTTACATTTCTACTACCTAAACTAATTGTAAGAGTTTTCACCTTAATTAGTCTTTAGTAAATAAAAATATGCTCAAATTTTATGAGAGTGTTTGACTTGTTTAAGCGTTGTAGAAAATTAGACTTGACCAAGGAATTCATTTATTCAGACTAAGGATGAAAACATGAACTTTGTTAAACAACAAGCCTACAGACACATGTTAAAGAGCTATGCTGTCTTGGTCATGCATTCACTAGCTGTGATTTTTTTAATTGTAGCCTTTATATTGAAATTTCAGCCATACTAAAACGTGTCAAAAACTATTTAAGATCCCTAATAATTTACATATGAGGACACCATGCTATGTTGTTATTTTTGTTCTCAATCTAATGCAGTGGTTCTCAGACTTCTACAAAGCATCAGAATCACCAGAGGGCTTATTTAAATATAACTTGCTGGGCCTTATGTCTGGAGTTTCTGATTCAGTAGATCTGTATGGGGCTCAAGAATGCTGAAACTGGCCAGGTGCCATGGCTCACGCCTATAATCCCGGTACTTTGGGAGGCCAGGGCAGGTGGATCACTTGAGGTCAGGAGATCAAGACTATCCTGGCTACCATGGTGAACTCCTATCTCTACTAAAAATACAAAAATTAGCCAGGCATGGTGGTGGGAAGCTGTAATCCCAGCTACTTGGGAGGCTGATGCAGGAAACTCTCTTGAACCTGGGAGGCAGAGGTTTTAGTCAGCTGAGATCACGTCACTGCACTCCAGCCTGGGTGACAGAGCAAGACTCTGTCTCAAGAAAAAAAAAAAAAGAATGTGGAAACTAACAAGTTTCCAGGGTGTTGTGGATGTTGCTGATCCAGCACCACATTTTGAGAGCCACTAATGGATTTCTAAAAATTACAATTACTATTTTCTTTGATACTATTAGCATGCAAGCAGGTATTTGTGGAGCCTGGCAGAGATAAATTTGAATCTGTGATTTATTTACTTGATGACTAATAGTGCAAGTTAATAGGTCTAGATTGAAAGAAGAATGTTCAACATAGGAGCCCTTCCAAGTTCTTGCCCCTTATGGGCATTACTAGTTTGAAGGCTTTCAATCACAGTGCATATGTAGGTGGTTCCTGGTTTATGAATGGCTTGTTTTCCAAAGTTTATTGTTTCTTTTTGTATGTTCCACAGATAGCAGAACTAACTAGTGGGAAAAAAATCCTATTAAATCTATATTTGGCTGAACCACAGTACCAGTTGAACTCTTATTTCCCACTACTTGTAAGGAAATGCATGTCCCAAGTGAATAATAATTAAAATTTACAAAGCAACTTAAAATCTTCAAAGTGCTTTCATATATATCATCTCATTTAATCTTCCACAATAATCCCATATGAAAGCTCTTTAATGTAATAACTTTAATGATATGTTCTGCCTAAGGTTGTATAATGGAATCAGGATTGCAGTGCCAGGTTCATGGACTCTAGACCTCATGCTCTTTCCACATGCCATGCTACATGCTACTTCTTCTTTTTTTCTTTTTTCTTTCTTTTTTTTTTTTTTTGAGACACAGTTTTGTTCTGTTGGCAGGTACCAGGCTGGAGTGCAGTGGCACCATATTGGCTCACTGCAACCTCTGCCTCCCGGGTTCAAGCAATTCTCCTGCCTCAGCCTCCCCAGTAGCTGGGATTACAAGCGCATGCCACCATGCCCAGCTAATTTTTGTATTTTTTAGTAGAGACAGGGTTTCACCATGTTGGCCAGGATGGTCTCGATCTCTTGACCTCATGATCCACCTGCCTCGGCCTCCCAAAGGGCTAGGCGTGAGCCACCACGCCCGGCGCTTCTTTTTTTTTCCAAGGACATGATTTTATTCTTTTTTATGGCTATGTTTATTGACATGTTAATAGTAACCATTCTGACTGGTATGAGATGCTATCTCGTTGTTTTGATTTTTTTTATATAATTTTTTAAATTGCATTTTAGGTTTTGGGGTACATGTGAAGAACATGCAAGATTGTTGCATAGGTACACACATGGGGAAATGGGGGAGGGACGGGGGATGGGGAGGTGGGAAGAGATAGCATGGGGAGAAATGACAGATACAGGTGAGGGGAAGGAAGGCTTTTTTTTTTTTTTTTTTTTTTTTTTTTGAGATGGCATTTTGCTCTTTTTGCCCAGGCTGGAGTGCAATGCCATGGTCTCCACTCACCGCAACCTCCACTTCATGGGTTAAAGTGATTCTTCTGCCTCAGCCTCTCGAGTAGATGGGATTACAGGTGCGTGCCAACACACGCAGATATTTTTGTATTTTTAGTAGAGACAGGATTTCTCCATGTTGGTAAGGCTGATCTCAAACTCCTGACCTCAGGTGATCCGCCCACCTCAGCCTCCCAAAGTGCTAGGATTACAGGTGTGAGCCACTGCGCCTGGCTGCCATGCTACTTCTAAGCTCCACCTAGAATCTTGAGACTCTGGAGACATGTGGCTGGCTATGCCTGACAACACCAACTTCTGAAGCTAACATGTTTTTGACCTGAATTTCCTGGGTTTAGCACTTGTTGATCTTGGACCTAGAGGACCTGCTGGTTCCTTACGTCTTATTCCCTGACACTTTTCTATTTAGCTGTTTTTATTGGATTTGACCTATGACTTACCGGGGTAACTTTCATTTCTCTTTGGTATTTCAGGTCCCATTGTAACTCAAGCAGTGTTTAGAAGAAGCCTTACATTTCAGGCCATGAGCTTCTTTGTCTTTTAATTTCTGGGTTAGAAAATCTCCTGAATAAATTTACTCTCGAGGTTCAAGCTCCATATACAGTGATAAAGAAGACTGAATAAAAACTCTTCTTGAAAAGCAGATTATTTTAGATTTGATGTCAACAGGGCTTCTTCAGCTTTCATTTGGAAAATTGATTATGCTAGTGGTCTAGCTAGATTTCTTGTGTGGTTGATGAATTTCAGGAAAAGCAAAATTGTCACAATTATGGCAATATGTGAATCCCCAGTCTTAATCCAGAGCACCAACATATAAGCACATGGTTTTCAGGTCCTTTTAGATATAGCTATTAGTCAATTAAACGTGGAGCGATATCAGGTGCTGGGTGTCAGCTGAAGATGCCAGTCTGACACATTACATTCCTGGCCTTAAGAAGACTCCAGTTTAACAGTTCTCAAAACTACTTAAAAATTATATACATATATATATATATGTTTATATATACCACTTGGTATTTGTGTGTGTGTGTGTGTGTGTGTGTATACACACCCATACGCATATATATGGTATTGGTATTTTGTGTGTGTGTGTGTGTATATACATATATATACACACACACATACACATATGTGTGTATATATATACATACACACACATATATGTGTGTATATACACACACACATATATGTGTATACACAAACATATATGTATATATACACACATATGTAAATATATGTACACACACACACATACACACACACACACATATATATACACACACACACACACATGACTTAATCTTCGGTTTTCCAAGGTGCCAATTTTTCAGACACAAGGCTAGAAGGTAAGTGAGGCACCTAGCAGCCTCAATTAGCACAAATATAGGTATATACCATTAAAATGAAGAAGAACATGTAGCATGTCTGTCTGACTAAAGAAATACCAGTGATGAAGGCAGAGTGCTGCCACCAGAAACAAGGGGGCTGAGGTCTCCTTTGGGCTCATGGAGAGTTAATATTAGCCCTCTTCAGACATGAAAAATAATAATTAAACACTGCTTGTCAGTTAATGCCAGCTTAAAGAAAGGCTCACACTTAGATGAAGCGAGGAGCATGGGTTTCTTGAACACAGCATGGGAAGAGGAGGGAAAGGGTATAAAGTAATGGAATAGATAAGGTGAAAAAGGAGAATAATTAAACACACATGTACTTTCACAGAGTTGGGACACTAATACTTCTAATTAGAATTTCAATGCAGGAGCCCAGTTTAACCTTAGGGAGTCTTTATATTCATGTCACTGTTGTACACAGCAATCAATCCAACTTTGGCATCTTACTTGCACGTTGAATTTTATATTACATTAGTGGAGCCCCAGTCTCTTTGTATCTTTAATGGATATTTTCTTGCTAGAGCTTTAATATATGTTTTGTCTTCTAGAAAATTCTATGCTGAGAGAAACAATAGCCATTTAGATACTGGACTTAAAAGGAGTCAGTGGCTTCCTGACATTACCCCATTTCTTCCTTGACATATGCAGTCATGCTACTTTTGGAATCATCTTCTATCATGTCTGCTTGAGTGCATTTAGGGGAATAATCAATGTATGCTTAACAAAACAGCCTGGTGCACCAGGCAGCAGATAGTAAGGAAAGGAATCCAGAATTCTGTCTCTTTCAACTGAATGGCTAATAATTCACTTTGTAGATTAGTTCCTCCAAAATCTCCCAAGGTTTAACTTTGTCTTCCCCTTCTGTTGTCCTCAGAAGACTTGTATTTAACTACTTCTAATTTTGGAATGCATTATCAAACCACAGCTTCTTGCTCTGTATAACTAAAATGTTGGTAGTTCTAGTTCTTTGCCTTATCAAATGGGAAACTGAGACCAGAGAAGTTAAATATTTTGCCCCAAATCAAATGGTTCAGCAGGAAATGATTTCAGCTCATACCCTGTAATGTAGAACACAGCACATCAGTAACTCTTCTTGGGCAGCAATTTTTTACTTCCACACTCTTCCTTTTTGGACAAACCCTAATATAACACTCCTATATTCAGTCAGAAGTAAGTAGTATCCAGGCTTATAGTTTGTTAACAGTATCAGTAAGAGGGCATTTTATCTTGACTCCAAATTCAAAGTCTTAAATTTCATCTGAGCTCTCAGAAACTAAATGGTTGTTGGCCTTTCTATCTCATATGCATTGTTTTGTCAGGCCAGAATCAGTAACTGTTAAAGATCCTCAGAGAGACTGCTGACTCAGAGGAAATATAATGATAATCCACAGGGAAGCGCATCCTATGCACTTGGATACCAGCCATAGATACAGAGTGAAAGATTGTGAATCAGGGTAACAAATGGGAACTGATGGGGAGATTGACACTGAACCCAAGAATCCTCAATTTCTTAGTATCCCTATGAAAGAAACATTGACCATTGCTTGGAAATGGGGATGGGGGAATGCCAAGCAAGTGCTCTGCTATAAGTCCTAGAGCCTAAAGGCCCAGAAACAAGGAACTCTGATGTTCAAGGGCAGGAAAAAACAGATTTCCCAGTTCAAGGACAGAGAGAGAGAGAGAATTTGCTTTTCCTCTACCATTTTGTTCTACCCAGGTCAGGTCCTCAATGGGTCAAATGATGCCCACCAGCATTGGTGAGGGCAGATCTTCTCTACTCAGTCCACTGATTCAAAGGTGAATCTTTTCTTTTACTTTTTTGTTTTTTAAGACAGAGTTTCACTCTTGTACCCCAGGCTGGAGTGCAGTGGTGTGATCTTGACTCACTGCAACCTCTGCCTCCGGGATTCAAGCAATTCTCCTGCCTCAGCCTCCCTAGTAGCTGGGATTACAGGCATCTACCACCATGCTTGGCTAATTTTTTTTTTTATTAGAGATGGGGTTTCACCATGTTGGCCAGACTGGTCTCAAACTCCTGACCTCAAGTGACCCACCTGCCTTAGCCTCCCAAAGGGCTAGGATTACAGGTGTGAGCCACCATACTCAGCCTAAAGCTGAATCTTTTCTAGAAACAACCTCACAGGCACATCCAGAAATAATGTTATACCAGCTATCTGGGTATTCCTTAATGAGTCCAACTGACACATAAAATTAATTATCACATCTCGATTGCAGGAGGGACTGTGTGGGTGGGGGGATGAGGGTCTTTTTCCTTATGCCTAGATAGCAAACTGACAAACCTCCTGCTGGAGATGATTTGTGGAAGCAGAATACTTCTCTTGAGGGCATTCCAAGGAATGGATCTCAGGTTTGAGTGTGAATCAGAAGTTGGTGAAGAAAACTAGGGGACCTAGCAATGATAGAAGAACAATATCCGGAATATATAGCTCCTAAATAAAAAGAGCTGCTGGTGGAGACAGAGAACAACTTGGACAAAAATTAATGAGACACTCAAGGTTCAAACATAGTACAACATCTCTCAAATTCTTGGGCCTAAGAAACTCACAATTTTTGAATGAAAAAATCAACACACAATTTGAAGGAGAAGATACTCACCATTGAATTCTGAATCAGTGGCCTGGAAAATTAAGTGTGTATATGTGTGAACCTCACATCAGAATAGAAATGGAAAATAAAGAAAATAAGAAGGAAAAGATAAATGATTTTGGAGGACAGATACAGGGCACCCAAGATGCAAACAATAGAAATTTCATAAGGAGAAATGGGAATCAATGGAGAAGAGGCAATAACTAAACAAATAATAGAAGATTGTTTCTCTGTGTTGAAAGAAAACTTAGGGTAGGGGTTGAAAGGCCTCACTGAGTTCCAGGAGTGATTGTGAAGGAAAAACAACCTAGGCCTAGCCTGATAATCTTCCTGAGATCAAAGGATAGAATGAAAATTGTGTAAGTTCGTAGAGAGAAGGAAAAAACTGTTTTCCAAAAGAATGAGAATCAAACTGGCAATCAGACCTCTCGTCTACAAAACTCGAGGATAGAAGATAGCAGAATAATTTCTGAAGAATCTGGACAGTAAAAAAAGATGACCCAAAAACCTACATCCTATCAATGTACCTCTCACTTGTTTGGGCAAATAAAAATATTTGAGAATATATAAGAAGTAAGAGAATGTATTATCTACATACCACATCTGGGGAGAAGATTCAAGAAAATCACTAAAAATAATTGAAAGAGAAAAGATGAATGTGTGTGTGTGTATGTGTGAATAATGATTGGTGACATGTAATAAAGGTGCTAAATAAAGGTTCTTGAAATAGAAGTACCATGACAACACAAAATTTAAAATTTGGGCATGGCACGGTAGAGTCCCGAAAGTGGGTAGAAAAAACATTTTAAGGAATATTGACTTGATCAAATCAGCATGAATCCCTTTTTATTTATAAGTTTGACATTTTGTTATTATTGATTTTTTTGCATTTGTTTTCCTAATATTGCATCAATATATTATTTATTTTGATTGCTGAGTTTTTTTGCACCTCAAATTTTGTGCCAGGAAAAGTGCCCCAATTGCTTTTCTCTAGACCTGACTCTGTGAGCAAAATAAGGAAATGGAAGAAGAGAAAACAGCAGTCACAAAGCCAGATCAGAAGAATGTTTTTAAAAAGACATCAACTGAAGTAGTGTAGGATAAGGTCTGAGTAGAGGCATTGGGTCTGGTGCTAGGGCAAGCCAAGATGACAGGGACAGTAATCTGGGAGATGTAAAGCAAGGTCTGACGGGAGGTTAGGAAGTGGAGGCCACAGACACAGGCAATGACTAAGCAAGGTATTGCCGTTATACATGAGAAAGTCAATTGTTAACAATTCCAATAAGCTTTTATCTTTGAGGATGACATCATGCAAATTTCCTATGAAGAGAAATCACTTGGAGTTAGAGCATCACCAAATGCAAATAGCTCCCACTTATTGGTGATTGAGGAAGCTCCAAGAAGAAAATGGTCTGTGAAAAGAACTTTCTAGGAAGTCCATGCCTCCTTAGATGTCTCCTAGCCAGAAAAACAACACAGGCTTTCAAAAATCATTGTTATCTCCTGTCACATAGGTAGCCGTGATTGTAGAAAATGATGTGTTCCTCTTTCTCCTACATTCTTCATTACACACACGCATTTCTGCAGGAATAAAAATAGGGAACTTAGACTCTTTTTTTTTAAGGCCCTCTTCAGACCAGACTCCATTTAGGACCTGCTCTTCCTGTATACACTTAGAGAAGGGTTGCCAAGGAAACCTGAAACAAAGACGACTTCATGCACTCAAAGCAGGAAAATGCATCCAGAACCTCAAATCTTTATACATTACTGAGAATTGACAGTCTTCTTCCTTATTCTAACTGGACTTTCAAGAACAGCCTTAAAGCACTTCACGTTCTTTGTGTGTGTATGTGTGTGTGTGTGAATCTGAGATACAGTCGATAGGGAGTTTTTCCTCTTATCTTCTGGCTACTTTTCAAATGTTTTTGCCATTATTTCACAGTTTATGTATTCAAAGGTAAACATTACAATAATAGCAACTCTTCATTCCATAAAATGAAAGGCTTAAATAACAAATTAAGAAAATGTAGTTTTCATTCCACATTGAATTCTGTAGTACTACCTTTAGGAAATATTGTTATAGCTTGTATGTTAATTTTGGAACTTCTAAGGCTAAAGCTGCTGTCAATGGAACAGACAGATCTGTTGCTATTCCTCAGAATGGATATACAACTGGATAATCTTGTAATCTTTTATGTAAAAATTGGCTGGTTGTGGCAGTTAATTGTCACAACTGAATAGGGGTCATTTTCAACATTGCATATTTATAAATTTGACTTAATCCATTAAATTGTCTTGCTTCATGTTCTTAGAACAGGAAAACCGTATTGTATTAAACAAGTGTCTTGGGGGAAAATGAAGCCCATGATACTCAGCTATGAGTATGAAGGATAAATGGCTAGATAGAAATCAAACAAGTAGTTTTTGTTAAAAAAGAGAATAGATTTTATGTACAGAGGATATGGGTGGCAAACACTTGTTGAGCATTAAGGAGAAATGAAGGCATACAGAATAAGAGTGTCCATTTGGGGTCAGAAATAGGATCAGAATGACTGTGTGTGTGTGTTTGTTTGTGTGTGTATTTGTGTGTGTATTTTTCCAAACACCAAGTTTAACTTTCCCTGTGATCATCTTGTTCTGAAGGGCAATGTTTTTCTGACTGTTTCTTGCTCTAAGGTATTACTTTGGAGAAACCAAACAACCTGGGAAGAGTGCAATGCTGTGAGAAGCAGAGGGACTCAATACCAGACACCTGAGTCAGAAGAAGCCAGCCCAGAAAAATAGCACTTCAGGAGATGAGGCAGTTATTATGTGATAATCATATCCTTGGAGAATCACAGATCCAGAGCAGTACCTCTTGCCACACAATACCCTAGGGTGTGATTTCTTATGATAACCATCTTAAAGATGTCTTTTTTGCTCAATTAACACATACTTCCATGAAAATTAGCTATCAAGATGAGTTACAAAATACAGATATTTAACATGACAGGTTAAAATAGTGCAGATGTCTTCATCCAATTATTGCAATTTGTACTCTGGACAAGGAAAACTACTTAGATGAGTGATTCAACTTGCTAATATTTATATGTTTTGTAATTGTATATTATTACAAGATTTCTTCATATTGAGCAAACTCTGTATTTTTGCCGACAGAGCTGTCTTTTTGAAATGCAGACCCCGGCAGGTTTATATGAGTGTCTTCGTCTCCCATCAATTTGTTTTGTTTGGACCTGCCTTTTTGCAAAACTTCCCCTGGAATCCCAATACGTTTTCTCATCCATTCTGTGGCATGCAATGAGAGGGAGCCAGGCCATTTGCTTTTTGAGCGTTTGTTGGCAGAGATTAAAGCACACTTGTCATGAGTGCACATGGGCTGGGAATATTTCCTGAGAATAAATGGGGCAGCAAAATAAGGAAAAGTTTGTGCACTACAGCAGAAGTCAGTGTATCAGTGTGAATTTCCCCTGGCTTCTGGCAGAGCACTGTAATATCTCTGTGGACTGTGCATTCCCTATCTGAAAGCAGATGGATTCATCCAGCTAATCTCTAATATTCATTCCAACTTTAACATTCCGTGCTTCTGAAGTAAAAATACATATGACTTTATGGTAGCTGAGGATGTTAAATGGCTAGGCACTTCCTAAGTTATATGTCTAGGGCAGTGAACAAGACAACCCCCTACCCCATAACAAAGTATTATCTAGCCCAAAATGTCAAGTGCTTATAATGAGAAATCTTGGTGAAGGGAAAGTTTCTCAACATCTCTAATGCTTGGTTCCTCCTCTGTAATACCAGCCTGAGTGATATGGTTTGGCTCTGTGTCCCCACCCAAATCTCATGTCCAGTTGTAATCCCCATGTGTTGGAGGAGGGGCCTGCTGGGAGGTGACTGAATCATGGTAGTGGATTTCCTCTTTGCTGTTCTCATGGTAGTGCCTGAGTTCTCACAAGACCTGATTGTTTGAAAATCTCTCTCCCGCTTTCCACCTCTCCCCCTCTTCCCCTCTTTCCCTCTCCCTCCTCCCACTCTCCCCTCTCCCCCTTCCCCCCTCCTCCTCTCCCCCTCACCCCCTTTCCTCCTCTCCTCTTCTGCCCCTCTCTCTCCTGCTCTGTCACGGTAAGATGTACTTGCTTCCCTTTCACCTTCCACCTTGATTGTAAATTTCCCAGCCGTGCTTCCCGTACAGCCTGTGGAACTATAAGTCAATTAGACCACTTTGTATGTATTACCCAGTCTCAGGTAGTTATTCATGGCAGTGTCAGAAAGGAACAATACACTGAGTTTCTGTGAAGATCCATCAAAGCAATGTGTATAAAGCAGTTAGTGCTATCGTGTAATACTAAGTATCATCAATTATGATTGTTTTTATAATGAAGAGTGCCACTAATATTTAAAAAATGAATTTGCTATACATGTGGAAGAAAAATTCTTTCAAGTCAATTTTTCAATGACTACTAGTTACACCAACAACCAGAGATGCCCGGGCCTCTGAAACACTCGACTGCCACGATTCTCACAACACCTTCCATTAACTCACAGCATCAGCATCACTTGGGAACATGTTAGAAAGGAAAATTCTAGATTCCCACTCCACATCTATTGAATCAGAAATCCTGGCGGTGGAACTAAGGAAACTGTGTCTCTAACAAGTCCTCTAGGTAATTCTGATGTGAACTGGAGTTTGAGAACCACTGCTCTAACATATACCTTGGGAATAATTCCTCTAAGTTGGGAACATGGCCTCATCCATGTAATCACTCCAAACACCTGGTTGAGTGCCTTGTATGGGGTAGGTACTTAGTAAAGTGATTGAATGGGATGAAAACTAAATTACGAGCAGGACCTGATCCTGCATTTTTGACAATTGTTCCCACAGTTTGGCATTGACTGATGTTGACAGACACAACTAAGTTACACCCACAGGTCCTAATCTCTCTCTGCCTGCCTGTACCAGGTGTAAGACAGCATGCCTGTGGGCTAAAGAGGCCACTTGTGCTTACAAGTTGAGACCTGCCAGTACAGCTCAAGTGATCTACACCTTAGTTAGAGCCAAACAGAGGGAGAGAGGTTTCATTAGAAATAATTAAACTTAAATGAAACAAACCCAGGAGTTCAACACAACTGCAGCTGTGGCTGTCATCAGATCATTCCTCGATTGTTTTTATTGGAGGGATTTTGAAACTAGTAGACAAGAGTTTGGGGAATGTTTGTAGGTACGTTGGATTTAATGGTGTAAATGTCATTTTCTGAGTATTCAAAATTTTGGTATTGAAAATTGAGTCACCTTAAAAATCACACTGTAGAAATATGGGTCCAAGAAGAAAATATATTCATTGGAACTTAAAGCCATCTTCTACTATATTTGCATAAATCTAGAAAAGGGATTCATATAATGAATCAAGTAAAATTTGTTAAAACTCTAGCAGCATCTGGATCAACATGGTTAGTGACAGGTTTTTAAGTTGCAAATATAGAAAGTAAATATGAAGGAATCAGTGTATTTGGGAGATAGTTTTGAAAAGCATATTTAAAGAAGTATTTCTGGCTGGGTACAGTGGCTCACACCTGTAATCCCAGCACTTTGGGAGGGTATGGCAAGTGGATCCCCTGAGGTCAGTAGTTCAAGACCATCCTGGCCAACACGGTGAAACTCCATTTCTACTAAAAATACAAAAATTAGCTGGCCATTGTGGCACATGCCTGTAATACCAGCTACTCAGGATGCTGAGGCAAGAATATTGCTTGAACCTGGGAGGGGGAGGTTGCAGTGAGCTGAGATCATGCCACTGAACTCCAGCCCGAGCAACAGAGCAAGACTCTGTCCCCCCACAAAAAAGAAGTATTTTCTGCATAAAAATATAATATATGTATAAGTTTTAAAACACAACTGTAAACTGAACAACCAATGGGCCACCGTTAACCTTAGGTAATGAGACATTATAAATGCCCCTGAGACTTCTAGGTCACTTGTTCATTGCAAACCCTTGGCTGCTACCCACCCTTCAATGAGGTAACCAGTATCCTGACTGGTACTTAACAATAAATATGATACATATATATTTATCTGGAATTTATTTATTTTAGAATTTGCTTGTTTTTAAACTTTAAATGATAATCATATTCTATGTATTCCTTAATCTATTTTTTTCCTTCAGTGCTATTCACATCCCATAGTTGTAAATACTCTGCTAAATTCTAGTCTATTTTATAATTATATTACAGTTTATCCATTCTCCTGTCTAGTTTTGGATTTATTTATTTATACATTTTTGATGGATGGTACCAATTGAAAAAACTCCTTTGCATGCGAGAACACCCTATCCTCTTCATCTGGAAAAAACAATCATTCGAATAGTTCTTTAAACCTTGGTCTCTAAGTCACTTTCTATTTCTTGTTTTTTGATGATTCATGATCTCTTTATATGCCACACTTTGAGTTCTTTGTGGACATGAACATGTCTATTTTATTTCTATTTGTCTAGCACCCCAGATGGCACTTGACCCATAACATAAACATCAGTAGGATGCATGGTTGTAAGTGACTGAAAACCAATTCAAACTGGGCTTATATTTTTAAAGGAATATATTGGTTGATTTACCTGATAATCTCAGGGTGACTCCAAACAACTTTAGACTCGTACCATCAAAGCGTCTAGCCCCTAAGAAAGGAGAGGCTGTCTTTGCAGCTCCCATACAAGTTCTTGGATCTACTCTCACAGGCCTGAATTGGTTCATTTGTTTATCCCTGCATCAATGACTGTGCTTCTAGGGATGAAATGCTATGACTGCCTTAAGCCCAAGTCATATATTCTGTTCTTGGGGCCCTATTCAAACTGCCTGTACTAAGAGTGGAAATGCAGTGGTTCTTTCAAAGCAAAATTGGAGGACTCAAAAGGAAAAAGTTAGATATAAAAACAATAAATGTCTACAAAAGTAGATGCTCAAATTCTAGTTGAATAAAAAAGAGTAAACAGAAAAGTAAAACTTAAAAATCACACAAATAGGAATTGCTCAAAGGTAATGAGGTTTGGGTAAGACTTATTTAAAAGATGATCCAAGAGACTCATTAAAATGAAAGGTCCCTTTCTGATGGTAAAAAAAAAAAAGAAGAGGGAATGAAGAAAGGCAAGAGTTATGGTTCTTTCAGCATAAAATCTGGGACTGAGTGCTTCAGAGATGCTGCAGCTAACGGGACAATGAAAACAAATGGCTTGGGATGACACTGGTAGGATCCTGAGTGAGGTTAGTAGGAAGCCCAGGCAATGGGATCAATTTTAACTTCAGGAAGAAAGTTAAATATGTGAAGAGAGGGAGATAGAATGTAGGGGCTACCAATGCTGGGTTGAGGGTGACACATACAATTTTATTTCTGTGAAGAGAAGAATTTTATGAATTTCATGGCCTTTAATTCTATAGCTTCTACTTCGAGGATATAAAAATATTCCTCATATCAAAAGGCAGAAGATTAAAGTATGGGAAATATTTTCTTCATGCAAGGATAGTACATGTGGTGATCATAAAAACAGGTACATGTGAGACACAGATCATTATCTCTCTATTGTTATCATCATATGTTATTTGATAATAAACTTAAGGCAGATCAGAGAGAATGATCTCTGTGTCTTTTGCATAAACAGAAGATATGCTTCTATAAATTAGTTTTCGTAAGCTCAGAGTTTGAACTTTAGATCAAGCTAAGTCTTGCATTCGGGGAGACATTTACGACTCCTCCTCAGTGACAAAAACTCATGAAAGCATAGCAACCTAAGGAAGAATCTTCCTCTTAAAGCTATGGAACTTCAGTTAGGTGGGACTGTTTCCATAGGAAATAAGATGGTGATAAAGAACTGATGTCTATCAAGCCTGGGAGACTCCACAGGTGATCTTGTCTCCTTCTCATGCCATTGGTCCCTTATTTTCCAGTATTTTGTGCTTCTTACACAGTGGGAATTCTTAGGGTTTCATTCTGGAAGTCATTTCTCTTTCTCTCTTCCTCTTCCCCAGAGGCCGTATCTATTCTTTTCTTCAACTTTTATCTCTATACAGACAGTTACAGATTGTAATCTTCAGTCACAGCTTTAAGGATGTCCTGTAGACACCTTAAACTCATTGTATTCAAAGGCAAACTGCTTGTTGTCACTCCATGAAAGTTTCTTATCCTGACTCTTCTACTTTATTTAATTACAGTATAATCACCTAGACTTAAAACAGAGTCATCAGCAACCTTTTAAAAATTCTCCTTGTTATCTAAGTTACTTAATTTTCATCATGGACAGATGAGAGAATGTCTTTTCTTTTCCATTCCTACTGCTGCTTCCTTAAGTCTCCAATTACTTCTGGTCTGCTTTCTGCAATAGCTTTTATTCACATCTTGTCTATCCCACCACCAATCTATCCTGTGAGTCCAGGCCAGATTCTCCTTTCTGAGGTGCACCTCTAATGTTACCTTGCCACCAGGTAAAAACCAAAACCAAAATTTTATTGGCTTCCTGTATCTTACATACTTTAGAATCAACTCTGGTATTCAGCGCTTTCTGTAACAGACTATCAGTTTATCATTCTAGCTTAATCTTTTATTGCTCACCGATTTTTGCCCACCACTCCAGCCTATTATTCATTATTCTCTGCACATTTTCCTTTAACCATGACTTTGCTCTACAAAGAATAATAATAGCTAACTCTTTTATAGGACTTACTATATTCCTATCTATAATCTAAGCATTTTGTGTATGTTAATTTATTTAATTCTTATAACTTTCCAAAGATTGTTGTAATAAAAGATATGTACTATTATAAATTCTATTTTACGATAAGAAAGTCAAGTTGAGAGAGTATAATTGACTTGCCCGGAATCACACAGCTGATTGAAAGTAGAACCAGCATTGGAATCTAGGCAGTCCATGCTCTTAGTCACTACGTTCTTTTACTTCTCTTGTCAAATTCCTAACCATGCCTCAGTGCCCATCAAAATCCTTACCCTCCATCATGGCCCATATAAGTGCTGCTTCTTCAATGATGCCTATTTTGGTCTTCACAAATAGTGGTGATTTTCCCCTGCTTTGAACAGCATAGCAATTTGTTTTTCTACATTTCTCCCACTATATATACCATGCATGGTAATTTAGTTTCTCTCTATTTTTATTCCTGAACTAAGTAAATAAGGCCCTGTTCTTGCTCTCAAGGAGGTCACAGTCCTGTATCTTGAAGCACTTAGCAAAGAGATGTCCAGTACTTAATTGTTTATTGAAATTAATTGATGTTATTGGAATCAATAAAGGACTAATTCTCAAACCTCCAAATCAAGTCAGATGAACTAAAGTGTTTACTGCCGTTTAAAACGTATCAGCTTTATTTGTAGTAGGGTACAATCTGTTTAAGAATGGTGGCCCTTTAACAGTACTTTATTTGGAACTATAGCACTTTTTGATTTCTTTACCAGTGTTCCTTAGCAGTTCAAAATTATTAATACAGTAACAATGGAAATATACTCTGGTTTTTGTTAGACCTTGCTAAACTGCACACCTTCACATGCAATTCAAATAAAGCATCCTGGAAACCCTTCCAGCTCTCAGATGGATTAAGCATTTGACTTGTTTTTCACCTGAAGGTATTCCAGTGTTTGCTTTATAATGCTTATCCACACTCTTGTCCTACGTTCTATTCCCTTGAAACACACTTTAATTAGAGGGACCCAGTGCAACATTTGTTTGCATTTGTTTGAATATAATATAGAATAAATAGAAAAGTTTATAAATTCCTTTTTCCACTTCAGGTTTCATCTTAATGTAATGAACTCTTACAAATCCATTACAAGTTTGATACTAGGCCCCATGCCTTTAAGTTCTCAATCTGGGGCAAAGATAGAAAATAGCAGAGAAAATCAGAATTTTCCAAAATAGGAGGCCTAATCTCCCAAAAAGTAAGCTTCCATTGTATAGGATTTGACCCATTCATTGTATAGGATTTGACCCATGGAGAAGCAGATTTTTATCCTGCTTTTCCATGCCTTACTTGCATTTGTGTTACTACAAAAAGTAATTTTCCACTGTGGATTTTCTGCCTGGAACTGTTTTTCCAGGTAACCAGAATGTGTGTATGTCTATTTGTCACACCATCTACAACAGAAGTGGCAAATATTTGGGATATTGCCAGAACCAGCGAGATCATTTCCTCAGCCCCACTCTCCACAAAGTGCCTTAGATGCACGACAGTCTTTAATGGAGGATGCAGTCATGCTAATAAGATTGCCACTAACACAGTCAAATTTAAGATTTCTGCATATAAATAAGGTGAGAAGCAATCAGGCAGCATCTACTTGAAATCAATTGCTAGAATCTCTGTGTACCTAGTGGAATTGTACCCTTTTATCAATGGATTTTAATTATTATTTTTAAAATTCCTTTTGCAAAATAAAATATGTATGTAATAAACTCTGGCTATAGTAAACCAGGCAACATTCATTAGAGAGGGTGGGTCCTCTTTCTAGCAGTCATGTTATGGACCCATAGCTTTAAAATGGAATATCATCTCATAGTATCTTAGCCACAGATTTTTTTTTGACAAAAATTGCATCAATCTCTGATATTGGGACAGGGAGAGGAGAGGAAGAGACTTCAAAAGATTGTGATCCCTGTAGAACTGAGGGTTTTTTTATGGCCAGGAATACTGATTTGTTGAATAATCTATCTGGGAAGTCATCTTTTACAATGGCATACGTAGGGTGCAGTACTATATTCAGGTAATCTGAGGTGGGTAAAGCACTCCTTTTGGCCAGCTAGGTCAGTGGAATCAATTCGGCCTTCAACAGGACATATTATACCCAGTTCAAAATGTTACTTGGTCTCTTGTCAGTATGACGTTGGAATGTTTCAACGCTCTAATACTCCACAATGAAGTTTTATCTTGTTCTATGTTATAAATTTAAATGTATCAATTTTGTTACTAATTTAGTTAGCTTGATATAGGAATATGTTTGTATATCTACATGAGTGATTATGTTAACTCTCATCTTTCCCAAAGTGGTGTTCTTTGAATAAATGATAAATTATGTGAAGATTGTGAGTCTTAAAAAAGTTATGTGAATTCAAAATACCACCTAAGCTTTTAAATCATAAATACCAATGCTTCCTGGGAACAATGATTCCATTTCATTCAAGTTAAATTTAACACATATTTATTGAGTTCTTACTAAGTGCCAGATAGCATGTTAAGTAGGTACTGTGATATTGAGAAGGTAAGACATAGTCTCTGTCATCCACAATTTTGCAGCAGGGGAGGAGGCAGATGTTTATAAGGCATAGAGGTAATGCACAGGGAGTTTGTTAGTAATGTATATAATTGAATTACATTTCACTAGTCTCTGAACTCTTTCTCTTCCATCTTTGACAGTGAAATGGATTTTAATCATTTATTGCAGCAAATGTAAGTTTCAGTACCTGACAGGTTTTCAATCAGTGTTTGCCAAATAAAATAAATAAATGTCACTTAACTATTCACTGTGCATATTTAGGCTCAGTCATTATATTGGGAAAACTAAGGATCATCACATCCTTGTGAAAACTGGCACTTTTTGTAGAAAAAAACCTCAATGGTTATTATTTATTCAGTATTCATCCAATGGCGGGCACCATGCTCTTAGCTTTAGATATATAGTCTTATTTAATCTTCATAATGACTTTGAAAGGTATGTGTTATTTTACAGATTTTGAGGTTCAGTGATGTCCAGTAACTTATCTGAGGTCCCATATCTAACAAATGGAAGATTTAGGGCTTCAGTCCAGGATTGTCTAAATCCAAGGCCCATTTTCTCAACTGCTACACAGAATCATAGCTAAGACTTTAAAAGAAAAGACCAATAACTTTGAAGAAACACTTTATTAAATTCTTAGAATTTTACTTCTATAATAAAAAAAAAATCCTAGGAATAATGTTGAAAGTATTTTAGTCAGTGGTATAAAATAGTATTGGTGTTGACAGAGACTCTCAACCCATCTGGTTAGACAGGATAGGCTATGGTCTCATTCCCACAGTGCTGGACAGGAGTGTAAATTTAACCAGAGAGCAGAGGAGTTGTGGTGGGGGTGGTGAGCCCAGGCACATTTGCTGAGGAGCAGGGCTCACGTGGGCGTTCAGCTTTATGTGGAGACAGAAGATCTCTGTAAGCACAACCAAGACAATTGCTTTTTTCTTTTCAACCTCCTCCCAGCCTTGCAATACCTCTTCTTCAGCAATACTTCAAACTGTAGTTCTCTCTGCATTTCTGTAGGGCTGTGGAGGTGCTGCTGGGGCCTAGAATTTCATGGGGTTGGATCATGGAGTGATGCTAGTTGCAGTGATGACTATTTCTCTCCTAACACACTTGCATGTTTAGCATCATTAGTAGAAGCCCAATGTGACACCGTAGGACTGGTGTGAAACATGTGCTTATACCCAAACACTTGTCTCTCGTGTGGAGGAAACTTAAGGCAATGAATAACTACATTGGCAGTCTTCACCTTCTTTCATAATAGGTTGCCTTCAGCCTCAGTTAATATGAGATCATGGAAAAATGCTCTAAAAGCAGGAGGCTCTGGTTTCTAGAACTTTACTGCTGACTTGCCAATAATCTTCAATTAGTTACTGTACCTCTATGGGGCTCAGTTTCTTCATCTTTGACATAAGGGACTTGAATTAAAGGATTTCTAAAACCTCTCATGGCCATTAAGAAAATAAACAGTGTGAAATCAAACTTGGCTTAAAACATTTCAATTGACTTTGCCACTTTATTAATTGTGTAAATCTGGGCACCGCTACACACACACATGTAATGTTGGAAAGTGAATCCTACTTTTATAGGGTTGTTGTGATAATCAAATTAATGTTTATGAAAGTATTTCATGAACTGTGAAGTGCTTTGTTTGCAAAATTGAGATAGTAGTAAAATGTTACATTTATTCTCTTAACCAGACACTCAAATTATTTCTGTAACTGAATGTGATGTTAGATAGTATTTGAAAAGCTAAGATTCAATCTTTCTCACTTTATCATGTGCTCATTTTAAAATAAACAGATTATAAGGTGTCAGCAACCCCACTGACAAACAGTGAAATACTGCCCTATGCACCAAAAAGTACAATAAACCCATACAAAATCTGATGGTAAAATATTTAAAGAACTGTTAGTTAACTCTGCTATTCTATTCAGTGGTTTACATGTATAAAACAATCTTAAGTCTACCTTTTTGTGGAAATCATAAAAGAGTTTTCATTAAAAAAATAAGGTAGTTTGTTAGAGAAAGGAGAGGTAAACAGAACAGTTTATACAGGGTGACTGTTATGGTTTGTATATGTTTTGCTTGTCCCCATCAAATCTCATGTTGGAACTTCACCCCCTGCATGTCAATGTAGGGAGGTGGGGCCTAATGAGAGGTGTTTGGCTCATTGGGATGGATCTCTTATGAATGGCTTGGTGTTTCTTGAAGTAATGAGTGAGTTCTCATTCTTGTGAAACTGGATTGATTCTTGGGAAATGGATTATTCTCTGGAGAGAGGGTTGTTATAAAGCCAGGAAGCCCATCAGGTTGTGTCTCTCTTCATACATACCTGATGCCCTTTTGACCATCTCTGCTATGTTTTGACTCAGCACAAAAGCTATCACCAGAAGCTGAGCAGATGCTGGAGGCACCATGCTTCTTGTACAGCCTACAGAACCATAAGCAAAATAAACTTCTTTTATTTAAAATAACCCAGTCTCAGGGATTCCTTTATAGCAACACAAAACAGAGTACGACAGTGACAGAATTAGTAAGATCTTCAACTCAACTCACATGAAACTGAGGCATATGCAAGGATGATCATTTCTTATCTCCTTCATTGTGTTGTGCATAATCTAGAGATTTTATATTGGTTCAGTAGTGGCCTTAATTGTACATTTTATCATAAATATGTCTGTTATTTTATTCACGCATTAAAATTAATTATCCTGGTGGCCCACAGATTAATTTGGTCTATGTATGTGTGCTCACATGAAATCATCTGAATAGCAGATCTCAGATTCCTGACCATCTGCCATATAATCTGCTTCCTTTTTTTCTAGGAGATGCTATCGTACTGTAACAAATATCCAGAGAGCAGTCATCCAGAATGTGGAGGTAAATATAGGTGGTCAGCAATTACAGTGACTGGTTATGTACTTTCTTGGGTTTTGAGGGAGGCCTGGCAATATATCGAAGAACCATAATCTGGAAATGGGACCTGAGCAGCTCTTTGGGCTCGTTTCCACATACATACAATGAGGGGGTCATGGTTCCAAGAGATTGTGGAACCTGTTTAGGAAGTGGGGAAAAAGAGTAAGTGCATCATGGCAGTGGTAAGAGTGAAGGGGTGATAGGGATTGAGGTTGTTGGGCTAACTGGATCTGAATCCTGGCTTCACCCACTTATTCTGGTGGGAGCTTGTTATTGACTTAAAATGGATAAAATAATCACTCCTTCACAAAGTTGTTATAAGTAGAAAATAAACTAATTATATAAAGCAGTTGGTTCTCAATACCTTGAGGTCATTATTATTATATAACTTTGAGCAAGTTACTTATCCTTGCCATATGTCAGTTACTTTATGAAATAAGAGCAATATTGGTGCTTATCACAAAGGCTATTCTGCAGATTCAATGAGTCAATACACGCAAAAAATGTAGAACAATGCCTGGTAGAAAGTAAATGCACAACATGTTAGAAAAAATGGGAAAGCTCCAATTGGCATTGTCAGGTAGGGTGGCATTTAGATGCAATTAATTAAAAGATAACTAGGATTTTGACAGATCAAAAAAAGAAAAAGGAAATTCAACCCATAGGGAACAAAACCAGCAAAAGAATCCCATGGCAAGGAATAGAGTGTGGCATTGCTTGGAGTTTTATGAGGTGGAAACAGTATTTATGGGCACATGTAGTAAGATGAAGTTAGAGCTTGAGGCTAGTGTGTTAAAGATTTTGAGTGTCATTCGGTTATGTTAGCACATTTTGAACTGTTTCTTGGTTAAGTAGTTTTTCAGCTTCATTAAAATATTTGGCAACATTATATTTTCAATGAAATATCTTCTATTCTTTCCCCCTAAAGATAGCTCTTTCATCCTCTGTTCACTCTTGGTGTGTTGTACATAGAATATTTTAACTATATAAAAGGTGATATAATATTTTAGTTATTTGTTTTATATGCATCTGTTTCCTCCATGAGACTGTAGGTGCCTTGAGGGCAAGAAGTACCACCAAGTCATAACTGTATAAATAACAGGTAACTGGTACCCAGTCCAATGCTTACTGCTAGGTAAATAACAAGTTCTCTGAAGCTAGAGGAGGCAGGTCCCCCTCAGTGTGACCTCTAACCTTGGCGCTGACTTTGACCTAAGACTACTTTTCAGGATTTTTATGGGAGACTTTGTAAGCTAAGTCTCTCTTCAATGTTTCATTAGGCAATAAATAAATATATTTTGAATTGGTCAGGAAGTACTTGATCTATGCTAGGTAGTTTTATTTTTTCAATATTTCTTTAAATGTCATTTTCTTTAAAAATCTGTGCCTTATTTATTTATTTTAAAAAATTTTAGCTTCTTAAAAACAAAAATATAAAGAAGACATTGAAAATATATTCCACAATCTCTCTACCTTAATAGCCTCTGCTGATATTTAAGAATAAGAAGTGGGTTGGGCATGGCATTTTGGGAGGCCATGGTAGGCGGATCATGAGGTCAGGAGTCAGAAACCAGCCTAGCCAATATACTGAAACCCCTTCTCTACTATAAATACAAAAAATTAGCCAGGCATGGTGGTGGGTGGGTGTAATTCCAGCTACTCAGGAGGCCGAGGCAGGAGAATTGCTTGAACCCATTGGCGGAGGTTGCAGTGAGCCAAGATTGTGCCATTGGACTCCAGCCTGGGCAACAAAAAGAAACTCCATCTCAAAAAAAAAAAAAAAAAAAAAAGCATACATGTTTAGACATTTCAAAGTGAATAGAAAGGCAAAAAATAAAAAGTAAACTCCCCACTTTCCCTCCTCTAACCAAATCATTTGTCCAGTAGTTAATTTTTTGTTATTCCTTGATTTACTTTAAGTGGTAATGCACAACACGTTTAATTTGCATTTCAATAACATGGGTTCTATTATTTTAATAAATTTTTTTATTGTACTTTAGGTTCTGGGGTACATGTCCAGATCATGCAGGATTGTTGCATAGGTACACAAATAGCAATGTGGTTTGTTGCCTCCATTCCCCCCATCACCTACATTTGGCATTTCTCCCCATGTTATCCCTCCCTGACCTCCCCAACCCCAAATAGTTCCTCCCTTGCCCCTCAAACAGACCCCAGTGTGTGATACTCTTCTCCTTGTCTTCATGTGTTCTCATTGTTCATCACCTGCCTATGAGTGAGAACATGTGGTGTTTGATTTTCTGTTCCTGTGTAAGTTTGCTGAGAAGAATGGTTTCCAGATTCATCCATGTCCCTACAAAGGACACAAACTCATTATTTTTTATGGCTGCATAGTATTCCATGGTGTATATGTGCCACATTTTCCTTGTCCAGTCTATTGTCGATGGGCATTTGGGTTGGTTCCAGGTCTTTGCTATTGTAAACAGTGCCACTATGAACATACATGTGTATGTGTCTTTATAATAGAACAATTTATAATCATTTGGGTATATACCCAGTAATGGGATTGTTGGATCAAATGGAATTTCTATTTCTAGGTCCTTGAGGAACCGCCACACTGTCTTCCACAATGGCTGTACTAGTTTACAAATCCCACCAACAGTGTAAAAGTATTCCTATTTCTCCACATCCTCTCCAGCATCTGTTGTCTCCAGATTTTGTAATGATTGCCATTCTAACTGGCATGAGGTGGTATCTCAATGTGGTACTGATTTGCATTTCTCTAATAATCAGTGACGATGAGCATTTTTTTCACACATTTCTTGGCCTCATATCCGTCTTCTTTTGAAAAGTCTCTGTTCATATCCTTTGCCCACTTTTGGATGGGTTTGTTTTTTTCCTGTAAATCTGTTTTAGTTCTTTGTAGATTAAGGATATTAGCCCTTTGTCAGATGGGTAGATTGGAAAAATTTTTCCCATTCTGTTGGTTGCTGGTTCACTACAATGATTGTTTCTTTTGCTGTACAGAAGCTCTGGAGTTTAATTAGGTCCCATTTATCTATTTTGGCTTTTGTTGCCAATACTTTTGGTGTTTTAGTAATGAAATCCTTGCCTATGCCTATGTCCTGAATGGTTTTGCCTAGGTTTTCTTCTAGGGTTTTTATGGCGTTAGGTCTTATATTTAAGTCTTTAATCCACCTGGAGTTAATTTTAGTGTAAAGTGTGTCAGGAAGGGCTCTAGTCTCTGCTTTTTGCACATGGCTAGCCAGTTTTCCCAACACCATTTATTAAAGAGGGAATCATTTCCCCATTGCTTGTTTTTGTCAAGTGTCAAAGATCAGATGGTTGTAGATATGTGGCATTGGCTCTGAAGCCTCTGTTCTCTTCCATTGATCTATTTCTCTGTTTTGGTACCAGTACCATGTTGTTTTAATCACGGTAGCCTTATAGTATAGTTTGAATTCAGATAGTGTGATGTCTCCGGCTTTGTTTTTTTGTTTTTTTTTTTTTAGAATTATCTTGGCTATGTGGGCTGTTTTTTGGTTCCATATGAAGTTTAAGGTGGTTTTTTTCCAGTTCTGAAAAGAAGGTCATTGGTAGCTTGATGGGGTTAGTGTTGAATCTATACATTACTTTGGGCAGTATGGCCATTTTCACAATATTGATTCTTCCTAACCACGAGCATGGAATGTTTCTCGATCTGTTTGTGTCCTCTCTTATTTCCTTGAGCAGTGGTTTGTAGTTCTTCTTAAAGAGGTCCTTTACATCCTTTGTTAGTTGTATTCCTAGATATTTTATTCTCTTTGTAGCAATTGCGAATGGGAGTTTGCTCATGATTTGGCTGCCTGTTAGTCTGTTATTGGTGTATAGAAATGCTTGTGATTTCTGCACTTTGATTTTGTATCCTGAGACTTTGCTCAAGTTGCTTATCAGTTTAAGGAGATTTTGGGCTAAGATGATGGGGTCTTCTAAGTATACAATCATGTCATCTGCAAATAGAGACAATTTGACTTCCTCTTTCCTAACTGAATACCCTTTTTTTTTTCTTCTTGCCTAATTGCTCTGGCTAGAACTTCCAATACTATATTGACTAGGAGTGGTGACAGAGGGCATCCTTGTCTATAGTCGGATTTCAAAGGGAATGCTTCCAGTTTTTGCCCATTTATTATGATATTGGCTGTAGGTTTGTTGTAAATAGCTTTAATTATTTTGAGATGTGTTCCTTTGATACCTAGTTTATTGAGAGTTTTTAGCATAAAGGGCTGTTGAATTTTGTCAAAGGTCTTCTCTGCATCTATTGAGATAATCATATGGTTTTTGTCTTCGGTTCTGTTTATGTGGTGGATTACATTTGTAGACTTGCATGTGTTGAACCAGCCTTGCATCCCTGGAATGAAGCCTACTTGATCATGATGGAAAAGCTTTTTATGTGCTGTTGCAATCAGTTTGCCAGTATTGTATTGAAGATTTTTCATCTATGTTCATCATGGATATTGGCCTGAAGTTTTCTTTTTTTGTTGAGCCTCTGCCAGGTTTTGGTATCAGGATGATGTTGGTCTGATAAAATAATCTGGGAAGGATTCTCTCTTTTTGTATTGTTTGGAATAGTTTCAGAAGGAATGGTACCAGCTTCTCTTTGTACGTCTGGTAAAATTCAGCTGTCAACCAATCTAGACTTATTTTGGTTGGTAGGCTCTTCTGGCTTGTAGGGTTTCTGCCAATAGTTCTGCTGTGAGTCTGATGGGCTTCCCTTTGTGGGTAACCCGACCTTTCTCTCTGGCTGTCCTTAGTATTTTTTCCTTCATTTGAACTCTGGTGAATCTGACAATTATGCACCCTGGGGTTGCTCTGCTTGAGGAATATCTTTGTGATGTTCTCTTTATTTCCTAGACTTGAATATTGGTCTGCCTTGCTAGGTTGGGGAAGTTCTCCTGGATAATATCCTGAAGAGTGTTTTCCAGCTTCGATTCATTCTCTCCATCACATTCAGGTACACCTATCAAATGTATATTAGGTCTTTTCACATAATCCCATATTTCTTGGAGGCTTTGTTCATTTTTTTTCACTGTTCATTCTCTATTCTTGCCTTCTTGCTTTATTTCACTGAGTTGATCTTCAGTCTCTGATATCCTTTCTTCTGCTTGGTTGATTTGGCTATTGAAACTTGTGTATGTGTAGCATAATTCTCGTGCTGTGTTTTTCAGCTCCACCAGGTCATTTATATTCTTCTCTAAGCTGTTTATTCTAGTTAGCATCTCATCTAACCTTTGGTCTAGGTTCTTCATTTCTTTGCATTGGCTTAGCACATGTTCTTTTAGCTCTGAGGAATTTGTTATTGCTCACCTTCTGAAGCCTGTTTCTGTCAATTCATCAGATTCATTCTCCATCCATCTTTGATCCCTAGCTGGTGAGAAGTTGTGATCCCTTGGAGGAGGAGAGACATTCTGGTTTTTGGTGTTTTCATCCTCTTTGCACTGGTTTCTTCCCATCTTAATGGCTTTATTTATCTATGCTCTTTGTAGTTGGTGACTTTCAGGTAGGGTCTCTGAGTAGATGTCCTTTTTGTTGATGATGAAGTCATTTCTTTCTGTTTCTTAGTTTCCCTTCTAACAGTCAGGCCCCTCTGCTGCTGGACTGCTGGAGGTCCACTCCAGACCCTGCTTGCTTGGGGATCACCTGCAGGAGCTGCAGAACAGTAAGGGTTGCTGCCAGTTTCTTCTTCTGTTATCTTCGTCCCAGAAGGGTACCTGCCAGATGTTGGCCTGTCTCCTTTATGAGGTGTTTGTTTGGGTATACAGGGGTTGGGGAGCTGCTTGAGGAGATAGTCTGTCTCTTATAGGAGCTCAAGTGCTGTGCTGGGAGCTCTGTTTTTCCGTGCAGAGATGCTGGGCAGGTCCTTTTAAGTCTGCTGCAGTGGAACCTATAACCACCTCTTTCCCCAGGTGCTCTGTCCTAGGAAGGTAAGCTTTATTTATAAGTTCATGTCATGCTGCTGCCTTTTTTCATAGATGCCCTGCCCCACATGGAGTAGTCTAGTCACAGTCTGTTAGCAGAGGTGTTGCTGAGCTGCTGCAGGCTCTGCCCAGCTGCTGTGTGAACTGCCTCAGTAGTGGCAGAGTGCCTAGGCTGTGGTGGTTGCTCTTCTCCCCACTGAGCTGGAACATCCTCATTCCAGCTGCACTTGCTGCAAAACTCTCAATCCAGAGCATTTCAGATTTCTTGTTTTGGGTGGGGGGGGGTAGTACCCACCAAGCCAGGTTGCCTGGCTCCCTGTCTCTGCCCCCTCTCTTTCTGTTGAATCCGCTGCTCTGTCTCCCAGGTGTTCCAGATGCCAGTTGAAATGGCCGCCCAGATTTGTGTGAGTTTCTGTGTGCCAACCCAGCACTGGCTGAAACCACTGTGCTGAAAACTCATGGTGCTTTTCGGCCCAGGAATCTCCTGGTCTGTGGACAGTGAAATTTGTTTGGAAATGCGATGGGCACTCACCCTCTGCATTGTTCTTGCTGGGAACTGCACTCCGGAGCTGTTCCTATTCAGTCATCTTGGATCCTCCTGAAATAACAATTTTTAAGACACTGGGCATTAGGAAATGAAATATAGTAATCTTAGAGAAGGGAATCAAATGAGATGAATGCTACAAGTGCTTCAGCTTATAGCCTTGAGTGTTTTCAGGCCATAGTACAAGAAGAGGGCATTGAGGAGGAGCCTGATAAGCTCCCAAGCTGAGGAGTCAGAGCTGAAGGAACCAATAAATAATTTTTTTCAGAAAAATAAAATGTGTTCAAAATTAAAGCATGCAGATTAATTTTTATGACTCTTGTAAGGGTGACAAGAAAAATGTGTTGATGAACATACGTCATCTTAACTGACTATTGCCTTCATGTTGTTACTTGGATTGCAAAAGCAGTCTCAGCCAGAAATAAATATCTTTAGTGACTGCCTTGTAAATCTAGCCTATTCAGTGGGCACAAAGTCACAGTGGGCCTCCTTCTTACACTTATTATTTTGCTTAAAATGATTTTAAAAATAAAATTTAGAATTTGGGTTAAATATTACTTTTACACATAAACAAATCGAAAAAATTGGGACCCTATCTTGAGTCAAATCAGAATAGCTAATTAAGTTTGAGCAAGCCATTTCTCTAGGAGTTATTCTGGCAATGATTACTGCCTGTTGGCGGCAGCAGAGAGCTAAAGCCCAGGAAGCTTGGGAAATACTTCCAAGGAAAGGTGGCTAACTAGTAAAGAGGTAGGGCGTGAAGAGAGAAGAACCAGAGTCTGGGCATAGGTGTTACCAAAAATTCCCAAACCAAATTGGGCTGGATCCTAGAAATCAAGACCAAGCAAGGAGGTTAGACATAGGTAGAAGTGAACACTCTTGCTAAATTGGAGGCCAGATGAGCCCTTTTGTGGCAGTGGCTAAGGATTTTCTAGTTGACTTTGCCCAACCTTAAATGGCTTTGATCCAGTGGCTTCGGGCTCTGACACAGACTTTTCGGCTAAAGCCATGTTCCTGAGTTTTAAGTGCGCGGCACTGTGTTGGGCCCAAAGAGAAATGAGATTTAGTTTCCATTATTGAGGGGCTTATAAGTTTTCATTATTGTTGAACAAAAAAAGAAAATAAATGGAATAGAGTAGAAATATACTCCAGTAATGATGCGTGACTTCACTGATTCATTTATTCATTTATTGTAAGATTAGGAAAGCAATGGTGCTCTAGTCTAGTGGGTAGACCGACATTAATAATTATTAACAAAGAAATGTGACATTAGATACTTAATACTGTAAAGGAAAAGTATGCAGCTTTGTAAACACATGTCAGAGGAATTTGATCTAGGCTGAAAACCAGGGAAGGCTTCTCAGAGAAAATGATGTGGGTATTTCTTAAGTTATGCAAATATGCAAAATAGATCTAATTTATTGAATCATCACTGCTCTGCAATTCATTGTACTATAAGACAGTAGTATGTCATGCATGCCGTAAATGCAAACATGTACACATCAAAGGCACCTGGTAATTAGTCCTGAGAATAATGTTTTCTATTAATATAATATTGTTTAAATAATTCCATTAAGTGAAAAGTTTTCTGATGATAGGCATAATCAAATGTTGGAAACCAAGTAATCTATTTAATTTCAAAGGAAAAAATTGTACTGATTTTTGAAAAAATCTAAAAACCATTTAACAGAGAATTCAGAGATAATATTTGAAATAGGCATTATAATAAATCAGACAGCTACAGTCTTCAGAAAAATTTTACATCAGCTTAAAAATCTTACCTCCATAGAATCTGAAAATTACTAATTTTGTCATTATAAAGGATTTTATAGTTGTGCTCTTTAACCCCCTCAATGATAACAACTGAAGGGAAAAGATTTAAACTGACATGTTTCTAGCAACCATAGAAGTCTAAAAATATTTAAGAAAAATTAACTTGTGAATCATTTTAAAATATTTTTTCTGATTTAGGTTAAAATTTTCACTAAAAATATGTAGAAAATATTTAAATATTGAGTCTGAATTATAGTTTTTAATGAAAAGTAAGCAGCCTTATTTTTAGTGGAAATTTTCTTTTGTCTCGATTGGAAATTTTAAAAGTATTTTTATATTAATAATACAGAATCATCAATTATACATATAAAGGGTGGGAAGGAGTTGATTTATTCAACAGTATTATGAACACATGAGAAAAGCTTTAAATATTTTAGTAAAGATAAATAATAATTCTTTATATTTGCCTAAGTTGTTGCATTTTTCAAGGTAATTTTTATGTTTACTCATATGGTTCTCACAGAGACATAGAAGAAGCTAGTGCTAGTATCCTCAATTTGCAGAAGAGTGAGATTCAGAATAGGTCTAATTGTTAAGGGAACTACCAGGACAGTGTTATGAAACTCACTCCAGTATACTTCTCTCCATGATCCAGTGTAAAGCATTCCTGTCATATCTGTATAGGTATGCTGGAATGTGGATGCTAACAAAGTTTTTCAAGTTTCTGTAAAAAGTGAACAAAATTTACTAATACTTGTTGCTATATTATACATGTGACCCCTCAAAATTCATATGTTTGAAGCTAATCACAAAGGTGATTGGTATTAGAAGGCAGGACCTTTGGGAAGTGATTAGGTCATGATGGCTCTACCCTCATGAATGAGATGAATGCCTTTATAAAAGAGGCACCACAAATGTTTTCCCTTATGTCTTGTGAGAACACATAGAAGGTTCCATCTATGAGGAATGGGCCCTCACCTTATACTGAATCTGCTGGCACCTTGATCTTCAACTTCTCAGCCTCCAGAACTGTAAGCAATAAATTTTGATTATTTATAAATATTCAGTGTAAGGCATTTTGTTATAGTTGCCCAAAGAGACTAAGACACTTGTAAATATAAAGATCTGATGTTGATATCTCAAAAATGTTATGTATGTTGTAACCTGGATATTTAATGACCAAAAAGACATTGGAAACCAGCAGCTACCATCATACTTAATAGTGAAAGACTGAATGCTTTCCCTCAAGATCAGGAAGATGACAAGGATGTCTATTCTCATCACTGTTTAACATTGCATTAGAGAATCTTGCCAAACTAATAAAACAAGAAAATGAAATAAAAGACACCTAGAAGAGAAAAGAATAAGTAGACCGCTCTTTATTCCAGATGATGTGATCTTATATACAAAAAAATTCTAAGAAATCCACTAATAAACTCAACATGGTTGCAGGATACAAGATCAATATACAAAAATCAATTGTATTTCTATATACTTATAATGAATAATGCAAAAATGAAATTTAGGAAAATTGTAAATTCCATTTACCATGGCATCAAAAAAGAAAACTTGCTTAGGAATAAATGTTTAAAAAGAAATCCAAAACTATACTCTGAAAACCATAACATATTGCAGACAAAAATTTAAATGAAAAGATATTGCATGTTCATAGATCAGAAATTTAATATTGTTCAGATAGTGATACTCTCCGAATTGATCTATAGAGTCAACACAATCTGTATCAAAATGCTAATTGACTGGAAGAAATTGATGAGCAGATCCTAAAATTCATATGGAAATTTAAGAGACCATGAATACTCAAATGCTCTTGAAAAAGAAGGTCAAAGCAAGACATTTCTATTATTTAATTTCAAAATTTACTACAAAGCTACAGTAATCAAGATAGTGTGGTCCTGGCACAGAAAATAAATAAATAAATAAATAAATAAATAAATAAATAAATAAATGGAATAGAATTGAAAGTTCAGAAATAAACATTTGTATTTATTATAAATTGATTTTTCACAAGGGTACCAATACAATTCAAGAGGAGGAAAATAGCCTTTTCAAGTAGTGTTAGAATAACTGAATATCTACATGTAAAGAAATGACAATGGACCCGTACCTCACAGCATTTGAAAAAATTAATTTAAAATGAATTAAAGACCTAAATGTAAGAATAAAAAGTTTAAATGTTTTAGAAGAAAACACAGGGGTCAATCTTCATAACCTTTGTTTTGGGAATTATTTCTTAGATATGACTCTGAAAGCCATCAGCAACTAAAGAAAAATAGACATAATAGACCTCATTAAAATTTAAAG
Source organism: Saimiri boliviensis (assembly GCF_048565385.1). Lineage (NCBI taxonomy): Eukaryota > Metazoa > Chordata > Mammalia > Primates > Cebidae > Saimiri > Saimiri boliviensis. The sequence continues at coordinate 53,202,011 of NC_133450.1, read as the reverse complement.
TTTTTTTTTTTCCAAAGGGTACCATCAAGAGAGTAAAAAGACAACCCATCAATTGGAAGATAATATTTGTAAATTATATATCTAAGAGATTTGTATCTAGAATATGTAAAGACTTCTTACAACTCAAGAAAAGACAAACAGCCCAATTAAAAAATGAACAAAGGATTTGAACAGACATTTTTCCAAAGAAAATATGCAAATGGTCAGTAAGCACATGAAATAATTCTCAACATAAATGTCACCAAGAAAATACAAGTAAAAGCCATAATGAGACACCACTTCATATGCACTGGAAAGCTATAATAAAAAAAGAAAATAAAAAGTGCTGACACAAGAATGTGGAGAAATTACAACTCTCATGTATTACTGGTGAGAATATAAAATGGTGTCTTCACTTTAGAAAACTGACTATTAAACATTAGAGTTACCAATGATCCAGCAATTCTCTTTCTAGATGTATAGGCAAGAGAAATGAAAGCATATTTCCATATAAAAATTTGTACATGAATGTTCATAGCAGCACTATTTGTAATAGCCAAAATGTGGTAACAATACAAATATTGATCACCTGGTGAATAAATAAATAAAAGATGATATGTCTATAGAATAAAATGTTTTTTGACTTTTAATTCAGGGGTACATGTGCAGACTTGTTATATAGGTAAACTTGTGTCATGGGCATTTGTTGTACAGATTATTTCACCACCCAGGTATTAAGCCTAGTACTCATTAGTTGTTTTTCCTGATCCTCTCCCTCCTCCAAACCTCCACCCTCTAATAGGCCCCAGTGTGTGTTGTTACCCTCTATGTGTTCGTATGCTCTCATTATTTAGCTCCCACTTATAAGTGAAACCATGAGGTATTTAGTTTTCTGTTTCTGTGTTAGTTAAGAATAATAGCCTCCATCTCCATCCATGTTCCTGCAAAGGATGTGATATTGTTCTTTTTTATGGCTGCATATTATTCCATGGTGTGTATGTACCACATTTTCTTTATCCAGTCTAGCATTGATGGGAGTTTAGATTGATTCCATGTCTTTTCTGTTGTGAATAGAGCTGCAATGAAAATATGTGTGCATATGTCTTTATAATACAATGATTTATATTCCTTTGGGTATATACCCAGTAATGGGATTGCTGGGTCTAATGGTATTTCTATCTTTAGGTCTTTGAGGAATCACCGCACTTCCTTCCACAATGGTCAAACTAATTTACACTTCCACCGAAAGTATATAAGCATTTCTTTTTCTCTGCAACCTTTCCAGCATCTGTTATTTTTTGACTTTTTAATAGTAGCCATTCTGACTGGTGTGAGATGGTATCTCACTGTGGTTTTGGCTTGCACTTCTCTAATAATCAGTGATGTTGAGGTTTTTTCATATGACTGTTGGCATCATATATGTCTTCTTTTGAAAAGTGTCTTTTCACTCTGCCTACGTTTAAATGGTTTTTCTTCTTGTAAATTTGTTTAAGTTCCTTATAGATGCTGAATATTAGACCTTTGTCAGATGCATAGTTTGCAAAAATTTTCTCCCATAGAATGAAATATTATTCATCAATAAAAATGAAAGAAGTACTGATACATGTTACAATGGATGAAACTTGAAAACATTAAATGAATGTTTAAGGAACTAAATGAAAGAAACCAGTCACAAAAGTCGCATGTATAATTCCATTTGTATGAAGTACCCAAAATAGCGTTTCTGTAGAGACAGCGTTTCTGTAGAAAGTGGTGGTTGCTTAGAGGTGGAGTGGGGAAAGGGGACAGGTGGTTGGAAAGAAAGAAAATGGAATGTGATTGTTAATGGGTACATGATTGCTTTTAGAGGTGATTAAATATTCTAAAATTGTGAGGATAAATGTACAACTTTGCAAATATACCAAAAACTTGAATTGTACCCCTTAAATGAGTGAAGTGTATAGTTTTAAAATTATATCTCAATAAAGCTATCATTAGATAAAAGGACATTGGATCATTCTAGCAATAATAAACAGAGCCTTAGTGGCAGAGAAACAGAGTTGGGTAAGGCTTAAGTCTTCAGTGAATCCAGGCTGAGTCCTGACTGCTTTTTGTCATAGGGAGGCCACTGATAGCATCTCATAGGGAGTTTCCTCCTACCATCTTTGTCATTTTCTCTAGACTCTTTGGATGCATAACAGAAACTAACTTAGTTATCTCAAGAGAAAGGAGGAGGATGATATAAGGATGTAGGCCTATCTTATAACACCCTAGAGAAGGATTACAATTGGGTCTCAGAAACAGAACCTAGAAAACCATCAGAGTTCTAGAAAACACTCTCCTTTTATCCTCCTCCTATTCTTCTTTCTCCTTCCTCCTCCTAAACCTATTTATATTTTTCATTCTTCTTCTTCTTCTTCTTCTTCTTCTTCTTCTTCTTCTTCTTCTTCTTCTTCTTCTTCTCTCTCTCTCTCTCTCTCTCTCTCTCTCTCTCTCTCTCTCTCTCTCTGCTCTCCCTACTCCCCTCAACATGACTTTCTCTGTTCACAAAGTAGAGTTTGGGTATATTTTAGCTCCCCTCTTACCAATTCTAGTTGCAGCTGCACATAAATGAATGGGCTTTTCTCAGTCTTATTTCCCATCAAAGAGGATCAAGAATCTGATTGGCCTAGCTCAGGCCAATTGTCTTCTTCTAGTCCAATTAGCTAGGATGTAGGGGTGGGATCATGCACAAGTGTCTTCTGGATGCCCACGTTAATAAATCTGAAAGTTATGAGAAAGTGCAATGGCTTGTGGATTGGACAGATATTCAAAAGGGAGTCTGGCATGCTTAGGTAATATTACCAATAACAACAGTAATGATAATAAAATATTAATAACTCTTAAGGGCCTGCCTGTCTTAGCACTATGTTAAGTGTTTAACATCCTTTAGGACATTAAATCCTCACAATCCTTTGAGGTAATATCATTAGTCTTATTTTACAGATGAGGAGACTGGATACTTAGGTTAAATCACTTTCCCAAGGTTTCACAAGACTGACTTTAGTCCTCTGTGCTATGCTGTCAATTCTCAGAAGCCCTATCCTTCTATCTTAACCTAGCTTATCGCAGCCTGTAGTTTTCTGTCATAGCTGTGTGAAGACATAGGGCAATGGAGAAGACAACATTGATAGCGGTTATTCTGGTGATCTATTTTAAGGTACTCTAAAACAGTGGCTTAAAATAACAATTTATTATTATCTTCATAGTTCTGAGATGTATTTGTCTGTTTTGTATTGCTATAAAGGAATGCCTGAGGGTGAGTTATAAAGAAAAGAGGTTTATTTGGCTCACTGTTCTGCAGGATATACAAGCATGGCACCAGCATCTGCTCAGCTTCTGGTGAAACCTTAGGAAGCTTATAATCATGGCAGAAGGTGAAGGAGGAGCCGGATAGTCACATGGTAGGAGTAAGAGAGAGAGAGAGAGAGGAAGGAGGTGCCATGCTCTTTTATAAGTAACTCTTGCGTGAACTAATAGAACCAGAGCTCACTCATTACCATGGGGAGGACACCAAGCCATTTATAAAGGATATGCCCCCATAACCCAAATACCTTCCACCAGCCCCCACCTCCAACACTGTGGATCACATTTCAACATCAGATTTGGAAGGAACCAACATCCAAATGATGTAATGAGGGTTGACAGCATCACTTTCACCACATGTAGTCGTCAGAGTAGTCCTAGGAAGCCCAAATGCTAGAGACCACACATGAGCAGAGAGGGAAGAAAGGAATTAATGGAGGCCATCTTTGGAGTCAAGCTTCCACAGTAGCTTAAGAGAAGTAGAGGTAGAATTAGCATATTAGGAACAAACTAATGGGAGTGACAGAATAGGATTTTTTGAGATGAACATGATCATGCACATGGGGTTTGCACTCCACATCTACTTTGGCATGGCCATGGAAATACATTTTCAAGAAAGCATTTTAAAAAAATTTCCCCAATTGGCCCTTCATAGTATGTCATGGTAGCAGGACTCAATTCCCTAGGCAGAGACATTAGTTTTGCCCCTCAAATTCCAGCCTGCTCCTGAGCCTTCCTGTGGTCATAAGCATTCCAAGGGTATGTAAAGCCAGGATTACAAGAGCTGGAATCACCTACTTAGTTCCTTTGCCTGCAGACAAACCACAACAAAATCGTAACTAAAGCATTTCAGTAGAGGTGTGACCTATTTTTAGAGACCTGAAGAAAATAAGTTTCCACAAAATGCTTAGGAAACCTTTTCTGAGATACAATCATTCCTTATGTCTGATCTACGTGTGGCATGTCAGTCACCTCCCTGAACCTGATTCTCTGCTCCTGGGAAACAAAGCACTCACATACTTCAGAAGGAAGTTACTTGGATGAACTAATGAATGGTTACAAAAGGCTTTCAAAATATAAATTGCTGCATAAATGCTTAATCTCTATATAAATACCTTTGCTTCAGCCTGAGGGGGGCTATGACTTTTTGAAAGATTTCAACCTTATAGAGGAGTACCTGAAGGGTGAAGATAAAGACCCTGCAAAGTAAGGATAAAATGATTCTTGCCTCTATTATGTAGATTATTTACTGCAAAGACTTTTCTAAAATAGAAACAAGGAAAATTTAGAAAGAAAGAGAGAGAGGGAAAAAAAAAAAAAAAGGATTTCATGGTTCCCTTAGATTGTAAGCTCTTTCAGCCAGGTCTGTGTTCAATCCATGCTTTAAAAAAAATATGATTCCTGGATATTATTGGTGCTGAGAAGTTACATTGCAAATACTTTCTCACATATGATGTCTTCTTTTTTCGGGGGGGGGGTGGTGAAGAGATGGGAAAAAAAATCATCATATTTTTACATGATTCTTGTTTTTTCTTTCTCTTACATTTTGAAGGTTTTATTTTAAAATAAAAGAGATGATTTGGAGTGTGCCTCATCAACAATTATTTTTAAAGATTTAGAAATTGGAAAAAATGTTTAGGGGTTATATTCAGTAAGAACTCCTTCTTTAAACGGATTATTTTTACCCATCCCCTTCTGCTGATGAGAATCAGAACAAAAAAGGGATGTATCCCACACACAGCTGGAGCAAATAGACCCCCTGTATCTCTGCTTCAGGCCTCCTTTCCCTGCAGTTATTACATTAGTAGGTCAACAAAGATAGGATTCTTTAGGATTTCAGACACCCAAGAATTGAAGAGACTGTAGGCAAATAGAGGAGGCAGAGAATCCAGGTGGGAGACTTGTTCAGGAAAAGTAGCTTCTTTACGGGGGCACCATGTTGCTCCTTGAGGTGCCTTTACCAATTGGGAGAGAATGCTTTGAGCCTCATGAAAAAGTAAAAGCAAAAGAGATGGAGTATTCCTTCTGAGATTGAAACTGAGCTCAACAGACTTTCACATACTTTGAGTTTCTGTCTGAGGAAAGGAAGTCTTAGAAATACTTTTATCCTTTTTATCCTTTCATCTCTTCCATAGTTGAGCCTCTCAAGTTGCTATCATCCAAGATGGTGGAAGAATAAATTAAGTGAATTGATACAGCCTGCAATCAGATGAATGCAGTGTACTGTCTCTAGGAACTATTCTGGAGAGCTGTTTTGTAATTAACCTGAAATGACATGTACAGATTTGATTAATCTCATGTGGTCAGTAGGTAAGCTTTAGCTGAAGATTTTTTTGTTGTTGTTATCAACAATAGGTCCTTCTCTGTGATATATTTGCAGGAGAATGTTTAAATAATATAAATGGCAAATATGCCATTTATATCATTAAAAAATGCCACAATCAGAGATTTGACTTAGTTTCATAAATAGAACATATAAAGTATTTCACCATATGTAATATATAGAGACATTGATTTAGGTTCATGTTTATGTATTGTAAATTCATATACATAAAAATTTGTGTGTGTGTGTATATATATATATTTTTTACCCATCCCTTGCCTCTGTTATGTATATTATTTACTGCAAAGTAAATACACACACACATACACACGCACACATATTTATGATTTAAAAAGTCTTCTAATTATTTAAGCAGAGAGAGTTGGTTTTCATTTGGTCCCTAACCCTGTTCTCTTAATTGATATATCCGATAAATTCAGAGTTATAGATTATTTCCTATGGCACTGGCAGATTACAGATCAAACCTTAAGTTTAAAGATTTAATTTTCTGTTGTTCTTAATGAAATAACCAAAGCAGCAGCTCCCCGTGGTGGGATATGAAAAGTAGTGTATAGATACCTACTAAAACATTTGCAGACCTCCTCAGTTTTCTGTTTTTAATGTGATGAAAATTTGTACAAATAACAAAGAAAGAATGTCATGGTAACTAAAACATTTCTTATACATGTATTTTAGAGGGAAGCCAAATCAAAGGTCTTCAAAGAATTACTAGGGTTCTTTCTAGGAGGTTATTGACAAATATGTAGTTTGTCTCTGGAGTTTGTGCCTCTTTCACAGATTGGTGTATTTGTGATCCCACCGGCAGAATAAGTGTCTGTAATTCATTTCTCCTTGTTAACTAGTGTGCCTTTGTGTGGAGGATGATTGGCAGCAAAGTCGGCTGAGTCCCAACGGATGAGCTTGTTAGCAAAACCCTAGCATCCTATCTCTAATAAAGCATATCAGCAGTACATTTTGTCCTATCTATTAGCCTCTCTGTTTCTTTTTTTGTGAAAAGCTGAGTGTCCCTTTGAAGCAATGACAAATAAACCCCTGAACTGAAGTGCTAGGCTGCCTTACGGACAGCTGGATAGTAAATGTCACACCGTGTAGAGAATGCCTATTATCAGAGTGAGCCATTTGTTCCCGGCCTTTCAGTATCTTAATGTAATACAAAATTGCTAAATCAAGCCCCATGTCTGTGACAGAACATAATTAATGAGAAAGCAGGAGCCAATTCAACACTCTTTATTGGGACCTAATTGGCTCAGGCAACAGAGTTGTCACTCAACAAGAGACTTCCTTTAAAGCAATTTTGTTCTTGGTTGTATTACAGAGCCTATTAAATTGTCCCCTCCTTGATCACACAAAGAAGTATCTGCATGCAATAATTAGCTTTTCCAGGGGGAATTTTTTTTAACTCATGCAATACCGAATCATTCTAAAACTGTCTGGAAAAACACCCAGGCCGTGGGGATGTGCTGCCATACTGAGCAGCACTGTAGGCTATTTTCCAGGCAGCCGAGGCAGCAGGGATCTGTGCTGCAGAAAGCTGAACAGGAGCCCCAAGGAAAAGAGAAGCATGTTCAAATGTGGAGGGTGGGAGGATGAGAGAGGGAGTGGGTAGAGGAAATTACTTTGATGGATAATCATAGCTCACGTCATAATCTGCAGTTAGAAAGGGCAAAAAAAGAATGCCTATATGTACATATTTAAATATATGTTTAGTTTTTTGTAGTCGTACCCAAGTCACTTAGAAATCAAAACGAACAGGGCCATGGCAGGGGTGGAGGTTAAATATATAGAGAGAAACCTGAATTATCTGGAGCAACATTAATCCATTTGACCACAGCTTGGAGTTTTATGGGGCACAATCTGTCAAAACCAGCACAAATATTTAGTGGCATGTGATTATTTATTGCAATCTGAAATTTTACTTTTGGAAATTGTGTCCCCCCTTGATCCCATTGAACAAACCTCAAAATAAATTTAATCCTTGTATTTATTTTATTGTTATAAAACTGTTTCATTTTTTTCTGTCACAATATCACAGACTTCAAATAAGTCTGTGCTTTCTCTTCATAAGTTTTAAGACAATATGACATGCAGTAACTGAAGACCATGGAGGACTGAGCTTACAGTTTATACTGGCATTTGCTTGGACTTGGATGAAAAGGACCCAACTGATTAAACTAGAGGAAAAGCAAATGGGAAAGTTGTAGGAAATATACTTTAAAACATAAAATTAAGCCATGAATTGTACAAATTTTAAAACTGCAATAGTTGATATAAGAAAAAAATTATTAAAGGTTGATTTAAGTGACAGCACTTTGAACAGTCTAAATAAAGGCAAGTATGTGGTTCTTTTCTTGAAATAACTGTCAATATCTCCCTTCTGTGCCTTCAGAAACAACACAGACTGTCTAGTTTGCATGGCAGCAGCATTTGGTTGGATTTAGAGAGAGCGGCTTGCCTCGGTATTGTTATTTGCCTCAATGTGGAAGTGCCAGATCCTAGGAAAGAAAGGAAAGGCAAACCTCGAAAATAGAGGAGAGCTGTGCTGTTCTCGCTTTTCTGTGCAGTTTGGAGAAGGTTTGCAGCTGCTGAAATCCCAGGACTGTGCCCCAGTTATGACGGCATTATGCAGCAGGTGCTCAAAGTGTTGTGTTTTTTAGGTTTTCCAGCATTTGCCGACATATCAGCTGTATCGCTTAATTGTGATTTACTTGCGTCTATAAAGAAATTATTTGGTTTCCCACCCCCTCTCAAACCAACCTCTAAAGAGTGAGCAAAGTGGGATTTATGAATGCACTCTGAACATTTGAAAAAGATTAGCTGTTATTCTATAGGGTATTAGAAAATAAAACTAACAGCAATATAAAAATATTAGTCAATAATGTCCTTTCCCAGGTGACTCTTGAACCTTGGGAAAGCACACATTCTCAACAAAGATTTATTAGTCTAGTCGGGGAACTCATGATCATGATAGCAAGAGCTGCCAGAATCTAATTTGCTTTAATTAATCATTTGCTTCATAACACGATGATTTCCCCCCTCCCCCTCCCCCTTTTTTAACTGTCTAGATTATTTTAAAACATTAGATATTACACTGTGGATGGCTGATGAAACTGAAATTGAATGCTGTAAAAGTTAGATTAAAAATTCATTTAACAGTATAAACATTTCAGAGTGCAGGATGGTGCGGATGAGGTCAAGTGAGTATGGAGTGATAAAACAGTCATGGAGCTGAGAGAAAAAATATTGTCAGAGGGCATTCAAACAGCTGAATTTAGTCTAATTTAAATGTTATAGCAGACACAAAAAATTGTTAACTAGAAATCCCGTTATAATTACTCTTTGGTATTTTAGCAACACAGACTGGTAAGAAGTCAGAACCTAGGTTTAAACACATTTATTCATTTAACTGTACAAACAAGCTTTGGTCGAGACTGGAATTCATTCTCACGGTTAGGCCAAGGGCCCTCCGTGGAGTGCTGAAGCTGAGTCAAAGGCCACCTCTCCTGGCCATCTTAGGAGAATTAAACGAACTCGCTCAGATTTCCAGGATAGCCAAGACACCAGCTATTCATGATCCTCCTCGGGGCAGCACTGAGCAGGAACTGTCCCCTCCACGTCAGGCCTGGGAAGTGGCCAGGTCAGAGGCAGGGAAGCTGGGCTCAGCTGAGCCTCATCAGAGATGCCGGCCTTCAGCCACGAGGGGGAGCTCACGGACACCCCCACTGACAACGCGGTGCAATTGGCTTGAGAGGCTAAAGCTTTCCCAAGAGTCTGAAGAATCACAGTGCAGTCTGACATAGCCCCTGACGACTGCTGATGTGAATGCTTTTGTGTGACAGGCTGAGGGAAGCTGGGGGCGGGGACACTCACATTTGTCTAGGCTTAGGGACCAAGCGAAACACTTGTGTTCCGAGGGCTTTCAGCTTCCTCCATTTTTCTGATGCCTTGATGGACAACTTCAGCATTTAATTCTTACCCTTGTCTTTGTGAGCCTCCCCCACGAGTTGATTGGCTGTATTAAACAGGATTAAGCCCAGATGAATGCTCGGAATTCTTCATCAGCTCCACATCGTCTGCAAAATAAACTTCCTTCAGGTGTCACCGAGGAACTCAATGAACTGCTCCCTTCCTGTGCCTCCAGCTCCAGCCTCATTTCGGCTCCCGTCTCACTCTACCCAGCGCATCGCTCTCCATGAGCGATGTAAACTTCTCAGTTGTGTCCCTCGAATGCGTGGCCTTGCCTCGGCCTGATTGTCATGCTTTACATCAGCCATCTTTGATTCCCTCAGAAGGTGAAACAGTGTTCACCTTCTGAGGTTCCTATGAGGATTAAATGACTTAATTTAGTAGTACAGATAAGTAGTAAGTGTAACACTTACATAGAAGGTACTATATAAGTGTTAGCTGTTATTAAGGACTTGCTTACCGTCCTGTCCTTACACTTTGTACAACTCTCCCTGATATCAAGGACATTGTAATATTGTTTATTCACATGTCCTCCTCATGATATTATAATCCCCTCGAGGATTATGGTTTTTAAATTTTTGGATCCCCAACCTAACGTGATGTTTGGCTGCCATGTGGGAGGTGCTCAATCAATGTCTCCTGTATGAACTGTTGGCTGTTCGTTTTACACACTTGTAATCCCAGCACTTTGGGGGGCCCAGGCAGGTAGATCACCTTACGTTAGAAGTTTGAGACAAGCCTGGCCAACATGGTGAAACCTGTTTTTACTAAAAATACAAAAAAAATAATTAACTAGGCTTGGTGGCACATGCCTGTAATCACAGCTACGCAGGAGGCTGAGGCAGGAGAATCACTTGAACCCAGGAGGTGGAGGTTTATAGAGAGCTGAGATGGCGCTACTGCACTCCAGCCTCCACGACAGAGCAAGACTCCATCTCAAACAAAAACAAAAACCCACAAGAACAATTAGCATGGTAACAGTATAGTCTTATCTCTTTTTTCAAATACAAATAATATTTTCAAGGAGAATCAATTTATTACCTAATTTATTAAAATTGAACTAACTCAAGATGTTTTCATAAACAATACATCCTCTAAGTACAAAACTTGGATGTCACTCACAAAGCCATCTTCTAAAATGAGTTCAGTAGAGGTAACAGGGATGGAATCAGTGTTTATTTTCTCACCGTGGTTCTTTGATGGAGGCTATACTTTATACTCTGTTTAACCTTTAAGTTCTTAACATAAACAAATGATTGCACTTCCTTGTCGACTCGACAGAACTCACCTGAAATACAATCAATTGCAATTATAATTGTAGAGTAGTATAACATAGCCTGCCCATCAAGGTGAGAAAATGAGAGAGGTCATAGCCCTATTCTGAACCTCAAGAAAGTTTCAGTCTGGTAGAATCACCTAATAAGGGAAAGAATGTTGAAATCTCCTGCTTCCTCAATAGTGGAAAGGCTTACAGATATTTGCTGTCAAGAAAGCCAAAGTCCTGCAGCTCTTTACAATTTCCTGAGAAGTCAGTATATCCACTGTAGTGCAAGGTACATCTACACAATAGAGTCACAGCAAGCTTTGTGCCAAGAAGCAGGACAAAATCATAGAAATGTGGGGGTCTCCTTGGAATTCTTAACCCTAAAATGCAAAAGGAAATTACAAACTGGTTACTGATATGAGTAACTTTGATTCTCACTGAAGGGATGTGAGCAGAAGAAAAAATGTACTGTCATTTGCTTGGTTCATAATTTTTGAGTGTTGGGGGCTGGTAAGTAACTCCTGTGGTCCCACAGAGAGCATTGTAATCAAGGAGAGCTCTGAATAGTGTTAGAAGGGTCTTTACATCCCCTCTAGTTCCCTGCTATATGCACTGGCAGAATTGGTTAAATGAGCCACCATACTCTGGTCAATATGAATAGGCTTGTAAGATGCTCAGTTTGATTTAATGGCCACCCATGGACTTCCATATGCAGAAAGGACTATCACATTCAGTCTGAATAAAGCTTGGAAAATCAACTACTCCATTTGGCATAGTAGCTGTATTTTAATGTCCTCTTCAGAATTCTCCGTTATAGTAACATCTCTGCAATCAGTCTAGCATAAAAAGGCCTGTTTATAATAAATTGGTCAGCTTCTTATGTACCTATCTTTTCTGACGGGATAGAGAATGATAAGATACTTCTTTGTAGACTAGGCTATAAGTTTTTTAATATGACTAGTTTTATCTCTCCATTTGTACAAGTGATTTATTTCAGGTTTTATTTCTGTGTTAAGTCTTTGTTTTCATATTATCTCATAACTTTCTTGGGGTTGTGGGGAGGAGGCAAATGGATTTTTCCCATGAATTGTAGGTGTTTGGGAGACATTTGAGTCAGATGTAGTTTATAAAGAAGCCAGTTTTTGAACAATAACATTGTTCAGTCTTTTGCGTACTTTCAGCTAGGAAAATAACTAAGTACTTCCATGACAGTTGTGAACTACAGTGCCCTGGACAGAAAATGTTGGCAGAAGCAGAAGAGCACCACTGATTTGTATGACTATTCTGAGGTGGAATAATCACACTGCCTTGTTAGTTCATAATAATCACCAAGTACAAAGGATCCTAGACCTTTGGAATCACTTAAAATTTTTAGTACAGAACCAGCAGTCTTTTAGATGTGCTCTGGTGTACTTGAATGTTGAGACTGCATATTATAGGTTATGCTCCTGTAAATAAAGTACATTTTGTTATGCCCACACTCAGCTGTGTTCCCTACTGTGATGTCTTTACTAGCCCCTGCTGTGACCTATAGCCAAATACAATGCATTATTGGTGAGCCTTTTTTGCCCAAACTTGATGTCTGTCCATAAGTCAAAAACATTGATTAGGTAGAATGAGGATAAAAGTCCTTCAGGAACAGAGTGACTCTGGACATCAGCTACAGACTGCAGCTAATTCATAACTGTCAACAGTCAAGAGGAGGGGAACCAGAGCATCTTGTCTTGAGAGTGACTTCCCAACCATCTCTGGGAAGCATGGCTTTCTTGTAGATTAAGGTTAAACAGGAAATGACCAAGCGTGACTCTTCACCTAAATTTGTAAGATCGTTCTGGATAGATTTTTAAGAAGAATCCATTCTAAGGAAAATTTTTGCCTTTATTTCTCTTGAGGGGTTTGACAAGGAACTTAAGGATGCCTAACTTTCAGAAATACTGGTGAGGTTATTAAAGAGCAGGCAGTTTCCCTAGACCTTGTTCCTATTTCTCAGTTCTCCTCTTTACTCAAAGTGCTCAGAATAACTGGCTCTTCTAGAGATACTGGTATTCTAAATTGTCATGTATATAAGTAAACTTTTTATCTTTTAATAAAATTCTTCTCCTTAGTCATTTATTGGCTTATAAACATAGAAGTCTTTTAAAAATGACAATTGAGAACATTTTATTATGAATTTTTTATGAAGTCAATCAACAAATATTCATAATGACATCGGCAATTTACAGTTTCATTTAGTTATTATAGGTCCCATTTACAACATTATGTCAAATGTTATTTATATATTACAGATAAGGAAATGGGGGTTCCATAATGCGCCAAAAGCTACTTTGTTGGCGGTAGTTGGGAACAAGATCTGAAGTTAGAGGATCATGATTCTGCCACTTACTAGCTGCATGAGTTAGTTGCTATTATTATTCTTCATCTGATTTCTAGCTCAGTGTTTCTTCCATTTTACTGTGCTGTCGACCTTAAATTATCAAACATTACTAATTAAGTAGAAAGAAAGAGTATTTTACTAAATATTTACCACAGGTAAATTAATTATAAATGCTGTTCTACAAAGAATGGTGGGAATTATAGCTAGTTTTCCCAAAGACAGAAGTTCCAAAGACACCCAGGTATTCTGCTGCCTTCTATTGGCCGAGGAGCAAAGTTTGTTTCCTTACTGCACCAAATAGAAATGAATTATTTTATACCTCCTGTATTTAAGTCATTATAGAGTGGCAATGTCTCTTCTAAGGAGTCATAAACTGTCTAGAAGAGTCTCAAGAGGACCAATTTTAGACAATCATGCTTAATAGAACATGGGCTTTGGAACATGAGATTTCTCTTTTTGCTCTAAGATGGTTCTCTGATTAAAGTCCTGGAAAACTCTGTTGAATCATTCAGTAAGCAAGGATTAAGAAATTGAATATGACCGATTGTTTAGCTGTACCTTAAGAGAACACATACACACTCAACACACTCATGCATACACATACAAACACAAAACAAAGCAAAACAAAGAGCAGTTGACTTTCCATTCTAGTCATTAAAAAGATCCATTTATAATTGTATTGTGCAGGGGGCTGAAAGATTGAAGTGATACCTGAGGGAGGCCTGGGAATATGTTTGCACCACATTACTTGGACTGCATGATAATTGAGAGCCATTGTGGCTGAACACTTTATGAGTTTGTTTAATTTGTCACAGTAAATAAAGCTTTTTTGATGCAAGTTAATTAGCTCTCTTGTGTTACAGCACATCAAATGTAATTAACAACCAACTGCCAGTGTGGGGTTGCCCTTGTGTAACATGGTAATGGGGGAAAAACTTAACTGGGGCTGGATTAAGTAAAATATATACTGTTGAAACAATCACCCTTCTGTCTGCTTAAATTTGGATGGACTAGGATCTGGGGGGGGGGAATATCAGATCTAATAAAAATATCAGCTGTTTAATATGGTTTCATTAAAAAAACGCATGCATCATGCCAGGTTTACATTTGCCACCACATTATGTAAATGCAGCTAAGTAAATTTCCTACCACTGTTCAGAGTTCACTTCCTCCTTGGTTGGCATTGTCTATGTGCCAACCTCTGCTTGGACGTTTCACTTCCAGTCACTTACTTTTCTTTAGCTTTGACATTTTATCTCCCCTGTGGTAAGTGCTGCTGTAGTGAAGGCAGAAGGAGTGCTATTAAATAACAACTAAATAGGAATTTGTTCCAATGGGCAGATAACTGAAGAATCTGCCCAAAGAAGAAAACCATGCTTCCAAATTCATAGTGGTATTTCTATCTAGTTTATACTTTGAGAAGTATTCTGCCTTATTTTTCCAGTTTTTTTCTAGGCAAAGTTAGCATACAGACATCAAACAGCCTTGATTTAAACTGATTTTTGATCATGCTATTGGAAGAAAGGTTGGAGGACAGAAACATCTTTAAAGGGCCACAATAATAGTAGACTTGGGATTCTCCATGTATCTATTATTTACATTGAAAATATTTCCTGGGGAAGAAAACAATACAAGTTAAAAAGAAATAAATTTATAAAGGGATATAGCTTTACTATATGGTGAGGTTATTAAAGAGCAGACAGTTTCCCTAGACCTTGTTCCTATTTCTCAGTTCTCTTCCCTCTCATCACCACTGCCCTCTCCTCCATACGAAAGGAAGATTCTATGCCAATTTATCTAAGCAATAGCACTCCTTTGTAGGGAATGACAACCTGGTTAGGAAGCAAGATTAAAATAGGAGTATAAGACCTGGGCTTACGTCCTTACTCTGCCTCCAGCCAGCACTCTGACTACCTTCTCTGACTCAGTTTCCTCACAGAATTAGGTGTCAGAATGGATAGTACTGTGGTTGTCTTTTAGCTCCAAGTTTCCTTGATCTCTCCCATGCTTTTCCAGAAAATCCTTCTGGTTTCATTTATTTTCATCCTTCCTGTTACAGGTCTCTGCTGACTGGCTTTAGCAATAGAGGATGTGTAAGTCCAGCTACTAAGAAGCTCAAAGAAATGTATGTAAGTGACAGCCAGTCCTCGCTCATTCATGCAACAAATGTTTACTGAATACGTTCTATAAACTACATTGTAAGAATCCAAGGATGAAAGTAATCTGGATAATCCTTCGTATATATAACTGAAAATTAGAAAATAAATAGTTGACTTAATAAATTAGCTCACTCTATTCATACTGAATTGTTTAAAAATATCCATAGGTATTTTATATAGGTTTCTTATTCCTGAGCTTTCCTTTCCATGTACTACATATTCAGTACTATGAGGCAGGCAAGCAGGCCTGAACTAAGGCAGAAGGAAGAAAACGAAGCTCCCTTTTATACTAGAACATTTCCTCTTGAGACAGCTATTTTGGCTAGGAGTTGGCAAAAATATGCATCTTATTTTCTTTTCTTTGATTTGAGGATTCAATGTGAAAGATTGCATCACATATTGAATTTACTTTTACTCTTTCAAAAATACTATTCATTTCAAAAGTAATACAGCTCAGAGTGAAAAATTAAAATATTACAAAAACTTATGATAGAGAAAAAATTAAAGTGCCCCATTATCCCACTTCCGAAGATAATTCTTAACGATATTTTAGTTTGTATTCTTCTCTCTCTCTCTCTCTCTGCCTCTCTCCCTTCTTTCCTCCTTCCCTCCATATAGTAGTAAAATGTATTATCATATCTTTTCACATATATGGAATAATATAGTTAATGCCAACATTTGACTTTTTTCATAGTATATTTTGACCCTTTCCATGTAGATTGATCTCATTCTTTTTAATGACTATGTTGTATTCCACTGAATGGACCTAAGTTGATATAGTCAGTTCTCCAATTAATAGATAGCTGACTTGTTTTCAGGTATTTTGTTATTATAAATAACACAGGATAATATCTCTAGTAATAATGTGATTACAAAGAGTAATAAATACTAAGTATTTATTAATACTAAGTGCCAGGCACTTTATTACACACTTTGTAGGCATCCTTTCATTCAATTTTCAGAATTATCAGGCAGATGAGGACACTAAAATGCTCTGTAACTTGCCCAAGGTCACACACCAGAAGGTAGTGGAGCTGTGATTTCAACCCAAGTCTGTCTGATTTCAGAATTAGAGCTCAACATTCACTCAGCAAATATTTGTGTGCACACATTTTTTTGTACTTGTGTTAGTATACGTACAGGATACATTTATAATGACAAAATTGCTGGGTCAAAGGATGTGCAATATTTAAATTTATACAATTATTTTTAATGGCCCTGAAAAATGTACTTTTGCCTGTGAACACCCCCAGTTGTGAGTCTGAGTAGTAGTTTCTCTGCACTCTTGCCAGCACTTTGTAGCATCATCTTTTTACCCTCAGTATGATAGGCAAAAAAATTATCTTAGTGTTATTTCAATTTGCATTTAACAAACTTACTTTTTTAGTAATGAAAGGTATATATTTAAATATCATTTTGTCATCAGCTATGGAAATATGGCTCATATACCTATAATCTCTCTGTTTTAGAGAGGTTGCATGAAATTCTCAGTTGAGTTTTTCATTTCCTTTACCATCTATATCCAAACTCCTTAGTTTATTTCTATCCTCAGTGCATTTGGAATTTCTTTCTGGGATAAATACACCCAGCTACCATTCTACCAGCAACTTCCAATTATTCAATCCAGGTCACAGTACTTGGTCAAAGTAACTGACAAAAGAAGGATGCACTAGCCATTTAAAGCTGACATTTTTTTTTTTTTTTTAAATGATGGTAGTTCTGGGAAGAGGAACTTTTTAAAATACAACATGATATTTTTAAAAGAAAGCAGAGATCTCAAGGGAAAAACTAACAAAAATAACTTTAAAAGAATAGATGTTCAAAATAATTATGTTAAGTAGAAGTTATTGAAAATACTGCAGAAAAGATCGGCTTGTACCTACAGCTTGGTTAAAGCCACAGTACACATACAGACATTCAAAATGATGAGTTGGTGCCACGGCGTTACATCAAGATGCATACGAACACTTACAGACACTTGTAATTTCTGGAAATGAACACATATTGCCTAAGATTTTTCTAATTGAGCCATATTCTGGAAACATGACAAAGGCAAGATCCATTTTACCTCATTAAAAAAACAGGCTCATACTTCATATTTATTCTTTTTGAAAACCACCTGCTGTCATGTCCTTGTGATCTGTAAAATTCTAGCTTCCTATGTGTTAAAAAAGTGAGTAAAATAATTATATCACCCTGTTTGTTAGATACATTTAAAATGTAGACAGACAGAAACATGGCTAGCCAGACAATCTGATTATTGTACCAGCTGAATCTTTAAAGAATCGGAAACTGAACAAAACTAAAAAGCATTATGGAGGAGTACAATAGAGAGCATGAGACAGTTAAAGGTAAGTGAAATGTGCAGTGCTGTTGGGCTCAGAATGAAAACGATGACTTTTGACAGTCTACCTCTTTGTCAGAAAGCTGGTGCAGCAAAGCAAACTTAAAAATATGCTATCTACTACAAACTACATCTTGAAAAAAGTGATTAATGCAATTTGGCTGTTCTATAACAGAACCATAATGTATTATTGAAAGAGGCCTGCTGAGGCAAAAAGTAGTGTTGAAAATTTGCTGTTTCTTAATAATAATAGAGGATACTAAAGTGAGCTTTGAAAAAAGTAGGCCTAGCAAATGATTAAGCTAACATTAACACATTCTCACACTTTCAAAAACTCAACTTTCCCCAAGACTGTCTGGTTCTTTAAACTTACTCTTCTATTACTTTTCCTGTTTGGGGTATTTAGTTTTCAGATAGGGATTTTGGAAACAAACAAGAAATGAAGGAGGGTAGAAAATCTTGGGGAAACAGAGGCAGAAAACTGGCTTTTGATTTTCTTTTAGCGATCCTATCTTTTTTATTTTTAAGATGGAACTATCCCATGTATCAAATCCTGTTACCTGTCATGTTTTAGGCAGATGTGGCACAGTTAATGTGTACAGAATGGGCACACCAGAAGAAACAGCACTCTTGAAATTAGACTGCTCACTGGGGATGTGTAGTTTTAGAAGGGGATGTTGCTGCACGTGTGGGGAATATTTTAGCATGTCCAACAGAGCTGGTTTCTGAAGGTTTTGGCAGCAAATGGTAATTCGAACAAGTTGATATTGGAGAGAGCATTCAATATGAAGCCTGGTGAAAGGCTGGTAAAACAAGACGGTGGGAAATCCTGAATGCCAATTTGGCAGCTCAGGTGGATAGGCATTGGGAGGCCTCTTAGCAGGGAAAGGCAGCACCCCAGCCAGTGAGCTGAGGATAAAACACTGAACTCTAGCCCTCATAGAAAAACTCACATGAACTAACCCTTGCACAAGGGATGTTATTTTTCTGGCACTGCTAAGATTCCTGTTTGGATATTGGCTAAGTTGTTACCAAAGAAGAAAAAAAACAAGGAAAAAAGCATGAATTGTTGATTCTTCCAAAGTGGGTAGCAAAAACAGCAGTAGCAGGTTGACGGGGCAAACTCTCATCTCCAATGTAGCAGCACACAATTCCCTTGACAAGAGACAAAGCAACTGCTAGGTTTAATGTGTCTTTACATGAGCAAATGATCTCGCATAATAATACTGCATCGTGCTGACAATCCTTTATGAATGCAGCAGTGTAATGCCGACAGTTAGCTAACAACAGAGCTGCCTGCCCAGATAGAAGGTTTGGAACTACACAGGAGGGACTTACTCGATTCAAGGTAATTCTGGGGAAATGTGGAAAGGCTGACATCTGGACTGTCATGCAAAGCAGACACATTCTGAAACACAAGAGAAATGCCATCTGAGAGGTCCTAGTGAGGCTTCCAAATTGTCATCAAGAGCTTGTTAAATTTTCATAACTTTAATATGGAAGCAAAAAACATCATTTCAGAGAAGTAGTGGGAGGGGACCAGGGCTTGAGATAGATGCATTTATTTCATTTACAAAATATTTCTTGACTATTTTCTGTAGGTTGGGTATTGTGCTAGGTGACAGAGATACAGACATGAATGACATGGTCCCTGCCCTCAAGATTGGGTTATTATTTACATTTGGAGAGGGAAATAAGCCAACAATTACAATGTGTTGTGGTAAGAAGTAGGAATTAAGTGAAGGTTGCAATGGAAGCTGAGCTAAAGAGCATCTAGCGCATGTGCTTGCGCTCTCTCTCTCTCTCTCTCTCTCTCTCTCTCTCTCCCCCCATCCCTCCCTCCCTTCCTCCTTCCCTTCCTCTGTGTGTGTGTGTATTTACAAAAGGTATTTTTGTTGATAAGGGAAGGCTTCCAGGAGAAGGGGATTTTTAAATTAAAGCTCATTATATGAGAAGGACAAGTCAGAGGAACCGGTGAGTGGGCGAATGGCTGAGCATTCTTGTTGGAGAGAATGGTATGCGCAAACATTCATATTTACAAAAGGAACACATAAAAACAGAACTGCCAGATCCCTTACTTTTGGGGGGTCTTTATTGATAATGGAATATTGAGAGCTAGGAGGCAAATGTCTTCTTTCATAACAGGACAGAATCAACATTTCCTGATAGAGAATTAAAGCTGAATTCTTTTTTTTTATTGCATTTTAGGTTTTGGGGTACATGTGAAGAACATGCAAGATTGTTGCATAGGTACACACATGGCAGTGTGGTTTGCTGCCTTCCTTCCCCTCACCTGTATCTGTCATTTCTCCCCATGCTATCTCCTGACAGCATTAAAGCGTTTCCTGATACAAAGCTTATTAGACCTTAAAAGAAGTTACTGGGGGACATTATGAAAAAAATCTTCTCTGAAAAGTGTTGTATAGAGAGTAAGGTAAGCAGACATGGAAACTCATCAGTAATTCTACGTCTGGGATTTCAGTCTGTTTCCAAGACTGACTAAGAGGAGTGAGAAAGATTAATGAAGGGAAAGGGTACTACATGAAAGGCAATTGCAAAGTGCTACAAAATAGTAGATGCAGGCTAATATTATGAGGTCTTATATAGAAGCATTTCAGTGTTAAAATAATAATTGTGACATAATTGATTAAAATTTTTTAGCAACCCTGAAACATTCGAACTATTTACAGCAAATTCTAACATCCTATCCTTGTAACCTTTTCACAAGAAGACATACACACAGCCAACAAGCATATGAAAAAACACTCAACAACTCTAATCATTAGAGAAATATGAATCAAAACCATAATAAAATACCATCTCACACCAGTCAGAATGGCTATGAAAAAGTCAAAAAATTACAGATCCTGGCAAAGTTGAGTAGAAAAGGGGATGATTGTATACTGCTGGTGGGAATGTAAATTAATTCAGTCATTGTGGAAGGCAGTGTGGCAATTCCTCAAAGAACTTAAAACAGAATTACCATTTGACCCAGTAATCCTGTTATTAGGTATATACCCAAGGAATATAAATCATTATACCATAAAGACACATACACGTATATGTTCATCGTAACACTATGCATGATAGCAAAAACATGGAGTCAATCTAAATGTCCATCAGTGGTAGACTGGATAAAGTAAATGTGGTACATATACATCATGGAATACTATGAAGCCATGATACAAGTATTTCATTAAAAAAGAATAAGATCATGTCCTTTGCAGCAACATGGATGGAGCTGGGGACCATTATCTAAAGCAAACTAATGCAGGAACAGAAAAACAAATACTGCATATTCTCACATAAGTGGGAGCTAAATAATGAAAAGACATGAACATAAAGAGGAGAACAACAGAAACTGGGGATTACTTGACGGTGGAGGGTGGGAGAAGGGGAGGGATCAAAAAACTACCTGTCAGGTACCATGATTATTACCTGAGTGACAAAATAATCTGTATACCAACCCCCACCCTGGGACATGCAGTTTACCTATATAAGAAACCTGCATATATGCCCCTAAACCTAAAATAAAAGTTTGAAAAATAAGATCAGAGAATAAAGGAGGGTTACTTTAATTCTGAGTGTGATACTTATATATATATATATCTTGACAACCATAAAATGATTAAAGTTCTGTTATTTCAATGAAAAAATAAAATAACTGACTTTTGGTTGTATTGAAAACAGTTCCAAAACTTCCCTCTCAACACTGTTGTCTAAGACCTACAACTTTAGTGTAAGGTGGATGATTGGTGGGGTACATCTGACAGTATTTAGTCATTACCATAGCAAAAGGATCTTTTAATGAAGTACTAATTCATGACAAGATGCATGTTTATATTTTGTTCTTGTTTATTGATATCTCAAAGTTCATGGCTATTAAGTAATTCACCGACTAGTCTTATAAAGACAATGTTGATAACATTATGGCATATTCTCAGGGGTGATCCTCTCTTCCAATTTTCAATTGGTTGTAGGCCTGTCATTCAGAGTCATGGTTTCACAGACTATTCACATGGTCATACATGACTATGAAACCCTCAGTGACCTCTAATCTGGATTTATCTACCTGGATGACCTTGAGAAACTCACTTATGATTTGGGGCCTCATTTTCTTCTCACATAGGAATTACAATGCTTTGCAAACTCCCTTTCTTCCAAGCATTTCTGGGAGTCTCCACAGGAAAGTCTCATTTGCTTGTGAATCAGCCTGGATCCCAGTTTGTTTTTATGCTCTTTCTTATGATCATTACACCTGGACCTCTGATGATATTGTTGCTCTTCTTCAAGTTGTTGCTCCTTCTGCTGATGTTTCTGTCTACCCAGGTCCCATGTTTTGCTCTAGATTAGGACTCCCTGCTGATGGGCTCAGCTATTCATGCTGAGTCCTCCTGGGGCCATAAAAATTCAGAAGTATTCACTGGAGTGAGATGTCAGAGGCTTTCTGCTCTCAACACAGTTAGGTAAAGTCTACTGGTACATTGTTTGACTCTCTGAGACACTTACTGAATTGAGTGGCATAACTCTCAGTTTTATGCACATAGACTTCCTCCCAAGTCAGCAGCATGGCTGAGTTCAATAGGTTTGGTCAGCCACCACCACTCTCTAGAGCTGTTGACTGAGATCATTATTTGGCTTCTTTCCGTTTCCGAATGAGTTTTTTCAGTGTCCTCTTTTCTTCCTCCCATACTTAAATAAAGGTTTTGTTGGACTAGCCTACAAGTTTGCCAAATGTTCTTGAACTCCTGAAACTATTTAATCATTGTCTTAGAAAAAGTCATAATGAAATGGTTCATGTGAATGGCTCCTCTACAGCTCTAAAGTATGTAACTTGTGCAATTAATGACAATGCCTAATTAACCCAAACCCACTTGTTTGCTAAACATGCCCATACATGTCTGAACTAGACAGTAAAAGCATGAATGTTCCTACATATACAAATATAAGCTGTTGTTACTATTACAAATATTAATTTGTAACAATATGGAATGGACTTTATCAAAGGATATAATCTTACTCCCTAGTTGAAAAGGGAGTCTTAGTCACATATGACTCACATAGATTCTGTCACATGCTTCACATGTTAGGTAGATAACAAGACATTTCACTGCTCCTAGCAACCTTGTAGACTGTCAATGTGAAACTATATTTGGATCCATATAGTTGGCCCAAGGGCATGGACCTGAAAAGGTCATCTCTGCTAAAATAACACTGTAGTTCCATTTTCTGTATTCTCAGGCTGAGAAAGTTTAAGTTCAATGACAAATATTAGAAGAGAGCAAAAGAATAGAAAAAACATGATAAAAATATTTTTTTATATTTTACATATGTATATATAAATGTAATATATAAATATTAACTCTAGAGTATCTTCTCTAAAGAGTTATTGATGCTTTAAAAAGTAAGAACAGAAAAGCAAATGTGAAGACTTTTAAATTAAATTCTAACAATTTCAAATAAGTGCTGCCTGGGAGATCATGCAAGGCATCCAAAGCTTAAATTGAATGTATGTTGGCAAGAGCATCTTCACATATCCCTAAATAACTAGCTAATACAGTCTGTATTTTACACCTCATCAAGGCCTGGCACTTATTTGCAAAATGTTCCAGTCAATTGTCAACTAAAAAGAATGCAGAATTTCAATCCTCTCTGATGGAGCTGGGGAAGACAAAGTTTTCATTTCTCCCAAAGAATGCTGCATTGCAAAGATGGAATTCTCTGGGGTTGCCAAGACTGCTGTCAGGTGTAATCTAGCCCGTGAACATTCTTAGGAGAAAGGCAGAATCAACATAAAAACAAAAGATGAAGGAGATAGAGAGGCATTCACCTTTAAGCTGCCTTAATTCAGCTTCTTGTCTTTTTTATTGAATAAAGTTTTATAGGAAGTAAAATGTGGATCATATAAGACATTCTAACTTGTTTCTCTTTCCTTATTCTTTTGCCAGGCCTCTATTTATTTTTCTGACCAGAACAAAAGTTCAACACTCATTCAGCCTTTCATTTAATCATTTATTTATTTAGGCGTTAGATAAGGGATAGCAAAAAAGTATTGGCTGCTCAGCTGAGCAATCAAGGAGTATACAGTCTAATAGAGGGCAAAAACCAAATACTGAACCTGTAAAAATACAGGATAGAAAATGAGAAACATCACGAGAGAAGAGCAAAGGTCTATAAGCATTCAAAGGAAGAATACATGGGTAGAGAACAGTGTGTTTTGTTTTTTGAATCCACCTACATTATGGGCATTGTGCTTAGTCTTTTATAGATTGCATCCTTCAACAACCCATTTTATAGACAAAGAAATTGAGGCTTAGAGGTTATTGAATTGGATTAGGGTCCCACAAGAAATGGTAAACCTAATAGTAGAAACTTCAGATGACTCTAATTTCTGGCAGGTGAGCTTTTGGGAACATCTCATAGAGATGGGGCATCTGCACAGATCCTTGAGGATTCGTATGAGATGTGGGAAGAGTTCATGAAGAAGAAATAGTGTAGGCGTAGGGGTTAAAGTTTGATTGGAGCCCAGGATAGAACCAGAGGTTCTTTACATTTTGAATTGGGACCAATAGCTAGTCTGTAAATTGAAAACTTAGTTAAAGTGGAGGAATCATTAAGAAACAACACATAGATATTTTATTTTAAAATAAAATGAGCAAGCATATAGTTATTTGTCAATCTTCTGTTGAGGAAGCAAATCATTTTCTTAAAGGATGAGTCTGCCGATTGGAGTATTTACTTATAAAACACCGTTTTATGACTGGTTTCATATAAACTAATTTGGTTTATTTAAGGTGGAGCAAAACTGGTAGATGAGAACAATCTGAGTGTGATATTCTTCTGGATTTTTATTATTTATTTTCTCAATCTGTTACAGCTGTCCTGCTCATTTCTAATTTGACATCATTTTTATTGTTTTTTTTTTTAATCAAGCATATAACTTAGTTTTCGTCGAAACTTTTTTTCTATACTCATGTTTCATCAGTTTTTATATTTAATTAAATCACATAATTGCAAAAACAATTAGCATTAATAGGTTTAGGCAAGCATAAACTAATTGGTGGGAGAAGGGCACAGATATACCATATAACTTGCCAGCCCTGAGAGTTTAATCAGCCATGTTTCACAGAAGCTATGTTTTATAGAAGGAATGGAGAACACTGATGTGATGAGTCAATTAAATAGAAATGTGTTAAGAAAATTTCTATTGCAATGGAAAAATAGAAGACAAGATATATATGAGTCTGATATTGTGAGGCCTTGAATGCCAAGCTAAGTAGTTTATCATTACTGATTAGCTACACTTGACATCACCACAATGTTGGGATCACTGTACTGAGAGTTGTAGATAAGGATGATCTATCTAGATAGTGCCTAGAGATATTTGGTAGAGACAATAGTGAAAAGAAATAAGGTAGTGGCAAGTATGAAAGGAGTAGAAGGGATGAATGAGAAAGATATTTTGGATGTAGGATGAGAAGGACATACAGTTGGTCAGATATGGGTGTAGTATTCAATGTACCTTTCTCATAAAAGTGAATAAGAAGGAATTTGCTGCCCTGACATATGAAACTCCAGGGACTTTACAAAAAAATTTTTTTAAAATTTATTATTATTATACTTTAAGTTCTGCAATACAGGAGAAGAACATGCAGGTTTGTAACATAGGTATATATGTGCCATGTGGTTTGCTGCATCCGTCAATTCATCATTTACATTAGGTATTTCTCCTAATGCTATCCCTCCCCTAGACCCCCACCCCCCAACAGGTCCTGCTGTGTGATATTCCCCTCCCTGTGTCCATGTGTTCTCATTGTTCAACTCCCACTTATGAGTGAGAACCTGTCTTATGTTCTTGTGTTAATTTGCTGAGAATGATGATTTCCAGCTTCCTCCATGTCCCTGCAAAGGACATGAACTTATCTTTTTTATGACTGCATGATATTCCATGATGTATATGTGCCACATTTTCTTTATCCAGTCTATCATTGATGGACATTTGGGTTGTTTCCAAGTATTTGCTATTATGAACAGTGCTGCAAGAAACACATGTGCATGTGTCTTTATAGCAGAATGATTTATAATCCTTTGGATATATACCAGTAATGGGATTGCTGGGTCTTTTAACTCTTCCCATTTGTCTTTTATCAGTCTGCAAACCATCTAGGTAGTTGCAATGGGTGTCTATTGCAGCAGATGTCTGCCACATCACTGTGTATACAGACTCTCCTGGATTTAGCATTGTTGTGTATTATTTCCTAGTTGTTTCAGGTATGTACTCTTTTGATATAAAGATGGTGATCTCAGGATAAGACATTTTTTTTCTTTTGCTTTTTAGTATCTCTGAATCCTAAAATGCATCTTGACATACATGGTGGCATATCAAAATATATTCAGTTGCTTATTTTTCTTAGTGGTGCAAAAAGTAGCAGTGCACTTTATAATCAATAGCATCTTCCCCCCTCAATCAGATCACAAGTCCTAGGGGCAATCCTTGGCCTCCTTTCTTCTTCATCCTTCTTAATGCCTTGTACAGGGCTGGACATACAGTTGACCTTTAGCAAATACTTGACATATTGTTAACTCAAATTGGATTCATGGTAAATTATGTAAGTCACCCAATACTAAAGCCTTCTGAAAAAGTAGTCATATGTTTCTGTTTCTGTTACTGTTATTCTCTTACACTTCTCTTTCTTTCTAAGACCTTTCCTGTTCTGTTTGCTGGCCCCTCAAACCTTCCTGAGACAGACTCAAGAAGAGCACCTTCATTTTGCAAGAGAAAGTTGATGGGAACAAGCTTCTCAGGTTCATAAAATAAGGTATCATATGATGACTTTAAAACTATAACACTCTCAGTGTCAAGAAGTAGTCTAAAATCTCTTAAGGAGACTTTAAGAAATATGCTCAGAAATTATAACATGAGCAAGAATTAACTCAGTTGGCTCAATTTTTTTAAATTTAATGTCTGTTGTTGATTAGCTTCATTATACTGAAGGAATTTTTGAAGGGAGGTATTTAATTTTCCTTTTGCTTCCTTTTGTTTCTTATTTGTGAATATGTTAATTTTAAGAGAAAGTAGAGATGGAAATATTCAAGTAATAAAGCCATCTAGTTTAATAAGGCAAAAGTATTTTTAATAAAATTGACTGTTTCCAAAGAGAATCATAGATCAAAGAGCTTGAGAGAAGGAACCAGAATAGCTTAGCATACATATATTAGAAGGCACAAGTGCCTTTAGGCAAAATAAACTGGTTATTTAAGCAGTATTTTGGGGAATATGGTCAAAACAAGTGGATTATGTGGTAATTTAAAATTTTCTCTAATCAAAATATAAAGATTAATTTTCTTACAAAAATTAATGGTTGCTGGAAATAGATGTTAAATCACTATATTGATATAAATCATTAATGGAAATATAGGGCTCAAGAGTTTTGAATGCAAGATATTTGCATGATCTAGAAAATGGAAGATGCAAAATAAGGGTTAAGCATAATGTTTCCAGGTAGTAGTAAAGTTTTTGGAGTCTGAAGACAAACATAAAATGTTGTAATTGGTGTGGTTTGGGTTTTCCTCTCTCATATGCTAGAAACTAAACAATAATAGAAAACTAAACATTTAAAACATACAACCATTCTGGAAAAATAAGTCCCTTGGTGGGTAAGGGGCACTGTGAATATGCTTTATCCCGTGGGTAGAGTCCACGGTGGCCCTGTTAAAAAACATGGTAGAAGAAATAAAGTCATAAAGATAAACTATTTTATGAGACAATGTGTAGTGGGCCATAGTATAGCATTGAGTTAATAATGCTGAGAAATCAAAACAATGCCAATTGTTGATTATTGCTATAAAGAGTTTATTGGCATATAATTAATAACAAAGTTTTATTTCTAACATATACGGCAATGTTTCCTAAACTTGATTGCACTCTGGAATTACCTGGGGTTGTTTAAAAAATACTGTTGTTTGGCTCCTACTTACAGATATTTTGATTTAGTTGGTATAGGGTATAACCTGGGCATCAAGCTTTTAAGGACTATCTGGGTTAGTTTAATGTGTAATCAAGTTTGGGAATTACTGGTATACTCTATTGCCAGTGAAAACAACTATCACCTACTTTTTCTTTGTTGATAATATCTCTGTGCATCCAGAGAAATACTTTGATATTGAAACACATACCCTCTATATCTCTGGAAAAGTTTGATAGAGGGGCACTTTTGTATGAGGGAGTGTTAAGGCATGGACAGAAAGAGAGGCTATTCTTAGAATGGAAGATTATGAGGTCTGATATATAATGAAGAAAGTGTATTTCTCCATTTCACCTAGTTTGGACTTTAATAAGGCCTCATTAATTTGCTTAAGTTAATTTTCTATAAACTGTATATTAATATTCAAATGTTAGTTCAAAATATATTAAAAGACAAGCTTTGATGATTCACCATTCTGAATTATTTTAGCCATGGGGAATAATCAGAGGTCTATTTTCTGAAAGGGAAAAACACTTCAGATTGTTGATCATGGCAATCACTATCTAGGCAGATGTATATTATATCTTTGTTATCTTTAATTTCAGTGATTCTGTGAACTAAAACTTGTTGTAATACTACCCTTTATAATGGCCTTTGGCTGGTTCTGTGATAAAAAGAGCAAGATAGTAATTTCAAGATGTATTTCCTACATGACTCTGCTTTTGTGACTTTATCGATCCCAACATTATCTGAACCTTTTCTCCCCGAGTTTTGGGATATCAGATGAGAGGGAGTTATTTTAGTATCTCTTGGAGAATAACATCGATGAACTATTTTCATCCAATGCAGCATAAATTGTTTTGGCCGCAGCAGATTCCACCCAGAGAAGGCCGACTCTGATTACTGGTTATTAAGGTTTTTTTTTCTGCCATATGTCTGAATGGAAGCGTGGCAGATTTTCCTTTGGGTTTCAACAAAGTGTTTTCTCAAATCGCAATGAAGCAAGGTGATTGAAATGCTATAATAATAGTGGTGGTAGTAGATTGTTGCTGCTTCTTGGCAAAACAGAGAAGTGGAGCTATTTGAAATCAGAGTTAACTTTTGGGTAGAGGGGTAAGGCCTGAAAACCAAAGATCAAATTTGCTGTTATCCTAATTCTAGCTAATAACAAAGAGCATTTGCTTGTTTGGAGTCTCTGTGGACAGGTTATTAGATTCCTGTCTCCTGAGACATGAAAGGAACACCTCAGAATGTGGAAGAAAATGCCAAAGCAGCACTCATCTTGGGTGACGTTGGTGTTGGCTGTGCTTATGCAGGAGGAAAATGTCTTCTTTTTTCCATTATTTTGGACACTGAGTCAAATAATATATTACAATTTTTCATCTTAATTTGCATAATGCCCAAAACTTTAAGACTTTGATTTTAAGCATTTCCAATCAATTTGGGGTGATATTTAATGGGGCTGGTCATTAGACCAGAAATGAATAAAGGAGAATGCATTAGCCACAATTTGTCTGGATAAAGTTCTCTTCACTTATTCTGATACAAGACATGAATGAATTCTAAAAAAGAAGATAGCCTTGCTAGGAGTGCTGATCAAGATGGTTTCATCAGACTTCCTGAGGCACTGAAGTGAACCCTTAGCTTTAAAGATAGCTAATATTTAGTGATGTGATATAATTGTTTGGTTCCCAAGTCTGAAAACAAGAGTTTATCTAAAATTAATATGGAACTTTTTGATAAAATAATACTTAAAATCAAAGTCTTAAAGTTTTGGGCATTATGCAAGTTAAGATGAAAAATTGTAATATATTATTTGACTCAGTGTCCAAAATTATGAAAAAGGGTATTTTTTACCTTAATATTGGATTAAGTCTATATATAATTTTTTTTCACAAATAGTTATTGGCCATTTATACATATTTTTAAAATTGGGATAAAATATACATAGCAAAAAGTTACCATTTTTAACTTTTTTAAGTGTATGATTCTGTGGCATTAAGTAAATTCACATTGTTGTACAACCAATATCACTATAAATCTCCAGAACAATTTCATTTTCTCCAGCTGAAACTCTATACTCACTAGACAACAACTCCTCATTACCTGTTCCCTCCACCCTTGATAACCCTTCTTTTTTCTGCCTATGAATTTGACTAGGTACTTCACATAAGTGGAATTATACAGTATTTGTCCTTTTGTGTTATCAATTCTTTTTTTTAGCATCTGATGTTATAGAGGCATACAACAGTCATAATTTAGACCAGAAAGGGATCAGTAATGCCAATCTACTTTCATGAATAAGAGAGCTGATAACTAGAAAGGTAGCTAGTTTGCTCTGCTAACTTCTAGTCCAGAATGCATCTTCTCCAACTTAAGACATGCCATTAGAATACCCATATTCACTATTAGAATATAGTGAGGACCTATATTCATCATTAGAATACCTATATTCACTTTAAGGACATTTGGGCTAAGAAAGTCTTTACCACGTCTTACCTATCATCTCTTTACTGGTCCTATATTTAGCTGCCTCTAAATAAATTGCTGTTAAATCTAACAATGATAAAGATAGCTAACATTTATTGTCTACTTATTATTTGATAAGCTTAGTGCTGTGTCATATACACATATATACATTTAAATATATGTAAATATTACATATATAATATATAATTATAGATAAATATATGTTATATATATAACTTAGTCTACACAACATTTTATAAGGTAGGTATTCTAATTACTCCATTTATAAATGAAGAAACTGAAGTATAAAAAGTGAGGTTGCCTCCACTAGGTTGTACAGCTAATAAGTGTTAGAGCCAAGACACTGGAATGACAAAATTTACCTAATAAATAAAAATTAGTATGTGAAAATGGACTAGGTTTGGGCAGTCTATTGAAATTAAGGAAATATATGAAATTTTCATTTTGTACTTTTGTTGATTATATTCTTTTCATTGGTTAATTCAATTCCTTAATTCATAAAATGATTACCTGCTTAGCATAAATCAAAGATAATTCTAAATTGGTTAAATAATAAGGTTTGTGATAACCTTCAAATGTATAAAAATTTCTCAAATAATTATCTTTGATTCTCATCTACATTTATGAATCTGTATTATCACACATATATGTTAAGCATTAAAGAAATTACTGACTGTAATACCTATGGAAGAGGGATAATACAAAATTAATCACCAATATGGGAAGAATAATAGGTGATAATGCTTATAACCTAGAGGAATTTAAAGTTTTGCATCGTAAGTCCACATTCTTGGATAGATCAATGGCATCCATTAGGCTATGATTTTCTATCTACTTTACTTTGGCTCTATTATTAATTTGCCCATAAATAGAAGCCATGTCTATCTTCTGTGTCTTGGTTTTAGGGTTCTCTCAATTGCATTTAACAGTCAATTGGATGGTTCAATGGAATACCTGACCAGTCAGCAGAGTATAGTTGAACAATTTTCAGGCAGGAGGTTGGCAAAAGAGATTGTGGGATATTCAGCGACTGACAGTATCTCTCTGATAAGGATTCCAGTAATGGTTCCTTTCTCAGTCTTCTACATCACAGACACTTGCTCTCAGGTAGCTCAACTCCATACACAGAAATCTCCAAATATCACAGACTCATCCTTGCAGCAAGTTGTTGGAGTGGATGCTGGTTCCAGACAACAAATTGTCCTTTTAAAAGAAGTGTTATATTAGAATTTTATTATAGTCTGGCAATGTTGAGGTTCTGAGCACTAGATATGAAATAAAATACACATTGAATTTTTGTTTTTAGGTCAGTTGGTTAATTTATCATTAGGAAACATTGTTAAGTCTTCCTTCTGCTTAAGATATTTGATTACCTATGCTAGATTATTCTCCCTGTTTTTGGCACAATCCTTATTTTTAAAATTATTTGCTTTACTTATAATTCTCTGTGTTTGTTCTTTTCCACATATCTTAAATAGAAACAAGCACATATCAGCCAGGCAGTGACTCACACCTGTAATATCAGCACTTTAGGAGGCTAAGGTGAGTGGATCATTGGAGATTAGGAGTTTGAGACTAGCCTGGTCAACATGTTAGAACCTCATCTCTACCTTAAAAAAAAAAAAAAAAGAAAGAAAGAAAAATGATCAGGGTTTGGTGGCACGTGCCTGTAATCCCAGCTGCTTGGGAGGTTGAGGCATGAGAATCACTTGAACCCAGGAGGTGGAAGCTGCAGCGTGCCAAGATTGCACCACTGTACTCCAGTCTGGGTGACAAAGCAAGACGTGAGACTCAGTCTTAAAGAAAAAAGAAACATGCACCGATCTTGGATACATATAAGCAGATATGTGATTAATGAAACAGAATACCCATATATAATGGTATCTCTACAGAGAAGCAAAACCAATAGAATATATAGATATGATTTATTATAGAGAATTGGCTCACACTTTGAATTTGGAAGAAAAGTCTTTCAATCTTTAATATTGGATAAATTTTTTTTTCTTACTCTAAACATTTGCTTTAGGACTGGATCAGTCCAGGGCCAGAAGGAAGAGATGGTGTTCACTCCTAGATTCTCCAGAAATTAGCCCAATACCTGAAACAGATCACCATTGGACAAAACTTAGATTCTCAATTTTTACTGCTTATTTTCATCCTATTACTCATGGTTATGTCACCTGGCTCTCTCCCATGCATCCCTCCCTCTCCTATTTCACAATTATTTTCTTCAAAACAGTCTTGCCTGGTGACTACATCCCCTACTTAGTCATCATAATTTTTATGTAATATATATATTGTTTGTAATGTGTCATTTCTTTTATATTGTTACATTATAAACATGCTGTGTTAAAATATGTTAAATTGGTTTAAACAAGTTTCCTTTTTAGATGCCTTTAATTTAGCTCAGATTGGTCTAAATCCATGAAGAACCATATATTAAACACTCTTGAATAGCTTCTATGAAAAGAAACTTAATTTATGATGTTTTAGTATTATACATTATACAGTTTCTTTATTTTTCACTCAGTTCATCATGCTGTGAAAATTCATGAATATTTAACTATTAAATGAAATGCAAAATTTTCATTATCATTTTATTGAAAACTTGACATCTTAAAATACCATACATACTATTAGTATTCTAATGCATTGTCACCTTATTGAAAAATGCTGCTAAAAAACAATACAGCCATTCAGAAAAAAAATTTTTGTCCGCCCAAGGCTATTAACTATAGTTCTACACATACATTAGTGACAAATAAGTGAAGCAGCCAATGCTCACAAAAGATGTCACTAAAATGCTAGGAAACAACTGTAACCATAGAAACCATCTCACACTGCAATCTGAACATCTTTTGTCAGTGTGTGACTAGAAATGAGATGCTTAAAATCATTAGACTATCAAAAAATCTGAACATCTCTCCATTGAAATTTACATATTTAAATATTTTGAAACCTGCAAAAACTTCAACATGATACTTCTATAAAATATTGTTTCAGCTCCTAGCCCTCAACTATCAGTTTAGATATAACAACAAAAATTATACATGAAGACTTACAATTCTCCCCCCCTCTTTCTTTAGGCTACATGCATTGTCTGAGGAGCCTAAACAAACACCCGGGAGAACAGAGGTTAGCTCCCAGGGCTGTCTACCTTCCTGCTCTAATCTTCACAATGGTGCCATTCTTCACCTTTCCTTTCTCTCTTGAACAATCACTGGCTTAAATTGTACCTATTCCAGCAAGACAGGTTTGCAGGTTTCATAAGCCTTCATGACAGTAAGTACAAAATTGTCTTAGATAATGAGATATTTAAATAAAGAATTTGACAAACCAGTGTAGGAGAGCGTGAGTTTGGATGAATGTGGAACAGCCTCTGCAACCTTGGATATAGAACTGAATTTTTTCCCTTGTCTTCATCTTCTCAGAAACTCCTGAAAGGTCTGGTTATTCAGCTGAATGCTCTGTGTTTAAGGGGCAGTGGAAGCCATTTTCCTTGAAACCTCCCTTTGAAACTAAAGATTAAGAAACTCCTTGAACAGCCTGGATTATGGAGGCTTTAATATTTCTAAATCATTCTACCTACCTCCTTCAGTCACCATTCTAAAAATATTTTTGGAGTACCCACAATGTGCTAGGCAGTGTTCTAGGTACATGTGACACAGCAGTAAACAACACAATGTTCACTGCCTGTGGTGCTTACGTCTTAGCAGGAAGAGATAAACAGGAGACAATTAACAGAACAAGTACACAAGAAGTCTATAGTACAGTATTTTTGAGTACCTACCACATACCAGTCACTGTTCTAGGCTTCTGGGACACTGGATTAGATAGACATGACCCCTGCGCTCCTGCAGCTTTCATTCTGAAAAAATCATAAGGAAGTATTTAGCAAATGCATGCATGCATGAATGGAGTGAGTGCTTCCTCTCTGAGGCTTGTTCATGGGATCATGTGTGGAGGGGGCAGCTCCAAGCCATCCATGTTGTTAGCAGTCAACATGACATAAATAAGGAAGTTCTGTGGAGCAACTCTCAGTGGTTGACCATGTATTTAAAATACAGTGTCCACTTCCCTACTCACTTCTTCTCATCATATATATTTTTTTCTGATTTCCAAATCCTCTTTTCTTTAGAAAATGAAGCTCCTGTCCTTCCTGAATAATTTCTGTTTCCTGCTGTCAAATAACAGTAGTTTTTTCATAAATATCCATAAACCAAGCTTATCAGAGTTAATAATATATAATATGTAAAATATACATATAGATATGCATAGTGAAACACATACACACACCATATTTTTGAATACTTAACTGTGCGCTGGGCACCATTTAGAAGTACTGTTTAAGCCTTAAGAGAGATTGTTGAGATGGACATTATGATCTCCATTTTTCAGGTAGGAAAACAGATTAGCGCAATATGCTAATTGGCTGAAGGATACATAGCTAGTGACTGCTATTGCTGAGACCTAAACATGAACCCATACGACTTTAAGGGCTATGCTTTTCACCACCATTTTTGAGTCATGCATGGAGAAAGATCCTTCTCCCCAACCCACCATGTGCCCCAAGAGGACCCTTCCAAGGAACAAGGCCTGTACTTTGTCATAGTGGCCACAGAGCTTCTACTCTCTTTATGGGTGGGTCCTTTTTACTCACCACATTCTGATCTCTTCTGGACACAGTTGTGTAGCCTCTATTGAGCCCTGGTGTCCACCATGTTCATCTGCAGCTGAGCATGCAGAGATGGGATTAGGGGTCAGGTAAAAGGGGAAAACTTTCTCCAGACTGTTTAATAATGATCTTCTGTACACAAATGTTTAGTATCTTAAAGTTGTTAAGGGACCATGAGGATATCTAACTCCTTCATTTTATTGATGTGTAAATAAGTGGAGATTTAAAGTTGACATGGATTGCCTAATCACTTCAATAGCCAGGTAGCAGTAGAACCAGGTTTGAATCCAAAAATTGTCTTCCAGGTATGTACTCTTTTAAGAATAAAGTGGCTCCTCTTGTGTTTACTGTGTGCATGTGTGTGTACAAATATGCACAGATGATCAGCACACTCACACATACATATGTACTCTCTGTATATATTGAGAGTTCTCTCTATGCTTAAATTTGATCTTTCAGTATAATTTTTCTTCTGGAATGTAAACTTTGTTTCTCTTCTGTTTTAGTTTATAGTTATTTAAACTGCCAACTGTAATGTTACAAGCAACCTTGGCTCATGGGATGGTACCAGAGGAGGAACGAAATGACTTTGCATCTCACTCACCAAGGCCTCCATCTCTCTCCACCCCCTCAGCCCTTCCCACAGAGCCGACACTGTTGTTACATTTCAAACCATTCCAAAACCCTACATTGAGAAACAAGGCTGTGCAGATTCACTTAAGAGTATGAATTCATTAGAGTTTCCTAATCTGTGTTGTATATCTGTGTACATGTATATATATTCTGCATATAAATAAAATATGCATCCAGTTCAAAGGCCCACACATGGAATTCTCTTTTCCCTTCAAAGTATAAGTGTGCTCTGAAATAGTTGCTCTACATTCTCAGAAAATAGAGAAGACAACGATACTGAGTTTTTTTAAAGTCCAGTAAGTGAACAAAATCACAGAAATGTAACAAAAATGGCACACCAACTTACTTGTTGCCAGTGCTAGTCAAGAGAAGGCTTCAATTTCATTTCTTAATCATCAAAATGATATGGAATGTAAAGTATAAGTGTTTTTTTTACACATTGCAGTCTAAAATCCAGCTGTTTGCTTTTCTTCCAGCACCCTGCTGCCCACCCCGCCTCCCCCTGAGGGCAGGAAGCACTATTAATCATTCTTCTGTTCAGTATTGAACTGGATTCTTCTCTGTGCCACAGGCCCCCAGGGCAGCGGGGAAACCTGCTTAGGCAGACCACCCAGGATTCCACAGAAAAGTGGTCAGTCTGAATGCAGGTGGTTGGTCTTCTGCTCAGGTTTCTATTAAGACCCATTAACTGAGCCACAATGGGCACTTAGGACTTTTAACTCCTTCTTTCCCAAGTCCTCCAGACATTACACTGTGTGTGTGTGTGTGTGTGTGTGTGTGTGTGTGTGTGTGTGTGTGTGTTCTAGGGGAATTACTGCTACTACTGCAGAGTCCCGGGGACCAGCAGCTCTGGTTCTGATGAGAGCACATCATCCAGAAAAAAAGCCATGGCTAGGATCTAAGTTAGGGCCAAGAAATTCTAGCAGGCACATATTAGAAAACTGGGAAGTGCCCTGAATACTGGAACTGAAGATTGTGCTGATTTTTAGGGGCTTTGGGAAGACTCTTCTGAGATCCCAAGGGCTTCCCCATCAATTTTCCAATGATTGAAAAGTTACCATTACAACTTTATTCCTTTTGCTTACGATTTTATTACTTGTAAGAATGCAATACCTTGGGAAAATCAGCATATTAAGCCTGATGAATTAAGTAAAACCGAAGAAAGAGCTGGTCAGACTCATCCTATAGTTTTGAGAGAAGGGGTGAAAATATAAGGAGGAGGGGATGAGTAACGGCAGGTGGAGGCACCAACCATAGGGGGAAAGGAGGAAGGAGGGGAGGCTGGATTTGCTGGAAACACTTCTCATTGTTAGTAAAGATTGCGATAATTTCAGGATTTTAGCAGAGGGCTGGAGAAGGAAGGGAAGAATGGGTCCAGAGGGAGAGAAAGAGAGAGATTGATATTGTTTCCAGCAGCGAATCTGCAGGGGTCTGCAGCAACCTCAGTTCTTGCCTCCTCAGAAGAAAGAATTTGACTGATGGGCATAAGGCTGAGTGAGAGACTGAGGCAAGATTTAGAGCAGAAGTGAACATTTATGAAAAAGCTTTAGAGCAGGAATGGAAGGAAGTAAAGTACACTTGGAAAAGGGTGAAGTGCACAGCTTGACCTTTGACTTGGGCTCTTACATGTTGGCATGCTTCTGGGGTTGCGTCCCCTCTCCCCTGGTTCTTCCCCGGGAGTGGGCTGTCCTCATGCACAGGGGCCTGACAGCACTTGGGAGGCGAGCATGCACGGTGTGTTTATTGGAGTTGGGCACATGCACAGTTGAGGCTTTTTTTTTTTCCCCTTAGCAGTTGAGTGTTATGATCACCAGTTCCAGGTGTTTCTGTATATTGGGAGACTGCCTTTCCCTGGCACCGTCCATGACCAATTATTATTTTAGAGAGACAGTGTAACTACTACATGACCATCACCTGATGGTCATCTGACATTGCTGGTGGGGGAGGGGGCCCTCTCCTGCCCTACTTCATTCAGCTACCTACTGTAACAATGCTTTAAATGCAAGTTCTAGGTAAGAAAGAGATGATGGTTTTCACAGAGCAGACTAAGGTAGGAGAGAGGTTGATATCATCATAGTAAAATTCTTGTTAATAGTACAGGTTGAAATCAATATTTTTGTTTGAAATTATCCCGTTTCTTTGTCAGCATCTTCTTTTTTTTCCACTAACATCTTCAAGGATGTGCCTGAAGCATGGAAACTAAGTAAATGTTGATTTTAAATTGAAATGCTGCTAAGCAATTTCTCTTAAATCTGTTCGGATAAAATTACTACCCTGACAAATGGGTTCAGGAACTACTAACCCACAATTAAATGAAGTTTTGCAGGAAAGGGGTTCTGATCCAGACCCCAAGAGAAGGTTCTTGGATCTTGCACAAGAAATAATTCAGGTTGAGTCCATAGAGCGAAAGCAAGTTTATTAAGACAGTAAAGTAGTAAAAGCATGGCTACTCCATAGATGGAGCAGCTGCAAGGGCTGCTGGTTGCCTATTTTTTATGGTTATTTCCTGACGATATGCTAAACAAGGGGTGGATTATTCACACCTCCGTGTTTTAGACCATACCGGGTAACTTCCTGAGGTTGCCATGGCATTTTAAACTGTCATAGTGCTGGTGGGAGTGGAGCAGTGAGGATGACCAGAGGCCACTCTCATCACCATGTTGGTTTTGGTGGGTCTCAGCCGGCTTCATTACTACAACCTGTTTTTATCAGCAAGTTCTTTATGACCTATATCTTGTGCCGACTTCCCATCTCATCCTGTGACTTAGAATGCCTCAACTGTCTGGGAATGCAAGCCACTTGGTTGCAGCCTCATCTTACCTTCCCCCTACTCAAAATGGAGTTGCTCTGGTTCAAATGCCTCTGACAAACATGTAGCTCTTTTCACTGGGTTTACTGCCTCCTGGTCGTCAGTAATCTTTCCCCTGTGTAGAGCACAGTTGTCATCTTCTGTACGGTTCCTCCACTTTTCAGCTATGAACCTCTGCATCGCCCACTGTCTCACAGGAAGTCCTGACCCTTCTGGCTTTCAGGTTTACTTTTCAGACTTAGTGTCTTCTTTTAGACTTTTCTCAACTGATAAAAACTACCGTTGTTAGCATTGACAAAAACTAACCAAATGCAAAGGAAGGCCAGATGCCTTCCTCTGCATTTCCTTACAGCAGTTTTGAACCCAGTACTTGAACATATGCTGAATAGGAGTTTGATTGCTACAGAGAGATCTAAGAGATAATTTATAGATGGTAGGGAGGAGATTGGTGATGGAATAAATGAGTAATTAGCTTTGGGAAAGGAGACTGATTGCTGACACCAATGTTCCTGACTTGAAGAACTGACTGAATGAGGACTTCACCTATGGTGACAGAAATAGGGACTTGGGCTGGGCGCGGTGGCTCAAGCCTGTAATCCCAGCACTTTGGGAGGCCGAGGCGGGTGGATCATGAGGTCAAGAGATCGAGACCATCCTGGTCAACATGGTGAAACCCCGTCTCTACTAAAAATACAAAAAATTAGCTGGCCATGGTGGCACGTGCCTGTAATCCTAGCTACTCAGGAGGCGGAGGCAGAAGAATTGCTTGAACCCAGGAGGCGGAGGTTGCGGTGAGCCGAGATCGCGCCATTGCACTCCAGCCTGGATAACAAGAGCGAAACTCCGTCTCAAAAAACAAAAAAAAAAAAAGAAGAAACAGGGACTTGGGGATAGGATATCATCCAGCTATAACTGAAATGTATTGAGTCATTTTGGGGCTAATTCTACAATAATGATTGAAACAGTACTGTCATTCATGCCCAGACCTATCTCTAAGTTTTGGTTCTGGTGTAACTCAAAATCACTCCAAAAATTCTGAGGACAAAAATGGCCATGTATCTCATTTTTCTTCAATAATTTGCATTTTCCTTTTGTGTCTACTCCTGGGAGTTTACACAGCCTAATAGAGATATAGGTCTGAATTCCCTGTCTAATCAGGATAAACCTGGGTTTTGGCTCCTGCAATTGCCTCTAATTCTCACTACTACACTGTGTGATTGTTAACAAGCGCCACATAGACTGCAGTCATGGTGATCCTTCCCGGCAAGTCTCTCCATCAGCCCCCATGGTCCTCACATGGAGGATGGGCATCTTGGAGGGAGGATGGATGGCTCACCTTAGCTAAAGATGACCAGGATTGTCTTGGAACATCCCAGAGTCACAGATGTCTCTCAGGACACGCAACACCCCAGGCATATGCATCAGAGATAATCTAGTAAGCCCCTCCAGCTAAGCTGAAACACATATCTCTCTGTTATATAAATCTGTCCTCAGGAGTTGGAAAAGTTTTTCTTTTCAACCCTTGAAACACAGAAGGTTCCCTGACATCCCCCTCTTTGACAATAAAGCTAGATGTCAGGTTTCCCAAGAGAGGCTCCAATCCTGCCCACTTTATCATTTCTGAAGATGGGAGGGGAAGCTAAATTTTGTGGCTCAAAGGTGAATTATCCTTATAAAAATCATCAAGAAAACTTTTCAGCAACTTTTCCCACTTTAGCTTAGGAAAAAAGTCCAAATTTCAACAGACCATCCATCTATTTTAGATACCCCCAGGGGCAATTTTGTAAAGACTATCTGGAAATTCCTCTGATGGCAACTGCATATAAAATAAATTTAAAGTGCTTCCATAAGAATGGTGTGATCCAGAGCTTCACTGTTTTAGTGGCTCTTTATAAGAATGACTGATGGATATTTTTGGTTAGAAGAGGTTTAGAGGTTTATATAGTTTGGATATTTGTCCCCACTAAATGCTGAATAGTAATCCCCAGTGCTGGAGTGGGCCTGGTGGGAGGCATTTGGATCATGGGGGGCAGATCCTTCATGGCTTGGTGCTGTCTTTACGGCAGTGAGTTCTGGTAAGAGCTGGTCATTTAAAAGTGCATGGCACCTCCCCCCAAGCCCGACTCTCTCTCTTTTTTGCTTCTGCTTTTGCCATTCCTACTTTGCCTTCCATAGTGAGTAAAAGATTCTTGAAGCTTTCCTAGAAGCAGATGCCAGCACTATGCTTCCTGTATGACCTGCACAACCATGAGCTAATTAAAAACTTCTTTTCTTATAAATTACCCAGTCTCAGGTATTTCTTTATAGCAATGCAAGAGTGGCCTAATGCAGAGATTATCTAGTCCAGGAGAAGTCTAGCAAATAGACTTTATTTTAAAGTAACTGTAATTTCTCCTCCATGTCAGACATCACTAATCAATCACAGAACTCCTTCCTGATGAGCCCTTATTCAACCTCGCAGTCCTTCCCAATTTAACACACCAGGAAGACACTCCCAATTAATCAGAATTGGTAAGCAAGATGAAGCTTATTTGCTATGCAGATCTTGCATGTGTGTACATGTACACAGGAGAGAGAGAGAGGAAAGAAGGGAGGAAGGAAGAAAGGAAGGAGAAAAGGGGAAGTGCCTTGTTAAGGTCATATAGGTAGTAATGATAAGAGTCAGACCTATGTATTGTCCAGAGTTTTTTGGTTTCATTGAGAGTTTGTGTTATGCCAGTCCTTAACATTTTTATTAATTAATATTAATAGTTTTTGCTTCATAGAGCTTGTATTGTAAAATAACTTCCCCTTGGAAAATAAGCCTATGAGATAAATTTTACTGTTATCCCATAGAGTGGATCTGAACCTCATTAGAATGAGGGGAAATTTGTAGTCCTTTAATTTCCAAGCAACTTTTTAATCTAGCCTTCTGGAAACAGAGCTAATAATCCCACAGACTGACTTACAAGCTGAGGAATGGTGTTGTGACTAGGCTGCAGTTTCTAATGTTCATGTGTGCCTAAATGCCAGATGAACTCAACTCTAAACTTTCTGCTGTCACTCTCAATAGGGAGGGTGAAAGCAGGTCAAGTGTGTGGACTCATCATTCAGCTATTTTGGAATAAATGGTCCACTTAGGCTGCATCTACATAATGCTACATCAACTCATTGAAAAAGAAAAAATTAGGTCAGCCACCTAGCTATTTTGATATCTAATGAAAAGTCATCCATGTGTCCATTTTGAGTTTTAAGCATAAACTATTGAAATCCATTAGTTGTGCATGTATAGACAACAAATACTATCAAGATCCCTGATCCATAATAATACATGACACTTAATGGGTACTATCACATGCCACACTGAATGCTAAGTCTTCGCACTTTAAACATATTATCTTATTTAACCCTCACAATAACCCTATGAGGCAAATGTTCTCTTCTCCATTTCAGAGATGAGATATAAGAAGCATATTTATCTTTCTTCTTTATTAAAAATATGGATTATATATTTAATAAAGCTAAATATTCTTGTATGCTGTGGTTCAATGTAAGTCTGAGGAGTTTATATTAGAAAATGAATGAAATCATAGATTCTTGTCCCACACTGCCATTGCTTTGACTTCTCAAATTCTTCACAGTAAAAGGTGAATTTAGAAAAACAGCCCAGCAATCTAGAATACTGAGATCACTTAGGGTAATTGAGACCTTGGTGGAGTTAGGCCTCTTTATCTTGAGTCTTCCATTTCCTGACACCTCTTAATCGCTTGAGGCCACAGTGACAGAATGTAGACCCTGTTTGTCTTTCATTCAGCTCCAACCTAGAGGAGCTGTACAGTTGATGAAAGATGGAGGGACACTTCAGATGTTTCTACCTGCCAAGATCATCCATAAAACGTACATGATCCGGGAAAATTATACTACATATTGACAACTCTTTGATCTTTTTTTTAGTACACATGAAATGACAAGATTAAACAAAAAGGAGGAAGTCTTGAAGGGAAAATGAAGTCAAAAGTAGTCAGTCAATAAGCAATTAAAGAGGAGAGACATGTAAGGGAGGCATGAAAGTATGTACTATCATTTTGCTTTGGTGATAATAGAGGAAGTGTTAGGTTTATTGTGCGTATGCGTGTCAAGTCTTTTTAATATCTATAGATAAATTCCATCATTCACTCCCACCAGTTGCCTTCTTGAATCAGTCATAGGTCCTTATAGATATCTCTCCAAAGTCTGGAGATCAGCTAATAGCTGTGCATGCCCTTCTTCCTCAACTCTGTATTTTGGGCACAGACACATCTACGTGCCAAGTTTCTTCCTTGGTCAGGGCATGGGAACAGTGCTGTAAGTAGAGGTTTGTGTTAGCATATAATGCTTATATGAGATGGCATATAAAGCCTTCTCTCCACGTCTGTGCTTTGGGCATGGGGATAGTGATAAGTGTGCATGCATGCACGGAGAAGTTCTCAGGGCCAAAAGATGCAAATGAAAGAGGAGAAAGAGCAGGCACGCAGCACAGAAAGTAGAAATACCATAGGAAGTAAAAACTAGAAAAGAGCCTTTTAACATTGAAGTTGATGGCTAAGAAATTTGGCATTGAAGTTTGGCAAAGAGGATTGTTTGACCAGGAGAAATAGACAAAAGCCTCTTTTTCATTTCTAGGTCAAACCAACTCCCTCCTAACAATCTGAGAGATGCAGAAGGTATTGCCCATAGTATGGGCTCCTTTAGACTTTTGAAAAATCTAGGCTTTCAGCTGCCTATCATAAAGGAGCCAAGGATCAAAATGCATCAGCAAGATAAGAATGATAAATGCAAACATGGATATTTAGAACTTAGATGCAAATTATAATATTGATGCAGATTAATCATCCTGAAAGTCAGAAGGGACTGCTAATAGTACCCTGTTCAAAGAAGTGTGCCTCAGCAGCCAGTTTGTTTCAAGTGCAATTGTGATTCATTTGCCAAGAGATTTAGGCTCTGGCTAATGGAAACAGAGCAGACAGGAAGTACAATTAAGGTTATCAAATTAAAATGTCTTAAGTGCTTTTTCATTTAAAAATAGCTTAATGATCTGTATATTGATTGAACTTAGCTTGGTTTAACTTTGCCAAATATTGATATCATCATCGATTCACTGATGCTGTATGATGCTTCAGTATCTCCATCATAGATTCATGGGTTTTTTTGGTAATCCTTACTCAGTTATCTTTTCTGTAGCCTTTTATTCTATTCACTATTTTTCTCAGCATGAAGTTCAACCACTGGAGATTTCACTGACATCCAACTGCAATCATAGTCACTGGAGGATGGAAATAATTAAACTAGATTATATTCATATTTCATATCTTTTTATAACTTTATATACTTTAATACACCCACAGTGACAGGTAAAAGTGAGTCAAGATTTCATAGAGACATTTTATCTTGTGTCTAATTGAAAATGCAAAATAAAAAGTGATTTTTAGCAGTCAAACAACATTAGAACAAAGCCTTTGGCATATGAATGAGTTTACTTAGAACAATGCATAAACAAACCTATTGTTTAATACTGTAAAATCCATTTCCTTTTACTTTTGTTGAGACTGAGGAAGGAAAAGGTTATTTACTAGTTGTGTAAGCTTGGAAAAATCTCTCAATGTTCAGGGCTTGAGTTTTCTCACCTGTGAAACGAAGAGTTGGATTAGATTATATAAGTATATCCTCTAGTTTTAAAAATCCATGATTGTCCTAGAAATCACAGAAACAGTCTGCACAACAGCAGAGTGTCCTGAAAGGAAAGAAGCCCCGACATAATTCATGATGTTCATTGTTTTTCTTATTCTGTTATAGTGATTGAAATATCCATGTCTATAAAGAAGAGAATCACTTTTCCTTGGACAGAGCTTGATAAAGTTCTCATCCCTTATTTAGTTTACTAATTAGCATGGCATACGACATGTGAGAGGACTAGAACAGTTTATAATCTTATTATCCTAAAGGCAACCCTTAGCTATGTTAGTGTGTGTTTTTGATCAGAGGGAGTGAGAAATATGTGAATTTAGAGAGTTTGGCAAAAAGGGAGGCCAGCTTTTGAAAAGTCTAATATACTCTAAGAGAGTGGCTTAGATCTCTTAACACT
Source organism: Saimiri boliviensis (assembly GCF_048565385.1). Lineage (NCBI taxonomy): Eukaryota > Metazoa > Chordata > Mammalia > Primates > Cebidae > Saimiri > Saimiri boliviensis. Next base: position 53,157,588 of record NC_133450.1, on the reverse strand, counting down.
GTATTATAAAGGTGAGGAAAAGCCATCAATAACTTCTCTGTCTTCTCGGTTTGTAGGATAACTTTATTATTCGGCTTTATGCATAAAATAAACAGAAATGGTGTGCACAATTTCCCCATTTAAATCAAACAGGGAAAATAATTCAACTAAGTTATTCTCTCAATCAGTGAGTAAAAGATGTAATGATCTTCTTATGTGAACAACAGCATCGACACTGATGAGTAAACCCTGATAACATTTAAAGACCTTACTTTTGGAATGAATAAATGTGGGATAAATTAGGTTTTTAAACCACCATTAATTTTTTGAATAAACTGTAGAACAAAACAACCGTAAGTATGCATCTTTTCAGGCTTCTTCTTTTCAACCTTCGTAGACTGTAGTCCAGAACCCTGTGCCACAGTATCAACTGATACCTTATTGCAATTTATATATTAAAAAATAATGTTTCCTAGATTTTTTTGGCCACATATGTTCCCTTCTTTAATCAAACATTGTTTAATATGTCCTACGCATCAAGTATAATATCATGTATCATGAGGAATATCGTATTCTAGCAATAAGATACATAATACTATCACAGTATCAATTTGATGCATAGGACATATTAAAGGAGCTTGCAGACCAGGAGGAGAAACAAAATTTACCCAAATGAAAAATAAGAAGCAATAAACAACCAAGTTTTAAAGAAATAAGTTCTCATTTTAGCTCCTTGTCTCACATTGGTAACAAACACCTCATTATGCTTACCAAGAGCCTGGTAAGCACAGCTGAGAAATTTAAACTTTATTCACCTTCTGCTACCAGATCTTTACTTATACTCTGATGTTTATTCCAACAGAGTTGCTTTTAAAGGACACTTTCAGAAGGCTTCGATTGCCAGTTAGTTTGGAGGATTATGAGATAAAAAAGACATAGATTCTGCCCTCAAGGTGCTTTACTGGAGAATGTGAAGAGTGGGGGTAGGTTGGGAGTAAGACAAGTATTCAGATGACTGTGCTGTAGGTGGAAAAGATTAAGGATCACAGAGGAAGAAAGTCAACATGCTATGGTAGAAAACAAGAGTCTCTCAATGCAGCAGAAAAAATAGTAAGAACCATCTATGTATTTGGCAGTAGGGGAAATAAAAAGGCAGAGAACATAGCTATTCTCAAAGTCTTCATAGAAATAACACAGCAAAAACGATTTACTAAATATTTTCTATTTGAATGGATCATGTCAACTTTTGACTATTACAAAGCATGATTTCTTGTCTTTGAAAGGTTCAAGGAAGTCAGTATTGTGTTTGACAAACCTTTCCTATCCACTTTCTGAGCTCAGGATGCTGGGCAATTGTCCCTCTTGTCTGAGACTTAAGTACAGATGGTTCCTGACTTACAACAGTTAGACTTAATGATTTTTTCGACTTTATGGTGGTACAAAAGCAATACACATTCAGTATGCTCCTTGATTCACTATGGGGCTATATCCAGATTACCTTGTCATAAGCCAAGGAGCACCTATATTTTAGGGGAAGCAGACAGCTGGACGGTTCTCTTCTGTTTCTGAGGTCAGTGACTAACTACTCCTGTCAGAGCACTGCTGATGGCTCATGTCTGGCACCTGTCCCCTTCCCCTAGTGTATGGCAGTACCCAATTTCTGTTTGACTTGACAGTATGATTTCCAAGTCAACTCAGTGGATCAGCTCTCTGGTTTTCATAGTAATACCACAACTTGTTTCTTGCTTCGGGTGGATACTTAATATGAACTTGAATCTCTGTCTCTGTAAGGTGGACTCCTAGCTGTTCCAAAAGTTTTGTGAATTCAACTGACTTGAGTTCAGCTCAGCCTTGGGGCTCCTGAGGAAGTTTATAGGTCTAGGAGTCTTGGCCCTACTCTGAGATTCTTATTTAAGAAGAAATGAGCTAGAGATTTTTAAATGCTCCCAGGCCATTCTCATATGTAGGCAAATCTGAGAGGCACAGAGTGCTGTTCATAGAAGCCTCTGGGTCCTGTGAACTGTTTCTGCTGTGGTTCTGAAAGAGTGGACTGCTCCTCTAAGGTAAGATGCCTAGCTTTACCAAGCCCTATTATTCTAGGGAGAATCAGCTAGGATATTTTGGCATCAGTTTAAAAATATTATGTAATATTTTACTCACAAGTTAGGAGCAGTTTGTTAGTTTCCCTCAACCCTTCACTCAACAAATATCTCCTGGGCAGCTATTATGGCAGCCACTGTCTAAGGTTGTCAGGATGTAGCCGTGAGAAAAACTCTTCCCTGATAGCCAACTTCTGCATAGTATGCTAGAAAGAACACAGGCTTTGAATCAGAAAATCCTCCCCGGACATCAAGCATCCATTTCTACACATGTGAATGAGACTGTTTTGGACCCTACAGCCCCAGTCAAATGTCAGATGACTGAAGCCCATGGGTGATCCTCAGTAAGACCAGGAGAACCAGCCACCCAGTACTCAAAATTGTGAGATACAGCAGGCCACTGAGTTTTGAGTAGTTTGTTTTGTATAAATACATAACTGAAACAGAGACCAAAGGTTTTGCTTTTAACCAGTCTTCTAGAAAATATATATAAAATGCATAATATATTGCTTGGCACATAATAAGTATTCATTAAATGGCCACTCTTATCATAGTTATCATTTGATCAGGAGGCAAAGCATGCATACTCAAAGAACTTACTAATGGCAATGATGATAAATGACAATGGGTTAGACAAACATGCCACAGGAATATAGGGTCCATTCACTTTGGGATGGAAGGATAGGCTAGTATTGGAGCAAGCTCTTAAAGCTTCCAGACATTTGATAAATCTGCAGAAAAAAACCCATTGTCCTGCAAAACTTTGCCTGGCTCAGCTTACAGTTGCTAAACTTATAACCACTGCTTTATTGCTCCTTATGTTATTAATGTGAAAGAACACTAGCATCTGCTAAGCACTCCACAAAGTCACAAAATTCAATTAAAAAAAAAAAAAGAGAATTCTTTTTGAAAACAACTGCCATGGAAAGAGAAAGTTTAAACAGAACATAGGCAATTACCTGAGGACTTGTTCCCTGGGTTCCCTTGGGTGGCTTTCTGGAAGGTGCTGACATATGAGTCAGTGTGAAATCTTATGACAGGGAGAGAGGTCATCAGAGGAAGGATATTTCTTTTCTTTAGGGAAAAAGTAAGGCAGATCAACATAAAGTCTTTTAAATTCTCTCAGTAAACTGGAATGATCCTGAATTTTTAAAACATCTTGAAATACTTTAGCAAGGGTTTCAAATCATCACAGTTTTGATATTGCCAAGAGGTTAGTCTAAATGCCATTGCCTTTGAAAGAAACTTTTAAAAAACCACCAAAACATAATTTAATCATCAAATGGCAATTTGGTCCAATAAGCAAGAGTAAGGCAGTATCAGCATGAATTTCAAAAACCTGCTAAGAGCTATAAATATAGGCTGCAATATTTTGCAATATCCAAAGTGTTTGGCCTAATGTTGAACATGCTCCATTGTTCAAACCAGCTGTGTTCTTTCACTCTTTCATTTCTATAAAACTAGGATAAAGGCTGTCAAAGCAAACGCGGCAGCGGCAGCAGCAGACTTTCTTGTTGAAAAGTTCTGTGTACATAGTACATAGCAATCTCAAGATGGAACTTTGAATGTTTCAAACCAGAACAAAATCTTCATCTAATTATAAGTGAACTATATTAAGCACAAAAGGCAATTTCAAATTATACTGAAGAAAGTTACATTTTACTCTTTGCTTTCAAAATGCATTTATCTCAATTTCACAAACTAATTGCAAATTCATTTTGTTTAATTTTCTTAGGTTATTTCTTTTATTGCTTCCAAGTGCTCTGCCTATTTCTAAACCATCAAAACCCATAAGGGAGATTTAGAGAGGCTTTTTTTTTTTTTTTTTTTTTTGGTTAATTTGTATTTAAACTTGTAGAATAGGAAATGAATCTTTTTTTTTTTCATTTCTTATTCTTAGATTAATGTGGTGACCACAAAACCAGCTCCAGTTATTATAGACACATTCAAAATAGAGGAGAAAATGTTACCAGTGATGAGCACATTTGAGAGACTGAGTTTGGAGAAAGACATTGCAATTTTAGAGACAAACTCAGATGGAATTGTATGTAACTGTATTCCATTTATACCTATGTGATTGCAGGCCCTAGTATAACTTTGCCTGAGTTTTTAAACGGAGACAGCTCTCCATTTTCTACAAAGGTCGATTATCCACTATGTAGATTAACTATGGAAAATGGTTAGTGGAAGACTGGACTATTTTGCTCTGTTTATTACAATTCTAGTTTGTCTCTCCCAATTGCATACTTTGCCTAGGATAAAACAGTTCTAAACCAAACTCTAAAATGATTGCATTCCAAAGTCAAATACAAGTTGCTACATTAAAAAAATTAGCAAGTAACTAAAAAGGTTAGTTTAACCTCCTCTGGCACCATTGAGTTACTGGTGTCTTGTACCATTTGTAGGGATGGTAGAGAATGGCCAGTGTGCAGTATGTGCGGTTTTGTTTCAGTAGCTTCACAGACAGCAGGGTTGCCCTGGTAGGGCTGAATTCATAGTTCAATAGAGACTTTATTCACAGGTGTCTTATGTCAGAGCGAAGTATCAACCCCAAAGGAGTCTGCACTCCTGTCTCTGGGGCATGTCATGGTGGTGGAAGAAGAAAGCACAGGGTGTGAGGTGTGGAGGTTTAGGGGTATTCTGTATTACTTCCCAGCATTGGGGCAAATAAGACAGTTTCTGTAACTGGATTTCTAGGCCGATATGTTTATTATTATTACTTTAATCTTCCTGTGACTAAGTAAATTGTTTATGTTCTTGTTAATTAATTACCCCTGAAAAATAGGCAGTAGGTGCACTTCTTTCTGCACTTTGTAAATTTTAGCAGTTTTTGCTTGAAGGGAATGACATTAAATTGTAATAATAACCTACATTTGCATAGCACCTTCAATACTTTCATACTAAAGAAACCTAAAATACTTTGAAATTCCCCTGAATAGATGTTAAGAGCTATAGATATCGTTCCTTAAATGTCCTGAAATATCATCTTGCCTATAATTAAAATACAGTCATTCTTAAAATATAGCCATGAAAAATGGAAAGTATTATCTGTTTGGTTGGAGCTGGGATTAACCAAGGATTTTGGATCTGAAGTTTAAAGATACAGAGATATAATTCATAATTACTTTGGTCCTGGCTTCCCACTGTTGCTTGGCTTACCTACTTATAGCCAGCTAGTCTACCTCATATCATAGAAAACACTCTTCTCATTCTTTTTTTTTTAATAGGGTGACCTGATTCTCCCACCAAACACCACCTCAGCTTAGTTGATAGCCAAAATTTATTGCTCTTCTCTTAATGAGCAACTATTGGCTTCTCAGGTTTTTGCTGAAAATATAGTCTCAAACTTTCTGTCGCCCAACTCTTACCAAATGCTCAGCTGAATGAAACGGTATAACTTGAAGGCTTGAAGAACAGAATGGCTTGAAGAATTTCCAGATTGCTCATTTCTCTAGATAGTTAAATATTTTCCAGTAGGATCAATTCAAACCACAAGAGAGCTGGGTAGTTTAAGCATCTTATTTCACCCTCCCAGGAGACTGTTTTTCCTAATTTTATTTACTAATTTTTTTTTCTCAAGAATGATTTTGGACAGCTGTGCAAAACTATTGAGCTGTGATTTGCTGTTGTGTCATCCTCTAGCTTGAGAGAAGATGGGGAGGAAAGTTACATGAAATTTGCTCTGTTTGTCTCAGGTGCAGCACACAATGTTCTCTTGATGTAGACCCTGGGGAAACATTCCTCTCTGATCTCAGTACTAGGAAAGATCTGGTTTCCTGATAGCAACCGTGTTATTTTTATATAATAGATACCATGAATCGTGTCATATTTTCCTTTGTTTGGCTGCTCACAAGCTCACAGCCACAGTTGTAGCCTGCCTCTAGGAGCTGTGCAAATTTTGTAGCCTGTATTTCTCTGTGCTAATCTTTCCCCTGGCTTACTATGATGTTCATACTCTTTTATTAATACCCCACCCTCACTGCCTCTTATTATTTTAGCATGGTTTACTGTATTTATTTTGGGTCTATCTCATACTCTTTTCGGAATACAGAGCAGTAGGTATAAATAAATAAGCAAATAAATAGCAAGAAAAAGTATTCCATGGATCTCCAAGTGTGTCTCGATTACTCCACTTACAGGCGAGACAGCACTTTCAGCCAGTGCTGCCAGGCTGTGTAGCATCCACAAACCCTATCCTTGGGGACCTCAGGCTTCAATCATTGTGGCAAGATGTTTTCTACTCAGCTGTCTAAGAGGGAAAGGTGCTCTGGGCCCAAGTAGGTGAATTTCAATCTTCTCCTCTCCTTGTTGGATACCAAAATTCTTAAGGAACATAATAGTATATTTGAAGTGAATCCAGCTCCACAGATCCTCTAATGAAGAGTCCATAGGAAGCTCAGAAATGCTTGGTCTGCATGGCTTATGGCTCAGGCCTTCCAAGTAGAAGGAAATGCTAAGGTAGGAGGAAGGAGGCAGAGCCAGGCATTAGATATCCCCATTAGGTTGGAATAGTCCCTAAGATGGGAGAGTGAGAGGTGGCTCCCTGATGGAAGAGAGGACTCGGGTGGTCGTAACAGTCTCCAAGGACTCTTTATGCATAGTTTAGGCAAAACAATTGCCAACAGCTTTTAGAGAAATGTCAGAGGTCCCAGGAAATGAGGCAGGAAATTTTAGAGGGCAGGGGTCTCAAGTAGTTGGAAGCTAGAAGGTTCATCAGTTTTAGGACCGCTGACCTGGGATTCAGTGAAATGATTTATATCCTCTCTTTCATGCCTGGCAAACACTTAAACCTTTTCAGAAAAACAAAAAACAAAAAACAAAAAAACAAGTTTATGCAGTTGTTGTCTTGTTTGGAAGGCAAATATGATGCTGCCAAGTTGCAACCATGGGCCTGGAAATTTGCTCTGGCACTGCCTGTGTCTTAATTCCTGCCCTGCACTAGGGTTCTGGCAAGAAGCTGCTTGGGAATTTTTTTTTTTTCTGGAGTGCGAAAAATGGGAGGTAGCCAAGGTAAACAGAAATGAACTTAGATAAAACTTTTATTTCCTTACAGTGACTCTATTTCCAGGTGTGAGGTTTTGTGCATCTTTTAGATCTAATTTTATTCTTAAAAATATGAACAGAAAAAGAGAAGTACTACACACTATCTCTGACTATCTTATTAGCTTCTGTGGAGGTAAAAGACAGGACATTTTAGAGATTTAAATTATTTGCCAGAGGTTACCTGGAAGGTACAGTTACTGGGATTGGGACAATGAGAAACATTTTGAATTTTCTGAGAAAAGATGGTAAGTTAATAAAAGCTGAAATCAATCTTGAAAGTCTGGCGAGAGCAGAGAATTCCACTGCCTAAGCTGATCAGACATGCTTTTCAGCCCTCGTGTGAATTCCAAGTGACAGTGGGGAGAGGAGGCATCTGCTCTCCAAACATGACACAGTCATGGCAGTAATAATGATAGAGCCTGTAGATAACACTGTGCCAACTGCAGGTCAATGAGAGGCTAATGCGGGTCTGTGGTCTGCACACCTGGGGCTGGCTGGAGCCCTTTGGCACTGTTTCCTATTTACATGAGTCAGAACCCAGATATCCTCTGGCTTCCTGCCTGATTTTTGAGTCACTACCAGCTTGGAGGGGCCAAGTGAACTGATCTCTCTGGACTATGTTAAGGAGACTCTTGGCTTTGACCATGGTCACAGATCTCTCTGGGCCCAGCCTTCTTCTAGTAGCATCATTCGACTTAACTGTTTATAACAAGATTTCACTTAAACTAGCTCCCCTAGTTACTTGAGATAAACAGCACAGAGGGAGAGAGAGAACTGAGGAGAGTAATAGAAAAATGTGTGCTTTTAGCTGAGACTTTCAGCTACTCATTTTGATTTTCAAAATAGCTCCCATTTCTGAATTCGGAATTTCTGAGAGAAAGATGGCAAATCTAATGATTGCCATTTGGGCTTTCCAGTGGCTCACATTGGTCCTGAAAAGTAAGAATTGGAAGGGCAGACACAAGATTGGGGCCAATTTGTTGTCTTTTTTTTTCCCCTCCCCATCATGGCCACTACATCGGTGTTATTTGGTATGGGTGTGCATCTTCTGCATCGTCATACCTTGCTTTAAATCCCAGGAAAGGATGGATGAAAAACTCCTCCCTTTGCTCCTGTTGAAATTATTTCAGTACCGAGTAATATAACCTCCCATTTTAGTTTTCCATTTAATTAATATTTGGGTGCCTATTTTAGGTAAAACACTGTGCTAGGCACACAAACCTTATGAAGATGAGTGGAATAGTTCTTGCCTTAAAATAGCTTTCAATTAACCAAGGAAGCTATAACATATGCTCAACCATCTTTAATATTTCTGTGATACATGCATTGGGAAAGTTGGAAGTAAAACTCTGGGGATGTCGAGAGAAGCCAGAGGACATTTTCATTGAGAGGTGAGAAAATGTTTTCTTGAGGCTGTGGCTTTTATGGCTGGGCCTTGAGAGACGTATAGAATAGAATTTTAGAGTTAGAAAGGAGGAAAGAGGTCGTTATAGTAACAGCAGTGAGCTACAGCCATGACCGGGTTCAGGAAACAGACACCGGTCTAAATGTAGTATATGTACTATATTAATCATTAGGTTATATTTAGAATGTTTTGTGGTTTTCACGTCTTTGGTCCACAAGTTATCTGTTTGATCTTTATAAAAACTTCATAAGGTGGGCCTATGATTATGGAGGATAAAGTAAATAAATATATTCTTATTTAGCAGGCAGCAGGGAGCCACAGAAGGTATTATTCAGGGAGTGAAGAATCTGAGTTGGGCACAATGAGGACAAATCAGCAGCAAGGATCTTCTGTAGGCTGGACTGAAGTGGGAGGTTTGGAGTTGGGAAGATCAGCCTTGAAGGGGCAGTGATAGTATAAGCTGGGAGTGAGAGAACACAGAGAAAGAGATGAGAGAAGACACATTACCAAGGTTGAATTGCAGGTCAATAGAAAGCGGTTTGAATGACTCAAAGCTATTTATGAAATTCTCTGCTCTGACCCTCCCTTAGTTAGGGTTAATTTCTCTTTATTTGTATCCTCAGAGAATTCTGATAACTTTATTTAGCACTTCTTTCTGTCTCATTTTAACGTTGTTTGCTATCTGACACCCAGATTAGGTTATTAGGTAGTAAGCTTCTGGCAGCTAAGAATGATGCTACTCATCTTTGTCTTTCCTCAGGGGAAAGTATATAGCACGGTCACTTGCACATAACTAATGTTTAATAAATGCTTGCAGTATTTAACTCAAGTTTGGCAGTGAAAGACAAAATGAGAGCTGAACGCAGCAGGGGTGCAGAAAAGAGTTTATTTATTTATTTTCAGAAACAAGTGAGATACAGTGGAAAGAACATGCAAGTTGGAATGAAACTTGGTTTAAATCCTGGCACTACCCATTTATTTCCTACATGACGTCGGCCAAGTTACTTAATGTGTTTAAGCATAATTTCCTCTTACACAAAATGCCAATTATAAAACCTACCTTTTGAGGTTACTGTGAAGACTAAATACAGTATCATGCACATATTGTCTAATACAATATCTGGCACATAGGATATCTCCAACAGTGTTAGTTAATGTCCTGGACTGCTACAACTCCCCTAACTTGAGTATGTTCCTAGACAAAATGGGAAAGTAACAAGAGATGGAATTCATAAGAGAAAGGAGAAATAATAGAACAGGTTTCAATAAGGTGGAATGACAGAGGAAGAAAGATGGATGCTGCTTCCTTTTAAGTATGTGGGAGGGAGAAAAGGAATCATGAATATTTAAAGAATTTCTGTCAGGTGAAAAAGAAGGGTTCTAGAAACAGCAGTCTCAGAAGAGTTGAAAGAAAGATGACCTGCTGGGGGTAAGATATGAGAGAAGATGTAAATGGGGTTGGGTACTGGAAAGGGGGAGACAATATGTGGAACAGCTGCTATGGAAACTAGGACAGGAACCAGCAAAACCAGAGAAGAATTCTTAGAAGTAGGAAAGGTCAGCGAAGCCTGGATAGCATGAGTTTGGTATTTGCACAATTGGCAGAGCATCGAAAAGCATGAGTCCAAAACGTTCCTGTCCAGTTCCATTTATGGAGATCTTATCAGTGCTGTGGAAGGCATTGAGCCCACAGATGGGCTCTCAACCAGTCGTGGGGACACAGTAATGAACAGAGCTGGAAATACACAAACACACGAACACACACACACACACACACACACACACACACACATTCTATCAAATCAATCTACACATATACATGTATTCTGTTGTATCAATATATATGTATTCTATCAAAAAAGGATATGTTGATATATTCTGCCAAAGAAACAGATTGGCTTACCCAGTCTAGTGCTACGTTAAAGCTTTTTATTTTATATGTGGAAAAAACTTTAGAAATTATCTATTTTAACCCAAACTTAGGTGCAAGAACTCAGTGTAAGTGACTTGCCAGCAATTATTTTTGCAGGAAACAATGTGATATGATGCTTAAGAGTGTGGCCCTGGAATTTGACTTTTGGGATTTAAATCCCAGTTGTGTGACCTTGGGCAAGTTTCCTAACCTGTATAAAACGTATTCAATTATAAAGCATGGCTACTAATATGATCATCCTCATAGGATAGTTTTAAGGATTAAATGAAATCATCTTTGCAGCATGCTTAGTCTGATGCCTGAGATGAGATGTCGTTGCATAAACATTATTTACGCTCGGGTTTCTTGATTCTTGTTCATGATTCTGTCTTCTACATGGAGCTGCCTTACTGACTGATAGGTTTTCCTGAGGAATGACTGTGGATAACTGCCATTGACTGCAAGTTTTTTTGGGTACAGCCCTTTTCTTTATTAGGCATACTAAATATATTGGACCCGAATTCCTTAGGAATTTACATATTTGACCATCGACATGCCAATTTCTTTTCAACGTTGCTACTGAACTTACACAGTGCCCTCACAATCAGGATGATCTTGCATGAAATACTTGTAATGAATTATCTTTGTATATAGTTTATAAAACCAGGCTCATTTTTTTACAGCCATATGGTTTTTACAACCACTTATTTCTGATGATTAATCTCAACTTTCTTTTTCTTTTCTTTTTTTTTTTTTTCAACTGAGACAGAGTTTCACTTTTGTCACCCAGGCTGGAGTGTAATGGCACGATCTCAGTTCACCGTAACCTCTGCCTCCTGGGCTCAGGCAATTCTCCTGCCTCAGCCTCCCAAGTAGTGGAGATTACAGGCACCTGCCACCATGTATTTTTAGAAGAGACAGGTTTTCACCATGTTGACCAGGCTAATCTCAACTTCCTTAATGAGAATTCTGTTAAATAGGAAACACTATTAACCATAATAAGCACTTTTTTTTGCCCAAGGAAACCAAAGAACAGAGAGGGTTAGTGAGTTTGCTGAGGCTAAACAGTGACAGAAATGTGGAGCACAAAGCATGGATTATCCAAAACTTGGACCATTGGTGTGGCTTCTCCTCCCATTATACCCTCAAATCAACATGAGCTTATCTAGATACACTCTCTGTGGCCTCAAGGTATTGCATATATGCTTGAGATAGACCATAAAGCACAAAACTATCCCTTTTAGAACCCAGAAATCATGATTCCCTTTTTCTACCTCTCCCTTCAATTTTTTTGGCAATGGAAAAAAAATTCAAAATCAGACTGAGTAAGGCCATTTGGGTCTCAGGAAACAAGTCAATTGTTTGTGTTTTCTTCACTCCCAAGATATTCTGGGGTTGGTACACACCAGCCTGGAAAAGAGAAGCATCCATGGGCCATCTCATTTCTGACTCAGTCAGCCAGCTGGGTGTTGAGACTATTTCCATGGCTTCCAATCCGTCAATGCTTGAAAACATTTACTACGGAAAGGATCGCTGGCTCAGGGAAGACATTTGTCTAATTCAGCAACAGTACTTTACACTGCATTTCCAGATTATGCCTCTCCTTGAAAATGATCTATTACAGGAGCAGTTTATAAAATTAAACACTTGTCATTATGCAATGCAAAATTCATGAAGCAACCAAATGTCAGGGATCTACATATTTAAAAGATGGGAGCTTTAGCATTTCTTCCCTGGCAGGGATTCTGAGCAGTAAAAGGCCCAGAGAAAAACATAGTTAATCACAAAGCTGTTTTGGAATGGACCAAACCATTCCTTTTTGGGACTGTTAGTCCAAAGGGACCCTCTTTCTCTAGTGGAAAAATAATTGTCTACTTAATAATTATTTATTGAATATTTATGTGCCAATCAGTGTGCAAATTACTGTGCCAATCAGTGTGCATTGAAGAGTAGAAGCAGTGTCCTGGCTCTCATGGAGCTTACATTCTAAAGAGAGAGAGGTAGGCAGTAAACAAGTAAACAAATAAATGAGCATGAAAAAAAAATTTTTTTTTACAATGTTGCCTTTCTACCCATACATACTCTTTTTCTATTAGAGAAAAAGGATATCTATCCTCATAAACTACAGTAGCCTTTTTTGAATTGCCAGGGCCAAGTTATTCATCTGTGAACAGTTAACACTGAGAAATTATGGGGTGCAGAGTACCATTCTAGATACAAACATGATGGACTACCATAGGGTGAAAATTAAATTAGCTGTCTGCAAGAAACTTTCCTTGGAAGGAATACAAAACATACTCTTGATAAAGCTGATGATCATGCTGTTGGAACCCTCTGATCCATGTTCTCTCCCATTACTACTTTACTTCTAGATTTGGAAGATAGAGGAACAAATACCCATCCCTAGGTAACTTAAGCCCTTGCACAGGTGCCCAATTACCCATCCATTTGAAGCTCATAAAGAAAACCCCTGGCCAATTCTCATGCCTCCATCTCCTGAGTAGCTGGGACTACAAGTGTGTGCCACCACACCTTGCTAATTTTGGTAATTTTAGTAGAGATGGGGTTTTGCTATGCTGGCCAGGCTAGTCTCAAACTCCTAGCCTTAAGTGATCTGCCCACAGTGGCCTCCCAAAGTGCTGGGATGTTCTCTCCGATTATTTTGCTTCTATCTTTGGAGGATAGAGGAATAAATACTCGTTGCCAGGTTTGGCCTGTGATAGATACAGGAGCATTAGGCAACTTAAGCCCTTGCGTAGGGGCCAATTACTCGTCCATTTTAAGCTCATAAAGAACATCCCTGGCTGCTTGGAAGACTGAGGCATGAGAATTGCTTGAGGCTGGGAGGCGGAGGTTGCAGTGAGCTGAGTCTGTGCCACTGCACTCCAGCCTCGGTGACAGAGCGAGACTCTGTCTCAAACAAACAAACAACCCAAACACCCCTTGCTAGAGGGACCAGTGACTTAAGAGTCTACCCGTAATAACTTCTCCATTGAGAACCATACCTACTGGCCATGATTCCTCTTGAGCGTCTGTGCTACCAGTTGAGATCCATGAATATGTTAGTCCTTTCCCCTCAGAGCTCTGTTGTCACCTCTCATACCATACTCACCAGTTCACCCCAAAGTCATTGTGTCATGACATTTAGACCTAGCTGCTTGGCACAGTCATTTTGATGCCAGGAACTTTTTGACATGGAAATATGGTTTTGACATAATATTTTAGCCTCTGACTTTCAGTGTTTTAAAATATGCATCATGATGAGAGAGTTAAGAGTGTAGTACAGGTCAGGGTTATTATTTCAAATGTTAATTAGTAATGACACAAAAAACAGTGATGTTATATATTGAAAGTGCTGTCAATATATTGATGTCAAAATAGTTATATCAAAATGATTATGTCAAAATGGATGCATTAATCACAATGTCAAAAAGTTCTTCTTGGCAAGGTGTGGCGGCTCAGGCCTGCAATCACAGCACATTGGGAGGCCAAGGAGATCACCTGAGGTCAGGAGTTTGAGACCAGCCTGACCAACATGGAGAAACCCCATCTCTAATGAAAATATTAAAATCAGCTGGGCATGGTGGCATATGCCTGTAATCCCAGCTGCTCGAGAGTCTGAGGCACAAGAATCGCTTGAACCTGGGAGGCAGAGGTTGTGGTAAGCTAAGATTGTGCCATTGCACTCCAGCTTGGGCAACAAGAGAGAAACTCTGTCTCAAAATAAAAAAAATGTTCTTCCTGAATTGCCTGGATTGCTCTCTTACTTCATTTTCATTACTCATCTAGAGCATGATAGAGGATCCTATTCCAGAGACCTTCTTAATCTGAAAATGACACTGATATCCAGCCTCAGCAGCGAACCACATAAATCAGACATCATGTGGCTCTGATGAGGTGCAACACTGTGCACCTAGGCTAGAAAGCAGGAACCATCTATCTTCTAGAGTCGCGGAGGCCATTAAACAATGGCCTGTTCACAGTCTTTTTATGAGCATCCATATTTCCCTGAAAGTGAAACGGCTGAGGGAGGATCTCAGAGTAGAAGAGAGATCAAAGACCCATGTGATCCATCTTAGATTGCCATCAGGTCCGTGTGCATTTTGAGACATTAATAATACCTGGTTTTTGGAAGGAATGAATGAGCATTTCAGAGGGAAAGACTATTGTGTACAAAATATTCCTGTGCAGAGAATGCTAGAAAAGTGAATTTGACTGGAACTTGGGACATGTTCATGGAGCAAGTGGAAGAAAATGAAATTTAATTGGAAGAGGGCCAGGAATGTGTGTGGCTACAGAAATTGATGTGATATTGAGAGGCAACAAGAAGCTATTAGGACTTTTAACAGGTAAGCTATATGACAGCAAACTGGTTGAAAGACAACCCAAACTTCTTCGTAAGATGAACTGGTACAGGAGTGAAACTAAAAGCTGGAAGAGCTGTCCCAGAAGTTGCTCTACAACCCAGGCATAAGGCAATGAGGATTTAAACTCATCGTGCACTGGCTGCTGAAGTGGAACTGAAGATGCATATTTGAATGAAATCGAGAAGAAATGTACAAGTCTCAGGGAAAGATTAAATATCAGGAGTTAAAGAAAGGTAACTCCAAAATGAATCTAAGATACTCAGCTTAGTTGAAGATTGGCCATGGTGTTGCCATTGATAATAATGAACAAATGTGGGAAGTAGATCATTTTGAGGGCGAGAATCATGAGTCCAAAGTTTATTATTATAGTGTTGATGGGAAAACCAAGAAGAACTATTCTGCTATGAAGATAAATGATGGTATGGTCTGGAACGAGTTTGGAAAAATCACAGTAGAAATGGAAGATTTAAGATCTTTGCAGAAGTGGAATTATGTGATCAAATTATCATCACCATCACTGTTGTCATGAAGCATTGTGTGAAGATACAGTGGGGGTGAGTAAATATATTTGTAGAGTCACAAACATACATATGGACAAAATCCTAGTTTACATATACTCCTCAATAAAGGAAGACAAGAAATCAGTAAGACCATTGAAGACAATGAAGTATTTGATAAATAGAATTGGCGAATAGAGAAGAGAGTGCTTCAAGAAAGGGATGCAATCAGGGTGTCATGACCAAGCAATGAATTCAAGGAGGGGGGATGGAGTTTGATCATTTCTAGGGAGACTAACTTCCTTTGGAGAAAGTTATGAGTTTACAGGCACGGTTAAGTAGGGAGTGGCTGTGGAAGCAGAGACTGTAATAAAACGAAGTTTAGAAAGGATAGAATCAAAATCGGAAGGAACTTGGAGGTTATCTATGATAACTTCCTTTCCATTTCAGGAGTCATGTTCAGAAGCTACAGCCCTAACAGATACTCACTCTGCTTTGTTGGAAGGGCACCATCTAATTTGTCAGGCAATTGATTGCATATTTGGACATTAACATATTGGGTTAGTGAATTCTTCATTTCATTGAGATACAAATACAAAAAGATACAGCCACAAAAGGAAATTTGCTGGTGGCAGGAAAGTATGGAGGGTTCAAGTAAAGTTCTTGTATTTATTTTAACTAAGAGAGAGGTTTGAGTGTAGTTAAAGGAAAGGAAAAAGAAGCATGAGAGAGGAAAGGGTTAAAGAGCAGCAAAGAGACTGTGAAGTTTCTTTGAGGCCAGAGGCAGGAAGTGATCAGAGACACAGATGGAAAGGTTATTTTCACTTTATGTATCCACCCACTAACCAGTGTCGGATACAGTGCTTTTAGCATAGCATGTGTGCAACCCAGAGATGTGCTGATTGATTAATTGAGGAGAAGAAAGGTGCTTTTGAGATCCAAGAAAAGATAAAGGGAGGAATTCAGAGGCAGGTACGGAATCTAACGAGTGACACAAATCATGTGAGCTGAGGAGCAAGACAAATTAATACGCTTCACTTTTGGCCACTCTAAAGAAAATGGCTGCTGTTTTAGTCAATTTTTAAGATAATGATTTTTTTTTTTAAAGCCATCTGACTCCCTTGTGCCTTCTACCAGAATTGAGGTAATAGGCAAGGCATTCAGATAAAACTGTCCCTCCTGGAGGAAGAGACATGCCAAGAGAAACTTGGGCAGATGGGAGCTGTAGAAAGGGGCACAGAGGGGCATTTGGCTTGCCCGGTTTGGATTTAAATCAGGTGCCTCCAGGGTAGAAGGCCAGAGCTTTGCCAGTCAAGAGCAGGGGTGTAAGCTGCCATCGTGTGAAAACAAGTTAAGTTGCTTGGTTCCAGGGAATGTGGTCCAAGTGTCATAAATGCATCTGTTTAATAATGCATATCAGTAGGTCTTCCAGAATTTGGGCGCCTTGAGCTGCCTTTGTTTCCTCATTTTGAGGAAAATGAACAAGTCCGCGTCTTGACAAAAGCACTAGATGGCAGCATAGGACATCTATTCAACTGTCTCTCTCCACAGGCTGCTGGAATTTTGACAGATACAAAACGGTACCTGTGGTTTTGTGTATAAAACTGGTATAACTGTTTGTACATTTAAAAAATCTAACAATAAATTAAACATAAGGGAAAGGGGTTGCTAATAAATACAGTGTTAGACTGCATTTTGTATACCAGGTGACAAGCTCGGGCATTCAAACCTGATTTGTGTAGGGGATGGGCAGGATGGGAAATGAGTTGAAAGAGTTGCAAAATATACATGCTGGGTGACTATAGCTTCCTTGAGGGTTGTTGTTGATTTACCCATATGTCTGTGTGCATTACACAGAGGTGAAAATTTAGGGAAGTGAGGGGTACGATATGTCTGAAAGTCTGGATACGTACAAGGGACGCTGGAAGAAAACACCATTCTGTGATTCTCTAACTGTTTTGACGGGTAGAAGGTGAAAGTATAAGCTCATTATATTTGCTTTTCTTAAAGTGACTGATAATGCCTCTCCATTCTCTTACTCATTATTTAGAAAGTGGGCCTATGAAGCCTGCACACATCCTAGCCAATAGGACTAGGCTCAGTATATACTATCATCTTTTCTCTTTAGTCTGGGTTGATTGACCTCCTTGGTTAGAACAACTGCTGCCCGAGACAGTAAGGGCGTGGATTTGATTCTAGTCAGTGCCAGTTGGCATGCTGCATTGCATATGGAAGACCTCACTTAACCAGCTCTACAAAGACTCTTCACCACTCCTAGAAAGTAATTCAAAGAACACATCCTATCAATATGGTCAGAAGCATTATCTTTTTATTCATTCTTTTATTTAACAAATATTTATTATCTACGATGTGCCAAGCATTGTGCCAGGTAATAAAAGAGATCTAAAAAAAACACAAAACCAAACCAAAGCAAAAATAACCCAAATAGTATATAACATAATACATATCTCCTTTATTATAAAGATGATATTAATAATAATAGTTACTATTGGTATAATGGCTTATAAAGTTCCTGACACACTTCCATCCACAATATTTTATTTGGTTCTTATGATGACCCTGCCATTTGGATTTTTTTACAGGTGAGGAACTGAGGTTCAGAAATTATTAATAATTTGTCTAAATCATAGTCAATTAGTGATATTTTGGCACTTAAAACTAGTATTTTGATTCTAATTCTTAAACTGTTTTTATTACACCATACAACTATAAAGAAAATACTTCATATTTTATATCATTCCAAGCTTTTCTCTGAAAACATTTTGGTCTCAGGAATCTGGGTAATTTAGATCAAAGATTTGAATTCAAGTGCTATATAATTATTTCTTTGGTAAATACAGTTTAGAAATAAAGAAGTGTTCTACTAAAACAAAAACCTGTAATGTGCCAAGGAGGAAAATTCCACCTTGATTTATTGTTATTTTATTTCTTGTTTGCAAATAGGGCAAATATCATATATAAGAATGCTACTAAAAACAGTATTTGTCCTACTATATGTAGAGAGAGTATATATAGACAGAGAGAGGATACAAATTTCTTATGGTGAAGGAAGAGCTGTTTTCCAGGTATTTCTTTACTTCATATGCCTAAATGTATCTCATTTCACTCATTGTTTTTCCTGAGTTTCTCTGTTTTACTCCATATTTTATGACCACCACAATGCAAACTGTCTGGCAGGTAGAGGCTTTTCATTTAGTTGTTGCATGGATTGAGTAAAGAAAAGCAAAGAGTTTCCATCTATACACCTCATTTGGTCCAGCCCCAGCCAACCTTCTGCCTCATTCTAGGGGAATCTCTGAATTTTAAGACCATAACTTACCTCAAATCCAGTCTACAAAACAAGACTGTCCCTAACTTTCACATATAGTGTATAGTCTATTTTCATACAATGTAGTGCTTGTTTTTAGGTTTTCTTGTGTCCTCTGGTTGTTTCATGTGGGCAAGTAATGTTTCCCAAGCAGAATAGCAGAATACTGGGTCTAGGAAGGCAGTGTTTGTCATCACATAATACCCATTTGCTTGCATCTCACAACATGTCTATTTAAAGCTGTAAATTCTGTGTAGTCACGCCTTTTTCTGGTGGCACATCCCAGTCTAATTCCATCAATAGGCACTTGAACATGAGCAGGAAGGTGGAGATGCTATCTTTTGCGGAGTGCTGCACCAGGTGAAATCATCCTATTTCAATGTGGGCATTCAAAGCCAACGAAGAGGCCGTGTTGCTTTATTCCCAGGGGCTGCTGATTGCCCATTTTAGTGAACTGAGTCCATCATCTCTTTCTTAGCTGGTCACAAAGGACTAGTTGTAAACAACCACTGTCCAAATTGATCATATTACTCAGAAGATGAGCAACCGCCAGATATAATCTCAGTTGGTGTCTGGAAGGCTTATAACACAGGCTGTGATGTAAATCAGAAGCAAAGACCATAAAAAAAATAGGTTGATTTCCTCTTAGCATTCAGTGGAATGAATCATTTAAATGCTTAGCAATTTTTTTAAAACTAGCTTTCAACATAGAGATTAATGAGGTTTCTTTCCCTTCTCTGCTTTCTGTGTACATAAGCCCACAGTTGGCTTATCCATAGGCAATATGTTGCCGTCTATATGATAGGATTTGAAGTATACTACAAAGTCCCTAGACTTCTCCCTTACTGGCCTTACTATATTACAATCATTAGAATCATTTATTTTGGAGAAGGCATTGTCTCTAGAAAATTTCTATAAAAATGGTTATTACCTTGCAGAGACATTAGAAATTATTAACAAGTAATAATTCATTAGATTGCTTAATTTTCTCTCCACATTAGCACCACTGCTGTCCCCCAAGCTCCCCAGAATAAGTAAGAGAGCAGAAGTGGAAAAATCACTCTAAGGTAGAAATTTCTAAAACTATCTTTATTCAGTTTATAATTAAAGTCAATGGAAATTTGGAACCACCTAAAAGGAAAATTTAGATCTTGTTGTGAGAATATTTTAAATACTAATGTTCCCCCTGCTATGTTAGTGTTGTTAATTCTCAACAGGAAATGATTCAGAATTCTCTTTAAGCCTTTATTTGGGGCACGAGAATGTGGAAATACTTTTGCTTTCCACAAGGACAAGAGACTAAGAGATCAAAGTCCAAAGTAAATCATAAGATACCAGAGATCCAGGCCAAGTGTTGGAGCTCCCTGCTCAGGGATGCAAGGACTGGATGGCTTATTCCAGGCATGGGGTGTGCAAGTTCTCTCCTTCCTGCCCCTATGTTTCCTTTTTAAATCTTAGGGACCTTTTTGAATCTCAAATTGCAACAGATGACAAAAGCATCTTTTCAAATACGCCTGTAAGGGTGGAAGAGTGTGAGTGTGTGTGCACATGTCCTCTGGACAAGGGCAAAGAAAGTTTCTCACAGACTAAGCGAGATTAAACCTGACAGTGCAAATTAATTTGACTGCAAAAAGATTGTGCCTGAAGCCCACACTTACATTTAGTGTCTGCTTCCATAAATGAAGAAAACTGTTTGAGAAAGAGGTGAAATGATCGAAAGCACATTGTTGTTATTATTTTTTATCCTGTGGAGTGATGGAGAAGAGAGAAGGGGCAGGATCCCAGTTTCACATTCTCAAGCGTTGTCCCACTAGGTTGGTCTGAGGTTTGATGTACAGCTTTGCTTGGTCTCAAGGTCTGATCAGCACATATGAACCTATTGGTCCATGGTTCTTCTGTCAAATCTCCCGAAGTTTTCTACAGCTGCTCTTGGCTTTAATGTTTGGCCTTTCTCAATTTGATGACTCACCTCTTGCACTGTTAGAGGTGCAGGGAAATACATGTTTTCATGACACCTATTCCAGGGAGGGGACACAGTAACATAGCGTGGGAATGAAGGATGGGCCTGTGGCCTGGTTCCAGTGTCCCATCTTCTTATGGTCTTTGGTCTTTGCAGTGTTTACCTGTATGTTGTAATCATTTTGTATTTGCACAACCAGCTTTGGAAAACCTGATCGTTTCATTGCAGGCACCACATCTATAGAATTAATAGATCCGTGGGCCCAATCGAGAAGAGAATCTCTTAAGGAACCAGATCTCTTAGCAACTTAGGCTAAACTACTTCAATTGCCAAATAATCAGTTTTGCATTTAGCATTGTGCCTGAAGTTGAACCGGTTTAGGGAGAAGAATGAGAATCAGACGATTCTGTGTATTTTTGTGTATATGGTATCAATGGTATAATGGTGGTGGTGGTATGTATGTGTGGATGGTGAATCTTGTATTTCCACAGCTTAGTAGAATTAATAGGAATAATACTGTCGCATGGTTTTAGGCAAGTTGTTCCCTTATATTATTGGCATTTTCAAGTATCTATAGCTGGACAAAATGAAAACTGGACTAAACTGTTGTCAGTTAATTTACTCACTATTTAGTTCTATCAGGCAGCTCAAATGTCAATAGATCCGTATATAGTATTGACAAGACAAATAGGGTTCTAGAAAGGGTTCAGGCTTTGGGAACTAGTGTTCTGGCCTTGACATATTGTCTTAGCTGTGCAACACCTCAGATAGCTGTTAGGAGGAAAAACATAGGTGTACCAAGGAAAGCGCCCTTCATGTGGCCTGTTATCTAGCAGTTTCCAATA
Source organism: Saimiri boliviensis (assembly GCF_048565385.1). NCBI lineage: Eukaryota > Metazoa > Chordata > Mammalia > Primates > Cebidae > Saimiri > Saimiri boliviensis. The sequence goes on along the minus strand of NC_133450.1, from coordinate 53,136,153 downwards.
AGTGGACCATCTCTTTCTACCTGGCATATTGAGCAAATTTTCCTTACTTTAGAAGCCACAATATGACTCCCTTTTTGTCATTTTCCCCCAAAACCTTATTTTTCAAATAAATTTAAGACATAGTATCAAGATATCTACTGCTATGGTTCAAATAGCCCCTCCACAACTCGTGATGAAATGTAATTGCCACTGTGACAGTATTAAAAGGGGGACTGTTAAGAGGTAATTAGACTATGAGAGCTCTGTCCCCATGGGTGGATTAAAGTTGTTATTATGGGAGTGGGTTCCTGAGAAAAGCAAGCTCAGCCCTGTCTTTCTCTCTCTTGTTCTTATGTGCTCTCTTGTCATGTGATGCCTTGTGCCGTGAAATGATGCAGTAAGAAAACCTTCCCCAGATGCAGCCCCTCCGTCTTAGACTTCCTAGCCTCCAGAACCATGAGCCAAATACATTCCTTTTGAAAATAATTTACCTGGTCTCTGGTATACTATTATAGCAAAACAAAATGGACTATGACACTCTCTAAAGCCACGTATTTTCGACATGAGAAAATATTTTCTTATGTTTACTGTGGGGCTTTAAAATTTTGTCCACTGAGTAATCATGTGACTTTGAGCAAGCATTGCAGGAACTCTTAAGTCTCCATTTTCTTCATATTAACATAAAAATTATCCTTCAAAGACCTAACTCAAATGTCTATGCTGGCTTACAATTCTCTCACTTTGTGAATTCTGACAGCCATTAGAGTTGCATGTTTTAGAATTATTTAATCCATGTTAGTAACTTCTCTCCAAACAGATAACTTAACTGTGCAGAGTCCATGCCATATTTTTCCTGCAATAAAAGTATATATATATATATATATATATATATATATATACACACACACACACACACACATATAAGTATATATATATACACACACATATATATAAGTATATATATAAATAAATATAAAAAGTATATGTATACTTTTACATATAAAAGTGTATGTAAACCAAACAATCGTACGGCTTTAGGCAAGTTGTTTCCTTATATTATTGGCATTTTCAAGTATCTGTAGCTGGACCAAATGAAAACTGGACTTTTTTTTTTTTTCTTTTTGAGACAGAGTTTCGTTCTTGTTACCCAGGCTGGAGTGCAATGGCGCGATCTCGGCTCACCGCAACCTCTGCCTCCTGGGTTCAGGCAATTCTCCTGCCTCAGCCTCCTGAGTAGCTGAGATTATAGGCACCCGCCACCACGCCCAGCTGATTTTTTGTATTTTTAGTAGAGATGGGGTTTCACCATGTTGACCAGGATGATCTCAATCTCTTGACCTCGTGATCTACCCACCTCAGCCTCCCAAAGTGCTGGGATTACAGGCGTGAGCCACTGTGCCTGGCCCAAAACTGGACTTTTATATATAAAAGTGTATATATACTTTATATATATACTTGCTACATATATATTTTTATTTATATATAAAAGTGTATACATATATGCAATAAAAATGTGTATATGTATATATGTACTTGCTATATATATATATATATATATATACACGCTATGGGATTTTCAACAATAAAAATATTTATTGATTGGTGGATGATATTGGTAATTTTATTACCTAGGGAGTAATTATCTGGAATATGAACTGCTGCATTTGGATCTCTTGCTTTTTCTTCTTCCCCCACCACCTTACCTATTTTACAGCTCCAAGCCCTCCCATCAAACAATGGGCAGGACAGAGCAAAGACAATCTGGTCTCTTAGTCCACTCTTTGATAAAAGAGAATTTGAGAAACCATTGCCTAGAATGAGGGTTTTGAGTTATCTGTGGTTTTTAAATTACTCACTCATTCTTTATTGGCAAGGTTCTTCTGGAGAAAGCCTCATGAAAGCTTTTCACAAAAACTGATATTATTACAGAGAGGAAGGGTTAAGTCTAACACAAGGAATTCAATATAAGTACTGCAGCTGTTCAGCTGGGTATAATAATACACACCTGATGCTACTTATATTCTGCTTTCCTAGTAGCAGCTGCTAAGAATTTTTAATCAAAGAAAGTACTGAATATTTGCATAACTAATTCCAAAATTGGGAACTTGCTTTATTTTTGTTAATAATGGAAAGGAGAAGGAAAATAAATCAAGACTATATAATCGCTGGAACCAGTTAAATGCTTGCCTGCCTTCCCTCTTTCCTTCCTTCCTTCCTTTCCTCCTTCCTTCCTTCCTCCCTCCTTTCCACCCTCCCTCCCTCCTTTTCTCCTTTATTGCTAAAGGTGAGGGAGAGGAGGAGGAATAAAAGGAGGAGTTGGGAAGAGACATGTATGTCACAAGTGGCCAGTTGCTTTTCTGCTGTCCTCTGCCATGATGACAACTGAGAAAATATTCCTAGTAGCTCTCATGTATCCATTTCAGTAGCTACCAACATCACACTATCCTAACACTGGAATGCTACAGGCCAGTCCACATGCTATAGAAAGTGCTATAATATAGCTTCTATTTATCAACAGCAGACAGCCTGAGTACTGTGGGCTCATATCCCATATGGCACTGCATGGCAGAATTGCGGGCTTTGCCAAAACATTGGTGACCTCACATATATTCACAAAAAGATTAAATAAAGCCCATTTCAGGGCCTGAAACCATTTAACACTAAAAACAGTGTTTTCCCTCTAGTTCTTACATCTCACTTATATTACTCTTACTCTTTCAGAGTCCATTAAGATGGGGCCCTAAAGCTAAGAGGCAAAGTCACAGGGCTTTGCTGTTCTGTCCATACTAAGAGGACTACTATCTTTCATGAAATGAATGATAAAATGACTCCAATTTCTAAATAGAGGCAGTGAATCCTTTCAGAAACATGCCTCTATTGGGCTCTCAGCAAACCTAGTGGCTCCATGCCTATGCCAGCTTCTGAGTCAGGTGTGGGGCACATAGGCAGGAGTGGGTATAGAGAAATACTTGCAGGTTTCTGTGTCTCTGATGATTTCCAGAAAGACTGAGCAGCCTCCCAGTTTCTATGAGATTTGATGCAAAGAATAAAAGGGGTTGGCTAAAATTTTGACATTCTACAGCTCTAACTGCTTTTGACATAAAGCAACAGCACTGAGGTGATTATTATTAGTACGACTGGAAGGTACGAAAGAGGAAATGATCTGCCAACAGTGACCTTGGCTGAGTTTTGTGGTTTTTTTTGGAAGTGAGATGGAAAAGAGTGAGGCTTTAATGTCTATTTTCTTCATTTTTATCTTCCCCCAGTGCCTCATACCCTTATATCTGTAGATATTTACAAGATGTTTATATATATATATATATATATATATATATATATATATATAATGTGTATATATATATGTGTGTGTATATATATATATATACACACATACAGAAATGTATACAGAAATGGCCAGACCAGTTTGAGGGCCTCAAAAACACAATCTGAGAGGGTCATTCATCAAAACAGAGGACGTCACTAAGGAGACTATCATATTCTTTGGACAAGAAGGAGGTAAATGTCTCGGCCCATAGGGTAGCCTGAGCAAAATTTACAAAGGGTCCTTCCCCCATTGTTTTTCAAGTGTTTATTGGTTAGAGACACATTGCCCCACCAAATACAGCAGCTTACTTTATCATGGGAAAGTGACTGCCACTGTCTGTTAGCAACATGGAGCAACAGACCCACATTGACCATCTCCTGAGCCATACACAAAAGGGAACTTCTGGCAACTCCACAATCCTGAATGGAGCAGCTTATTTTCTCGTAAAGGTATTGGAGTCTATAGTAGGTATTGAGTTAAATATTTTTTCTAGGACTTAGAAATAGACTATGTGTTTTTTTGTTTTGTTTTGTTTTGTTTTGTTTTAGACAGAGTCTCACTCTGTTGCCCAGGCTGGAGTGCAATGGCGCCATCTTGGCTCACCGCAACCTTTGACTCCTGGGTTCAAGTGATTCTTGTGCCTCAGCCTCCTGAGTAGCTGGAAGTATAGGCACTATATCTGGTTAATTTTTGTCTTTTTAATAGAGATAGGGTTTCACCATGTTGGTCAGGCTGGTCTCAAACTCCTGACCTCAAGTGATCTGCCTGCTTTGGCCTCCCAAAGTGATGACATTACAGGTATAAGCCACCATGCCTGGCCTACACTGCTTTTAATAACAGGTGTTGGTCACTTCTTGGTTAGATTGTTCAAGCCTATTTCTTTAAGCAAGGGAAAACTAAGATTTTTTTAAAACCAATATAATTAGTTTGTTACAGTACAGAGAAAAATGCTGTTCACACAGACTATGCCACAAAAATCACCAGATCCTAGTACTTGTCTAGGTGCCTTATAAATACATATTACACACTACAGGAGGAACCAGGAGCCTAATCAGATGATACAATGCTTGTATCAGTCAGCATAGGTGAAGTCCATAACAACTCCCAAATCAGTGACTTCCCACCATGCAGATTCATTATCTGCTAAGCCAGGATCTAGTGCAAGTTAGTGGGGTAGATGGGGGTTTTCCCTTCAGACTTTTTATGTCTTCTGGTACCTTCAATTACATGCTCCATTGAACTCTCTGAATTCAGCCGGCTAACAAAGAAGACAGAGAAGATGGAGAAGGCACAATCATTCTAACCTGCTTTGACATGGAGGTAACACCAGTTTTATTGTAGGAATAAGTGACATGATTGTATCTAATTACAAGGGCTTGGGAAACACAGCTAACTAATGATGCACCAAGGAAAAAAAGAACACAGGTAAGGTTGAGCACTAGCTGTTTGTCACAGTGCACCTCCCTGTTTTGGTAATAGCAATATCTTTGCAATCATGGGATAAGTCATTAAAAAATTATGGGATCTAACTACAGCATACTGCCAGCCTTACTCTATGTAATAATCTGTAAAAGAATTATAGACACAGTAGAGGGACTATAAAATTTTCCTTATATATTACCTCCCCTCGGTACACACTGTAACCCTGAATATTGCAGCTAGGGATCACTATTTCAGGGTGACAACTCGGGATTCACCACCAGTCAGATTTTGTCAAGTGAGCACACACTGCAGGCCCTTGATTTGAACCTGAGTCGCTGGTTAAGAGCGTTGTAAATTTCAAGGCAGTGCCATTCCCAATTGCAATGGCAACTTGTGTTTCATTTCTCCTTGGTGAGAGTGTCTCCTCCCACTGGCATGGCATTTAGATTATTTTAGTGGCTCCTCAGATGGGTTTGAGGAGAACGGAAAAGCTCCTTTGAATTGTAATCAGTCTGCCTCTAGACATAATGCTAACAAAGATGCTTGAACAGCACTCTGTAAAGATGTTAAGAAAATATTTGTAGTGCTTCACACACACCTATAGACAAAAAACAGTTCTTGTTGCTGTAGAAGCAGCAACACTGTACAGCCTTAATTAAAGCATCATCTGACCTGTTTTTTTTTTTTTATGCTACAGTTGCAGAATCCTGCTGGAGAAAAGGATTAATTACAGATGAGCTGCATGTCATGATAATTAACTATTGCGGCTTCTCTTATTTGCCACATTCTGGTACTTTTTCCGCTTTAGTAGATTCAAGGAATGAGAATTTTTATCACATCCCCTGTCTACAGTCCCTGATGGGTTTGTCACACATAAATTTACACAGCATACACAAAATATTAAGCTATCAGCATTTTTTTTTATTCCCATGCACATTGGAACATAGAGTAAAATCAAGCATGGTAGTAAGGCAAAAAGTCAAACATATAGTAAGGTCCAGGTATAGAGCTACCAAAAAGATCATGATATGTTGAAAAAGCAGATTGAGAAAGAATCCTGAAGTGAGGTTAAACTAAACTAGCTCTGGAAATATCGAACACATGTTGACAGAGGGCAAATAAATGGAATCCAAATGGTCATGATCAGACAACAGGATCATCTGACTCTGATCTGATTGAGACTGGGGGTTTTCCAGCTAATACACGGCAAACTCATTTATTGCCAAGGTTAGATCAGGTGTTCAGTTTTGCACAGGATGCATAACTTTCCAAAACATCCATAATCCTAGAAAATATATAATTTGCTCTCCTTGAAAGCATAGTATTAGCATTACCATTGATTTCTCAAGCAAAGTGGCTAAGAGTGAAGCCGTCACCACTTTCTGGTTCTCGTCTATTGGTTTGTGCCCATCTTTGTAGAGAGCTGTGAGTGGTTAACCAAGACAAGTGATAGTTTTCTTGACTCTGGGGCTTCTCTTAAGAATCATCCATTTCGGCGCTGCAGGCAGCTTGGGTCATGTGCTACAGCTTCCCTGTGATCACTTCGCTTCTGAAATATCTGAAAATGGCTTTCTCTTCTTCATTCATTTCTACATCTTCATTCATTCTCCCAGCCCTAGTAATGGTTGTATAAGTATAACAATTTTCTGTATTGAGTTTCTGTCTAATCAAAATACCTAGGGTGGCTTCAAATTTCCTAATTAAACCCTAATTGATAGATAGAGTTCTAATTCTGCATCTGTTTCTGAATAATTATGTGTAGGATAACTTTTTTGTAAATGGTCAAAAATTTAATTTGTTTCAGGTGAATTATTTTGTAACAATTCTTTATAAATGTAAATTATTTCATATATCCTTTCAAAATAACTTTCAATTAAAGTATAATATTATCCACTATAAATGCCAAACATATTAATCTAAGGGCACAACAGAGTGATCCTATCTCTTTGATTCATCACATATTTCTTTTTGGAACAAGGCAAACTGTAAATAATTCACAAATAAAGTATCTTGATTTCTCAGAAAATATACTTTCTATTTTTTTTTTTAAAACAGAATCTCATACTATTCCCCAGGCTGGAGTGGTGCCATGGCGCAATCTTGGCTTGCTGCAACCTCTGTCTGGTGGTTTCAAGTAATTCTCGTCTCTCAGCCTCCAAAGTGCTGGGATTACAGGCGTGTGCCAACGTGCCTGGCTAATTTTTGTATTTTTAGTGGGGTTTTGCCATGTTGGCCAGGCTGGTTTCAACTTCCTGACCTCAAGCGATCTGCCCACCTTGGCCTTCCAAAGTGTTAGGATTACAGGCATGAGCCACTGCAGCCAGCCAGAAAATATACTTCCTACGTTCTCTAATGGATTAGTTAATTCTACCAAGTGACTAGATAAACCATACTGGATAGAGAGGTGGAAAATGAAGATTCAGGCAGTATCTAGTTAAGTGACCATTTGCTAGTAATTTATGGTTGTGTTTCCCACATATAAAATCTTGAGAGTATATCCAATGATTTATCAAAGTTCAAAAATTTACTATATTTTATTACATAAGTACATACTTTGAAATAAGACACCAGGCAGGGCACAGTGGCTCATGCCTGTAATCGCAGCACTTTGGGAGGACAAGGCAGGTGGATCACCTGAGGTCAGGAGTTTGAGACCAGCCTGGTCAACATAGAAAAACTCTATCTCTACTAAAAACACAAAAATTAGCCAGATACGGTGGCATGTGCCAATAATCCCAGCTACTCAGGAGGCTGGCATGAGAGTCGCTTGGACCCAGGAGGTGGAGATTGCAGTGAGCCGAGATGGTGCCACTGCACTCCAGCCTGGGTGACAGAGCAAGACTCTGTCTAAAAATAAATAAATAAATAAATAAAAGAAATAAGACACTAAATATGAACAGTCATAATTTATATTAAAAAATTAAAATTCACAAAAGATAAGGATTATATGGCTGATCTCAAAAGTCAGAATTGTGACTTTTCTTAACAGTTTCTCTGTCTTAGAAACAGTAGATGTTCTGCTTTTCTAGAAAATCAGAAATTCACATCCAAGTGCATCTCACACATACACATGCTGCAGTTAAGAACATCTTATGGCCTTTGGTGATAATAATTTAGAAATAACAATATTAAACATTTATTTATTGTAGGCAGATCTTGAGCTAAAATTGGTTTAGGTTAACACATGGTATATACATACATTGGTAAATGTATAACAGAGTGTATTAGTCTGTTTTCATGCTGCTAAATAAGACATACCTGAGACTGGATAATTTATGAAGAAAAAGAGGTTTAACAGACTCAGAGTTCCACGTGGCTGGGGAGGCCTCACAATCATGGCAGAAGGCAAAAGTCACATCTTAGGGGAGCAAACGAGAGAATTAGAGCCAAGTGAAAGGGGAAACCCCTTATAAAATTATCAGATCTCGTGAGACTTATTCACTACCATGAGAACAGTATGGGAGAAACTGTCCCTGTGATTCAATTATCTCCAACTGGGTCTCTCCCACAACACGTGGGAGCTACAATTCAAGATGAGATTTGGGTGGGGACATAGCCAAATCATATCACAGAGGAACACAGAATTTTTTCCAAAGTGAAACAGATAAACATGAATTTGTGATTTTAATGTTGTTTCTCAGCTGTGCTTAAATAAAAATATACAAGATGCTAAATAATTTGGGGAGAGAATTTAAGAATGAAGACATGAGCCTAAAAAATGCTTAACCTTCTTATTAAGACAATAGTCTTTTGCTTCTATTAATGCAGCATTTTTGAATACAGTTTTTCTTTTATCTACATTAGGTTTTTCAGTTTTTTACAGTAGCTATTTCAATCTTGGTAGCAATTCGTTTGTTTAGGTAAATGTAATTTTATCATCCTTGTTTTACAAAAAAGATTATTATCCTCATTTATAGGTGAGGAAATTAGGATTTATATAGACTAAATATTTATCTGGACTACATAAGATAGGTAAGAGATGGGGCAGGTTAGCAGCATCCAGTTCACTATTCTTCCCACAACTCCATTCCCTTCTTTCCCCATGTATAAAAGAGAGGTAAACCTTGTTGTTTTCAACTTCACCTTTATGTTTCATTGGTTAGAGAGTAAGGTTTGGCCAGGCTGGAGCCTGGAGAAGGAAGTTCTCATCTAGGTTAATAGGCCTCTGAGGCATGATCAAAGCCATAAATCAGGTAAAGGCTATAATAGTAATAGATGACAATAAGCATATAATGCAAGAACAAATGAAAAATCAATAGGAAAAATGGTGTGGTGACCATAAAACAGGCACCTCTCAGATCACTGGTTGCAGGGAGCAAGCAGAGTTGACTGCCTCAGCAACTACACTCTAAAATTCATTGCTAACTTTACCTCAAAAGTATCTTTTGCGTGGGTTATTTCCAAGACAATAAAAGAATATGGCAGGATTACTAAAATAAATCTGTTCCTGATAGGCCTGTTCCTGGAAGATACAGGAGGCCTCTGACTGGCAACTTCAGCTAGAGCATTCATTACAGGCTCAATCCAGGGTGGTGGCAGTGGAGGTGGTAAAGAAGTGGTTGAATTCTGTATATATTTTGAAGGTAGGACTAATAGAATTCACTGACAATTTGGATGTAGGGTATGAGAGAAAGTCAAAGCTGCCTCAAAGCTTTTGACCTGAGCAACTCAAAAGATGAATTTATCATTAGCTGAGATGGAGAAGGCTTTATGTAGAGCATGTTTTCAGAGGCTATGAAGAGAAGATCAGGTGTTCAGTAGTTTTGTACCATTGAGTTTGAGGTATCCAAGATATCCATGCATACATGTCAAGTAGGTGATTTGTTGTATGAGTCTGGAGTTTAGAAAAGAAGTCTAGGTTGGAATTACTGCATGCATTTGGGAAACATCTGCATATAAATGGGACTAAATGAGATAACCGGTGCCTGAGTGAGGACAAAGGAGAGAAGTGGTGTAAGGACTGAACCTTGGGTGTCAAAGAGATGAGGAAAAATCATAAAAGGAAGCCAGAGATGGTGCAACAAGTCAAGTAGGAGGGAAACTAAGAGAATAAAACTGAACAGTCTCTAAGACACACCTAAGGACTTGGGAAGATCAGAGTTGCAGACCTGAGTATAAGAATAGACGGGCTAGTGTTCTTCACTGCAAGAATGTTTGAATTGACTGTGATGTTGAGAGCAAACTGACATCATAAAGCTTTGAACTGTTTACTATGAGATATTGTATTAGTCAGGGTTCTTTAGAGGGACAGAACAAATAGGATATACGTATATATGAAAGGGAGTTTATTAAAGAGAATTGACTTACATGATTACAAGGTAAAGTCCCACGATAGGCTGTCAGCAAGTTGAGGACCAAAGCCAGTGGTGGATCTGTCCAATCTCAAAACCTCAAAAGTAAGGAAGCTTACAGTACAGCCTTCAATCTGTGGCCAAGGCCCAAGAGCCCCTGGAAAACCATTGGTGTAAGTCCAAGAATCCAGAAGTTTAAGAACTTGCAATCTGTTGTCCAAGTCAGGAAGCACCCAGCATGGGAGAAAGATCAAGGCCTTAAGATTCAGCAAGCCAAGTCCTTCCGACTTCTGTTTGCTTTTTATTCTGGCTGCATTGGCAGCTAATTAGATGGTGCCCGCTCAGACTGAGGATGGGTCTGCCTCTCCCTGTCCACTGAATCAAATGTTAATCTCTTATAGCAACACCCTCACAGTCATATCCAGGAACAATAGTTTGCGTCCTTCAATCCAATCAAGTTGACACTCAGTATTAAACATCACAAGTCCACCCCTTGTCAACTTGAACCTGCACACATCCCCTGAAATCATACATAGTCTTCAAATACAGACAATAATACATCATAATTATGTTTAACATAATACATCTAGCCTTCATACAACTGGAACCATACTAATCCTTAACCTAAATGCTATTTCATAAAGTTAACAACACTTAAATGCTGATATGAAGTCAATAAATCTTATGTCACACGATAAAGGAAAAAGGAAATAAAACGAAGGCATTTTCTTAGTACAGGTGTATAGATGCACAAACAGGGTATTAACAAAATAAGGAGGAACTTTTCATGAAAGTTATGGTCTTCTTTTCTGCAACTGGTCATGTGACTGTAGCTGGTTTTGATGACTCCTTGTTCTACTCATTCTGTAATCCCTTTTCTTTCAGCAAGCACCTCAGCAGGTCGTGGTTTTTCACCTGGAGTGACCCAAGCCTTCATTCCCAAAGGGTCTAGGCCATTTGGAGTCCTGCCTGGGTTGGGCTGTTGCAGTTTCCTATTGACCTTAATCACAGATCATGGTAATACTAAGAGACACCTTAAGTGATCTCCTGTATTCCATGCCTACTCTTCCTTACCTCCATTGTGGAGTAGTAGACTGATTTTATCTTGATAGTCCAGGTCAATCACTCCAGCCAACACTGTAACTCCCTTCTTAACCTGTTGACTTAAAGGCAGGAGAAGCCCAGTGTCTAGGTGTCAATCTTAACTTCTAGTTTAATGGAATTATTTTTGTGTCTCCTAGTGGCAACATTCCTCCCTCTGGAACTAAGACCTCTAGGCCAGCAGAACATAATGTCATGGGAAGAGGAGACAAAAATTTTGTTAGTGGGTCTGAAGAGGTGATGGTGAGTGGTGTCATTTCCACTTTCACTTCTTGATTCTTGGACCAATGAATCCTGGCTGTGGGAGAAACAGTACCATATATTGGACACTAATTCAGAGCATACACAGCCTTCTGGAGAACTTTGCCCCAGCCCTGCAAAGTATTGTCACCTAGTTGACATGGTAATTGTGACTTTGAAAGGCCATTCCACTGTTCTATCAATCTAGCTGCTTCAGAATGATAAGGAACACAGTTAGACCAGTGAATTCCATGAGCACAAGCCCACTGCTGCACTTCTTTAGCTGTAAAGTGAGTGCCTTGCTCAGAGGCAAGCTGTGTGGAATACCATGACAGTGGATAAGGGATTCCAGGAGTCCACAGATGGTAGTCTTGGCAGAAGCACTGAGTGCAGGATGTGCAAACGCATATCTGTAGTAAGTGTCTATTCCAGTGAGGACAAACCGTTCAGGCTGCATGGTGACTTGATGACCCATAGTCAAACCAAAATCCAGTAGCAAACTAAGAGCTGTCTCTCAAAAGGGGAGTAGTTATCTTCAGAAGACAGCATGGCCTTGCTCCAAAATCCTAGAGGCCTCTGCTTTGGTTCACCTATGGAGGCCTTCCAGAAGCTCCAAACAGCTTCCCTATCATCTACCACGGACACAAAGTGCCATTGGATCTGCTGGTTTTGGGTTAATGCTGGAAAGTTAAGACATTGGGGGACTGTTGGGAAGGCATGAATGTGTTTCAAAATGTGAGGACATGAAATTTCAGAGGGGTCAGGAGTGAGATGATATGATTTGGCTGTGTTCTTACCCAAATATCCTCTTGAATTGTACTTCCCATAATCCCCACATGTCATGGGAGAGATCTGGTGGGAGGTAATTGAATCATGGGGTGGTTACCCTAGGGCTGCTGTTCTTATGATATTGAGTGAGTTCTCATGAGATCTGATGATTTTATAAGGGGCCTTTTTCCTTTTTGCTTGGCACTTCTTTCTGCTGCCAAGTGAAGAAGGATGTATTTGCTTTCCCTTCTGCCATGATTGTGAGTTTCCTGAGGTCTCCCCAGCCATACTGAACTGTAAGTCAATAAAACCTCTTTTCTTTATGTTTTACCCAGTCTCAGGTATTTCTTTATAGCAGGGTGAGAATGGACTAATACAGGTATGAATCAGTAAAGATGCCTTTTGTTTTAAAGCCTATAAAATGCAACTTGAATCAGGGTGAATAATAGGAGAAATCTCTTGGTTTATGTATTGATGGTCATTGTGAGATTGCTGAGTGATGTCACTTGGTATATGAGTTGTTTCTGTATCTTTATTTGATTTTTCCACATTATAAACTTTATTCTGAAGTGAACTTCCCTCATAGTTTCAAGATCCCAGTTGACAGCATTAAGGGTACTAGTAAATGCTTCATCATTCATTTTTGGTGGGACAGAGTGTCTTTTATAGTAGTTCCTGAGAGAGAAAGAGAGAGAGAGAGAAAGCTGTCTTTTAAGAATCCTCTAAAAATAAAACATTTGGCCAAATTAAGTTCATATCCACCCATGTGGCCAAGGAGATAGGACACACATGTCCCTTCGTGGTCGCCAGATGTCATGGACCGTCTGGGACAGGTAGGCACGTCTGCCCGGGGTCTCTCGACCTGCAAGAGGGTCCCAATACCTGGAAGAGGGAGTGCGCCTGGAAAAATAATAAAGACAGAGAGAGAGAAAGTGAGGCGTCTGGAGGGCTGATAGGCTGTGCCTAAATAGCAAATTTTATTTTTCAAAGGCCAGGAATAAATACACTTTCTTGGCTCTGGTTTACGTCATAGCAAGAGGAATGCAAATGTATGCCTCACATGGCCTATACAATAGAGAAGTCAGATATGCAATCAGTCGTTGTAAAAAGTAACAGAATTTCCTACAATCACAAAGTTTGTTTGCATCCAAACATTATTCACAAAGCTTGTTTACATCCAAACATTATTCACAAAGCTTGTTTACATCCAAACATTATTCCTCCTGGCTGCAGGTATCTCTGGTTTGACCTTGTTTTAGAACTGAGATGTGAAAAGGTTTTTTGGTTTTGCTCATCAGAATATCTTTTAATCGGATTCTCCTTTGTCTACTCCTGACTCAACTTAACTCAACTTCCCCATTCAGGAGTCTCTGAGTCAGAAATCAAAGCAATCCCTTATGGTGGCATTTTGCTTTGCAAATATCGACAGTTAAACCATTATCTAGGGTACAAGGCAGTCTGGTAAGTAAGGTTTAAGGCTTATTCTTAAAGAGTCATAAAAAGGTTAAAAGCAGAAACCGGTTACCGGCAGGGGGTCACTTGGTCTAGCAGCAACGCATAGTTTTAGGCCCAAACGATATTGTGGTTGATATTAGAAACTGATCATTCATCTTTCAGTTCCTATATTTCCGGATAGCTCGACTGCCTCTAGTAGGAAAGTGTGTTTGGGATCAAACTCACCGTATAGTGAGACTCACGCCTTTTAGGGGTCTCACATGGGAATGTTCCCCACACACACAGATGTGCTTGAGCCACTGAGCACCCTTTCTACAGCAACACTGGAGCTACAGATGGGTCAGTCCTGCCAAAGCCTGTGACCATGAGATTAGACGGAAGGAGAAAATGAATCTGGGGTGATCCATTATGGTCTGTAAGATAGTGTATTAGTCCGTTTTCACACTGATGATAAAGACATGCCTGAGACTGGGCAATTTATGAAGAAAAAGAGTTTTAATGGACTCATAGTTCCATGTGGCTGGGGAGGTCTCACAATCATGGTAGAAGGCAAAAGTCACATCTTAATTGGTGGCAGACAAGTGAGAATGAGAGCCAAGTGAAAGAGGAGGCTACTTATAGAACCATGAAATCTCCTGAGACTTATTCAGTATCACAAGAACAGTATGAGGGAAACTGCCCCCCATGATTCAATTATTTCCTACCGGGTTCCTCCCACAACATGTGGGAATTATGGGAGCTACAATTTCAGATGAGATTTGAGTGGGGACAGCCAAATCATATCAGATGGCTAGGCTAGACTTCTTGCTATTAAATGCAACATATGATTGAGGTTGACGGCTTTTGAGGAGTAGTCTCTTAGGAACATGATAAAGAACTCCCTAATACAAATTCTCTAGGACTCATCAGTGTAATTAGATATAGAAAATAAATATTTTTAGAGAATATGGATGTTTCTTCTTTGATGAATTAAAAAGACAATTCTAAAACCTGGACTAGGCCTCAGAATTGCCAGATTCCCATGCCCCATCCCAAGAATTCCTGAATGAAAATATGCAGAGGTGGGGCTCAGGATCTATATTTTTTAGGGAACTCTGGAAATACTCATGTAGCCATGTGGGAAGCTTTGATAACTAATATCTAAGGCTCACATTATTAAAGCCCACCTTTAATAATAAAAAGTATCACAGCTCTGGCCTGTGACATCAATACCAAAGGATAAGGTGGCCTGTGGTTTGGAAATTCAAAGTTCATCAGTGAAAGAAAAAAACAGTCAATACTCCCTGGTGGCACACAACTTTTCTCATAGATAATAAATACAGATTTTGCTGAGAATTCATGCTTCTCCCTGCCCTACCACATCCTTTTTAGGTTGTGGACCGCATAGTTTGGCTCATGTAACTTTTCTAGTAAGCTGCACTTCAAAGAATTAGGAGTGACTGGCAGTAACCCTACACAGATAAGCCTATATGTTGAAATGGGGCTCTTCCATTATAGAACTCAAACTTTCCCACAGCTGTTAACTGGAATTTGTACTATGTGTCAAGCTCTGTTCTAAGGTTTTATATTATTAACTCATTTAATCCTCAAAACAGAGGTAGATGCTATTATTACCTCTATATTATAAATGATGCAACTAAAGTACACAGAGACCAAGCAACTTTACTGCATTGACCCAGCTACTTAGCAGCAGAGTTGGTTCCAAGACTGCTGTTATGGGTTCATGTCAGGTAGAATGACCCTGAGTTTAGAAATGCTGTCGGTGATTTCAAATATGTAGGCAATGTGCTCGTGAAATGACACGCTGTCTTAATTACTTCTGGACAACAGGGAGTTATCTTGAGATCATTTGGGTGATTAGTGCATGTCTTAATCCATTTGGGCTGCTGTGATAGTCTACCTGAGTCTGTATAATGTATAAACAACAGAAATTTATTTCTCGTAGTTCTGGAGGCCAGTAAGTCCAAGATCAAGGTGCCAGCAGATTTCATGTCTGGTGAGGGCCTGTTCCTCGTAGTGTCTTCTAGCTGTGTCCTCACATGGTGTTGGGGCAAAGGGTGTCACAGGCTCCTTCAAGCCTCTATTATAAGAGCATTAACCCCATTCATGAGGACTCTACCCTCACAACCTAATACCTCTGAAAGGCCCCACCTCTTAATACCACCACTTCGGGGATTAAGATTTCAACATAGGAATTTTGGGGGAACACAAACATTCAGACCATAGCAGCACATTAGGTAGTGACTTCATTGAAACACAGGTGGGAGGGGACAGAATGACATTCCTGGCAATGCTGTTTCTATCCTGATACACTGTGATTTGACATTCCCTGTAACCAAATTTAGCGTTGTGAAGAGCCTTCTAGTGACATTTTACAGTATTTCAGATAGAATCATTTTACATTTTTCAGGGGGGAGGGTGCAGGAAATTTGAACATTGGTAACTGATGGATTCAAACTAAAAGAGATAGAAACTGGCTTGCTAATGAGGGCAGTGACTTTCCACTACAGCATAAGGGGAGGTTTGTGAAGGAGCAGGTCATGTGAGGCAAAGCTTTGCTAATGCAAATTGATTCCTGGAGGGCTTCCAGGTCACAGAGGGCTGGGTGATTATTGCTACTGTTGGAATAGTTTTAGATAATTAATGGTAACCATCAGACACTGAAAGTTATTTGGCTTTTGGACATTTCTCCAGCGGGTGCTTATGGCATATTTCAATAACAGTCCAAAATAAAATAGAGCTCATTTAATTCAAGTTAGCTTGCTGAAGAATGCCATGTCTAATAGCTGTGACTTTTCTTTGTGCAGTGATTTTTATAGAAGTAACACTGTACTTTATTCCATGTATTAAGGTGGAGAGTACTTTGAGTTTCTAATCTAGAAACTGATTAATTAATTGATGAATGGATGGATTGATTGATTCATTTATTCACCTAACCCATTTATTGAGTGGGAAGAAAAGATACTGATGAGTGAAATTGGCTTGGATAGTTTAACTTCACCAGAAATCTCCAGCCAGTCACAGTCAAGAAACCATTGATATCAACATCTGACATTGTTCTGAATGACTGGGCCAGAAGCCATTTTAATATAGTCTTAGAGGAATAATGATCATTTATCTCCATAAAACAATCCAGCTTTGCTTTTAGTAACCAAATGTCATACTGCCCTATTTTTCTTAAGCATACCACCTGGTTATGTATGCACCTATGCAACCACCTGTATGACCTGCGCATATACACCAGACAGTAAAATAAAATTTTAAAAAAAGGAATAATCTTTATTTTTGTTTTCACAATTGAATCCACTCATAAACATTTATGGCCTTTTCCATTTAATTGCCTGTCCTAGACCAGCTTCTGCAAAGATAGTCCTGCATCTCTCAGTATAGTAAAGCAACTAAGTCACCATTAATGCCTATTACATAACAGCTACCATTCAGTAGTTACACTAAAGGCATGTGAAATGCTTCTCAACATTATCTAATCTAATTCTCACTATGGCCCTGAGTTAGACATTCTTATTTGTATGTAAAAAATGAAGCACCCAGGATTTAGAGGTTAAATAACTTCCTTAAAGTCTTCCCGATGGTAAGTGAAAGTATGGAAGTTTGAAATACAGGCCTCTGTAGCTCCAAAGTCTTTGTCCTTCAAACTGTACTGGAATTTTACCACACAGATAAGTACTTTTGAAATTCATTTAATTTTGTCTCCTTTTAAGGTCATAGCCATTTTATTTCTTCTGGCTGACTTTCTGCAATTATTTTCCAGTGCAATGACTCATTGATAAATCTCTCCTTTGGAATTATTTCTTTGTAGATGTGACTCTCTGGCCAATGGCCTCCTGGCATCCTTTTTTGTATTCAAGGAGAGACACACAGTCTCTTCCCTTTTGTCTCTACCTCCCTCAGCACTTTCACTGCTAGTCTTTTCTGTCAAATTCTCATTCTCCTTACTAACTTATCATCCCTATCCCTTATTTCCATGTGACTGGGAAGAAATGTGCTAAGAAGACATTTTTATAAATTGGGAAAAAATTATTTTTGGATATGATTAGGTGAAGAGTTGGTAGGAAAGTATATCCACATTTATGGTCTAGCTGCCTGTAGAAAAGCCAGGTGTGTGTACTGTCTTTGCATGTTTCCAATGCTCATGGACATGTGTCAAAACTAGGCATTGTTTTATTATCCAGATTTAAATGCTGCATAGGAATTCAAGAACCAGGTGGAGACTTAAATAAGTCATTGGATGCAAGAAATAGTTTCCATCCATTTGGTCTTTGCACTTGACGTTGAAGATATGTACTTGAGAATATTGTGTAACTTACAGGCCCAAATAATATTCTAAAGATAGGAAACTTGGTGGGACATGCCCTCTAAATGCAAAGAATGAAGGCGATGTAAGTAAAACCACTCAACAGCTGCTACAACTGTGCTGCTATAAAAAAGCACTGTTGCAAGATGTCATTAGAATGCAGGGCTCATCCCAAGTAACATATATCATCGTGTCTCCTGTCGTCGGGTTTCTTTCTTTTCTTTTCTCATGCTAGATGAGTGTAAATAATTTTATTCCTATTTTTATATAAATAAACTCTGAAACAAAACTTGGTTCTGAGACCAAAGAAGAGTCAGTTAGACTCCAGTTCTCCTTTTTGTTGTGAAATAATGACATTTTGAGGCTATGACAATTCAATGTTTTAGGAGTCTTTATTGCTTAATTGGAACATGCTAAATAGATGAGGAAGCTCTGGGAGAGATATTTCTCTACACATTCTTTTAGCTGATATGTGTGGAATTGGCACACTCCATCTCCTCTGCTCATGAATGTGGACATTTGCTTCTCTCTCTTCTAAATCTCCTACTCATGGTTTCCTGTTTGGCCCCACTCTTGCTGCCCTGGTCTCTCATTATCTTAGTCTTAGCAGTCACTTAACTCTACCCTTGCCTCAAATCAGGCTCATCTTCAACTTATCTTCCCTAAGATTTCTGGAGTGATCTTGCCACAGGCAAATGTAATGTCATTCTCACTTTTAAAAAAGGCAGTGGCAATCTAAAGTCTATTGTATAAAATTTAAAGTCTTTAACAGAACATACAAAGTACCTTATAATCAAGCCCCAGTTTAATTTTCAAGTCTCATCTCTTGAATACTCCACCATCTTCTCACCACAGTATACATCCTATATTTTAGCCAAACCGGACCACTGGACATTTCCTGAATATGCCACACTTCCTCATTGCTGTTGGTTTTGGTACTTGCTATTCTTCATGTAATGACATTTCTTCCATTGTCAGCTTGGAGAGATGTTCATCATTTATATCTTTTTTCCAACATCAACTCCTCTCTGAAATCTGCCATGTTAGCCCCTGGAGAATTAGGTGGCAACTTGTATAGCATCTGCTTTTGTGTTCATCTCCTCTAATGTTGTTTGGGTAAGTTTGTTTATTTATGTGACTATAAACTCCTTGAGAATGGAGTTTGGATTTCCGAATCCACAAACCATTTTTTTTTTTTAATTGAGAAACTGTTGGTGCCTTTTTAATAAGTTGTGGTGAGGAGAGTTCAAATTACAGCATAACAGAATTCATTTAGTGAATTAATGCAGTCTGTAGTTAGCATATCATATAGCAGTATAATCCAGTTAAGGAAAAATTCAGTTGAAACACATTGCATTTTAATTCCCTGTGAGTAAAGTGATAAGTAACCGTAAAATCATCACTGGGAGAAGATGGAAGTAGTCAAGCATAATGAACTTACAGAAAGATAATTATCACCAAATTTAGGAAGCACATTGTCCTACCTACTCACCTCTTCAAGCACAGTGTCTATAACATAAAAGATATTCAAGATATATCTTCTGAATGAAAATAATAATTTTGAACTCACCTGAAAAGTAAAATAAACTTACTCAGCTTGTGTATGATGTTACAATACTGTAGTGAGTAGAGTTTGATGTAATTCGTGCCTCCCAAACACAAACATGAAAATACCTATCACGTATATGCTGGCCTCTATACTTCAGCTCAGAAGGCAAAGGCATATAGTTGCTGTTTGTCCCGCATTTAGTAATACTAAGATTGATCAGAGGACTCCAATGGCGAAAATCTAAAGCATCCATTTTAAGTTATCCATCTAACTTTCTTCTATGGGTTTATGTATTGGTGATTGTTGCCTAATTCAATTATCTTATTAGCAATTCCAGAAAAATGATTTTTAAAAATTCTATCAATTGTCTTAAATTTATTAGTTGGAATTCTTTTAAAAGCAAACAAACAAAAACCTTTTGCTGATCAAATGTGATTGTTTGGTTATCCTTATATACAGTTATACTGGAAAGGCAAAATAAAGCTTGATTATTTATTGCCAAATTTTAGAGTGAAGAATTGATACCCTAGTTACTTTCAATGGTGTTCAGCAGTATATTAGTATATTTGCTTTTGAGTTTATTCCTGTTATTGATTATCATGCATTGTCCTTAGGATTCATAAAACGTTGTCCTTTGTCTTTCAGGATTCCTAAAACATTGTTGAAAAGTCATAGCCTAAAAACATCATTATTTCACAACCAAAAAGAGAACTGGAGTCTAACTGGCTCTTCTCTGGTCTCAGAACCAAATTTTGTTTCAGAGTTTACTTATATAAACATAGGAATGAGATTATTTACACTTATCAAGCATGAGGAAAGAAAACAAAGTATCACCATCTATTCATTCTGGCCATAAAAATGCTCTGTCTCTGATTCATGTCACCCCTTCAATATCAAGGAATTGTGTAATAATCTTCAACACAAGGCTGTGATTGATTTCTTATACCAATCAGCCAATCCACTTCAGCAAGGTGAAAATCAATTATCTTAATAGCTGGCACCAAAATTCCTCTGAGGGAGAGATCAATCTTTGCTTGGGAAACTACCTTGATAAACTGCTTGAACTAGAAGAGGACACAGAGGGGGTGAAAGAGAGAAGAGAAAAATAAGCTGGATAATATGATGAGAATCTGGAGCCCAAGTGAATAGAATTAGCTGAGGGATTTTTTTTTTTTTTTGAAGAACAGGGACATCTAATATTTTATGTTACATTGTTTGTGGTAGAAATTATCGCCACTTCTTCCAAAACTTTAGTAACATATACTATATAACATACTTGAAAGCCCGATATAAGGGAATCAAATGTTTAATGTATGCTGTGGGAGGGAAAACCAAGAAAAGGGGTTGAGTTCCTTGTCTGTGCCAATCTGATGTAAACAGAGACCATACAAGTGGAAGAGTAAGATGATAAGTCAGATCAGTCAAGCGGAGAAAGTAGTTGAAAGCCGTAGCTGGGTCTACAAACTGTAGCCTTCTAAAAATGCTCAGTAATTCTGGAAGAAAATATAGGGAATTCCTCAGGAAATGGAAAAGTGAGTTAAGCCAATCATTTTTAGACCTTAGGCAAGAAGCAAACACAACCAATACAAATAAATTGTTTGAAATATATCTCAAATGCTTACAGTGGCATGTACTGATTATCCTTTTTACACACTTCTAGCATAGGTTAAAACTTCCTCTGCTTCTGCTCTCGTAATGGTATCCTTCGTTGGTCCTTTGCTTCTTAGCTCTGTATTTAGTCAACTGTCTCCACTTTGAATTTGATGCTACCTTTCCTGCCAGCCTCTGGATTATGCCAATTTTCATTTGGAAAAGTGGCTTCTATCTCATTGTGCATGGAGTCTTGGAGTTTTAAGCTTAGGCTTTTATGCTGTTTACAGGATGCCTCTCAAAAGATGTACCAGTTCATTACCTTAATTCCTACCCACCCTGATGACTAATCTGATTATTCCAGGAGCAGTGAGTTTGAAGTCCTCTTTTGTGTTCATCTTGATCTCACTTCTAATTCTTTTGCAAGCATGTGCTTCATGTCTGAAATTTCCTTTCATTCTCTTTTCCCAAGTAATGTATAAAAATTATTAAAATAATGAAAGTTAATATTTCCTGTAATATATTTGAAGAGATCATTTATGTAGAACATATATTATCACTGTAATAGCTATCTATTGCTACATGACAAATTTGGGAAGAAAGGTATGTTTTCTTGTTCATATTGAAAGATAGGAGATACAAATATATGTTTGCTGCTGACAAGACATACTGGAAAAACTGGTAATGTAGGAGAGAGAATGTGAAGAGTTCTGGAATTATGTCCTTCAAAGACTGGATCTACTGCACAAGAGGAGACATCTTTTAAATAGGAGCATGGATAGTTCACCTATAGTAGAAGATGGGAGAACAGAGCATCCCGTACAGATGTTGGTAACTGGGAAGATCTGGTGGTGGAAATCTGGTAGCAGGTGGGAAGAGAAGCTGTGAAAGTTCTCTTATGATTGCTTCAATTTTCCCAGTGAAATAAACAAAGTCATCAGTTGAGAGTGAGGATGTGTGTGTATGTGCTGAAATATTTGAAAGGAATGTGATAGTTATCTGTGTGTAGGAGAACAAATGTACTAGGGAACTATAGTATATTTGCTGGGCACCATTAAAGACCCATTTAAGTTTCAAGTGAGATCATTCATCCATAATAAATATTAAGTAGCCCAAGTTTAGGTTTGGAGTAGGCAGAAAATTTGATTTTTCCAGGCTTGTGATTTAGTCAAACACCCATGACAAAGTGTCAGGTAGGATAATCGAAGGCATGTGCAAGAGAGTGAATGTAACTATTAACCATAAAATTTAAGATAATTTAGGAGGAAAGATAAGCAGTCTGAGGAGTGAGGGAAACAGAAAAGATAGTAGGAACAATGCACTGGATTCCAGGTTGGATGAAGGCATTATTTGAGTTAGAGTAATAGAGTGAGTACCCACAACATGGTAGTCAAGAAATAGGATACAGTAAGATGATGGAGGAGTTGAAATTTTTAGCAAGGTGGCCCTTAGCATTAATGGCTGAGGTAAGGTGGAAGGTAAGGTCATGGAGAAGAGAACTTCATCCATGTAGATATAGACATGGATAAGAATTAAGGCAATAAGACTATTGGATAGAGTAACAATGAACCAGATGTTTAAACTCCTTAAGAAATGAGAGTGGGTGATTGGGAGGACAATAATTACAGCAATAATGAAGGAGCAGTGAGTACTAAAATCCAGTGACATGAGCTTTAAAGGGCAAAGACATAAGTTGGGGAACATAAGAAGGAATTTTAAAATTTCAAGAGGCATTCATAAATCAAGAATAGGGTGATATAAAAAGAGAACAATCTAAGAATAACAAAACAGTATATAAAAATAAAAACTATCATTGTAAAATAAAATCTAATAGATGGGCTGAACCATAAAATGGGCATATATTAAGAACAAATTAATGGTCTGGAAAATAAAAGTGAAAACATGGCTGGGTGTGGTGGCTCACGCCTGTAATCCCAGTACTTTGGGGGTCTGAGGCGGGCAGATCACCAGGTCAGGAGTTTGAGACCAGTCTGGCCAATATGGTGAAATCTGCCTCTACTAAAAATGCAAAAATTAGCTGGGTTGGTGCCTCTATTTCCAGCTACTCCAGAGGCTGAGGCAGGAGAATCACTTGAACCCTGGGGATGGAGGTTGCAGTGAGCTGAGATAGTGCCACTGCACTCCAGCCTGGGCGATAGAACAAGACTGTGTCTTAAAAAAAAAAAAAAAAAAAAAAGTGTCTGAATCAATGTTCTCATCTGGGGGTTTATAGCATGGGCCAACTTTTCCTGTAGGTACAAAAATACATAAACAAGAACATAAATATTTGTTTATGCAAATAAGTCAGAACCATGCTATAAAGACAGTGATATAACCAAATGTTTTTCTGCTTAAAATGTAACCCACTCTAATACTGTGAGCCAAAATTTAGTTTGTTCAACTTTTTTATTTGCTGAGGGTAAATTCTAGCTACTGATTAATGAGGCACCATGTCCCTCATTCTCTGAGAGGTTAATACAAGGAGACTTATCATTATGATTCTTATTATGAGATACAAGGCATTTCTTAGAAAGAACGAGACATTTTTGTGTTTAGGAAAGTGTATGATCCCTTATTTTGACCAAAAAAAAAATACTTTGAAAAATAAATGTCTTAAGAATTAAAGAATATATACAATGTTTTTCTTTAAATTACAGAATATACAAAACAGTGAATGCTACCTTTTATTATTCAAAACAGAAGCAAACAACCTGTTAGGAAATGAAAATTAATAGTTTAAATTCCTCAACCCATTGCAAAAATGTGACAGTTACTTTTTAACACTTTTCTCTAGTGCTCCTCTTCAGTTGCATGGAGACCTCCTACAATATTCAGAATTCTGATTCTCTCTTTCCTTGACTTCTCACTAGAAACCTTAAATTCCTTTTCATTCTACTCTACAGAGTATTTCATCTCTTATTGTTCTACCACCCCCAGTTTTTCAAACCCAAACCCAACATGGGGCTCAGTTAAACAAACCATCTTCCAGTAACAGGACCCATGTCTTTGGAAAGAGCTGAGATTATAAATAATTTGTATTGGCAGCTTATTTCCTAGTGGCTCAAAAGGTAAAACACTTTTCTCAAGGACAGATTAGTATGAGAAAGATCTTGGGAACTCTCATTTGAGTAGCAATAAAATTTAAATAGCATAGTTTACATTTCCAAATACCCCTGTGATATGTTCTTGAAACATTACTTCTTTCCTCAAAGCAATCAAGAAACTCCAGAGAGAGCAGCAGCATCAATTCTAGAAGGAAAATATTTGCTTATGTGTGAGTTCAGCTATCAGAACTTAAAATCAAACTAATTTAGTAAATGTCATTTTTATGTGCTTGGCACACTGTAAAATAAAGGAGAAAAGTCTCACTATACATGAAACTTAAAGTTGACTCAATCACCTTTGTTTCTTTGTTTTAACCTTTAGGCTGTATATAAATTAGTCATGTAACAACCAAGCTGAAAATGTGACTCAGCCTATGCTAACATCTGCCTTAAACAATTTTGCCATTTCGGTTGTAAATGGAAGTCTGAGTGAGATACATTCAAGTACATTATTGGGTTTTTTTTTTTTTTATTACCAGAAAATCCTTGCTGAGAATCATGTTAAGACACATCGGTGCTGTTCCACAGAAGTTCTATTTGTACTGGCAAATTCCTTATTAAAAACAGAATAGATTCCTCTATTAAGGTACCTGTGTTTGGTGGCTAAGGGTGTTTTACAGGCTTGGCAGAAGGAAACCAAATTTGCAAGAAAGAAGGTTTAAAGTCATCTCACTCATTGACTGACCAATAAGATCCAACAATAAACTCTAGGCAGAGCTATGAATGAGTACTGGCAATGTGTTAAGGTCCAAGCAAGAACAATCAACACAGAGCAGCATTTCTTTAACAACCCGTTGAACATAACACCAATCAAAATGTTCTGTGTTGAGGTTACTTTTGCAGTCATGGAAATTTGCCTTTAAAGACCCAAATAATTTCTGATTCCTTTTTTTGAACTGCTTTCTTTTCACCATTTGTTCTGCTGGATGATTCAACTTACTGATCTATATAGCATTATGATATTCACCTCTTTCCTCTCCCCACCTTTTTGTTGGAGTTTGGAGTGACATCCATTATCTGGCTTCCTGGGGCTTGTTTGGGAATCACTTTCCCATTCATTCTCAGTTTGAAATGTGATTTCTTGGCATTGCTAGTGCAAATCCACAGCTTTGGTGAAATCAAAAGGTTCATTTGAGGGATCACTCTGATCACTAACAGCCAACCTAATGGTAGTGAGTGCTTAGAGTCAGGATTCCAATAGACCCCAGAAACTTAGTTGCTATTTAAGAGAGAACATCTTCATGTTTCCCAGCTGTCCCAGCCCTTGGCAATTCCAAACTCATGGGGTTTCTTTCAAGAAGCACCTGTTTGCATTGTAGCCTGAATTTACAGCAAATTATTTCTACACAGTTGGAAATAACAACAAATTGGCTCTTTTACCAGGCACGCTGGACGGGCGCATTTGGGTTTTGTAGATGTTTGTGTGTTCTTGTAGTGTGAAAATGCCTTTATTTAAAACAAATACATTTTCTAGCTCATTATCCCACAGTGTGAAGCCCAATTCTGTTAAAAATAATTACAATGGCTGAATTATTTTACTGAGAAAAACAGGTATCCACATGCCACTCTGAATCCAAACTTTTGTTTCCAACAGGCTTTTGATGCATCATCTCAGGGTATTGTGGCTTGAAGATTTAAGAAATATTTCTCCGAGGTTATTGTTACCAATATTTTTACTGATCTGGTGATGAAATAGCCTTGCACGTACTTGCAATAAGTATATTTCACATTCCTCTTAGATTACATGGAAAGGAAGAGAGCTTCTTAATTCTAATTTTCTTTTTTTCTTAAAATTATTGAAGCTCATTAGGTACTGTAGTCCTGTTGAAAGGAAAATAAAGAGTTGATTTTATGACTGGCTATGTATATTAAAATGTCTAATTTGCTTGGGGAAAATGAAGCAAATTCCTCAGTAAAAATCTGAGGAAGTTAGAACCAAGATGCAAAAATTCCAATTCTCCACAAAGCCTGAGATCTTCAGGCCAGCTTCAAACTGGCCAGCTTCTAAACTCTTTGTCCATATTTATTATTTTCAGTGCTACCTAAGGCACATTTGTATGGTTTATTCTTTCCTCCTTCTTTAATTTGAAGGGAATTAGTTCTGGGTATATGAGGGAGATGGTGAGGAAGAAAGAATTGAATGCTCTGTTCACCAGAAATTATTTTGAGTGTCTGAACCTTCATGTTATTCGAGCAATTAGAGTTGATCATTAATTCTCAATACGCTTTCTAAGGTTAAAGCAGTCATGTTATCCAGGGAGACTGGAAAATTCCTCCAGGCTAATACAATTTTTGCAGTAACTGTTTTGGTATGTGACAAAATTTAGACTATGACTGCATTGGCTTTCTAAAAAGGACACAGGACAGAGAGAAGTTCTAGTCCACATAGGTACATTTTCCTAGCCCTTAAAGCTGCTCCTTGAATTGTATTGTGAGAAGTTGGGAAATGCTGCGTTCCCTATCTTCCTATTCATGATTTACACTGCACTTTAATATATTAAAAATTCTTAAAAAGTTCTGCATTGAAGTAACTTGTTTAACTTTATTTAACTCAAATTTCCCACACTTAAATGATCACGGTGCTCTTTATATATGCAACATTTATTAAGATTCTACCATTCCACAGGAAGAATGCTATTTTCTGCATAAAGAGCTTTCCAAGAAGGATTTCCAGAATAGTCTTCTAATGTATGGGTTATGGTTGGTAAGAAATATTAGATGCACTGATATTGCCAAAATATTCTAAAACCATGAAAGACGTGTGAAGGCCCAGGATATAAGGAAGATATAGCAGTGAATATAAGAAACATGTAGTTCAGTCTTAAATCAGGTTTAGGCTTTTCTGGAAGAGCTATCAATCAAATTTATTTTAAAATGCTTACAATTTGTTCTCAAGAATAAAAACTGATGTTTACAGAAACTATTATACATGTGCAACATGGCTAAAGAGTAAGAGACTGGTTATATGTTGATGGAAGTTCAATTTTAGAATTAGTCCAAAATTTTTATTGTAAAACATATACATTATTTTTTAAAGTCTGTGTAATAGAAATGTTTGCATTTTCTCTCCACTCCCAAGTCCCTGCCCTTTTGCATATTTAAAAGGCAGTTCTAGATCATCCCTTATGTGCATGGTAGTATGGTCAGAGTGGTTAGGAGATACGAAGAAATAGAAGGCATGATTATCGCCCTCGAGCAGTCATTCAGATAAGACTCCAGGTGGGATTCTTATAGTGATAGATGAGTAGGCTGGTTACATAGAGCAAGGAGGAGCAGTGCATTCTGGGTGGAAGGTTCAACTGAACAAAAAGTAGAAGAAGAAATTAGCCTGGCCTCGTCACATGGTTAGCTAGCAGGAAGGAACTGAAATAGCTCAGGTTGCCTTGCCTTACCAGTTCTCAGCTGGATGGTGATTGGCTTAGAGGAGGATTGCCTCTATCAGCATCCTCGGTCCCCCACTTTTTTTCCCCAGGTTAGAAAAGTTTAAGCATAAGAATTTTGTTTATGTCTTTGAAAAAACCATTATTTATAAAACTGGACTGACATAGGGGAAAACTCAACAAGAAATCTGAAACCTGTTCCTCTGATGTATATGAGGACAACTTTATGCAAGATGATTGATAAAAGCATTTTCTAGTGGGGTCATGGTTATGTTAATGCAAAATCTTTTTCAAATGGTGTTTGTGCGCTCTACAAGGGGATTATGCTTCTACATACTGAAGGAAGGAATATATACTAGACCATGGCTAGAAACCTACATAGACTTAGAAATCAGGTTCTTACTGGAAAGCTGATAACATTTTCCCAGACTTGGAAAGGTGAGGAAGAAAAAGCATATTTTCCGCTTTTCTAAGTAAATAAAGCCAGTCCTTTAATTCACTTTTGGACAATTCAGCTGGTATGGGGAAAGGTATCAGTTTTGATAGCTTTGATCACTTCCCGCCTTCCTCTTCCAGGGTGGAAAAGGAACACAATCAGGTATTTTGTAGTGACCATTAGACTTGAAAGATAAGAAAAACTGCATATTAAGAAATATTACTTCTGGTGAAAGAGTAACAAAACACTGCACTATGACTCTGCTATGTACAATCCTTGTTTATAATATATTTGATAATTAGGGATTTTTACCATAGACTAGTTAGTTAACCAATTAACTGGCAATTTCTCTTCAAGAATTAAGTAGGGCTTTGCAGTCCAAAGATAGAAAAGCCCCAAGAACAGGAAATGAATCATTTAATTTCCATTGGAATTAGAAAGGCTTTGAACATTTTTCTGGTTGTCTTCTGGGATTTTGATAGGTCTTTTCAAACATTATCCAATTCTTGTTTTGCTGCCGTGCCTGCATTAGTCTCTGATTATAGCAATGTAAGTGCTGTTTAAATTAGGCAAGAAAGTTTTGTTTAATGTTAAAACTATCATGTCTCTTCTTGTAAGTATAGAGCCAGTACTTTAAAATCTAGCTGATACAAGATGTATGACAGTGTAATTATTCAAAGGGAATTTTAAATTGGTATGTAGGTACATTTAAAACACAGACCTGAAAAATTGCCGTTCAAAAATACATTGCCCAGAAGCATGAAATTCTATGTTGTCACTTTACCAAGATATCTAAAGCTCATACAACAAAAATACAAGGATAAATAGGAATATTAACAGTTTAGTTGTTTTAACTAGAGTCATCGAACTGCCTTACTCTGTATATTATAAAAGCTAAGACTCATTTTAAGACATAAAATGTGTAAGCAAGCATATGTATTTATAGTCAGTATCAGTGGCAGGGTGTATTTAAAAATTAGCCTAAATGCCTGAAGTAATTTGTCTCTAGAGTCAAGTTTGTAGCCCGAGTGGCACAGAAACTTGGGTGTAGTCACTGGGGCAAGGAGGCAACTGAGCAGCCTCTAAAGTATGGCTTGACACCTAAAAATTGACCAGTGATTGACTGAAGAAGGCTTTGACTCATTTCTTGCCCTTGAGGTGCCAATTACAAAGCACCCTAGATATTATGACACAGAAGAAAGCATAGGGCACTATCATAATTCCTTGGTCAACCAGCTCAGGCTTGAGGGTTCAGCTGAAACTCCATAGAGAATGATGTCACTCCTTGAAGTAGAAATACATAACAGGGTGATTATTCTCTAAGTGCAAAACAACTAAATGCCAGTTACTTCAAGTGTTCATAAAGGACAAGGTATTTTGTAGCACAATAATATAAAACTTTATATGTGTATAACACATCTAGTTTAATCATGGTTCTACAAGCATTATATCATACTAGTGGGATGTTATCTATCTTACTATTTCCCAGTCCTCTCTTTTTCAGACACATGGTAGGATTATACTTACCTAATCCCTTGAACTAAGTGTAATCATGCGATTTGCCTTGACCACAGAAATGTGAACAGAAGTGATGTATGTCACCTCTGGGCTGATGTTTTAAAATTCTTTTCTCAAGTCACTGTGTCTTTTTCCCTGTTGTGATGATCCAGGAAGGCTATGTCTAGGTGAAATTCTCCTCAATTGTGTCTTGAGAGACTATGAGAAGCAGAGTCACTCTGTCAACCTGTAATGAATGTATAAGTTGAGTAAGAAATACATTTTTGCTGTCTTAAACCACTGATTTTTTTCAACAGTATAATCTTATCTATTCTGGCTGATACAAATACTCATTCATAATTGCCCCAATAAACTGTGATGATACCTATAAAGGAAATCAATGCTGAATAAAATGAAGAAGCTTCTAATTTGTTGTGTGTGTGCCTGGCATCTAGTATGGTGGTTCAAAGACCTTTTTTGGGTTTCTTTTTTTCCTAATTATTGACTGCCAAAAAGCTGAGTTTTGGCTCAGTGATCTGTTTCTGTAAAAGGAATAGCCATTATCTGCAGATAAAATCAAAATGACTCAGAATCACAAGAGGCATTTAAGTAATAATAATTCAAGTCCACATGTTATTTGTCCTAGAATGAGATGACCATAATTCCAAACACATTTCAACAGACCTAAGGTTACCTTTTAAGTTATAGTTTAATTCAATAACCAATTTATATCAGTATTTTCACTCTCTAGATGAGTACAACACACAGGTTGATTTTCCTATCATGGTTCATGACAGCACTGCCTTCCCAGTCACTAGGCCTAGTTCTCTCCATCACTCCTCAAGGTATAGGTGATGGCCAAGGCTTGATGTGTCCTGCTCCAGGGTCCCTCTCATTTCCAACCTGCTCTTCCCACTGCACTGCTAAAGCTCGGCTCACGCTCTATACATCACTTTCTGCATTACTCTGACCTTAAGCCTCCAATTTCACGGACTCTGATTTATATTGCATATTGCTATCAGCTTATTTTCTAAATCAGATCTGGATTTTCAGTTAAAAGTGAGAAACTAGGCTTCATATTCTGATAAATTTTTAACATCTCACTTATTATCACTTTCTGGGCTCATTCTCCCCTTATCTGTTGGCATTAATTTTTGAGCTTCTTGTTCTCATCACATAGATGAGTTCAGTTAAAAAGTTAAGTTTATATAGGAAGACATTTATTACACTGCACTGTAAGAGAGTTTTTCTTTCTTTATTGTACCGATGTACCATAAAACAAAAAGGATAGCCTAAAATTTAGGTGAGATTACATTTGTTTGTCTTTTTGTTGAAAAACAAACAAAACTCAAAAAAAGTATTGTCTTCTTTGTTCCCACAGAATAAAGGAATTCCAGGATATCTAAGTTTACTTCTAAGTTCACCCACTGTTTTGTCCTTAAAGGTAGAAACTGTTACTATTAACTAGTATATTTAGTAGATCAACAAAATTAATAGTTTTAGAATTGATTAGCTGAATGAATTATCATAATGCCTAATATTGGGTATGTGAGAGACTTGGGTTATTTGATACATTTGCTGACGTTGTGAGGTATCTTTAGTAAGAGGGAACAAATATCTTCAATTGAAAAAGAACAATAGCCCCAACTGGACTGAGCTAGTCATTTCAGCACTGAACCTCATCTGTAAATTTAGTGGAGAGTTGGACCAAAATTTTTTGTAGAATAACTTCTTCCAAAATGGTGAAGCCCAGCAGTCTCTCTATTACCGCTGAACAAAAAACATGGAAGAAATAGAACAAAAATAAGACAATGGAAAAGGCATTTTAAACAACTATAATAGAGCTACTAAATTGCTCAATATGTACCATAAATCCAGCATTTGCAGAATATGCAAAATCCACTTTAAGTGAGTCTCTGATCTATACTTGTTTGTGATCAGACAATACAAACAAGGATTATACAAACAGAATACAGTTGTTTGGGGGGGTGTTAGGAAAAGTATTTTAGAAAAGGTGAGATTGAACTAGTCTTTGGCTTGAAAATGAAACAGCCACAAAAAAATACTATGGGCAGGAATGAAGGTAAAAGGGAGAAGTGTCTGGTTGAAATTCATGTTGTTAAGAGAAGGTGATTGAGGTGGGGTTGGGTAGCTAGGTTAAACTAGAATTGAAGAGCCTTAAATAGCAAAGATATTTGAACTCCATACTCAGGGACAATGCTTCCCTGCTGGGACCAGAAGTGAGAGGGGATATCCAAACATCTAAAAGAGCTTTTCAGATGTCACTTTCCTACTCCACTCTGTCATGTCCCATCCCCAAGGTGCAGAGTGTTCCTGCTGGAGTGAGCTGTTGTTACTCATAGAGTGCCTAAATTAATTTTGGCAAGAACAAATAATTGAAAAGCACTGCTGTAGGCAATTAGGAGCATTGGAAGTTCATGAGTAGAGGAGTTTATGCCAAATAGTTAATCAGACAATGGGCTTTACACAGTGTCCCAAATCCCTCTTGGACATCTCTCTGACATCACTAAAGAAAAATTTGACAGATGGAACTAATAGAGACCCTGTTTGTCTCTTTGTTTACTATTCTTGAAATCATCCCAATTTCCCCATAGAACTGATATTTACAGGTGTTTTTTTTTTTTTAATAAACAGAAATGGACCCTCCCTGTCATAAAGCTTGAAACTTACATTTGTCTTATCTGAATTCCTTTCTCAGCAAATCTACCTTTAGCTCCCCCCCCCAGCCCCCCAGATAGTATCAAATTCACCACATCACCACATCTGGACAAGGAGACACCAGACCCCCTCATCACCATGATTGCCTGACAATCTGCTGCCTGTTGGCCCACTCTCCTTCCCTACTCCTCCCTGGTAACATTTCTTTCCTGTTATATAAACCCTTAATTTTAGTCAGCTAGGGAGATGGATTTGAGACTTATCTCTTGTCTCCACTGCAGCACTGAATAAAGTCTTCTTCCCTGGTAATATTACTCTCAGCAATTGACCTAGGCCAAACCCCTGGTGTTTCAGCGACGTTATGATATATTATGAAGTTATAACCAACATAAGAAATGTTTGAAATATTTTCCCCCACCAGGCACCAAAACAACAATAATGAAAATATTTCCCTGAATTTCAAAGAGGAAATATGGACGTGTAATATTCATGCATATTATAAATTCTGAGATTATTTTTACCTTTTTAATACACAGTTAAGTTTTTGTACACTTTAAAGATAAATTGTTCTGAGTAAAATGTCAAAAATAAGCTCTGTCTTGGGGTGGAGGTCGTATGGCCAATTTACAACTCTCTTTTAAAAACAAATGAAGAAGTGTTTTTCTCCATCTGTTCTTAGTCTGCACCTGAAGTCCGGATCCGAATCTGAAGCCTGCCAGCATTTACATGCTGATTAATCCTATAAAATTTGATAGAGTCATTCCACTACAACACCTGGAATAATTGCATAGTTGCTGGCAAAAGAGAGCAGAAGGTACTGTTAAGTCTGCCAATCATGGTATAGTTAATGGCTCCCCAGAAATTGCAGTAAATACTAGCATTCTGACCTTTTAGTTTATTCATGACCCATTTTCTTTGTATTTTTCTTCCTTTGATTTGATTGTTTGTTGCTACATTTAACAACAACAAAAAGAAGCAAGCCACCCACATTAAACTCCTCCCTTCCATTAAAATTATACATTAATAATAACAAAGGCTAAGAGAATAGCGAAGCCACTGAATCCCAAAGCATATCAGCAAATGTAGAATGAGGCTTTTTTATCAACAAGTTAGGTCTGCTGGCATCCTGGCATTGAGCTGGACTCCAGCCATGGTGCACCCCAGTTGGGGAACAATTCTTTATGGTACATTATGCTAACTTGTAATTCTAGAGCTCCTTTTGATGTGTCTATATTTTAGATGGTACCTTAGTTCTCATATCAATTCTGAAAGCCAAGACAAAAAGAAAGGAACACAGGAGTTTGAGCTTCCCATTTTGTCAATAGAAAACCAAGACATAAAATAAATACTTTTATATATCTGGTTGAATATGCAAATGATAACCTATAGAAAAAAATGCACTTGTCTATAGAAATTAGTGGCAGTATGGAAAGTGTATGTATGTCCTCTAGAACAGCAGACCTTGGAAAAGTTACTTAAGCTTGAAGATCCTTAAGTTTCTCATTTATAAGGAAAGAATAATGAGGTGTTTACATTTGTATTCAGTATACATTAGTCTTCTCACTATAAAATTTGCTCAGTTGTTACATTTTTCTAAATTTATAAGCTATGTGTTGTACAATATGTGTTATATATGAAGTGCTAATAATTTATTAACACCCATGCAAACAGAATTGGACTTTTAATAAAACATAATTTTGGGGGAAAAATTAGCAAATGGAATAATTGGGCCATTTATAAGGAGGAGAGATACCTAAAATTACTTTCTAGTAAAATATTATAAGTAAATAAAATAAATTAGAATGAATAAAGGCAAAAATTTCACTGGACTGAAATCTGAATTCTCTTAATAATAGTATTTATTATGTTCCTTGTGATTATAAAAAAATATTCATTATATAAATTATGTTTAAATATAGAAGTTTAGAAAAGGAATTGCAATTACACATGATAGACTGAAGATATTCTTTTCCCTCAAAATAAGTTGCTCAACATATCAATAAACACATTTTTAAAAAGATAAACCCCAAAGACACACAGCAGGTATAGGAGATGACAGTAGATGTCAATAAAATTTTGGAAGATAGGAAGCAGAAGGACTGGTGCTAAATAACTTAGAAGGGGGAAAATCTACTTACTTAAAAGGGGGTGTGAAGGAGGATTTAAACACCACTTAACAATTTTGAGCTTCCAAATTCAGGATCACAGGCACATGAAATGTTTGACAGTCTGGGGCAGGATGGGCTAAAAATGGGAGGATGCTTTGAATCTACACAGTAGGCACTTAGTTCCTCAGATTATCTTACTCCAGGAGATGTCACCTTTTATGAAAAGGGACTGTGGATCCAGGGTAATGCTGAGACACCAAGTATATTGAGGGATGCCTAGTACTACTTTTCAGGTTATATGTAGAAGTTCTTTCCAGGAGTAACTTTTTTGGCATATTGTCCTATTCCTGTCTTACATTTTCCCATGGAGAAGGAGACAATTACCTGATCATTGAGTTATAAATACTGAATCTGTTTCATGACCAGGACAATGTAATTCATCAGGTTTTTTGCTTGTTTTTAGTTTTGTTTTTTTTGCCATCTCCAGTGTGAGGCAGTGATCAGGGGTTAGTGAGTTGGCTTTATACACCGGAAAGTTCCCTTAGGTATGCTGACCAAGGTCTAGACAAAGTTGTGGAACTTGAATATTATTCCATTTGACCTTTAAACCTAAGCCACATTCTTCTAACCAAATCAGTGAGAAAGATGATAGTTGGACTTCCATCTCTCAGATGGCTTAAAACTTGAGCAGTCAAAAAATATGTTCTTAATTGATTCCCTAAATATCAAACAATTTGCATCTTGAACAAAAACATTCATAATCATCTTTCTTCACTTGATTTCTAGTATATTAGCTGCTGACATTGTGTGCTACACACTAAATATGGGTTACCACCTCTCTGGGGAACTGACAAAGAAAAAAAACCACTGGACTTACTGGCATTTGAGAGTCTCCTAAAGGAATGGCCAGATTCCTTCCTGTTCACCAGTGGTAATGCCCACTGGTCAATAAAACTCTCCAAACTAAAAGAGTTTCTAACCATCATTTTAGTGCCTTACTCTTAAATATAAATGCACAGTCAAGGACCTTAGACTTCTAAGGGAAGGCTCTAATATAAAAGACAAGAATAAAAAGAATAAAAGAAAAAGTTTCAGAGAAAAAGATCCAAGACAAAGAAAACATTACCCTTCATATTTAATATCTTCAAAGACAAAAGAAATTCTTCAATGTGAATAGGACTCTATGAAAAGGTAATATTAAGAAATAATACATAGATCTTAGAAACTGAAAATATGACAGCATATTAGCTTTCTATAGCTGCTGTAACAAGTTACCACAAATTTAGTGCCTTAAAACAATACAAATTTATATCCAGAAGTCCAAAATGGGTCTTAGTAGGATACAATCAAGGTATCAGCAGGACTTAATTTGTTTTCTTGCCTTTTCCAGTTTCTAGATACTGACTGCATTCCTTGGCTTGTGGTCCCCTCTGTCTTCAAATCTAGCAATGATATATTGAACCTTTATCACATTGCATGACTCTGACTCTAACCCTCCTGCCTCTCTCTTCCACATTTTAAGACCTGTTGTAATTACATTGGGTTCAGCTGGATAGTCCAACTTATCTTAAAGTTGACTAATTAGCCACCTTAATTTCATCTGTAAGTTTAGTTCCTTGCCATGTAACACAACATATTCACAGATTCTGGGGATTAGCATTTGGGTATCTTTGTGGTTGGTGGAGGTGGGGTGGTGGTTGAAGGGGATTCTTCTGCCTATAACAGAACAAAAATTAAACAATGTAACTGAAGGACCGAGATAAAACTGTAGAAATAACCCAGTCAGTAACTCAGAAAAACAGAGATGGAAAACAGAAGAGAAAAAAGTAAAGATGTGAAAACAATTCTAAATAATAGGAATTCCGGAAAGAAAATACAGATAAAAGGGATAGGATTATATTATTTTTAAAAAAAGGAAAAAGAAAAAAGTCCCAGAATAAAAAGACTTGAATTTTTGATTAACAGAAATTCTAGAAAGCAAATACAGAAGGAATTTATAGAAAATATAAAAGGATAATAAAAGAAAATTACTCCAAATATAAAGTCTTGAATTTCCAGATGGAAAGTGTGCACCAAGATTTCAGCAGAATGTTTACAAAATAAATCATATCATATCATTTCAAAATAGTAGGGATTTTTTTTAAATATGAAAAGTTACAAGAAAAGAAAGAATCATATACAAATTGACTTTCTTTAAGGACACTGACATTTTCTACAATGTTGAGAATTCAAAGAAAAGTAAGCAAGTCTTTCCAAATTCTGAGAGAAAATAAATCTATTCTTGAATTCTGATCTGGGGTAAATTGTTAATTAAGTGGAAGAGCTATATATATATATATATATATATATATATATATATATATATTTAAATCTTTTGTACTCCCTCTTTCAGGAAATAAAGGGTATGAAAACATGGCAATGAATCAAGAAAAGGAGATACAATTAATTCAATAAGAGAATGTGGTAAAGGGAAGTTAGACGTAAATGGTACTGGAAAATTCCATGCTAACTGCTGTAAAGCATGTCTAGGCTATAAGGCTGAATGAAGTAGAAGCACAGAGAACTTTAGCAGAGATATCTCCAATAAATTTTTGTTTTTCAAAAGGAAGAAGAAAAATTACCTAATATATTTCATTTTAATGAGAAGAATTTTATACTTCCGTCAAAAAATTGGGACCTAAATTTAGATAATCACTTTAAAAATCAAGGAAATGAAACAATAAGGCAATTACAACTCAAATAAAGGCAAAAAGCTACAAAAGAAAATAATACTCCATACAACTCAGTTCTTAATAGTATGTTTTTTTTATAGTGAAAACATTAAATACTAATGTAGATAAATTCTTATTATAAATTTATTTGAGAAAGATGGGAGATATATGTATATATATGGTTTATGACAGTTAAATCTTCATTTTTTATAATAGGAAGTCAAAAGAAAATGTTAAAAATAGATATTTGAAGAATTTTCAATATAACTTTATTGTTTTGAAATGAAGATAAAGAAACCGTTAAAAGAGGAATTGGGAATTTGTAGTGTTAAGGAAAATTATAGTTTTTAAAAACTATTTACAAGTAACACTTTTCAATAATGAAAATTAATTTGCCTTTTTCATCTGTATCATCTCTTAACTCTCTCCCTCTTATTCACTATACTCCAGCCGTACTCACCTCCCTCTTGCTGTTTGGAAATGCTAAGTTTCCATCCAAGGGGACTTAGATTTTACATATACTCTTCTTTTTATCAGGAATAAATGTCTTCAAAATGTTTCAAGTATCCTTTATTTTTAGCATTTATCTCTCAACTCATGTATCACTTCTTTAAAAAGGTGTGATGGAGTAAAGATTGTTGAAATATTTGATAATCCTTTCATCAAGAGGTAGAGTTTATTTTCCCCTCCCATGAATCTGAGTTTGTTGTGACTACTTGCTCAATAGAAGATGTCAGAAGTGATACTATACTAGTTCCAGGTGCAAGTTTTAAGAGAACTGGAAGCCTCTACCTTGGTGTCTTGGAACCCTAAACTGTCATATAAAAGTCTCCCTACCCTGACGTTGCTGTGCCGTGCAAGGCCCAAGACCAACAAACAGTGTGTAAGTACTGCCTTGCTTGAACTCACTTTCTGCAAGGGCAATTGAGGGCTCTCTTCAGACAGAGGCTAGCAAGTCTCTAAATACTGAATTTGATCCCTTATGCGAGATCCCTCTTGTGTGAGCCCTCATCATAGTCCTTCCCTCCTTAACCCTCTCACATCCTCCTAGATTATACCAACTCTATTTCTCTATTTCCTGACCAACTGGAGTCTTTGCTCTTTTCTGACTGGGAGATTGGTTACAGTACAATCCCCCCATCCCCCATACCAACATCTGCACATTCTAAAGTTCTGCACTTGGCTCTGTGGAATCCAAGTATATAGGAAAAGTTGACCTTCCATATATGTGAATTTATATCCCATGAATACTGTATTTTTGATCATAGTTTGGTTGAAAAGAAGTCTGAGTATAAGTGAACTATGCATTTTAAACCACTGTTGTTCAAGGGCCAACTGTACATTCTTTCCAAGCATTGTGATATAGTCTGGATATTTGTCCCTGCCCAAACTCTGGATATTTGTCCCTGCCCAAACTACATGTTGAATCACAATCCCCAATGCCAAAGGCGGGGCCTGGTGAGAAGTGTTTGGATCATAGGGGCAGATCCCTCATGGCTTGGTGCTGTTTTTGCAATTGTGAATACTCACGAGATTTGGTTGTTTAAGTGTGTGGCATCTCACCCCACTGTCTCTTGCTCTTACTCCCATTATTGCCATGTGATGTTCCTCCTCCCACTTTCCCTTACACCATGATTGGAAGCTTCCTGAGGCCTCACCAGGCAAATGCCACTATGCTCCCTGTACAATCTGCATAACTGTGAGCCAATTAAATCTTTTTTCTTATAAACTAGTTTCAGGTATTTAGAGCAGTGGAAGAACAGCCTAACACAGAAAACTGGTACTAAAGAGAGGGGTACTGCTATAAAGATACTTGAAAATGTGAAAGCAACTGGGTAATGCACAGAGGTTGACAGAGTTTGGAGGGCTCAGTAGAAAGAAAAAGAGGGAAATTTTGGTATTTCTTAGAGACTAATTAAATGGTTATGACTGAAATACTTATAGTGATATGGATAGTGAAGACTAGGCTGACAAAGTCTCAGATGGAAATGAGGATCTTATTGTATACTGGAGTAAATGTTATGCATGTTATATCTTAGCAAAGAGCTTGGCTGGATTGTGTTCATGTTCTAGGGATCTGTGGAAGTTTAAACTTGAATGTGATGACCTGGGATATCTGGCAGAAGAAATTTCTAAGTAGCAAATTGCTCAAGCGTGGCCTGGCTGCTTCTCACAGCCTACAGTCAGATGCAGGGGCAAAGAAATGACTTAAAGTTGGAACTTATATTTAAAAGAGAAGCAGAGTATAAAAGTTTGCAAAACTTGCAGCCTGGCCACGTGGCAGAGAAAGAAAAAGGGTTTTGGGGAGAGGAAGTCAAGCAGGTTGTGGAGCAATCACTTGCTAGAGAAACTTGTGTAACTAAAAAGGGGCCAAGTGCTGCTAGCTAAGACAATGGGAAATAGAACTCGAAGACATTTCAGAGATCTCCTGGGCAGCCCCTCCATCACAGACCCAGAGGTCAGGGAGGAAATAATAGTTTCATGGGCCAGGCCTGGGGCTCTGCTGTCCTGTGAAGCTTCAGGGGATTGCTACTCACATCCAGGCTATTCTGGCTCCAGCCTCAGCTCGAAGGAGCTCAGATACAGCCAAGGCTATCACTTTGGAGAACAGAAATCATAAGCCTTGATGGCTTCCACATGATGTTAAGCCTGTAGGTGCACAGAATGCAAAAATGAAGAATGCTTAGCATCCTAGGCTTCAGAATATTACGAGAAAGCCTGGGTGCTCAGGCAGAAGCCTACTACATGGATGGAGCCTTCACAAAGAACCTCTACCACGGCAGTGGCAAGGGCAAATGTGAAATTGGAGCCCCCACAGAGTCCCCAATGGGGTACTTCCTATGGAAGCTATAAGAAGGGGTCCACCATCCTCCAGTCCCCAGCATCATAGATCCACCATCAGCTTGCACTCTGCACCTAGAAAAGCCACAGGCGTTAAACTCCAACCCATGAGAGCAGCCCTGGAGGCTGAACCTGCAAAGCCGCAGTGCAGAGCTGCTTAAGGCCTTAGGAGCCTATTCCTTGTACTAATGTGCCCTAGATATGGGACATGGAATTAAAGGACATTATTTTGGAGGTTTAAATTTTAATGACTGCTCTGCTGGAATTTGAACTTTCATGGGTCCTGTAGCCCCTTTCTTTTGGTTAGTCCCTCCCTTTTGGAATGGCAATGTTTATGCAATGTTCATACCTTCACTGTTTCTTGGAAGTAAATAACTTGTTTTTGATTTTATAGGCTCATAAGTAGAGACTTGCCTTATCTCAGATAAGATTTTGGACTTTTACCACTGGAGTGAGATAGGACTTTGGGGGATTGTCAAGAAGGCATGATTGTATTTTGCAATGTGAGAAGAATATGAGATTTGGGAGGGACTGGGGTGGAATGATATAGTCCACCCAAATCTTATGTTGAATTGTAAACCCCAATGCTGGAGGTAGGGTCTGGTGGAAGGTGTTTTGGTTATGGGAGTGGATATCTCATGGCTTGGTGTTGTCTTTACAGTAGGACCTGAGTTCTTGTGTGATCTGGTTGTTTAAAAGTGTGTGGCACCTGTCCCTCCACCTCTCTCTTTCTTCCTCCTGCTTTCACCATGTGATGTGTCTCCTCCCTCTTCACCTTCTGCAGTGACTGTAAGCTTCGTTAGACTTCCCTAGAAGTTGAGCAGATGCCAGCACCATACTACCCGTAAAGCCTATAGAACTGTGATCCAATTAAACCTATTTTCTTTATAAATTACCCAGTCTCAGGTTTTTTAAAATATATTAATGCAAGAATAGCCTAATACACATTGATTCCAGAAAAACCTTAAGCCTATTTCCTTTATAGACTTAGACCTTTGCTTCTCAAACAATTCTCAAACAAAATTCTTCAAAATATAGAAATATAAGTAATTGTGCTATAAATTTGGTAAAAATTAGAAACTAAAAATTTGAGTTTTTACTTTTTATTTCAACCATAATAGATGATGGACATCTCTGACTCAATAGGCTGAGTGAGGAAAACCTACAAAAAAATTATCAGGCTGCAGGACTAGAATCTGAATAATGACATGGTGACCTCAAAGGCTTCATATAACCACTATGTTATGTGCTCCTCAAGAGTTTATCCTTGTTTAAATAAATCTACTTTTCTCTCAATCACAAAAAAGAAAGGAAAACTTTTTGGTTAAGTCCCTATAATGTGTTTGTGAAGTGGGGGCATTAGATTTAGATGTAGTTACATATTTCTATATTACTAGAAAAAAAAATGGGTTCCTATGCAAAGTTGATTGCTAATTTTAGCTCTTTCTAAGAATGAATAGAAAGTTTGTACTTGGCCTACTTCTTCTTTGAAGGCATTGATAAAAGATTTTACTTAATTATTAATTCTGTGGGATCGATCAGATCTAAAGTATTTGAATACAAAAGGGAAGATAAATTGAGACCAAATTCTGGGGTAGTATTTCAGCTCACTTGTTATAGAATTCTAAATGACTTTAAATTTGTTGATCACTAATGGAAGCTTCATGATTCTTCCTCTTTTTCAAGAGTGTCATATGTGTGGAAACTATGTTGACTTACTGACTCATACCCTAAAAGTTCCAAAAGAGTTAATTAACAGCTTCTAGAGGTATGTGCCTTATTAATTAAACACTCGCTTGTCAGAACATTCAAGAAAGTACTAATATGCAGGGCAACTAAGACCTACATCTCCTCAAACATTCTGAGACAGCAGGGATTCACCATGCCCTACTTCTTAGATGACTGCTTATTTTTGTCTGAGTCTCATCACTTCTTCTCTGCATTTAAACTCTTTCAGATGAAGTTTTTTGAAAGTTAAAGTGGAATGACCATACGAATTATTGTTAATAAATGTTAGTCATAGGTATGGAATGAGATAGAGAAATAAAGGAAGAAATCAGAGTGTGTGAGTTTCTCACAGGATGAACCTGCTAGCATTCATGATATCCTAAGCTTTAGAAATTTGATACTAAGAAAGTGGTTGGAAGATATAGAAAGATATATTATGTGACACTACAGATATTGAGTATTCTGATGTCCTAAACAAGTACATTAAAATTTATTGTTCAGCTTTCTAAGCATTAATTCTTTAAGAATCTGATTACTGGAGTAAAAGTTCAGAATTAGGTGTATCTGAATAAAGAAGACTCCTTGTTTGGGGAAATAAGGGGTTCCTACCATTCCATTTATCCCTTGAGGCAAAAATGTGTGCTAAAGACCAATTTTCTAGAATTTTACAACTGAAAATATCTTTCAACTGGAATCTTACTTAGAAAATAAGACACGTAACTAGACTAATAGGACAACAAGGGTCTTCAGAGGAGCAAATTGTTTAGCTCTCTTTGTTATGTGACAAGCAGACTGTCTTGCATTTTGCAGGTGATCAACAGTGTCAATACAGGTTAACTGAATAATAGGTTAACTTTCAGAGAAAGAAGAACTTGTGTTTAATACAATTATAGAGCCAGGTAAGAAAATTATTTGAGAAATGATCAATTTTGGGGAGCATTAATAATAACTCATTAATTTGGATAATCGATTTATCTAAGTACTCTGATTTTCAATTGTTAGGAATAGATGGTAATTAACTGGGAAAAAAACCCTTCATTTTCTGGATTTGCATGCCATCCTTCAAATATTTATTCATTTATCCATTCAGTATATATTTAGTTAGAATTTAATAGCTGCTAAGCAGGGGAAAAACATGTAGGAAAAGGAAACACTCTTTGCTGTTCCTCTAGAAAGGAACATCTAGTAGTCATAGAAGGCTTTG
This sequence comes from Saimiri boliviensis, assembly GCF_048565385.1. NCBI lineage: Eukaryota > Metazoa > Chordata > Mammalia > Primates > Cebidae > Saimiri > Saimiri boliviensis. The sequence goes on along the minus strand of NC_133450.1, from coordinate 53,093,433 downwards.
TAGAAGGAGGAATTTATGCTGTGAGAAAATAAAGATGACTTCAGCACTGCTAGAGAATAGGTGAATGGTCATATTATTATATATAGAGTAGAACAAGATGTTTGTGGGTGTAAGAAAATAAAGTATTTTTTCTCATTTGTTGAACCTCAGAAGCATTCAGAGGAAGAGGCCATGTAAACTAGTGCTTTTCAGACTTTTTTTGACCACAAAACACAAAGAAAAATATAGTTTGTATTGTGATGCATTGTATATGGACACAAATATCAAAGTGAAACTAATGTTACCAAATAGTACTTATCCTTACTACATGCAATATGCTATATTATTTTCTCTTCTTCTCTATTCTGCTCTAGTATGTATTAGCTATGATCTACTGGATGGATGCTGTGGCACAAGTTGTGAGCATGGTTCTGGCGCTTAGGGCAGACATGGTGTGGAGCACAGTGACTTATGAGTAATCAGAAGGCAAGTCACAAGGGTGGCCAATTATGAATACCCAGAGTCTCAAAGTTGATAATAATTTAATCATTATCTTTCCCTATGGCTCCTTTTCAAATAATACAGAGTCAGTTTTAGGATTCCAGGAGTTCCTTTTCTCTCTGGGCTCTCACCCTCTTCTCTCTTCTTCCCATATTTTCCTTATTTCTTTTTTTAATTGCATTTTAGGTTTTGGGGTACATGTGAAGAACATGCAAGAGTGTTGCATAGGTACACACATGGCAGTGTGATGTGCTGCCTTCCTCCCCATCACCTATATCTGGTATTTCTCCCCATGCTATCTCTCCCCAACTCCCCATCCCCCTTATTACCCCCCTACAGACCCCAGTGTGTGATGCTCCCCTCCCTGTGTCCATGTGTTCTCATTGTTCAACTCCCACCTATGAGTGAGAACATGTGGTGTTTGATTTTCTGTTCTTGTGTCAGTTTGCTGAGATGGTTTCCAGTTTCATCCATGTCCCTTCAAAGGACATAAACTCATCATTTTTGATGGCTGCATAGTATTTCATGGTGTATATGTGCCACATTTTCCCTGTCCAATCTATCATCAATGGGCATTTGAGTTGGTTCCAGGTCTTTGCTATTGTAAACAGTGCTGCAATGAACATTCGTGTGCATGTGTCCTTATAGTAGAATGATTTATAATCCTTTGGATATATACCCAGTAATGGGATTGCTGGGTCAAATGGAATTTCTATGTCTAGGTCCTCGAGGAATTGCCACACTGTCTTCCACAATGGTTGAACTAATTTACACTCCCACCAACAGTGTAAAAGTGTTTCTATTTCTCCACATCAGAGACAGCATCTGTTGTCTCCAGATTTTTTTAACGATCGCCATTCTAACTGGTGTGAGATGGTATCTCAATGTGGTTTTGATTTGCATTTCTCTAATGACCAGTGATGATGAACATTTTTTCATATGTTTGTTGGCCGCATGTATGTCTTCTTTATATCACTTTAACCTCCTTCTCGGTATCCTAGCTCCATCCTGAGAGGGTCGCGATCCATTCAGGAAGGGTGGCTACAGATCCTTACAATATATCCTCCTGTCCTTGTGGAAGTAGGGTTGGGCTTTTTAAGAGTTTTAGTCATGGAGAGGGCACAAAACAGACACACTTTTTGTTGTTAGCATTGTCCATGTCTTTTAATATAACTCTAATATATTACTATGTTAATGTAGTCTCCTTTTAATATAACTTTAATATATTTCTATGTTAACAATCTATCATTTTAGGGATATGTACTTCCCATTTCTGATGTCTTCTTTATGTGGAGTGGCTTGCATAGAGACAGTAACCTCTTTTTGTCACTTTACTCATTCCTCACCAGTGAGAAAAAAGAGAATTCTAATTGATGTGCCTGATAGCAGAACTGGGCATTCTGGCTAAGTCCCTTCCTCCTACATTTCTCTTAGGACGTCCATTCTTGTCTCACTCTGCATGTGGTAAAAGGGGAGCCTGTGATTCTGAGAGGTAGTTCAATTTGGTGAAATATTAAAACTTGTTACACTGGCTGAAAACATCAAGAGATTGACAAAGACTGGTATTTGGGGAGCAAAGTAGTACGCTGAGATTTAAATTTCTGGCAGGGCTTTGATCAAAAGGCTTGTCCACAGTGTCAGGGTCTACTTCTCATCACAAGGTTCCAAGAGGTCTCCAGTTAGCTTTAGCTTGTTAAAGATATAAGGTCTGACCATAGTTCTAGAATTCAGAGTCCAAAATTGTGGACTGACCTATAGAAATATGGTAGAATTTAATTAAAAAAAAAAGTCACAAGAAGAAGTAGAGCCTTTTTAGAAAAAATAAAAGCCATTTTCTAGGAACGAAGCAGGAAAACAATTCACTGACATTACTGTCCACCTACAGGCTATTTAAAAGGCTTGGAATGAGACACTGTCTCTAGGGATTATAAAGGAGAAGTGGTAGTGGTTTCCCAAGTGTGATTCAATCTTACTGTAGGAATTATAAGAGTGAAATATAAGCTGCAATGAGAGAAACATTTCTCTAGAGAAAGACTGAGATCTTTGGATGGACATAGATGAAGAAGAAAATGAAATATTGAAGGCTAATATTGACTACAGATTAGGCAACTGTATCTAACTGCCTGCAAAGAGATAATTGTCAAAAGGAGATATATTTTAGGAGTTACTAAAATTTAGTATGGTGATAGGGCCCAGAGACATCCAACAGAGGAAGATAAGCAAGATTTTAGAGAGAAGGCTAGAATAGATTCTATTAAAAGGAGCCAAAACTGTAAGAAATTCATTCGATACCATTGACAGACTCTGTAGTGAGAGCAGTTGGGGAACTGCCCTTGAAAGAATGGGCCAGCTAAACTAAATGGTACAAACATCTGGACAGAATTGAGAGGAGAAAACCAGAAAAATGTGCACTATTTTTGAATATATAGAGTACAGGTGGATGGCTTGGCCAGTGGATAATTTTGACAAACTCAGAATTATTGTTTTGTTTTTCTCATTACGGAAGAATCCTCCATACAAAGTTTTGAGGAATATATTAAAATAAAAACATAACTGGGTCACAAGGCAAAGAAAATAAAGGAAGTAAAGTTGACTTTCAGTTCCATTAAACCATTCTAGTCTGCATACATTCAGGAAGGAAAAGATCAAAGTAAATATTTTAAAATGTTAGAAACTCATCTGAGTCTCTTGAAGGGAACCACAAGATTAGACACAAGAGACATATTTCACTATTGCAAATAAAGAAGGCAGGAAAGCTGTTTAAAACTGGGAACATTCAGGGCTAAGGAAAGACAGCATCACAAAGGGCCTGCATCATGGATATTTGCCTGCCCTAGAGTCTTAGGGGTTCAAGCTTTTAAAAACCTCAGTAGCAGCTACAGTTCAAGAACCATCTCAGGTGTTTCCCCAAATTCAATTAGTGTGGGAATGAGGGACAGAACTTCTCTGTGAGACCTATTTAATTATCCTAATTCTAGCCTTCTCAATTTTGGTACTATTGAAATTTTGGGCAAAATAATTCCTTGTTGTGTGTGTGGAGTTGCTGTCCTGTGCATTGTAGGCAGTTTAGCAACATCTCTGCTTCTATGCCCTAGATTCCATTAGCATAACCTTTCCACCACAAGTTGTGAGAATAAACAGTGTCTCTAGACACTCAAATATTCGCTGTGGATAAAAATTGTTCTTGGTTAAGAACCACTGACCAAAGTAATTCCAAGACAAAAAGTAGTGGAAGAAGCCAGTGTGTGATGGAATGAAAATGTCTGCATAAAAGAAACTTTGGGTTTACAATGTAGAGTTTGCCTTAAATTTATCATTGGTGAACTAGAAACACAGAATCCAAAGGGGGAAAGAAATTTAAGAAGCTGAATATGCTGATTCAGAAAGAAAGACATCCAAAGTTAGACTTGAGAGCTAAGGCTACCAGTATTATAAACCTCTAAACTTTGCAGGAAGGCAATATTACTCCATACATCTTTCTAAGAGAGGTGAAAGCATACATAGGTGTCACCCTCAATTCCTCTCTCCCTGGTCCTCCAATGTGATAAATACAGAATGACAAAAATAGCCTCTTTGTCAGAGAGTTCTTCCATTGTGTTGAATTTCAAAAGTTATGGACTCTGAAATCTGCCATAAAAGACTGGTATTCTAGTTAAGCAGAAAGCAGGATTTTGAAATTCTACCTGGCATTCCTCAGATACTATGAAGTCTCTGCTATGATCTTTGAAAACACTTCAGGCTTTTGTCTAAGAATATAATTTTGCCTGGAATAACTGGTTAGGAAATGAGGATTACTTTATATTTTGAATTTAATGAAGATGGAGTCAGGGCTGTAATAGTTTTGTATGTCTTAGTAACCCCTTGGAATTTCAAAAAGTGAGGCTCATCAGACATTTTGGAATAAATTCAGATCCACAGGCTTTAAAGAAACTATATCTCATTCATTAGAAGACAAAAACTGCTGCACCTGCTGAAAAAATAAAACCCAACTCCATCAAGTCTTCTAATAGAGAAGCTCTGAGTTGTGACTGTGCAAAATAAGAAGTTGGACCTTAATTTATCTTGAAATATTAATATTTGTAATTTAACTTTAAATGGTAGGATAATTTTCATTTGGTCTTCAATTTTATTGGATTTAATTTGGGATACTTTAAAAGTGGGGCATGTAAGTGTTTTCAATTTCTTAATATCTTGGGAGATTAGTAATGGGAGAGAATTTATATTCAAATTTGAGGGCTCTTACTGCTGTCATTTTATTATTGGAGTACCTTTGAACTCATTGCAGAACCTCTGATGGCTGTTAATGTGGCAGGAAGTAATTTGAAATTAGAAATAAAATAGCAAGTGAAGGTTAGGATTTGAATAACAGAGTTTCAACTAGGAGTTTCAACTATCGCATGACTTTGATCCATTTCACAACATTTTGGAGGCAAAATCTATTTTTAGCTGATCCAAGAAATTCCTAAACGAGGCAATGATTGCTGCTGTAGAGTGGTCTTTTGAAAATAGAGTTGATCTGTCTTGATATTGTGTTGTGGAAAACACTTTCTCTGGAGGATAACTCCATTTCTAGTTTTTCACTGGCTTGACAGTTCCTCGAATGGCTTTAGAGAATGAAAGCCTGAGTAAGGTTGGGAGTGGGAACATTTGTTCTCTTTTTCTCACATTTCCTTCAATGTGGACGGACATCATTCAGTGCAGCACGCTCAGCTTCTCTTTTTCTGCTTCCTCCCAGCGTTGGTGGGCTGAATTCTAACTGATTTGGTGGAAGTAAGAGCTGTTCCAGCTCCGTGTCTTCCTCTCACCCTTTTCTCCTGAGCAAGCTACCTGCAGAAAGCTTGATTTCGAGTGTGATTCTTCGTGTTCTTCGTTTGTCAGCGTTAGCCTTCCCCAGGGAAGGCCTGAGGATGTTCGGATGTTCAGCACCGCCTGTCCAGTTTTGAGGTTTGATCATAATGTGGATAGTTAGCTCTGTTCTGTTTGTCTTCTGTCTCTTAAGTGATTCGGAAATCAGGAAGGGAGAAAAAGGTGCAATTTATAAGTCTTTTTAAACTCCGAAAGATCCCCCATTCATTAGGGAAGGAATGAAAGGGTAGACAGTAGAAAACTTTACCCTACTGCTAGAATGGAATCCATTTCTGAGTGTTTTGCTCCAGGTACTTTTTGGGTTTCTGAGCTGAGGTGGTCTACACAATGGTGGTCCACATAGGGTGGCCTCACTACCATGGCTGGCCACTGAGGATTTTAACTTGACTGGAGGTGACAAAATTTCCTTTTCCTTTTAAGTAAGCTAAGGAGAGCTTAGACCTTTCTTTTTTTCCACCAGAGCAACTTTTACTAAGGGGAGACGTTTCTGACCCTAGTAAAAAAAGACCTGATGTTTAGACAAAATTTAATTTGACTGCTACAGGTCCCTTTACTCACTTCATTCTTTTTCTTATAAGGAAATGTACTCTACAGAAAACAGCTGAAACCTTCAGTCCTTTAGATTTAGATTGGTACTGTTTCTTGACCCGGTGGGGTTTAAAAATCCTTATAAAACTAGCTTCTCTCTCTTCTGTTTTGTCAATTAATTTTTTTATTTATAATTGACATAAAATAATTGTATGTACATATAGATTACAATGTGATGTTTCAATCATGTATACACTGTATAATGATAAAATCCTGCTCCCCTGTCTTCTATAATTGGAATAAGTACAACTATGGAGACATGCACAGTACTGTACTCTAGGGAGATGGTTTTCCAATATCCTGTCAGTACAGGCATGATTCATACCACAGATAAAGATCATTCCTTCATACTAGGCTGCCTGCCCTTCATAAATAGTCTGCACACGTCTCCATGGTGCCAGTTTTCTGAGCTGTGTGTCCTGAAACAGCGGGCTACTTGAGTTTCCCATCTTCCTTTCCCCACTTAAGCCAAAAACCAGGCCAAATCACACCCTGAGGATAATGAGCAAACACCCAATTATGTCCTCTATGGCAGAGATTCTGCTGTTTAGAAGATGGAGGAAGCGCTTTGGCTCTGATCTGTTCCCTCTGGGAACTGTTCTGATTTTCTAGAGGATTGGAGAAACACTTCCCTATAGCAGTTATTTTAGAGAAGTTTTCTGGCTCACTATCTATTTCTTTCATCATACCATATTGTCTAGTAAAATCTGAACGCGCCTCTTTATATATTTCTCCTGCTGAGTGACATACACAGAGATGTTCACTGCAGTAGATCCCATCAATAGAGTAGTGTTAGGATATAAGCCTATGTTGTTTTAAAATGTTCACTATCAATATGATACTCTACAAGTATGTTAGATATACAGATCATAGTTTTAGAAGAAGGTCCCAAGTATACCAACTTTGCCTTTAGCCACCTGGTGACTTTGGGCAGTGACTAAACAACTTCAAGCTTCAGTTTCCCAATACGTTTTTAAAAAGGCAGTATATATATATATATATATATATATATATATATATATACTTGAATATGTGATGTTAAAGCAATATGATAGATGTAAAGTGATTGAAAAGTTGAAAGGATTTTCAGAATATTGGGCATATGAACTGTAGTATGACTGCAACTAGGGAAAAGTAAGTCCCTTGATAATGGGTGTTTTGTTAATGTGTGTTTTTTGAGTCTCTCATTGTATTGAGTGAGGCACTGGGGACACAGAAGTTACTCTAAAATACCTCTCGATTTATTATCACATTGTGAATAGCGAAAAGGATTATTTTTAGAATCAGCTTTCAACAGGATCCAGTATATCTTTCTGAAGATGGAGTGGCCTTGAGATAAAACTTTTTAAAAATGTTGCTAGTGAGTTAAAACAGTCAAAACCATGTGTTTATTTTGCTTAGTCTTTGATTCTTCACAGCTGGGCATTGCTTTGACTCTCCTTCCATGCAGGGAAAAGACCCATGGGGGCCTGTAATAGGCCTTTACCTAGACCAGTGTTTCTCAAGTTGTTAAAATGAAGATTCTAATTCAGTGGGTAAGGACGAGGGCTAAGATACTGCATTTCCAGCAAGCTTCCACGTGATGCTGAAGCTGTTAGGTTACAGATCTCCGTTTGAATAACAAGACAATGCTATGACAAGAAATAGGCAAAGAAGTTAGCTGTCTTTATAAGAAGGTCGTAAAAGGAGAAAGAAAAAGGGAAACTACTCTTTCACTGAAACCATACCTTGGAATTGATGAGTTTCCAGTAGGGGAAAACAGTGCTGTGTTTACACCCTAACACCTCTAACTTGAAAAGCATTATAGCTATGTTGAATACTTCATGAAATTCATAGGAAAACATATTCACTGATCATATTTCAAGAATACTTCATGAGATTCATGGAAAAACATTCACTGATTATATTTCAAGAATTCTTTGTAAAGCTTAACAGCTACAAAGAGTTAAACAAATATGATGCACATTATTTTGCCCATTGGTGTCAGTTAATTGGTATACAGGAAGAGTTACCCCTCAATATTATTATCATTGTTATAGTCAATATCTCCATCATGAAAAACATCTTTTTAGAATACATCATTAATAACTGGTTCCATTCTATATCCTGTCCAAAGTTTGTCAAATAGTTTGTGCCATATAGCCCACATTGTGATAGCAACCTTGCCTGGATAAATAAAAATATTCAACCCATTAGAGACAGTTTCTGCCTTGTATGCAAGAAACCGATATGAGAATCAAGAATCAAATAAAATGTTTATTAGAGTTTTTTTTCTTATTTGTTGGTAAATAGAGAAAAAGCTGGTGGGATCAGAATACCCATTAGCTTTCAGTACTTTCTGTATTTCTTTCATATTTGTCAGGATGATCATCAATGATGAATCTGATGTGATGACCATCAAGAACAGGAACCAATATTGAACCCCCCTCTTTTTAATTATAAAAATGTTCACAATAGGATCTCATTAGGTTAAGTTAATTGATGTTGGGTGAATCTGAATGAATATAAAATATGAATTATGGCAGGTTTTAAAAATGTATTACCTTCAAATATCCACAATAACTAAAATGAGGCTCAAAGGGGATATTTTAATGAATAAGAATACAATTATCAACTAATCACTTGATATGATAAATAGATGCTTCTGAAATGTTTTAGGGTATTGGAAATTTGTTTTTCAAAGTCAAACAATTTTATTGCTTGCTTTTCACCATTAACATGTACGTTGGCATTTTAAGAGTAATAAACCAACTAAGCAAAAAAAAAAAATCTCAATCCTTGTTTAGAATATATACATGTGGAGCTAGAAATGATAACGTTTTACTGACATTGCTGTTTGCTTTTCTGTTTGGCTAAAGTTCTTTCAGGTCCTAGGCCCATGAGCACATGCTTTTGTTTTATTTTGAATAAGTCAGGAGATCGTTTTTAGGTGGCATAAGAATATGCATGGTCCACTTTTCTGTCACTTACCATATATAAATTTTCCTTGCTTTTCTAGTTTTCTAGTGTTGTTTACAAGCCGGCAATGGTATGCTCCCAGATGCATTCTGAGGTTCTTGTCTATAGGTGGAGCCGCCTATCTGGGGTTTGATGAAAACTATTTCACTGATGATTCTATTTTCACATTTTTAAAAATCTCCCAATTAACTGCTTCAATATGTTTATGAAATTTCTAACCTGATAATACCAACAGGCGTAACATTTGGTGGAGATATTTTGATGTGAGCGGTGCTGGTAGTGGTAATACAGCAATAATTGCCGGCTCATTTACGGACTATTTAGGTCGTGCAGTGAGCCAGATGAGAACAGCTAATGAGCACAGCTTCTTGCTGTAATTAGTTGAACAGTGGTGGCTCACAGATGATTTACAGTTTGCAAAAAAAATCTGTGTATTTACTGAAGTGCTTATGTATTCTGTAAAGTTGTGACAAAGTAACAACTTGGGGATGTTGTGCTTTCTGCTCCCACATATTCTTCAGAGAGATTAAACAATAATGCCATCAGCACCCACAGCTTTGGTGGAGAGTGGTGCAAGTGATAGGCAGCTTTAGGTTTTCTTTTTGCTTGTTTCTCACCCAGAGTTTCTTTCACGTTCCCACAGTTTCTTTCACATGCTTCTTTAACAATGTGGTAGGTACAACGAAACATCTCCGCAGTTTTTTCATCATGCCTGCCATAGAGTGGGATTGTTGGTGCTGTTATGGCTCTTCTTTGGTAGTCAGATTTTAAAACTCCAAGCAGCTGGGTAAGTAGTCTCAAATAGCTGCAGGATATACTGCCATGTCTTTAAGAAGGTCCATTCTATGTTTCTAGAGAAGACTGAGCTCAGAAAGCTATCCCATTTCAAATAGAAAGTGGACCAATTATTCAGATTTGGAGGGGGGTTTCAATTTGGAAATATTCTGTTAACAAAAAAATTGGTCTGGGGTTGCCCTTGGTTTTAGAATTAAGACAGAGGCATTACTTTAAATCTCTGTGATTGATTAGCCTAAGTGCTCTCAAGGAAAAACAGTGCTGCCACTTCTCTTAAGAATCTTTGTATTTCTTCTTAATTTCTCTTCTTGCAATCAGGTGAATTTACTTTTATTCTGCTCTTGGTAGAAATAACTTATTAACATATTTGGTCAAACTTAAATGTTGCTAGACTGTGTGGTAACCACACTCTGATCACTATGGCTGCCAGAACTCTGTGTTTTTAAAAAGTTTTTTAGAGACAAGGTCTCACTTTGTTGCTGAGGCTGGATGGTAGTGGCACGATCATAGCTCACTACGCCCTTGAACTCCTGGACTTGAGCAAGCCTCCCACTTCAGCCTCTAGGACTACAAGCACACACCACTGCACCTGGCTTAATTTTTTCTATATAATTTTTAGAGATTGGGGACTGGGTTGGGTCTCACTTTGTTACCCAGGCTGGGCTTGAACTCCTGGCCTCCAGAAGTCCTCTCACCTCAGCCTTCTGAGTGGTTGGGATTACAGGCATGAGCCACTGCACCTGGCTCAATTGTGTGTCTTGAAATCTCATTGAAGACAGGTTTTCTTTGTGAATAGATCTGATAAGCACTCCAGCAAGAAAAAGCAATGATAGGGGATGAGTATCTCTTGGGCTATCTTTGAATGATTTATTTATTTATTTTTAAGACAAAGTTTTGTTCTTGTCACGCAGGCTGGAGTGCAATGGCGCAATCTCAGCTTACTGCAACCTCGGCTCACTGCAACCTCTGTCTCCCGGGTTCAAGCGATTCTCCTGCCTCAGCCTCCTGAGTAGCTGGGATTATTGGCACCTGCCACCATGCCTGGCTAATTTTTGTATTTTTAGTAGAGATGGGTTTCACCATGTTGGCCAGGCTGGTGGCAAACTCCTGACCTCAGGCGATCCGCCTGCCTTGGCCTCCCAAAGTGCTCGGATTATAGGCATGAGCCACCGCTCCCAGCCTGAATGATTTTTTTAAGGTCAAATTTTCAGTTACTTGAGGTCAAAATCTTGCTAAAGAATATAGTTCCAAAAGATTTCTTGTGACTTTTTGTTCATAAGTCCAAAGCAACTCTATACAACTGAGAGCCCACCTGTCTCTTGGTGATGAATAGAATTGGTATATTTTGCCCTGACTTAGATATGTATTTATAGTAAGTGAGAAGTATGTAAGCATTGGGGTTCTAAACTTATTTGAAACTGGTGAATAGCATTTAAAGGTAAGAACATGGACCAAAGTAGTATATAAGGAAATAATAATGTTTATTGTCAAGATTAGGCAGAATTAGGAGTAAGGAACTCAGCATGATGACTGCTGGGCCTCTGCTTCTCCAGAGTGAGAAAATGGGACTGTCTTATTAACACACCAAGCAACAGAATCAGTTTCATTCTATTGCTCTTGTGCTCTTTTTAAAATTATTATACTTTAGGTCCTGGGGCACATGTGCAGAAAGTGCAGGTTTGTTACATAGGTATACATGTGCCATGGTGGTTTGCTGCATCCATCATATATATTAGGTATTTCTCCTAATGCTATCCCTCCCCTAGTCCCCATCCCCTGGCAGACCCCTGTGTGTGATGTTCCCCTCCCTGTGTCCATGTGTTCTCATTGTTCAGCTCTCACTTATGAGTGAGGATATGCAGTGTTTGGTTTTCAGTTCTTGTGTCAGTTTGGTAAGAATGGTGGTTTCCAGCTTTATCCATGTCCCTGCAAAGGACGTGAACTCATTCTTTTTTATGGCTGCATAGTATTCCATGTTGTACACATTTCACATTTTCTTTATTCAGTCTATCATTGATGGGCATTTGGGTTGGTTCCAGGTCGTTGTGATTGTAAACAGTGCCGCAATTAACATATGTGTACATGTGTCTTTATAATAGAATGATTTATAATCAGTTGGGTACATACCCAATAATAGGATTGCTGGGTCCAATGGTATTTCTATTTCTAAATCCTTGAGGAATTGCCACACTGTCTTCCACAATGGTTGAACTGATTTACACTCCCACTAACAGTGTAAAAACATTCCTATTTCTTCTCATCCTCTCCAGTATCTGTTGTCTCCTGAGTTTTTGATGATCGTCAGTCTCACTGGCATGAGATGATATCTCAATGTAGTTTTGATTTGCATTTCTCTAATGACCAGGATGATGAGCTTTTTTTCATATGTTTGTTGGCTGCATAAATGTCTTCTTTTGAGAAGTACCTGTTCATATTCTTCACCCACTTTTTGATGGGGTTGTTTTTTCCTTATAAATTTGTTTAAATTCTTTGTAGATTCTGGATATTAGCCCTTTGTTGGATGGAGGATTGCAAAAATTTTCTCCAATTATGCAGGTCGCCTGTTCACTCTGATGACAATTTCTTTTGCTCTGCAGAAACTCTTTAGTTAAATTGGATTCCATTTGTCTATTTTGGCTTTTGTTGCCATTGCTTTTGGTGTTTTAGTCATGAAGGCTTTGCCCATGTCTACGTCCTAAATGGTATTGCCTTGGTTTTCTTCCAGGGTTTTTATGGTGTTAGGTCTTACATTTAAGTTTTTAACCCATCTTAGTTAATTTTTTATATAAGGTGTAAGGAAGGGATCCAGTTTCAGCTTTCTGCATATGGCTAGCCAGTTTTCCCAACACCATTTATTAAATAGGGAATCCTTTCCCCTTCATTTTATTTTGTCAGGTTTGTGAAAGATCAGATGGTTGTAGATGTATGGCATTATTTCTGAGGCCTCTGTTCTGTCCCATATCTGTTTTGGTACCAGTACCATGGTATTTTGATTAATGTAGGCTTGTAGTATAATTTGAAGTCAGATAGTGTAATGCCTCCAGCTTTGTTCTTTTTGGTTAGAATTGACTTGGCTATGTGGGTTGTTTTTTGGTTCCATATGAAATGTAAAATAGTCTTTTCCAATTCTGTGAAGAAAGTCAGTGGTAGCTTGATGGGGATAGCATTGAATCTATAAATAACTTTGGGCAGTATGGACATTTTTATGATACCGATTCTTCCTAACCATGAGCATGGAATGTTTTTCCATTTTTTGTGTCCTTCCCTGAGCATTGGTTTGTAATAATCCTTGAAGAGGTCCTTCACATCCCTTGTAGGTTGTATTCCTAGGTATTTTATTCTCTTTGTAGCAATTGTGAATGGGAGTTCACTCATTATTAGACTCTCTGTTTGTCTGTTATTGGTGCATAGGAATACTTCTGACTTTCACACACTGATTTTTGTATCCTGAGTCTTTGCTGAAGTTGCTTATCAGCTTAAGACGTTTTTGGGCTGAGACGATGGGGTCTTCTAACTATGAAATATATCATCTGCAAATAGAGACAATTTGACTTTCTCTTCTCCTAATTAAATACCCTTTATTTCTTTCTCTTCCCTGATTGCCCTGGCCAGAACTTCCAATACTATGTTGAATAGGGGTGGTGAGAGAGGGCAGCCTTGTCTTGTGCTGGTTTTCAAAGGAAATGCTTCTAGCCTTTGCCCATTCAGCTAAATATTGGCTGTGGGTTTGTCATGAATAGCTCTTATTATTTTGAGATACGTTTTATCAATAACTAGTTTATTGAGAGTTTTTAGCATAAAGGGCTGTTAAATTTTGTCAAAGTCCTTCTCTGCATCTGTTGAGATAATCATGTGGTTTTTGTCTTTGGTTCTGTTTATGTGATGAATTACATTTATTGATTTCTGTATGTTGAACTGGGCTTACATCCTGAGGACGAAGCTGACTTGATCGTGATGTATAAGCTTTTTGACGTGCTGTTGGATTTGGTTTGCCAGTATTTTATTGAGGATTTTCACATTGATGTTCTTCAGGGATATTGGCCTGAAATTTTCTTTCTTTATTGTGTCTCTGCCAGGTTTTGGTATCAGGATGATGCTGGCCTCCTAAAATGAGTTAGGAAGGATTCCCTCTTTTTCTATTGTTTGGAATAGTTTCAGAAGGAATGATACCAGCTTCTCTTTGTACCTCTAGTAGAATTTGACTGTGAAACTGTCTGGTCCTGGACTTTTTTTTGGTTGGTTGGCTAATAATTGCTGCCTCAATTTCAGACCTTGTTATTGGTCTATTCAGGGATTCAACTTCTTCTTGGTTTAGTCTTGAGTGGGTGTAATGTCCAGGAATTTATCCATTTCTTCTTGATTTTCTGGCTTATTTGTGTAGAGTTGTTTATAGTATTCTCTGATGGTTGTTTGTATTTCTGTGGGATCGGTGATGATATCCCCTTTATCATTTTTTATTGCATCTATTTGATTCTTCTCTCTTTTCTTCTTTATTATTCTGGCTAATGGTCTATATATTTTGTTGATCTTTTCAAAAAGCCAATTCCTGGAGTCACTGATTTTTTGAGGGTTTTTCGTGTCTCTGTCTCCTTCACTTCTGCTCTGATTTTAGTTATTTCTTGTCTTCTGCTAGCTTTTGAATTTGTTTGCTCTTGCTTCTCTGGTTCTTTTAATTGTGATGTTGGGGTATCAATTTTAGATCTTTCCTGATTTTTCTGGTGAGTATTTAGTGCTGTAAATTTCCCTCTTAACACTACTTTAGCTGTGTCCCAGAGATTTGGGTATGTTGTGTCTTTGTTCTCATTGGTTTCAAAGAACATCTTTATTTCTGCCTTCATTTTTTAAATTTACCCTATAGTCATTCAGGAGCAGGTTGTTCAGTTTCCATGTAGTTGTGTAATCTTGAGTGAGTTTCTTAATCCTGAGTTCTAATTTGATTGCACTGTGGTCTGAGAGACTGTTATGATTTCCATTCTTTTGAATCTACTGAGGAGTGTTCTAATTTTAATTATGTGGTAAATTTTAGAATAAATATGATGTGGTGCTGAGAAGAATGTATATTCTGTGGATTTGGAGTGGAAAGTTCTGTAGATGTCTATTAGGTCCACTTGGTCCAGATTTAAGTTCAAGTCCTGAATATCCTTTTTAATTTTCCATCCTGTTGATCTGTCTAATATTGACAGTGGGGTGTTAATTTCTCCCACTAGTATTGTGTGTGAGTCTAAGTCTCTTTGTAGGTCTCTAAGAATTTGCTTTATTAATCTGGATGCTTCTGTATTAGGTGCATATATATTTAGGATAGTTAGCTCTTCTTGTTGCATTGTTTCTTTTGCCATTACATAATGCCCATCTTTCTCTGTTTCGATCTTTGTTGGTTTAAAGTCTGTTTTATCAGAGACTAGGATTGCAACCCCTGCTGTTTTTTCTTTTCTTTTTTTTTTTTTTTTTTTTTTTGCTTTCCATTTCCTTAGTAAATATTTCTCCATCCCTTTATTTTGAGCCTATGTGTGTCTTTGCATGTAAGTCGAGTCTCTTGAATATAGCACATTAATGGGTCTCAACTCTATCCAATTTGCCAGTCTGTGTGTTTTAATTGGGGCATTTAGCTCATTTACATTTAATGTTAGTATTGTTATGTGTGAATTTGATCCTGTCATTATGATGCTAACTGGCTATTTTCCTTGTTAGTTGATGCAGTTTCTTCACAACATTGATGGTCTTTATGATTTAGTGTGTTTTTGCAGTGGCTGGTACCAGTTGTTTCTTTCCATGTTTAGTGATTTCTTCAGGAGCTCCTGTAGGGCAGGCCTGGTTTTCCTGAGATAACACAGTCTCTCAGCATTTGCTTATCGGTAAGGGATTTTATTTCTCCTTTGCTTATGATGCTTAGTTTGGCTAGATATGAAATTCTGGGTTGAAAATTATTTTCTTTAAGAATGTTGAATATTGGCCTCCACTCTCTTCTGGATTGTAGAGTTTCTGCCAAGAGATAACCTGTTAGTTTGATGGGCTTCCCTTTGTGGGTAACCTGACCTTTCTCTTTGGCTGCCCTTAACAGATTTTCCTTCATTTCAACTGAGTGAATCTGATGATTATGTGTCTTGGGGTTGCTCTTCTTGAGAAATATCTTTGTGGTGTTCTCTGTATTTTTTTAGTTTGAATGTTGGCCTGCCTTGCTAGGTTGGGGAGGTTCTCTTGGATAATATCTTGAAGACTGTTTTCCAACTTGGTTTCATTCTCCCAATCACTTTCAGGTACACTAATCAAACATAGATTTGGTCTTTTAAAGTAATCCCATATTTGCTGGAGGCTTTTTCATTTCTTTTCACTCCTTTTTCTCTAATCTTGGCTTCTTGCTTTATTTCATTGGGTTAATCTTCAATCTCTGATATCCTTTCTTCCACTTGGTTGATTCAGCTATTGAAACTTGTGTATGCTTCACGAAGTTCTTATGCTTTGTTTTTCAGCTCCATCAGGTTGTTTATGTTCTTCTGTAAACTGGTTAATCTAGTTGGCAATTTGTCTAATCTTTTTTCAAGGTTCTTAGCTTCCTTGCATTGGGTTAGAACATGCTCCTTTAGTTCAGAATAGTTTATTACCCACTTTCTGAAGCCTGCCTCTGTCATTTCGTCAAACTCATACTTTGTCCAGTTTTGTTCCCTTGCTGGTGAGGAGTTGTGATTCCTTGGAGGAGAAGAGGTGTTCTTGTTTTTGGAATTTTCAGCCTTTTTGCACTGGTTTCTCCACATTTTTGTGGATTTATCTACCTTTTGTCTTTGATGTTTGTGACCTTTGGATGGGGTCTCTGAGTGGATGTCCTTTTTATTGATGTTGATACTATTCCTTTCTGTTTGTTAATTTGCCTTTTAACAGTCAGGTTCCTCTGCTGCAGGTCTGCTGGAGTTTGCTGGAGGTCCACTCCAGACCCTGCTTCCCTGGGTATCACTGGCAGAGGCTGCAGAACAGCAAGGATTGCTGCCTGATCCTTCCTCTGGTAGCTTTGTCTCAGAGGGGTGCCTGCCAGATGACAGCCAGAGCTCTCCTGTATGAGGTGTCCTTTGGCCCCTACTGGGAAGTGTCTCCTAGTCAGTATGCATGGGGGTCACAGAGCCACTTGAGAAGGCACTCTGTCTCTTATCAGAGCTCAAAGGCTGTGCTGGGAGATCTGCTGCTCTCTTCAGAGCTGCTAGGCAGGGACGTTTAAGTCAGCTGAAGCTGTGTCCACAACTGCCCCTTTTCCCAGGCGCTCTGTCCCAGGAAGGTAGGGGCTTTATTTATAAGTCCCTGACTGGGGCTGCTGCCTTTTTTCAGAGATGCCCTGCTCAGTGAAGTGGGAATCTAGTGAGATAATCTACTGGCAGTGGCCTTGCTAAGCTATGGTGGGGTCCACCCAGTTCTGACTTTCCAGTGGATTTGTTTACACTGTGAATTTAAAACCACCTATTGGAGCCTCAGCAATGGCAGTTGTCCCTCACCTCACCTTGCTCAAGAGTCCCAGGTCTAGCTCAGGCTGCTGTGCTGGCTGTGAGAATTTCGAGCCAGTGGATCTTAGCTTGCTGGTTTCCATGGGGGTGGGACCCACTAAGCCAGACTACTTGGCTCCCTGGCTTTAGCCCCCTTTCCAGGGGAGTGAGTGGTTCTGTCTTGGTAGCATTCCAGGCGCCACTGGGGTATGAAAAAAAAATGAACAACTGCTGTGGCTAGCTTGCTGTGTGCCCAAATGGCCACCCAGTTTTGTGCTGGAAACCTGAGGCCCTGGTGATGTAGGTGCTGGAGGGAATCTCTTGGTCTATGGTTTGTGAAGACCATGGGAAAATCATAGTACCTGGGCTGGAGTACAGGGTAGAGTGCCTAATGGTTTCCCTTGGCTAGGAGAGGGAGTTCCCTGACCCCTTGTGCTTCCTGGGTGAGGTGATGCCCACCCTGCTTAGGCTCACCCTCCTGGGGCTACACCCACTGTCCAACCAGTCTCAATGAGATGAAGCAGGTACTTCTGTTAGAAATGCAGAAATTGCCTACCTTGTGTGCTGATTTTGCTGGGAGCTGCACTGCAGAGCTCTTCTTATTCAGTCATCTTCTGTTCTTCTACTCTTACATAGTTTACCATCTTTATATCCTTTCTTAGTTGCTTACAGTAATCTCTGTTAGTGAATCAACAATGAAAAAGAATCCATCCTCACAGCATTTCTGCCAGAGAACAGAGATTATGGTTTTTTAAAATAAGTATTAACTAATAGCCAACTGAGGGCAAGTTTATTTTGGAAAGTTTATAAAATATAGAATGGTTTGGGTGTAGTCAAAAAGTCAAAAGGACATTAACACTTTTGTTGTTGTTGTTGATGAAAAACTCTCAAGTCCTTCTTTTCCAGAAATGTGGTTATTTTGATGGCCTAATAGCATTGACTTATTTATAAAGGCAGCTCTCTGCCTCACCCTGCCCATGGTAATGCATTCAGCAAACCAGACAGTTTATATCCTTCAGGAGGAAAAAAGGAATAATGTCTTGAAATTAAGTAGCTCAGGAGAGATCTGGACCAAATTTCCTAGCAGAAACATAGCACAGCAAACAATACTTTAAATTCCAGGCCATGGATATAGGGATACATAGGGAGCAGGGAAACCCTCACTTTCTTTGTCTGTAAAAGGCAGACAATACTAGATACCATGAGAAGTTCGGGAAGACAGAGTACCTAGCATAGTGCCTGGCATTTAGTAGATATTCAATTAAAAAGTGTTACTGTCATTAATAAATTTTATTACAGATGTAACTTGCTAGAAAAGTTAGTCACTCTCAGAAAGTTGCTCACTTATACTTATATTACAATGATGCTCATTTAAGAATTATTAAATGTTCTTTGAAATAGGTTATTAACAAAATGCATATGGACATAAGGTACACCATTAGAAAGACACATTACTTGATGGCCTCTAAGTAAGGAGAAATGTGATTCACACCTGAGAGACTATCTACAACTCATAATATAAAAATGGTGAAAATATTTAGGCAGATTTTCTACTATGCTAACATTTTAGCACTTTTTTCTTTTACTTTAGTCTTTTCTGATATTTTACCTTAGAAATAAGTGTTAATCTTAACTATTCTTTTCGAAGGAGGTATGCAATAGCTAACTTCCAACTATTTATCATCTATATGCTTGTCCTTTCGACTTCTCTACTGCCTGGCTGCATATTTGTATTGTTACCTAGAAAATATAGTATCAAGATTCTATTGTTCCAATTAATAATTGTTGAACGAGTCTGGCAAAAAAATGGACACTAGAGAGAATTTTTTCTTTTAATTTATGACAATTATGAAACATAAGCTTGGTTATGAATCTTCATGGGAGTCACTTACTGAGATTAAACTTAACATACGAACATTTATGAGCAAATCCCCTTGAACATTCCCAATATTGTGAAAGGCAAAAGTTATTTTTCTTCACATAGGTCTTCTAAGAGTCTGTGAGGTTACTGTGCAATCATCTTAAGTATGGCTAGATGAAGAAATGACGCACACATCCCCAAACAAAACAGTTAAGACATAGTTATGGCATCTTCGAAAATTAATTGAACTTACAGGATATGAGACTAAAAGTCTATTATGAAAATAATTATGAATGTTTACATGGCTAGAATTGTTTTTTTTAATTATCTCAAGGAGGTAGTTTTAAAATGCTCATCAGTGACCATAGAACATTTAATTTATATGAGAGGTAATATATAGTAAAAAAAAAAATAGTGGAAGTAAAATATACAAAAACTATTTAATCTGTAATTGTTATCAAATAAATTTTAAAAGGTGCCATTTTATACTTATAAAGTTTTCAGAAACTAAAGAGGATGTATATTAACTGATATAAATATGAGGAAAGGATAGTTTCATATTTTTACAGCATTGTTAAAATGTAAATGATGTACAATATTGCACATATTTAAAGTATACAACCTGATGAGTTTTGACATACCTGTCATACCTGTGAAACCATTTCCATATCAAGATAATGAATGTATCCATCACCCCCAAGAGTTTCCTTGGGCCCCCTTTGTAATTGATTCATTTCTCCTTCTCTCCCCTCTCCCCAGGCAATTAGTGAACTGCTTTCTGTCACTATAAATTAGGTAACATTTTCTGGAATTTTATATAAATATGATAAAAAAGTAGGTACTTGTTTATTGTCTCACTTCTATCACTCAGCATAATTATGTAAGACTCATCCATGTTGGGTGTAAGAATAGTTTATTCTTTTTTACTTCAATTGTATGGCTATACCAAAATTTACCACCTGGTGATGGTCATTTGAGGTTTTTTAGACTTCTTAGTTTTTGAGAAGGTAGCTATATAAAGCTGCTTGTTAGTATACAAATCTTTATGCAGATATATGTTTTGATTTCTTGGGTAAATATGTTAGAGTTGGGCTGGGCATGATGGCTCACACCTGTAATCCCAGCACTTTCAGGAGGCTGTGGCAGGCCTGCAGTCAGGAGTTCCAGGCAAGCCTGCCCAACATGGTGAAACAACGTCTCTACTAAAAATACAAAAATTAGCCGGACATGGTGGCACGCACCTGTTATCCCAGCTACTTGGGAGGCTGAGGCAGAAGAATCACTTGAACCTGGGATGTGGAGGTTGCAGTGAGCCAAGATTGTACCACCACACTCCAGCCTGAGTTACAGAGTGAGAGTCCATTTCAAAACAAAAAACCATGTTGGAGTTTAATGGAAAGATCGTAGTGTATGTATATGCTTAACTTTTGAAGACACTGTCAGGCTATTTTCCATAGTGAAACTTTTTAGCACATATGAGTTCCAGATGCCCTACATCCATGCTGGCACTTGGTATGATCATTTGGGGTTTAAATTTTTTTTTTTGATTTTTAGTTTTACATATTATAATAGGTATGTAGTAGTATCTCACTGTGGTTTCGTTTTATGTAAGTTCTCCACCTGTGTTATCACTATCAAAATTCTTTTAAGTATTCTAAGTCCTTTGCAATGCCATATATATTTTAGAATCAGCTTAATAATTCTTATCAAAAGACCCACAGGGATTTTTATCAGAATTAGATTAAATCCATAGATCAATTTATGAAGAATTGAAATCTTAGCAATATTGAGGCTTTTGAACCAAGAACATAGCATATCTCTCTATATATTTAGGTCTCTTTAATTTCTCTCATCAATGTTTTCTAGTTTTCAGTGTGTACATCTTGTACATATTTAGTGAAATATCTCTAATAATTTTATATTTTTGGTGGCATTATGCATGATGTTTTTTAGATTGAATTAATTTTAATTTCTAATTATATTTTGTTATATGTAAATACAATTAATTTTTGTTTATTCATCTTGCATCTCGAACTCCTTTAAATTAACTTATTAGTTGTCACTTTTGGGACAGATTTCTTAGGTCTTTTTATGTAGACAATAATGCTGTCTGAAAATAAACATGGTTTTACCTATATCTTTCCATTCTACATTTAATCTTTCATTGTATTGTTTAGGAACTTCAAGACCATGTCTATTACAAGTCATATGAGCAGACATTTCTGTTTCATACCTTATTTTAAGGAGAAAACAGTTTTTCATCATAAGATATAATGTTAGCTGTAGCTTTTTATGTATATGCCCTTATCAAGTGTTTGAAATTTCTTTTGATACCTAGTTTGCTGAGAGTTTTTGTCATGAGTGGATGTTGGATTTTGTCATATGCTTTTTGTGCTTCTATTGAGAGGATCATTTGAGTTTTTTTTTTTTAAGTCTGTTCATTTTATTAATTACATTGATTTTAACTGTTAAATCAGTCTTGAATTTCTGAAATAAATTCTACTTGGTTACAATATATTACTCTATTTTAATATAGTTAGATTTGATTTGCTAATATTTGAAATTACATGCAAACTAAGGGGCAAGTTAGTTAGAACTTTCTGGGAAAGGAGTGGTGACTTCTGAGTTCTTACCATGGCATTTGTAAACTGTCATGGTGCTGGTGAGAGTGTCTTACACCAAGGAGCAATGAAGGGAGCTACAAATAACCTTGATCACCATCTGCTGGTTGCCCATTTTATTTTTATTTTATTTTTTTAATCTTTTGTAATGCCCATTTAAAAATCAGATTATTAATTTATTTGCTCTTGAGTGGACTTCCTTGTATACTCTAAAGCTCTTGCCAGAAGTATAGTTTGAAAATATTTTCTCCCATTCTACAGTTTGTCTCTTTAGTCTGTTGATTGATATGTTTGCTGTGCAGAAGCTTTGTAATTTGAGTTAATTTTATTTGTCTACATTTGGTTTTGTTGCCTGTGCTTTTGAAGTCTTACCCTTGAAATCTTTGCCTAGACTGATGTCCTGATGTATTCTCCTATGTTTTCTTCTAATTTTTTTTAAATATAGTTTTGAGTCTTGCATTTAAGTCCTTAATCCATTTTTAGTTGACTTTATATATAGTCAGATATACTAGTCCAGTTTTTTTCTTCTGCATACAGATAATAAGGTTTTCCAGCACCATTTATGGAAGAGTGTGTCCTTTCCTTAATATATGTTCTTGACATCTTTGTCAAAAATGAGTTGAATATAAATACATGGGTTTATTTCTGGGTTCTATATTCTGTTCCTTTGGTCTGTTTTTCTGTTTTTTATACCAATACCATGGTATTTTGGCTACTGCAGCTTTGTAGTATATTTTGAAGTTAAGTAGTGTGATGCCTTCAGCTTCGCTCTTTTTGCTCAATATTGCTTTGGCTTCTTGGGGTCTGTTCATAATTCTATAAGAATTGTAGAATTTTTTTTTCTATTTCTGTGAAGAATGTGATTGGTGTTTTGGCAGGGATCACATTAAATCTATAGATTGCTTTGGGTAGTATGGTCATTTTAACTATCAGTTTTTCTAATTCATGAGCTCGTGATATCTTTTTATTTTATTTGTGTGTGTGTGTGTGTGTGTGTGTGTGTGTTCTCTTTCATTTCTTTCATCAGTGTTTTGTAGTTTTCACTGTAGTGCTCTTTCACTTTCATGGTTACATTTATTCGTAAATTTAATCATATTGAAGCTGTACTAAATGAGATTACTTTCTTGATTTATTTTTCAGCCAGTTTGTTGCTGCTGTATGGAAACAATACTAAATTTTATGTGTTGATATTGTATCTTATAACTGTAAAGAATTTATTAGTCCTGAGAATTTTTTGTGGCATCTTTAAGTTTTTCTACATATAAGATGATGTCATCTGCCAACAGGGACAAATTGACCTCTTCTTTTCCAATTTGTATACTGTTTGTTTGTTTTTTTCTCTTGCTTAATTGCTCTGGCTAGGACTTCCAGTACTATGTTGAGTGAGAGTGGTGAAAGTAGGCATCCTTGTCTTGATCCAGTTCTTAGAGGAAAAACTTTTCCCCATTCAGTATGATGTCAGCTGTGGACTTGTCATAAATGTTCTTTATTTTGTTAAGGTAATTTTTATACACCTATTTTACTGAGAGTTTTTAATCATGAAGCAATGCTTAATTTTATCACATACTTCTGTATCTATTCAGACGATCTTATGGTTTTCATCCTTTATTTTATTGATGTGATGTATCATATTTATTGATTTGTGTATGTTGAAGCATCCTTGCATCCCTAGAATAAATCCCACTTGATTATATTGTATTATCTTTTTGATGTGCTGTTGAATTTGGTTTGCTAGTATTTTGTTAAGGATTTTTGCATATATTTTCATCAGTACTATTGGCCTTTAGTTTTCCTTTTTTATTGTGTTCTTGTCTGGTTTTGGTATCAGAATAATGCTGACATTGTAGAATGAGTTAGGAAGAATTCCCTCTACAATTTTTTTAAATCATTTGAGAAGAATTATTGTTAGTTAATTTCTAATGCTTGGAATTCCGCACTAAAGCCACCTGGTCCTGGGATTTTCTTTGTTGGGAGATGTTTTGTTAATGACCATCTCCTTACTTGTTACTGGTCTGCTCAGGTTTTCTCTTTTTTCTTGGTTCAATCTTGTTAGGTAATATGAGTCCAGGAATTTATCCATTTTCTCTAGGTTTTCCACTTTCTTGGCATATCATTGTTATAATGGTCTCCAATGATTCTTTGTGTTTCTGTGGTATCAGTTGCAATGTCTCTTTTTGTTTCTGATTTTATTTATATGGGACTTCTCTCCCTTTTTTTCCTTAGTCTTATGCATGGTTTGATGATTTTGTTTGTCTTTTTAAAAAAACTCAACTTTGTTAGTCTCTGTTGCATTTAGTTCTGCTCCAAACTTTAGCATTTCCTTTTTCCTTCTAGTAACTTTAAGTTTAGTTTGTTCTTTCTTTTCTAATTCTTTGAGTCATGTCATTAGGTTGTTCATTTTAAAACTTTCCACTTTTTTGGTGCAGGCATTCATTGCTATACATTTCCCTCAGCACTGTTGTGGCTAGATTTCATAGGTTTTGATAAGTTGTGTTTCAATTTTTATTTGTTTCAATAATTTTTTTATTTCCTTCTTAATTTCTTCATAGCGATGGGGGGATGGAGGCAGAAAACCACCTTGCCATGTGTCTATCTATGCAACAGTCCTGCATGATCTGCACATGTACCCTGGAAACTAAAGCACAATTTAAAAAATATTTTTTAAAAAAACAGAAAATAAAAAAGAATGCTAACTTCCTGGGCATGCAGCCCAGTAGGTCTCAGCTTCATTTTACCCGGCCTCTATTAAAGATGGAGTTGCTCTGACTCAGATGCCTCTGCATAGACATTAAGTATGCCTCTGGGTCTTAGGCTTAAAAAAGGCATGCATAATCTGGGTCAAAGCTGGGACTTATTTGGACCAAACAAGAATGGGGCAGGAAGGGTTGAAGGAACCATCACAATTTACAGTACTGGGGTAGAAGGAGAGAATGGGACCAGCCATAGCGTTGACTTGCTGCTGATTCTCTGAACTACACTTCTTGGTGTCCTTAAGTTTTCTCAACTACCTGATTTCTTCAATCAAAAATCTTAGTACAGGAATAAGCTAAGGTGATCTTGCTATTTTCATTGAGAGGGGCCCATAGAAAGTCACAGAGATTAAGGGATCAGCTCATGTTACATCAGGACTGTTGGACTCTGGAGCCATTCTTTTATTTAATTTTAATTTTTTTTCAATTGCTGCTGCTCAAATTAATAGAGTCTAGTATTGTATTTACTACCCTTTAATTCCTCCCACGGAAAGTAATATTAGCTATAAATAATATTTATATAGGTCTTTATTGGAGGAGAGAAATTACATTTATTAAGCACTAAAATGTGTGAGGAATTTTAGATATTCAACTTTAATGTATGTTATCTCATTTACTTCTCACAAAATCTTTCTGTATTCCTCAAGATAATGCTGCAAGGAGATAATATTATTATCTTTATAGTAGAGGTAGCGAGTATGAGGTTTAGAGATGCAAGGGGCTTCTCTAAAGCTACTTGGCTGGGCAACTCCATGAGAAGACCATGGATTCTGTTAATTGTTTGCTTTTGTTTTTGTCTGAATTTTTTTTGTTTTTCATTATAGCAAACCCTAGTCATAGAAAAATGTATTAGGGAGTATATTGGCATCAGTGCTACTATGTGTTTATCCTAATTTTAGGTATTTTCTTTGCTGTTTAGAAAAGGCAGTAGCTTGGATTATAGTCATCAAACATTTTATGGCCCCCTACATCCTCCAGACTCTCTATGAAGTTGGGATCACCCGACTAGTTGTAGCCAGTGGATACTGAGTGGAAAGTATACATGTCATTGCTGGTCAGTTAAGAGCTGCTATACCTCTTCCACCTCTCTCTTTCCTTCCCATTGTTGGAGGCCAAGAGTTTCAGATGGCTTCGCTATAATATGGAGTCCGCTGAGATCTCTTTGTCATCATTTGAAGAACAGCCTCACAGAAGAGCAGTGCAAGTCACAATAGATACAAACTTTTATTATATTATGTCCCTAAGATTTGAGGAGTTTATTACTGAAGCATAGCTTATTCTATCCTTCTAGCATAGAAAGATTTTTGTTGATTTTGTCCAAAACCGTCTTCCTCCTAAGGTATTTTCATTTTTCTTTACATACTGATGCCTAGAAAAAGAATGGTGTGCTTTTAGGGAGCGGGAGGTCTTTATCTACAAGTGTGATCAAGAGCATCTCTCAGTTAAATCATGTTCAATGCACAATGAAAATTTCAAGAGTGTTAGGTTTAATGACATTGTTGGAAGTCCAGAATTCTATTAATTAGTGCATTTACAAATTACTATGAGCATTGTGTTATTTGGGTCTGTTTGATGAAAGTTGATAAGATGCATGCTATTTAGATAAGAACTTTTTCTCTACTTCATCATAATTGTAACTTTGTCCAGCAGACAATTCCAAATATGGGCTCATAATATCAGATTTTTAGAACTTAAAAAATGGTAGTTTGAACTTAATTATTGGATAGGCAACCTGAAAGGTGCCACTTTTGTTTTTGTTGACTCGTAGTTTACAGAAAAAGTTAAATAATGCAGTATAAACCTACAAGGAGGATTTTCTTTCACTTTTTGCCAGCAGAGAAGTAATAGAGCCAGCAGTTCTGAGGAAAAAAAAGTAAGATATTCATTGAGGCTGCCTTCAGTTGCTTGGGTACACAGACCATCTGGCAATGAGAGGAGATGGGGGCTCAACGTGCCCTTTGTTAATAAAGTGATTGCCACTGGGAGGAATAATTCCTCCTTTAATTGTGTACCTATTTGAGAAGAGAGAGCAAATAAAGGGTCTCCCTTCTCAGATGAAAATGATGAATGACCTTGAAGACTCAGCACTAGGCATCCTTGGAAAGCTGGATTCTCATCAACTCTGCTCATTATGAATCCAGTCTGAGTGTACACAAAGCACCTATTGACTTCAGTGGAAGTTCTAAGGCACAATCAGTCCTGGGGGAGGTGATGTTTTTAAAGCGTGCTTCCTATCTCACTGAAAGGCTAGAAAATGAAAACAGAAAACTTGGACAATTCAGTTATGAGCCTTAAAATAAGATAAAGCATGCAACGTGGGTTTCACGTTAGTATCAACAATTAACTGAAGCCACGACTTTCAACAGGAGGCTTGCGGTGCTCAGTGTCACAGTTATTATGAAGGGCTGAGGGAAATGTAAAAGGGTATTCTTAGAAACAAATATTTAACTTACAATTCATCTGAGAGTAGTGTAAGTGAAAGAGAGATGCTGGAGTTCATGGAGCCAAGACAATCAATTGGTATTAATAGGTAGCTATGATTTGATGATTTTACTTTTTAAACTAACAAGTACTAAACCAAACTTTAATTGTGCTCAGTTCAATTTCTGTTAAAGCAGTTATCAAGCAGTTGATTGATTTTATTATTGTTGAGGTCAGGGGTTACAATCACGGTGATAGAAATATGTACAGTGAGAGAAATACAAAAGGGAAGAAGACAAAAGAAATACCCTAGAATGAAATCCCCTCTCACAGATGTGATGGAATATGGATATTGTAGCCTGATGACCTTAATTGTATTTAAGTCATTGTCATAATTACAGTTTCAATGCCATCTATACCATCAAGGACAGTTACTATATGTACCAAAAACAAATGTTTCCAGAGTGTTGATTCATCTCACTGAGCAGGCGTATGGAAGGCAACTGAAGTGAAATGAAGGTTATTTCTTCATGAGTTTTTATTCATTGTCAATGAAATTATTTAAAAATTTCAGCTTTGGGAATAAAGAATTTACCAGTAAGAAATACCAACAAATGGCCGGGCACGGTGGCTAAAGCCTGTAATCCCAGCACTTTGGGAGGCCGAGGCGGGTGGATCACGAGGTCAAGAGATCGAGACCATCCTGGTTAACATGGTGAAACCCCATCTCTACCAAAAATACAAAAAAATTAGCTGGGCATGGTGGCACATGCCTGTAATCTCAGCTACTTAGGAGGCTGAGGCAGGAGAATTGCCTGAACCCAGGAGGCGGAGGTTGCGGTGAGCCGAGATCGTGCCATTGCACTCCAGCCTGGGTAACAAGAGTGAAACTCCGTCTCAAAAAAAAAAAAAAAAACCAACAAATACTAAGGTAATAATGTTTCCTCTACTTGTTTTATAATCAGAACATGCTTTAAGTCTTTTGCTTTTGTCTCATAAAAATAAATTTCAAAATCAACCTAGACATAGTTCAGAAACTCAGATTTAAAATAATATATTGACCATTTGTAGTTATATCTTACTACTTAGCACAGTTCATTTGTGATCTTCAAAATGCAAATTTTGATGACGTGAAAATCTCATTAATCTTATTAGCATGCTAGATAAATTATAAGTGATCAACAAATATGTTTTAAATAGTTTCTCACTGTGTGTCAGTTAAGTATTTTACAAAGACCTGTTCCCTAGCAGGTTTCTTTCTTCTTCTGCTTTCTATCTTAAATCATCTTCCCTCACCTACTCCCAATGACGGAATATTTACATGAGTTGAATGCACCTTCTAGCACACTGCAGGTTTTTCATAACAGTTGAACAACTCTAATTACTTTGCATAATTGAAGAGTAACTTTCCACGGTACAGGTGCAGTTACCTGAAATCTATTCTCCTACAAAGTACTTAAACAATTCTTCCCCATGTTAATTTTGCAAAGAAAACAGGTATCTTTTAATAACCTTGATTTTTTGCATATTAGAGAGAGAATTGGGCTTTACCTTCCTTAGAACAAGAAATGTTATCCTATCAGTTTAATCTTGTCAGCACAGTTTGTTCAGGAGAAGTTGACTCCATTGAGAAAGGGCATGGGCTGTGTCAAGTTTCTAGAACTGACTAAAGTTTACTTCAATGGCAATTATTTACTTTTCTTCCTTTTTTGAAACAGAATTTCACTGTGTCACCCAAACCAGAGTGCAGTGGCAGTTTTGGCTCACAGCAACTTCTGCCTCCATGGTTCAAGTGATTCTTCTGCTTCAGCCTCCCAAGTAGCTGGGATTACAGGCACTTGCCACCATGCCAGGGCAATTTTTGTATTTTTAGTAGAGGCAGGGTTTCACCATGTTGGCCAGGCTGGTCTCAAACTCCTGACCTCAAATGCTCCACCCTCTTTGGTCTCCCAAAGTGCTGGGATTACAGGTGTGAGCACCTGGCCAATTATTTACCTTTATTTCTTCTAGACAGAGATCATTAGTGCTCTTTACTAGGGATCTAAGTACTTTGATGTGATATGAAGAAATTTTGCTTTCTGCAAAAGCGAAGTCCTATCATTTTTTGTTCTCTACAGAGTTAAGTCGGTGGGGTATGAAAGGACCTTGAAATGTCTCCTCTTCAAAGAAAGGATTTCTTGACTTTTTTGAAGTCTGATGTAGACGAAATAGTATTTTCCTTGGCTTAAGAGATACATAAACATAAACTTCCATCGGTTTCCCCAATCTTCACAATGTATAAATGTGCATCTCTGTACAAACACTTAAAAACATTCTTCATTAGTGAATTTCTGTTTTCAGTTTAATAATAAGTAACATAGCCTTTAGTTTCAGGTAATATTTAATCTGTTGATGAAACGTTACTAAATAGAAGGAAGAATAATATAGAAGTGTTGCCTTATAAATGGCCAGAAATTGCTGTGTTGTGAACTTATGACTTCCACAGCTCTAAGAAAAGTGATGTCTTCATCCTAATGTACCACTTTTCTTTATGGCTTCATATCACATCAAATGTGATACTTCATATCACATGTGAAATATTTAGATCCCTAGTAAAGAGCATTAATGATCTCTGTCTAGAAGAAATAAAGGTAAATAATTGGCCAGGTGTTCACACCTGTAATCCCAGCACTTTGGGAGGCCGAAATGAAAAAATTAAATCCTTTTATGGAACTCCACAATGTTCCAGATTCATTATTTTTGTTAACTTCAACTTAATAATTATGCTAAAATTTGTTGTTGTTTTAGAGAGGTTTTTTGTTTGTTTTTTGAGACAGGGTTTCACTATGACACCTAGGCTGAAGTGCAGTAGTATGATCTTAGCTCACTGCGACCTCCAACTCCTAAGCCCAAGTGATCCTCCCACCTCAACCTCCCAAGTAGCTGGGACTACAGACATGTGCCACCACACCTGGCTTGTGTGTGTGTGTGTGTGTGTGTGTGTGTGTGTGTGTGTGTGTGTTTGTAGAGATGAGGTTTCACCACGTTAGCCAGGCTGGTCTCAAATTTCTGAGATCCAGCTATCTACCCACCTCACCATCCCAAAGTTTTAGGATTACAGGCATGAGCCACCATGCCCAGCCTTTTTAGAGAGGTTTAATCCATGTTCTAGGACAGTCAGAATCCCTTGTTATGCTTGTAAACAAAATGACAATAGCCAGAAAAAGTTTGGCATTTTTATGCTGCAACATGGCTACATAGCACTTCCTTGACAGCAAGGAGTTCAACACCATAAGTGAAGGTTCTTGAATTCACACACACGCGTGCACACACACACACACACACACACACTCACATGGTAATAACAGTCTTGCCGGATTTGCGGGGCAGATTCTATGCCTAGGTTTGCTGATTAATTTATGTAATTCTTTCAGAAGTGTTACACAGTAGGCTTCTTGGATATACATTGATACACTAGACTTAAAGTCACATATGCACAACAAAACAAATCATAAATAATGAGATACTAAAAACCAACTGTCACTGAGGTAGCAATTATTGGTGTCTCTTTTTCACTTCAGTGACTTTTTCCTTTTACCCTCAGACATGCAAACAGAACAAACAATTAGCGAAATAATTGATGATCAGTATCTTCAAAGCTTGTGGTGACCTGGTTTATGCTTTATAAGCTTAATAATGAGAACACCTCTTATTACTGATTATTGCACTGCCTGGTGCTCTCCAGTGATGCTCGGGAGGTACGTCTGTATGAGACAAAAGGTTTTCATGTGCCCTTTACAGTTAGTTGGTCCCTAATGAACTGAGCTTTTGTCCCTTGCTGTTTTTAGATTCCAATTAAATTTGTTTATAGAATAGATAAATAATTAAAGATGTACTGTTTTTCATGACTTAATATTGTCTTCCAATAGGGTTGTGTTGCAGTTGGTGGCAATTAACATATATAGTTATGTTTTTAATCATTTATGTATTAAAACACATGCAAAATGTGCCCATGTTTTCTTAGTCTTCTTTGTGCTTGTCAACCCATTCTCTTAACTTACATTGGGTATGCTAATTACCCTCTGTCAAGCTAGGGTAATTCAGTTTTTCTAAGAAAAAAAATCAGTTTTCATTTTATGCTTGAGAAAGTCAAAGAATGGCAGTTTGTTCTGGAGCTTTCAGAACCAGAAAAGAATGCTTTAAGGTTGTGACAAACTGATTTTATGTTGTGCACAGCAAGAAGTATTAAACAGATAAATAGCATGTTATGTAGAAATTT
The DNA here is from genome assembly GCF_048565385.1 of Saimiri boliviensis. NCBI lineage: Eukaryota > Metazoa > Chordata > Mammalia > Primates > Cebidae > Saimiri > Saimiri boliviensis. Next base: position 53,062,372 of record NC_133450.1, on the reverse strand, counting down.
TATGTTAAAGCATAATTTATCCATTTTGTTAAATTTTTGTCAACTTGCATTCTATATCAAGCTCTTATGCAAAATATCTGTGTAAAATATTTCTTTATCACAAAAACATGGAGGATGAGGTAGGAAAACTTTTGATAGCCATGTCATTCTCAAACAAATTTTATAAAAATTCACACAATTCCTGGAGACTGTGGAACTGTTAGTTCTTTTGTAATCTGTAGAAAAATACTCAAAATAATAGACTCAGGGTCTCATTTTCAAGTTTTCAAACAAAAGTTTTGAATGTATGTGGTCACTCTTTATCAATGTGATGGGCAACTGTTTAGCTAAAATGACTGCCTCTAGGATTTTCAGGGAATATGTGACATTAGCTAACACTCCCATATCTCAAACGCTTTCTTCCACATGGGAAACCCTCAGAAACTATCTACTAATGGATTAAATTTCTCATCTTTATCCATGGGGTTTATCTGATTGTGAGTTAAGTATTAGCGAAAAGACCATGCTCTGTAATTCTGATGGCCTTATGTGAACATGTAAACTACCTGAGAGATATTATTTTGGTAGGTGAGCTTTTTATATCCCTGAAATATCCAGAGTGTGTCTTGCACAAATTCTGTAATAAAAAGGAAAATACTACAGTTAGACATCTTTTAAAAGTTAAGATATATTTGTTGTCTTCAACCTACTAGGATAAGTAAAAATAGAAAATGTTCTTTATTCTCTAGGCCTGAAGAAAGGAAGGAAATATAATTCTAGCTGTGTTACAACTGGACTACACAGAACAATCTTGGACATATAAAAGGTATAGTTTGGGCAACTAGCAATTCTTCAGATGCTAAAACCTACCCTAGTGTGTAATGTAAATAGTTTGGACAACTCATAATTTTTTAAAATGTATATTTCCAACATGTTTTGAATCTTTGAGGTTAATGCCAAATAGACATTTTTTCCATTATGCAATTATGGTAAGGGAAAGTGCCAGATAATCAAATCCTGCATAACTGAGGACTTCATAGTAGGTCATATTTACATGTAGTTAGGGTGAGTGTGTAGAAATACACAATCAAGTTGTTGGATTAATCATCTCTTTCTGTTCCTTTCACAAAATATGCTGACAGCTTCCCATAGCACATGGAGTGCAGGTGGCCAGTAGGCTACTTGCTAGGGATCCCCTACACTTCTGTTCCTATGAGATAAGTGGCACACGTATCAAGAGTTAGCTGTATTTGTCCCCAAGCCCATTGTTTTAGTCTGTTTGTGTGCCTGGTAATTTATAAGAAAATGTTTATTTGGCTTATGGTTCTGCAGACTGTACAAGAAGTGTGATGCCAGCATCTCCTTGTTGTGGGGCTTCAACCTGCTTCCACTCATAATTGAAGGGGTAGGGGAGCCAGTGCGTGCATGGAGAATGAGGGAGCAAATGAGAGAAAAGATGCAAGGCTCTTTTTAACAACCAGTTCCCCAGTGAGAACCCACTCATTCCCTCCTGTGAGAATTTAATCATTAATGGCCCATAACCATGATATAAACACCTCCCACCAGGTCCCACCTCCAATATTGGGGATCAATTCAACACGAAACTTGGCAGGGCCAAACAAACCGTATCTAAACCATGGCATAAACTACCAATGTATACTATTTTTACTTGTTATTTTAATCACACAAAATTACTTATAATTTTAATTACATTTTACATTTATGAAATAAGAATGTAAAAAAGATTTTGTTTCTGTGACAACTAAATTTCTGAAAACATGTGGTTATTTCTCCCAGATTTCTGTGTAAGTCTTTGTAAGTTGAAGAAACCCAAACTAGAAGACACTAGAAAATGCATTATGGGTGTAGTTTATGCAAGAAAGATGAAGGGAAATACCAATCAGCATACAGGCCTATATTCGGTGAAAAAGTCCACACAGAAATGAAAAATATTTGGTTTCTTGGTGAACTAAAGCACAGCTATAAATTTTAAATTGAAATGAAATGCTTAGGATGAACATTCTCCTAACTATATCACACTTTAACTGTTTGGGGGCGGTAATTGGACAACTATTATTCCCATTTGCTTCTGATCAGAGAGCATCTACTGCAGCAGATAAGTGGAATTTCCTTAAAACCAAGTACCTTGGGTAATTCATTAACTAAATGCCTTTGGATGGGAGCCAAGAATTATACTTATTTTTCTGCGTTTTGCTCCATGACGATGTTAGAATGAAATAGTTTTAGAACGTGGAAAAATATCATTGTCCCAGTGTAAACCACAGCAAGGAACTGACATACAGATGAATCAAGGGACTCATTCAGGATCAGATCCTTTATGCAGTAGGTGCCTAGGTGATCTCTCACTAGTTTACTTTTTAAAATATGAATACTGCACATTTATTTCTGGAAACATAATTTCTTCAAACATTAGTTGTTATCATTTGCTGAATAGTAAACTGGATCTGGATTTTGGCAGCAACTTCCAGGATTTCTCCCATTTATATGCATATCTAGTGCAGAGCATGTAAGTGAGAACTGGGCCTTGGGTAACCAACACATTATCATGTGTGAAAGTAACTCAATTAACACAGGTAGAATGTGAGAATGTCCATTAATTCCTCAGGAAACAATGGCTCTTAGTGCTAGGCCCAATGCAGGGTCTTGCAGATGGTGTCAGACCAACTGTGTTTGCAAAGACACAATGCAGCATCTGGAGGGCTGGCAAAATCCAACAACTTCGGAGACAGTGAGTCAAATTTGATCAGAGAGACCAACACTTGACCACATGAGTATCTCAGCTTCCTGGGATATGTTCCAAAATCCATCCATCTCATCCAGTGTGACAGTCAGAAAAGTCACACTTCACATCTCTGCATCAAGTCATGTCTTTGACTGTCACACAACTCGGCCAGCCTGACAGAATAAATTTATAGCATCCTCTAATGGCTTCCTCACCTTTTTTAAAATACATAACCTTTTCATCCCCTTAAGTAAAAAAAATGCGTAACAGACAAACTGAGTTACAGAATGTAATTTTCTCTAGACAAAGGAAGAGTTTAGAGATTTAAATAATTTCATTGATTTTAGAAAATGATTCTCCTCCACTAGTTGTGGAAATCAGGGCATCAGGCATTATAACCACCTGAGCATGTGTGTGGTGGTTAATAGCAGGGTTCTTGAGTCCAACTTTCTGAATGTAACTAGCATTATCTATTACCAGCCATGTGCTCTTGGGTAAGATGTTAATCTTTCCTTTGCATATATATATATATATATATTTAATTGAGGGGAAAGGTAATAATAATATATATCTCCGAGCTGTCATGAAACTTTGATGCATGTAGAATATTTAGCATATTGTCTGGCATATAATACAAGGTAAATAAATGTTAAGCATATATATCTTTTAAGCCTTAGCTATAAGTTAAGGCCATGTCAGACTCATGAGAGATAAACAGAGTGGGGGCCTGTGGAACGGAAGTGGTTTTCTTGTTTAGTCTAGGTTTTTGGGAGAGGATAACAAAGAAACCTCTGATGGGTACTGCCAAGTTTGCCAGGATAGGTGACTGTTATAAATGTGCACTTGCTTGGAGTTTCCTTGTGCCATGTGTATCAGGAATTGATGGCAGCAGATGGCAGTTAGGTGAGGATTTGGGGATTCAGGATCCTGGCCATCTTCCCTTCTGCTGTGACTAATTGTAATAATAATAATAAGATTAACAGTACAGATTATTTTTATAATTATACATGGTTACAGTGATGCATGACTAATAATATTAACCATGTAGTTAGTGTTTATTATAATGCCATACACTGTTTCAAGAACTTCTTATATTTTAACTCATTTATTCAATTCAACTACTCTACAAGGTTTAATTCTCATTTTACAGAAGAGGAAATAGATACAGTGGTTGCGTAAGTGAAAGAGCTAGAATTTGAACCCATGCAATCTAGCTCTCACTGAGCCATAGGCTGTGATATTAGGGATAAATACATATTTTTACTATAATCAGTGTGATTATGTTGTGGTATATCTTTCAACTCTTCCATAGTTTTTGTTTACAAATCAAGTAAGAATTCCAGGGACTACTGGAAATCATAAATAATACATTCATTAGAAGTAGGTATAGTAACATAATTCACTGGTATTAGAAGGGCACTTACAGCTTTCATAATTGTTATAAGTGTCCTTTCTCCCAGGGCAAAATAATTAAGAAGAATTCTCTATTGGGGAATGATTTTGTGTTTAACGAATGACACTATTGTTACCACTGAGTCACCAAACCATATCCTGGCATATCAGTCTGAGTTCCATCAGGAAAGCAAAGGCAATCAAAGTATTTTGATTAGAGATTAGTAATTACCAATATGGAATTAAAGGATTATGCAACTTTTGGAAATTCTGAGAGGGTGAAGTCAGGAGGTCTTTCAGAAAGTATGCCAGGGAATTCATTAATACAGAGTTTGCAGGGAAGCTGAAGCCAATGATCTCATCTGCCTGTAGCACATAGTGGGTGTTTCTTAGTAGAAATCCTCAGAAGTCAAAGGCAGGCCACACCTTAGATAATCGAAGCTTCCTGCCTGCTGTTCCCACTGGGAGATGAGCTTTAGTCTGTGAGAGTGCCTCTCGTAGGCCAAATCTAAAGGCCAGGGGCTTGTGGAAAATGTAGTTCCAAACTTTACTACTATGCTGCAGAGGTGAATGCAGATGAGGGTGACGCTACTGCTGCATTCAATATAGACCCTGCACTGCACTGAGACACAGACTCAGGAAGTCAGCTCAGTCATCCCTCTACTTCTCCAGTACCAGGACAATTATTTTCAAAATTCATCAGAAGAGAGTTTATAATATTTTTCCTATGATGGTGCAATAATATGATATGAAATGTTTGTTTATTACAGTAACTATTTACTGGTCACTTTCTTTATTCAGAACACTGTATTAAGGAATCCCTCATTACTAAGGCACAGGTCTTGTACCAGGTGTTCAATTAAGAATTTTTGAATGAATAATGTCATTGAATATTATAAAGTGTAAGATATTTTCTAGCCCTACAACAGATAATGTAATCATTATATGTCACATGAATAGGACAGATAAATGCTAGAGAAATTCAGAAGAGAAATTGGCCATTTTTGACTTCTATGGTTAACAAAAAGCTTATTAAAGACTTAGGATTTCATCAAGACCTTAAAAGAGAAAACAAGCGGGTACTGCCTTAAGCAATTTAATTACATCAGAATTAAAACCTATATCTCTATGGTGTAGATGCTATTACTGTTCCAATTGGACATCAGTGGGAGCTGTGGCTCAGAGAGGTTATGCAACTTGACTAATATAGCATAGGCAGAAATTGTCAGAGGTGGGCCTTGATTAATATTGCATAGGCACAAAATCCAGATTAGTGAGATTCCAAAGCCTATTTTAGCCTCATCATACCTAGTGCTAACTGTTTTAAGCTCTAAATTTAAACTGAGATAAACGGAGCTCCCTAGCATATGTTTACATACATCTCAACAAACTATGTAAGTGACTCAAGTTTTACCTAGAAAGTTAGACATAAACACATTGAAATATATATATTTAATACAAGCCTGTCTCATATCAACAGAGACTTGCCCATAGGTACAATTGTGAATTAGTATACTGCAAAGCCTTTTGCAGTCAACTCTTCATCATTAAGCTATCTTATAATCAATAATCCACTTTAGGAAAGGAACTTTGATTCATTCATGTGGCAGTTTAGCTTTGTGATTAAAAGTATGGGCTCTGGAACTAAACTATCCTGGTTTTAATCCTGTTCCTGTCACTTACTAGATTTATAACCCTAAATGTTCTCATCTGAAAAGTAGGAATATTAATAAAACTTTTTATATTGTATATTGCTGCATAACAAATGACCACAAAACTATGAGTCAGGAATCCACATGTAGCTTGGCTGGGTGCTTCTGTTGCCAGATCTCTTATAAGGCTGCACTCAGAGTGTCAGAAAGGGCTGTGGTTTCTGCTGAAGGCTTGACTGAGAATCTGTTTCCAAGTTCACACAGTTTTTAGCAGGATTCACCTCTTTGTGGACAATTGAAATGGCACCCTCGGGTCTTCTCTGGCTGTTGGTCAGAAGCCTTTCTAAATTCCTTGCCATGTGGGCCTCTCCATTCTCTCTGTAACATGGCTCACAACATGGCAGCTGTCTTCCCTTAAGCGAACAAAGAAAGAGAAGGCACAAGATGGAATCTATAGTCTCTTTGTATTTTTGTTTTGTTCTTTTTTGAGACAGGGTCTCATTCTGTTGCCCAGCCTAGAGTGCAGTGGTACAATCATAGCTGATTGCAGCTTCAAACTCCTGGGCTCAAGGGATTCTCCCATGTCAGCCTCCCAAGTAGCTGGGACTACAGGTGTGCACCACTACACCCAGCTAATTTTTAATTTTTTTTTAGAGACAGGGTTTTGCTATATTGCCCAGGCTGATCTTGAACTCAGTAGTTCAAACAGTTCTCCCACCTCAGCCTCTCAAAGGGCTGGAATTAGAGGCATGAGCCACTGCACCTGGCCTCACAGTCTCTTTGAACCTCTGAAGTAGTATCTCATTGCTTTTTCCATATTGTAAGTCACTGTGTTCAGTCCTCACTCAAGAAGAGATTATACAGACAGACATGAATATTAAGAGGCAGGGATCATTGTAGACTATTTTAGAGGCTGCCTTCCACATCTCTCTCCTACTAAGAGATCTTAGAAAAATGTCTGGACATAAGTCATATATAAGCATTCTCTATAATTATTACTATATTGAGTTCACTGGAATGCTTAGTAAATTATGACTCAGTTTCTACTTTCCAGAAAATGATAGTCTAAGATAGTATATATCAAAAAGTGAAAAGTACCACAGTTGAGGCAAAAATAAGGAGCTACTGGATATTGCAAGGAGAGAAAGATTTTATTAATGAAGCAATATTGAGCAGAGACCCCAGAGTGTGGGTAAGGTATTGATGGGCTAGGTGGGGGAGGTTGGCAAGGAGAAGGTGAACAGAGAGCTGTTGTTAAATGCAGCAAAGCAGGGCACTGTCCAGGTTGTCTAAGGTAGTGGGTATTATACAGGAAATCTTGGGTAATCCAGGTCAACTGGAGTGTTCAAAATGCATTAAACTGGGAAATAAGGATAAAAGGAAGGATCAATACCTAGTTATTGAGAATGCTGATGGAACGTATGATGTGTTGTGCTTAATTCAGTCAGTAATGGGAATCATTGAGGACTAAGGAGCACACATGAGGCTGAACTCCAAGAAGCTTATTCTTCTAGCTGGAAATAGAATAGATTGGGGCAAGGAAATCCTGCAGATAAGCCTAGTTAGGTCATTATCATAACAGTTAAGGTAGTGAGGGATGAAGATATCTCCAAACTAGAGCAGTGTCTGTAGGATGGTTGAGGAAAAGAATGAATTTGAGAGAGAAACAGCCTCAGTAATAGTTTTCATCTCCCTAATTAAAGTTTAGTACTGGGTTTATGGCTTTGAGGAAAGACCTAAAGACAAATCCTAACTCTTAACAACTGTTAGCTATATCACCGTTGGGCAAATTGTTCTAAACTCTCTCAACCTTAGTTTCTTTGTGTCAAGAGAATTGAATTGCATACATATATATGTATGCAAATATGTATATATATGTATGTGTATATATGTGTATATATATCTTGACGTATGCATATGTGTGTGTGTGTGTGTGTGTGTGTGTGTGCGTGTGTATGTATGTAAAGCATCCAGCATGGTAATTTGCATAGTATTACTATAAAATAAATTACTAAAATAAATACTAGTTTCCTCACACTGGGTTAGTATTTATAAATAGAACTGTAATTAGAATTCTAGGTCATTATTTTATAATTAATCCTATTTGTAATGGGTTTAACTTATATATAATGGAAATAACAGCTAACTTTTATTAATTTATTAATTTATGCTGAGCTGTGCTGAGCACTATATATGCATCATCTCATTTAGTCCTGCTATCAACCATATGAATATGTATTTCTATCATCTGTATTTTACAGTTCAGAAAACTGAAGCTTAGGGAAATATACTTTCTTAAAGCCCAGCAGCTGGTAAGTGACAGAGCCTATGTATGAAGAGGTTCTTGCTGATTCCAAAGTCTTGCTTTTAATTGTTGAACTGCCTTTTTAAAATATAAGTGAGTACACATAAACATTTCTCTTTCCATATACACCCCACTTGTTATACCATTTATATAGCAGAAGTCAATACACGCTTTTTGATAAAGACTCGTCACTCATTCAATTGAGATGATGTGGCTGCCATTTTTTTGGCTTCAGACTTGCCTGGCACTTCACGTCCTGCATGATGAATGTGGTTTTACTCCTTTCTATTTTGGCACTCCTCAAGTGCTTTAAAATTTTTCCCTTCCTGACTTCGAGAGGTGATTTACCAAAATGTCAGTCAGAATTAATTTGAATGATATTCATTGCAGTTCCCCAAGGCATAGAGTTACTGGCATGTTGTTTTCAGATGTCATATTTTGATGGGAGATAACATTTTAACTGGAGTGGGAAGGGCACGATTTTGGATGAGTCAAGCAGTAAGTCACCAGGGACTATATTCATAACTGTAATACTGTTCTGCTTTTACAGGAGTTGTCTAATCACTGTGATTCCAAGGCATTTAAAAGTTCCAGCATCCAATCTTTTATTTCATCTTAAAATTTCATTTTATTTCATGCAAAAATCCTTCTCCTTAAATTACTATATGTCATCATTTTCATAAAGAGATTTAAATTTTAGTTTGATAACTTTTTCAACATTTATGCTTAAACCAATGAGAAAATTGGGGTCATTCCAGGAGACTGCAATACCAGGATTTGAAATTGTTGATACCATCATTTTGCATCTCAGCTCCTTTTATTCAAATAAACTTAGAGAATATGGAGTTGTTTCTTTCTTTTTTAGTTGTTGTTTGGGGGATATTATTTCTAGGTAGAAAAGCAGAATAACAATGTTTGCTCTCTTTTGGGCTCATTGAGAGCAGGATCTCAGGCAAAAGATTTTAGAAATCATCTAACATGCCTTGTCTTTTAGGAAAAAGAAAATTAAGATTCAGGATGGTGAGGTAACTCATCCAAGGTCACACAACTGCTTAGTGATGGGAATAGAAGTGGAATTCAGGATTCTTGGCATCCAACCCAAACTCAAATTAAATGAATCTAGCAGGTGCTTAGCTCTTCAGAGGTGCCTTGTCTAGGTTTTCAATAAAACAATGAACTAGTTAGCCATAATCCTTGAGAATACATTACTGTTTATTAATGAAGAAAATATTCACCCCCTTACATATCATCTTTTGAATTATTGTTAATTGGCTAGCAACTGAATTTTGGCTTTAGCACAGAGTGTTGCCCATATTTGTTTCCTTACTGCTTTTTAGAAATGCACTGATTAAAAGAGATGATTCCATCAAACCAAATGATTTTCCTAAAGTATTTTGAAATATATACAAGATCTGCTCGTACCAGCATTAGACAGTACTTAGACGGCTTTCTGATACAGTTTAGGCATTGTATAGACTAAATCAAATGAATCCATTTTTATTTTTGTACTTCTGTAATATGACTTATGAAGGAAATGGAGTTGATGGGATGACATTCTGTAAGTCTAATTAAATAACATGAAGAAACAGATACAAAGGAGTTACGTCACAAATAGATTAACAAAGAAGGGTCAGGTCAGTTGTTAGTGGCTTCTAGACTTTTGAATGTCAAAGACTAGAGAAAGTTCACAGAATTTTAACCATCAAATATAATAAAGCCTGCTTATACACAAATTTTGAGGCTAGCCAAATTTTGTTTTAACAAACAATGAAAATTTTTAAGAAGAAACTTTTATTGACTATTGCCAGTATTATCTAAGAAACAGGATATGTTAATATTTTAGAAGTTTAAGAACATAATTTCAGAATGAATGCTAAACATTCCCAAGAAAAACTAGTTTTAGTTGGTACCTTTATACCAGTAGAAGGGTTTGTGTGAATATGTATGTATATGTGTGTGTGTGTTATGTGTGTACACCTTAAATTTTGTGCCATCATTTTGTTATAGGTGGCACAAACTCTATAACAGCAGTTGTCTAAGGACTTATATTTAGAAACAACTAGTTTTTGTTATGTGAAACCAGTAGATATTTGCTTTCTGTCCTGGAGCTAGAGAGGTATTCAAGGTAAAGGTGAAATTGCAGGGGTGTTTTAAAAAATAAGGTACCAGAAGTTAGAGACAGGTACATTTTCAAATATAGGTATAGCTTGAAAGAAGTCCCAGACAAATATAATTAATTAATGAAAGCATTTGGTAACTACATCTGAGAAAAAATAAAACTTGCATAGTGAAATGAGATGGAAAAGAAGAAGTAGAGGAAAACCTTTGAACAATCTAATTATAAATTTATGCAGTTTATTACTTCTTAGTTTTAATCATGGTCAGAGTAATAATGAAAAACATTGATTCAAGAAGAGAAGAGAAAAGCACTGATAGAATAGCTGTTCTGAATAGGTAACTAGAAATTTTTCTCTTTGAAAGTGTTCTACTTGAAATAAATACATACCTGTCAAGCTTCAAGGTAAATGCACTAACTCTTTTTTTTATAGGAGTTTGTCCTTTAAAGACATGCCTTTCCTGCTAGAAAAATGTTATTTAAAAATTCATAATACAGAAAATTGCAAACAGTCATTACAAACTAATCCTGGAACATCTTGCCCGGGAATAGGAAGGCCATGGTATGCCAGGAACAGAGATCCTCCCCTTAAGATAGAAAAAAATTAGTAATTTTTTAAGGAAAATATTCCAAATTATCTTTCTTTCAAGATGTGGCTGTGGGTGTCTTGGGCAGATTTTTCCTTTTTTCAGGTGGCTGTTAGCTGCTGTCAATTGGAGGATGGGGCTTTGGAAAACTAGGATTGGAGATTGAGTTCCTTCTTGCTGAGCAGCCATCATTTTCTTCAGAGATATCATGGAACACCAGTGTTAACCTGTGATTGGAATCCAGATTAAAACCTGGGAATCCATTTTTCCCAAAAAAGAAATGTTACTAATGATAGTTACATCCTAGGATAGAGTATCAGGATCATCTAACTTTTTATGTAACCTTGGTGCCAGCTCTAATTATTTATTGAGCAACTACCAGGTGCCAAACACAATCTGAATCCATAACAGATTTTCCCTAACTGTATTCTCACTCTGTGATTGTGACTTTTGATTATTTGTTCTAATGGGCTATAACTTATTTTTATATTCTCTATAATAGCCTCATTTATACTTTCATTAATGAGTGTGACCAATTAGTCATGTATCTGTTTATGAAATAAGAACTATTGATAAAAGAAATACTGCTTAGAATATTGTCAGATTATAGGAGACACCATATTCAAAATGATTTTACTTTTTTGGGAGTGTATCTTACAATTTCACATATAAACAGTTAAGAGGTCTTCTTTGTTCTTTAAGTGATAAAATTAGGGATTAGACCCCAAAACACAGTTCAAAGAAAATAATTATACTGCCTCCTTTACTATTCTGAAAATGACAACCCTCTAATTAACAAATGCAGAAAAAGTTGCATGGGTCAAATATTTCCTCCTTCTCAATAGAAGGTCTTTCGCAGCATTATTAATGGGAGGTACAGTTTGGGAACATTTGGGGAGATGGAGGGTAAACAGAAGGATATACTTTTATAAAATGCACCTTTAATCTCCTGTCTTTTCATAAATTGTTTTCAATTATAAAGAGATATTTTTGTTTGTCTTTAGTGCAATTTAGTGAAAGGTAACATATCCAGGAGGCAGTGAAGTGAGCTGAACAAAGGATTGAGATGCTACGAGTGAGGTGTGGAGTGTGGCCAATCAATTGCATTTCTCTGTGCAGCATGGAGGTTGAGTCCCTTGACTCTGGGTTACTACTTTCTAGGTTTCTGTCCCATCTATACCACTTCCTAGTTGTGTGATCAACTGATGAAATCACTAAACACCTCCAACCTTCAGCACCTTCATTTGTAAAATGTACGTGATAATCATGTCCCCTTTAGGGTTGTTATGAGGATTAAAGAGTTAATATATCTAGAATTCTTAGGATGCAACCCTGGCACAATGGGTGTTTGCTAATATTATGGAATAGCATTCTCTAAAGTAGAGTGTACTCCTCAGAGACTGAAAAGGCGATTATCTATGTATATTTTTAATCTTAGTCTTTTAAGTTTTCTATTTTGTTTATGTGTTCTAACATACATAATATTTTTGAATATGTAGTATATATGTATATTTCATATATATTACATATAAATGTATTGGAGGTGTACAAATTGTTTTTCAGTCATAAAGATTAGGAGACCACTGATATGGTAGTCTCCTAATTTGGCTTTAAAATATAACTCTCTGACTGGGTGTGGTGGCTCGTCCTGTAATCCCAGCACTTTGGGAATCTAAGACAGGAGAACCACTTGAGGTCAGGTGTTCCAGATCAGCCTGGCCAACATGGTGAAACCGTGTCTCTATTAAAAATATAAAATTATCTTGGTGAGGTGGTGTCTGCCTATATTCCCAGCTACTTGGGAGGCTCAGGAAGGAGAATCACTTGAACCCAGGAGGAGGAGGTTGCAGTGAGCCAAGATTGCATCACTACACTCCAGCCTGGGTGACAGAGTGAGACTCTATCTCAAAAAATAAATAAAGTATAACTCTGGGAACCAAATGTTGTGGTGTGTGCCTACAGCCTCAGCCACTCAGGAGGCTGAGGCAGGAGGATCACTTGAGCCCAGGGGTTTGAGTCCAGCCTGCCTGGGCAACAGAGTGAGATCCTGTCTCCAGAAGAAATAAAGAATAAAAATTCTAAAAATCGAATTTTAGTTGGCTTTTTTAGGAATAATTTTTATGTATAACAAGTTATATATTTTTTTGAGGAAAACTTATCAGAGTAAGATTACTGTTTTTAAGAGTAAACTAATTAATAAAACTACTAAGCTAATTAATAACATTACGAATGCATTCAAAGTTTCCTTTTTCTTCTTTTAGATTTTTTTTTTCCAGAGTATTCCTCACTAGGGCATAATTCTTAAATTTTGTGAACATTCAAGTAATATAGATTGATGCATTTCTTTAAGACAAGAAACCATTCTAGATTTCATGTATACTTGTAGAAAGACTTCATTAGGGTATTTATAAGCTACTCAACTTTTTTCTATTTCTCCTCTATTTAGATTTTGTTCTGTGCATTGATATATTAATTTTCTGAGTTATCTCCTAAAATCTAAGGACAGGAATATAAAAGAATCATTAGCTAGGTAAATGTTTTCCTTTGAGAGTTGGATATCTTAAAACCTAATTCAAAATGTATGCTTCTTTATGTCTCAAACTATTTTATTATAACTAAAGAACAATCCTTTGGCATCAAGTATACACTGAAAATTAGCAGGAAGCTTTTTGAAAATACCACTGTGGCTACAGAACAAATATATGAAATAATTATTACCTTCAGAAAGTTCTAGAGAGGCTTGCTTCCACAAGATGTCATTATATAAATGATCTTTGGAGAGCCTCAGAGCTCATGATAAAATTGCCAAATTGCTTATTAGGAGGCAAACAACGGCTCTGCTGAGATAAGTGTAATAGACTTAGAAAAGCACATCTATGGTGCAGTCCACCTACACAAATTCAGCTCCTACAAGAACACATAAAACACTTTGAAATTCATTAGCATGCAGTATTTACTCAAAAGCTGCAAAAACATTGTGTTTGCATAATTTTATCAGTTGTCAATAGCAGTGCTTGCCAACATTCATATCTTTATTGAGCTGCAAAATTAAGAACAGGAAGAAAGTCTGTATCAATATTAATACTGAACTCACTTGAAAAGATGACATTTATTAATAATGCATCAAGCTCAACATTCACAATGGCATTTAAAGGCCAAACACAGTCCTCATACATAATTTTTTTTTTAGTAAATATTGTTTATCAGCCACCTTATAGTTTTGAAATACGTAAACTGTTTGTTCTGTTCCACAAATGGCTTCCCCAAAATATCTATTGAGATTTGGGATGGGCTGGATATAGTTAGAATAAGAGCAGTAATAAGACAAAGATTACAATGAATTAAACATTTTATGGAGAATTGTTGGTGCAAAGCATATTAGTTTTGAAAACTCTTGTGTTTGGGGAACAGCTGGTGTGGGCTGAACATGAAAACAACTGTTGTAAAACAAATGTTAAGGAATATAAATAGTCTATAAACAAGTCTATTTATTTACAGTATGTTTCAATTCTCTTTCCTCTTTTCTCTCTCTAACCTCTCTATGTCTATCCTTACCAATACAATCAGAATAGTGAAAGTTTCCAGGTACATAGGTGTGTAGGGGTCTGTATGCGTGTGCCTGTATGATGAGAATTATATGTATATACACATACATGTATATATATACACACATATACATATGTAATATAAATATATGTAATATAAAATATATAAATGCATTTATACATATACATGTATCTCCAGTTTTTACAATTCTGCGTGTTTAAGTTAATCATTTGTGCTCAAAAACTGTGAAAATGCTACAGTGATAATATTATGGCCATGATGTTATTTGTATTTTTTTTAAAGTCACTATTTTCCCATATTCTTCATGGCCAACCATTTATTTATTTATTTATTTTTTCCTGAACTTCAACTTTCAATGTATTATGATACATGGGCATATGACCTTACATTGCACAAAACAAGCCAAATTTTACATATGATCTAAGGTGTTTTGAACTTTTAAAATGAGGAAGAAACTAAGAACACTTGAAGTGGGACAGGTACCTTGGGCTCCACCACTCTCTTTAGAGTTGCTCTACGTGAATTTCTAGCACCATTCAGAACCTAACACCTTCTTGTCCTATTTTCAGTTCGTTTACAACCCACTCCTGTTCAGCTGTTGAGTACAAAGGGAACTCATGTATTAAAATTTTTTTTTTATTTTTAATGTTGTTTCGCAGGAATACTTCCCCAAATGATTATGGTTATTCAGTTTAATTAAAAGAACATGAAAAGATTGTTGATAAAAATAATTTAATAGAAACCTTCTTAGGCAGTTATTCTTTAACATATAAACTTCTGGAGGGTAGGGGGATGTTTTAAGTGCCATTTATTTTTTTCTTCATTGCAGGCTTCAGTAAACAAAACTTTGTTTCCTAAAAGGTACTGATATTATCATGTCTTGATTCTTTTAACATTTTACGTCTTTTATAACCATATGGATCAGTGTAGCCTATTGAGCTCTGGCTTTCTGCTGTAGAGGCATTGCAGACTTAACTTTGAACAATCAAGGCACTAGGTGTTTCACATTCATATGACCTGTGTTTTATGTCTCCTCTGAGTTTGAAATAAACTGTAAGATCTTAATTTATTTCCTCATTCTCTTTTTTAAAACTGAATTAAATAATATATGTAACTGCAGTTGAAGTATCTATCATAAATGTTACTTTTTTTTTTTTACCTTTTTAAATACTCTTCAAAAACTTTAAACTTGCAATATTGGGAAAATAGTACAATGAACAAAGAAGTATTAGACACTAAGTTTAGTTCTGTTTTTTATTCACACACCAATTTTAATCCATCAGGAATTCTCACTAGATCATGCCATGATCAAAATCCCTGCAATGATGTTCTGGTTTGAGAGAAAATACTGCTTTTATTTAAATTTTAATACAAAATTCTCTTAAGGAGAGAATAGTGACTGGTTCTCAAAGAAGTGTGGTTTTTGTTATAGTTCTTCCAAGCACTTTTTGCCTTGTAAAATTTCCTTCCCCTTCCCCTTCTCTTCCTTCCCTTTTTTTTTTCTTTTTTGAGGCAATGTCTTGCTCTTCTCCCAGACAGGAGTGCAACAGCCTCAAATTCCTGGACTTAAATGATCCTCCTACCTTGCCCAGCGAATTAAAAAAAATTTTTTTTTGTACAGTTGAGGTCTCACTATGTTGCCCAGACATATCTCAAACTCTTGGCCTCAAGTGGTCATCCAGCCTCAGCTTTAAAAAGCTCTGGGATTACGGGCATAAGCCACTGTGCTCAGCCAATAATTTTACTTTAAGTTCTGGAATACATGTGTAGATTTTATGGGATTGTTACATAGATATACACACGCCATCCCCCTGTCATCTACATTAGGTATTTCTCCTAAGGTTATCTCTCCTCAATCTTCCAGCCCCCTGATATCCCTACCCTGGTCCCCCAACCCCCAACAGACCCCAGTGTGTGATGTTCCCCTCCCTGTGTCCATGTGTTCTCATTGTTCAACACCCACCTATGAGTGAGAACATGTGGTGTTTGGTTTTCTGTTCTTGTGTCTGTTTTCTGAGAATGATGGTTTCCAGCTTCATCCATGTCCCTACAAAGGACATTAACTCATCTTTTTTTATGGCTGCATAGTATTCCATGGTGTATATGTGCCACATTTTCTTTATCCAGTCTATCATTGATGCGCATTTGGGTGGTTCCAAGTCTTTGCTATTGTAAACAGTGCTGCAGTGAACATACACGTGCATGTGTCCTTATACTACTATGATTTAGAATCCTTTGGATATACCCAGTAATGGGATTGCTGGGTCAAATGATATTTCTATTTCTAGATCCTTGAGGAATCACCACACTGTCTTCTAAAATGGTTGAACTAATATGCACTCCCACCAACAGTGTAAAAGCATTCCTTTTTCTCCATATCCTCTCCAGCATCTGTTGTTTCCAGTTTTTTTAATGATTGCCATTCTAACTGGCATGAGATGGTATCTCAGTGTGGTTTTGATTTGCATTTCTCTGATGACCAGTGATGATGAGCATCTTTTCATGATTGTTGGCCTCATAAATATCTTCTTTTGAGAAGTGTCTGTTCATATCTTTTGCCCACTTTTTGATGGGCTTGTTTGTTTTTTGCTTGTATATTTGTTTAAGTTATCTGTAGATTCTAAATATTAGCACTTTGGGGTAGATTGCAAAAAATTTTTCTCATTTTGTTGGTTGCTGGTTAACTCTAATGGTTTTTCCTTTTGCCTTGCACAGGCTGTTAAGTTTGATTAGATCCCATTTGTCTATTTTGGCTTTTGTTGCCAATGCTTTTGGTGTTTTAGTTATGAAGTCCTTGCCTATGCCTATGTTCTAAATGGTATTTATTACCTAGGTTTCTTCTAGGGTTTTTATGGTGTTAGGTCTTAGGTTTAAATCTTTAATCCATCTTGAGTTAATTTTTGTATAAGGTGTAAGGAAGGGGCCCAGTTTCTGCTTTCTGCACATGGCTAGCCAGTTTTCCCAACACCATTTATTAAATAGGGAATCCTTTCCCCACTGCTTGTTTTTGTCAGGTTTGTCAAACATCAGATGTTTGTAGATGTGGGGCATTACTTCTGAGGCCTCTGCTCTGTTCTAGTGGTCTATAGCTCTGATTTGGTACCAGTATCATGCTGTTTTGATTACTGTATCCTTGTAGTATAGCTTGAATTAAGGTAGCGTGATGCCTCCAGCTTTGTTTTTTTTTTTTTTTTTTTTTTTTTGCTTAGGATGTTTTCGCTATTGCCTTTTCTGGTTCCGTATGAAATTTAATGTGTTTTTTTTTTCCAGTTCTGTGAATAAGGTCAGTGGTAGTTTGATGGGTATAGCACTGAATCTATAAATTACTTTGGGCAGTACGGCCATTTTCACAATATTGATTCTTCCTAACCATGAGCATGGAATGTTTTTCCATCTGTTTGTGTCCTCTCTTATTTCCTTGAGCAGTGGTTTGTACTTCTCTTTGAAGAGGTCCTTTACATCTTTTGTTAGTTGTATTCTTAATTATTTTATTCTATTCGTAGCAATTGTGAATGGGAGTTCACTCATGATTTGGCTCTCTGTCTGTTATTGGTGTACAGAAATGCTTGTGATTTCTGCACATTGATTTTGTGTCCTGAGACTTAGCTGAAGTAGCTTATTATCTTAAGGAGATTTTGGGCCGAGACAATGGGGTCTTCTAAATATACAATCATATTGTCTGCAAATAGAGACAATTTGACTTCCTCTTTTCCTAATTGAATGCCTTTTATTTCTCTTTCTTGTCTGATTGCTCTGGCTAGAACTTAAAACACTATGTTCAATAGGAATGGTGAGAGAGGGCATCCTTGTCTAGTGCCAGTTTTCAAAGGGAATACTTCCAGTTTTTGCTCATTCAGTTTGATATTGGCTGTGGGTTTATCACAAATAGCTTTTATTAATTTGAGATATGATCCATCAATACCTAGTTTATTGAGAGTTTTTAGCATGAAGGGCTGTTGAATTTTGTTGAAGGCCTTCTCTGCAGCTATTGAGATAATCATGTGGTTTTTATCTTTGGTTCCGTTTACATGATGGGTCACATTTGTAGATTTGCATATGTTGAACCAGCCTTGCATCCCAGGGATGAAGCCTACCTGAACATGATGGGTAAGCTTTGTAATATGTGTTGCATTCAGTCCAGTATTTTATTGAAGAATTTCGCGTCTATGTTTATCATGGATATTGGCCTGAATTTTGTTTGTTAGTTGTGTCTCTGCTAGGTTTTGGTATCAGGTTGATATTGGTCACCTAAAAGGAGTTAGGGAGGATTCCTCCTTTTTGTATTGTTTGAAATAGTTTCAGAAAGAATAATACCAGCTTCTCTTTGTATGTCTGGTAGAATTTGGCTGTGAACCCATCTGGACTGGGACGTTTTTTGGTTGGTAGGCTATTAATTGCTGCCTCGACTTCAGACCTTGTTATTGATCTATTCAAGGATTCGACTTCTTCCTGGTTTAGCCTTGTTAGGGTGTGTCCAGGAATTTATCCATTTGTTCTACATTTACTGGTTTATGTGCAGAGATTGTTTGTAGTAATCTCTCATGGTAGTTTGTATTTCTGTGGCATAGGTGGTGAGATCCCCTTTATCATTTTTTTATTGTATCTATTTGAATTTTCTCTCTTTTTTTTTTATTAGTCTGGCTAGCAGTCTATCTATTTTGTTGATCTTTTCAAAAAAATACCTCCTGGATTTATTGATTTTTTTTGAAGGGTTTTTTTGTGTCTCTATCTCCTTCAGTTCTGCTCTGATCTTAGTTCTGTCTTCTGCTAGCTTTTGAGTTGTTTTGATCTTGCTCCTCTAGCTCTTTTAATTGTGATGATAGGGTGTCGATTTTAGATCTTTCATTGCTACTCATATGGGCATTTATTGCTATAAATTTCCCTATAAACACTGCTTTGAATGTGTCCCAGAGATTCTGGTACATTGTGTCTTCATTCTCATTTGTTTTGAAGAACATCTTTATTTCTGCCTTCATTTCATTACTTCTCCAGTAGTCATTCAGGAGCAGGTTGCTTTGTTTCCCTGTAGTTGTGCTGTTTTAAGTGAGTTTCTTAATCCTGAGATCTAATTTGATTGCACTTTGGTCTGAGAGACTGGTTGTTATCATTTCTGTTCTTTTGCATTTGCTGAGGAGTGATTTACTTTCAATTATGTGGTCAATTTTACAGTAAGTGTGATGTAGTGCTGAGAAGAATGTATATTCTGTGGATTTGGGGTGGAGAGTTCTGTGGACATCCACTTGGTCCAGATCTGAGTTGAAGTCCTGGATATCCTTGTTAATTTTCTGTTTTGTTGATCTGTCTAATATTGACAGTGGAGTGTTAAAGTCTCCCACTATTGAGTGGGAGTCAAAGTCTCTTTATACATCATTAAGAACTTGCTTTATGTTTCTGGATGCTCCTGTATTGGGTGCATCTATATTTAGGATTGTTAGCTCTTCTTGTTGCATTGATCTTTATACCATTATGTAATGCCCTTCATTGTCTCTTTTGATCTTTGTTGTTTTAAAGTCTATTTTATCAGAGCCTAGAATTGCAACCCCTGCTTTTTTTCTCTCCATTTGCTTGTTAAATCTTCCTCCATCTCTTTATTTTGAGTATATGTGTGTCTTTGCATGTGAGGTGGGTCTCCTGAATACAGCACACTGATAGGTTTTGACTTTCTTTCCAATTTACCAGTCTGTGTCTTTTGATTGGGGCATTTAGCTTGTTTACATTTAAGGTTAATATTGTTGTGTGTGAATTTTAGCCTGCCATTTTGATACTACATGGTTTTTTTCCCATTAGTTGATGCAATTTCTTCATTGTGTCAGTGGTCGTTACCATTTGTTATGTTTTTGCAGTGGCTGCTACTGGTTGTTCCTTTCCATGTTTAGTGCTTCCTTCCTCTTGTAAGGCAGGCCTGGTGGTGATGAAATCTCTCAGCAATTACTTGTCCATAAAGGATTTTATTTCTCCTTCGCTTATGAAGCTTAGTTTGGCTGCATATGAAATTCTCGGTTGAAAGTTCTTTTCTTTAAGGATATTGAATATTGGCCCCTACTCTCTTCTGGCTTGTAGGGTTTCTGCTGAGAGATCTGCTGTGAATCTGATGTGCTTCCCTTTGTGGGTAACCCGACCTTTCTCTCTGGCTGCCCTTAGCATTTTTTCCTTCCTTTCAACTCTGGTGAGTCTGATGATTATGTGCCTTGGGGTTGCTCTTCTTGTGGAATATCTTTGTGATGTCTTTGTATTTCCTGGATTTGAATGTTGGCCTGCCTCGATAGGTTAGGGAAGTTCTCCTGGATAATATCCTGAAGAGTGTTTTCCAGCTTGGATTCATCTCCCCGTCATATTCAGGTACAGCGATCAAATGTAGATTATGTCTTTTCACATAATCCCTATTTCTTGGAGGCTTCGTTCATCTTTTCACTCTTTTTTCTCTAATCTTGCCTTCTCATTTTATTTCATTGAGTTAATCTTCAATCTCTGATATCCTTTCTTCTGCTTGGTCTATTTGGCTATTGAAACTTGTGTATGCTTCACGAAATTCTGCTGTTTTTTTTCAGCTTCATCAAGTGAGTTATGTTCTTCTCTAAGCTGGTTATTCTAGTTAGCCTTTTGTCTAACCTTTTTTCAGGGTTCTTACTTTCTTTGCATTGGGTTAAAATATGTTCCTTTAGCTCAGAGTAGTTTGCTATTACCCACCTTCTGAAGTCTGCTTCTGTTAATTCACATCAAACTCATTCTCCATCCAGTTTTGTTCCCTTACTGGTGAGGAGTTGTGATTCCTTGGAGGAGAAGAGGTGTTCTGGTTTCTGGTGATTTCATCCTTGTTGAGCTGGTTTCTTCCCATCTTCATGGATTTATCTACCTTTGGTCTTTGAAGTTGGTGACTTTTGGATGGGATCCCCTCTGCTGCAGGACTGCTGGAGGTCCACTCCAGATCCTGCTTGCCTGGGAATCACCCGCAGGGGTTGCAGAATAGTGAGGATTGCCGCCTGTTCCTTCTTCTGGTAGCTTCGTCACAGAAGGGTACCCACCAGGTGTCAGCCAGAGCTTTCCTTTATAAGGTGTCTCTTTGGTATACTGGGATCAGGGAGCTGCTTGAGGAGGCAGTCTGTCGCTTATCAGAGCTCCAGTGCTGTGCTAGGAGCTCTGTTGCTCCCTTCAGAGCTGCTGGGCAGGAGGGATATTTAAGTCTGCTGCAGCGGAACTCACAACGCCCTATTTCCCAGGTACTCTGCCCTCGGAAGGTGGGGCTTCATTTATAAGCCTGGTGGGCTGCTGCCTTTTTTCATACATGCCCTGCCCAGCAAGGAGGGAGTCTTGTCACAGTCTGCTTTGCAGAGGTGGTTCTGAGGTGCCATGGTCTCCGCCCAGCTGCTGTGTAAACTTCCTTGTAATTTTGTTTACACAGATAAGGTTAGAATCGCATTGGTAATGGGGGACTGCCTCCATAATGGCAGATGCCTTTCCCTGCACCAAGCTTGACCGTCCTTGATTGAGCTCAAACTGCTGTTCTGGCTGCATAACTCTCAAGCCAGTGGGTTTCAGTTTGCTGGTCTTTGTTGGAGTGGGACCCGCTGAACCAGATCACTTGGCTCCCTGCCTTCAGCCCCCTTTTTTTCAGGGGAATGGGTGGCTCTGTCTCACAGGTGTTCCAGACACCAGTTAAAATGACTGCTCATATTTGTGCTGGAAACCTGCAGCACCAGCTGAAATGGCAGCCCAGATTTGTGCTGGAAATTCGTGGTGCTTGTCAGACTGGCAGAAATCTCCTGGTCTGTGGGCTGTAAAGGCCATGGGAGAAGTACAGTATCTGAAACAGAGTGCTGGAGTGGCTGGAAAAGTCCCTAGTGGCCTCTGTTGAGTAGGAGGGGGGTCCTCCAGACTGTTGCACTTCCCAGGTGAGGCAGTGCCACACCCTGCCTCAATTTGCCCTCCTCGGGCTGCACCTACTGTCCAACCAGTCTCATTGAGATTAACCTGGTACCTCAGTTGAAAATGCAGAGATCACTTGCCTCTGCATCGCTCTTACTGTGAACTGCTCTCCAGAGCTGTTCCTATTCGGCCATCTTGGTAGGAGTCCCAGCCAATAATTTTAAGACAAATGGTGATTATTATTCCTGTGAAATGAGAATTTGATATGTAGAAATTGAATGTAGCTGATATGTAGAAATTGAATATTTTCCTTAAGAGGTATAGCCTATTATTTTCACCCTTTCCCATATGTGTTATGAAGTGTGATAAGTCCAAATTTTTAAATATTTAATTTTTGAGATGAAAACTACAATATAGACCATGAGAATTACTTTTATTATTGCAAGAAACCTACCTATTAAACTACTATTCTGGCTGTGGTAGCTTATTCCTGTAATTCCAGCATTTTGTGAGGTGGAAACCGGAGGATTGCTTGAGCTCAGGAATTCAAGACCAGCCTGGGCAACATGGTGAAACCTCATTTCTACAGGGAAAAAAAAAAAAAAAAAAAAAAAGGCCAGGTACAGTGGCATGCACCTGCAGTTTCAGATAATCAGGAAGCTGAAGTTAGAGGATCACTTGAGCCTGGGAGGTTGAGGCTGCAGTGAGCGTTCATTAGCCACTACACTCCAGCCTGGACAACTGGGTGAGACTCTATCTCAAAAGTAAGTAAATAAAGTAGACAATTACATTGATCTTTGTTAGTATAATCTGTTTATTCTCTTTTATTTCAACAAATAACATTGGGTGCCTACTTTTTGAGAACTGGTACACAGTATTCTTTGTTATCAAGGATCTTATAATTTAACAGGGCAGAAGAAAAGATTCTCCAAAATTATAGAAAATTTTATGTATTTCATAAAAGAAAAAGAAAGATAGCTTTTTGTGTCACACTACTTACATAATAATCTCATTCAGTCCTCACAACCACATTGGTTTGCTGTTAGGGAAACTGACGTTCTGAAAAGATAAATAATTAAAGATTTTAAGGCCAGATAGTGGGGATTAGAGAGGTTGATGTCATTCCAAAGGCCACATTCCTTTTATCATAGTGAAATATGTTCAGAATTCAGAAAAATAGGGTTAGGAGAAGGTGTCCAACTTCAGAGGGGGGCAAGAGAAGAATAGATCAGGAAAGATTTTAGGAAGATTGAACTATATTGAGAAAATTCTATTTCATACAAATAAGTATTTGCAGATAGTTTTAGCTGCTTACCTTGTCCCCTCTGTTTGCTCTTCAATTAAACTAATCTAGGAACTTGAAACAAGATTAGGAGAGAATTTTTTATAGAAAGATAAATCATTACAAACATGATTTACATTCCTGTTCTGAATATAAATGTATGACAGTGCTCAGAATTCTTAATTCATACCAAGCCACCTATATGACAATGTAGTATGTGATGAATTAATTACCGCTCAACTGACTGTTGCTTACCTGAGCATCTTGTTTGGGTGCTCAGAACTCTGATGGAGACCTATAAACAACTGAAGGCCTCAGTGTAACTCTTGCTCACTATTTAAACAACTGCCAGTAGTTAACAGGAAAGATGATAGCCAGAAGAATGAAGGAAAACTACAAAGAATGGAGGGTACCTGCAGAAAACTTTGAATTAGCATGCACAGTATCTTTGTGACCAATGAGCACTCCCTACATTTTTTACAGAAATCAACATACATCAATTTGGATTTAAATTTTAAAAAGCAGTGCAGGTCTATAATTCTCCCAAGTGATAATGTATTTCTAATACTCAAGTATATGCAGGGTTGGTGGAGGGGGGAAGGAGGAATTTTGCTTTAAAATCTACACAAAAATGAGGAGGAGCCCAAGCAAAGGGGTTTGGTGTTCTCCAGTTTATCAGAATTTGATATATAACTCATAGTTACATGCTTGATTTTAATTGTAAATTTAAAATAGTTTTACAATATTTTTAAAGAAACTTTTAGTTTTTGAACAGCCTCTGAAACACCACTACAGAACTATAGTGTCCTAAGGGACAGCATTTGAAGAGTGCTGATTTAAAGCATAATTTTCCTCTAGGAAATTCTCTAGAACTGTTGGATATAGAGGTAAACACTTCATTTTACTCTAAGCAAACAGGGGTCATTCTTGCATATTCAACTGCTCTTTCCAAATCTTCAGAGGAACTCCTGCTGCTTTTGTTGACGTTAGTGATAGCCTACTGGGAAAGAAACTTTGTGGAGAGAAATGTCAGCTATTTTCTTCTAAAAATCGAAAGTGGGAAAATATTCAAGAAGGGACTGACTATATGTGACTAAATAAGGTGCTCTTGAGTGATTAAAAATAGGAAGTTGCATTAATTTTTCTTTTCTTCTGAAGTTGACCACTTTAAAACTGTTGTGGCTATAACAGAAAGGATTATAATAAAAATGTGTTATAGTAGAATTGCAGTACTTCTAATCTTGTCAATTATAATAAAAAGTTATTTCATCAGTTAATTAGGTGATGATTCAGTCATACATATCAACATTTCTATGAATTTCATTTTAAGATTTTCCTATACTTAAGAAAGAATAATTATTTTATTTTTTTTATTTTTTATTTTTTGAGATGGAGTTTCGCTCTTGTTACCCAGGCTGGAGTGCAATGGCGCGATCTCGGCTCACCGCAACCTCCGCCTCCTGGGTTCAGGCAATTCTCCTGCCTCAGCCTCCTGAGTAGCTGGGATTACAGGCACGAGCCACCATGCCCAGCTAATGTTTTGTATTTTTAGTAGAGACGGGGTTTCACCATGTTGACCAGGATGGTCTCGATCTCTCGACCTCGTGATCCACGTGCCTCGGCCTCCCAAAGTACTGGGATTACAGGCTTGAGCCACTGCGCCCGGCCCAAATAATTATTTTAATAGAACAGCTTGAATAGAAAATTAACTAGAAGAATATGTCCATTTTCAGATTAGATGTTGTATTGTACATTCTGGCATACATATTTAACAACACGTTCTTAATGTACTAATTCAATTTTTTTTATTTTCTTTTTAACTTTTAAGAGAAAGCAGCAAAGCATATAAAACCTTTCTATAGAGGAAATGCAATGAAATTAAATGTTCTCACTTACTGAGTTTAGATTTTACTTTATCATGTATACCATCTACATCTTTGCACTAGAGTATACATTTGCATTTATATGGTGATGTCTATATTGAAAATTTATGTTCAGATCAGTGATCCAAAGGTATTTCAGAATATTTAAATATATAAGACAGATTCGGATAGGTTCACTGATGATGATTTTATTAAAGATTTCTAGAATATTTATAAACAGGCATACCTTCAAAGTATTGTGGGTTGGGTTCCAGACCACTGCAATAAAGCAATATTATAATAAAGTAACACAATTTTTTTTGTTTCCCATTGCAGGTAAAAGTTGTATTCATACTATATAGTGGTCGATTAAGTTTGTAATAGCATTATGTCTAAAAAAAAAGTACATGCTTTAATTGAAAAATTCTTTATTGCTAAAAAAATGATAACCATCATCTGAGCCTTTAGTGAGTTGTAATCTCTTTGCTGGTAGAAGGCCTTGCCTCCGTGTTGATGGCTGCTGTCTGATCCAGGTGGTGGTTGCTGAAGGTTGAGATGGCTGTAGCAGTTTTTAAGGATGAAATTTGCTCCATCAATTGACTCATCTTTTTGTGAAAGGCTTTCCAGTCAGGCACAGTGGCTCATGCCTGTAATCCTAGCACTTTGGGAGGCTGAGGCGGGTGGATTGCCTGAGCTCAGGAGTTCAAGACAAGGCTGGGCAACACAGTAAAAGCCTGTCTCTACTAAAATACAAAAAAAAATTAGCCAGTTGTACCAGTGTGTACCTGTAACCCCAGCTACTTGGGAGGCTGAGGTGGAGAATTGCTTGAACCTGGGAGGCAGAGGTTGCAGTGAGCCGAGATCACACCAGCGCACTCCAGCCTGGGTGACAGAGGAAGACTCTCTCCAAAAGAAAAAAGAAAAAAAAAAAAGATTTTTCTGTTGTATGAGATGCTGTTTGATAGCATTTTACCCATAGTAGAACTTCTTTCAAAATTGGAGTAAATCCTCTCTAACCTTGATGTTGCTTTATCAGCTAAGTTAGTGGAAAATTCTAAATCCTTTGATGTCATTTCAACAATGTGCACAGCATCTTTCCCAAGAGTAGATTCCATCTTAAGAAGCTGCTTTTTTTGCTCATCCACAAGAAGCAATACCTCAGTTATTCAAGTTTTGTTATGATACTGCAGCAATTCAGTTCCATCTTCAGGCTCTACTTTTAATTCTAGTTCTCTTTCTGTTTACACCACATCTGCAGTTACTTCCTCCACTGAAGTCCTGAACCCCTCCAGGTCATCCACGAGGGTTGGAATCAACTTTAAAACTTATGTTGGTGTTGATATTTTGACCTTTTCCTATGAATCATGAATGTTCTTGATGATATATGCAATGGTGAATCCTTTCCAGATAGTTTTTGATTTAATTTGCCCAGATCCATCAGAGGAATCACTGTCTATGGCAACTAGCCTCATGAACTGTATTTCTTGAATAAGACTTGAAAGCTGAAATCATTCCTTTACTGCAGAATAGATGTGTTAGTAGACATGGAAACAACATTAATCTTATCGTATATTTCTATCAGAGTTCTTGCATGACCAGGTGCGTTTTCACTGAGCACTAATATTTTGAAAGGAATCTGTTCATCTGAGCAGTAGGTCTCAACAGTGCGTGTAAGATATTCAGTAAAACATTCTATAAAGAACTGTGATGTCACTCAGGCTCAATTGATTTAACATAATTATTAAGGGCCCTCAGTTTTTCAGAATGGTCAATGAGCATTGGCTTCACCTTAAAGTCACCAGCTGCATTAGCTCCAAACAAGAGAGTCAGTCTGCCTTTGAAGCTTTGAAGCCAGGTATTGACTTCTCTCTACCTATGAAAGTTCTAGATGGCGTCGTCTTCCAATAGAAAGCTTTTAAAATCCACATTGAAAATTTGTTGTTTAGTGAGCCACCTTCATCAATGATAGTAGCTAGATCTTCTGGCTAACTTGCTGTAGCTTCTGCATTAGCCCTTACTGCTTCACCTTGCAATTTTATGTTCCTTAAACCTCATGAGCCAACCTCTGCTAGCTTTCAACTTTTCTTCTGCAGCTTTCTCACTTCTCTCAGTCTTCATAGAATTGAAGAGAGTTGGGGCCTTGCTCTGGATTAGGGTTTGGCCTAAGGGAATGTTGTGGCTGGTTTTGTTCATCTATCCGGATCACGAAAATGTTCGCCCTATCAGTTATAAGGCTGTTTTGCTTCTTTATCATATATCTGTTCACTGGAGTAGCACTTTTCATTTCCTTCAAGAATTTTTTCTTTGTATTTACATCTTGGATAACTGGAGCAAGAGGCCTGGCTTTCAACATGCCTTCCTCACTAAGCTTAACTGATTGCAGGTTTTGATTTAAAGTGAGAGATGTGCAGCTCTTCTTTCCACTGGAAGGCTTACAGACTATTGTAGGGTTATTAAATTGGTCTAATTTTAATATTGTGTCTCAGGAATGGGGAGACCCGAGGAGAGGGAGAAAGTCAGGGCAATGGTCAGTGGAGCAGTCAGAACACACACAGCATTTATTAAATTCATTTTACAGTAATTACCTCAAAGATCACTGATTACAAATCACTATAACCAATATAATAATATTCAAAAAGTTCAAAATATTGCAACAATTACCAAAATGTGACATAGAGACATGAATTGAGTGGCACCCATATCCTTAACGCAGAATTACCACAAACTCTCATTTTGTGAAAAACACAATGTCTGTGATGCACAATGAAGCATAGTGCAATAAAATGAGATGTGCCTATATATATTTGTTTAAAAATAGTTTGTTCTTAAACCCATTCAAACGTGGGTGAAGGTTATGAACAGAAACTTTTCAAAAGAAGACATCTATGAAGCCAACAAACATATGAAAAGATGCTCATCATCACTGGTCATTAGAGAAATGCAAATCAAACCCACATGGAGATACCATCTCACACCAGTTAGAATGGCGATCATTAAAAAATCTGGAGATAACAGATGCTGGAGAATATGTGGAGAAATAGGAACCCTTTTACACTGTTGGTGGGAATGCAAATTAGTGCAACTATTGTGGAAGACAGTTTGGCAATTCCTCAAGGATCTAGAAATAGAAATATCGTTTGACCCATCAATCCCATTACTGGGTATATACACAAAGAATTATAAATTGTTCTATTATAAAGACACATGCACACGTATGTTCATTGCAGCACTGCTTAGCAAAGACCTGGGACCAACCCAAATGTCCATCAATGATAGACTAGATAAAGAAAATGTGGTACATACACACCATGGAATACTACACAGCCATAAAAAATGATGAGTTTGTGTCCTTCATAGGGACATATATGAATCTGGAAACTGTCATTCTCAGTAAACTAACACAAGAACAGAAAACCAGACACTGCGTGTTATCACTCATAGGCAGATATTGAAAAATTAGAACATGTGGACACAGGGAGGGGAGCATCACACACTGTGGTCAGTTGGGGTGGGCTAGAGGAGGGACAGTGGGGCGTGGGGAGGTGGGGAAGGATAACGAGGGGAGAAATACCAGATATAGGTGATGGGAGGATGAAGGCAGCAAACTACCTTGCCAAGTATGTACCTATGCAACGATTCTGCATGATCTGTACATGTACCCCAGAACCTAAAGCACAATTTATAAAAAAACTTTAACACCAAAAAAAAAGCTTGTTTTTGTTTTTGCTATATAATAACAATGTAAACAGTATCAGTAGAGGAGGAGTTGGGAACTTTCTGTGAAGGCCCAGATACACATTACAGGCTTTGTGTCCCCATCATACCTACTCATTTCTACCTTTGAGCACAAAAGCAGTCATAGCCAGTGAGTCAATGAATGGTGTTGCAGAAATTCAACTAAATGTAATTAACAAAAAATAGGTGGCAGGCTGGATTGGTCCTTTATCATTATTCATATATATAACAAATTCATTTTTATATAATTGTATATAATATATGCATATATATAACCAAATCCTATCGAGGGATACTTAAGTTGTTTCTAATTTTTATGGTTACAAACAATGTGACAGTGAATATCCTTTTAACTTGTTGATTATTTCTTTATAATAAATTTCTAGTATTTGTGGTTTTAAGTCAAATACTTAAGTATGCAGAGTGTGCATACTTAAATATTTGAATCATTACATAATTGTTCACCAGAAGAAGTGGGCCAGTTTACACTAATGTGTACTGGGTATAAGAGTGCTTGCTTCCCCATATCCTCTTCAATATTTGATACTATTTATCTTTTAATTCTTTCTCAACCTCCCTGGGGATGCATTGATCACCATAGTTGTTTTTCATTTTTGGGGGTGTATTCATGGATTTTTAACATTAATCTAGAGTACCCATCCATCTATTTGTTGGTCATTTATTTGTGAGTTGTCTGTTTGTGTAATTTGCCCATTGTTATATTTGGTTGTTAATGTTTTATCTTACTGATTAATAAGGATGGTTCATATAATAAGGAGATTAACATTTTGAGGCTTATGTGTGCTACAAAAAGAATTAACCAGTTTGCTATTTGCTTGTTCTTGACTTTTCTGTGTTTTCACATGGAGAAGTTTTTGCTTTTAAAAATATTTTAGCATAAATATTTTCTGTTATTGCTTCTGAATTAGGATTTATGCTCATAAAGACATTTACCACCCTGAGACATAAAAAAAAAGTTCTCCCATATTTACTTGTGGTTCTTATAGTGTTTACTTTTTACATTTTGAATCTATTTTTGGAGAAAATTTTTAGAATTTTAGATTTGTTAGTATAAACTTACATGCCCCATTTTTTTCTAGTTTTAATCTCCCATAATGTGGGATAGTATTTCTTTTCTTAAACTTATGCATTTGTTTTTTCTTTCTTTCTTTACCAGTGTCTTCAACATTTGCACATTATCTTTGTTTTCAAAAATAAACTAGCTTTTGATTTTTGTTGTTTTGGTTACTTCTACCTGGTTTTTGCTTTCTAACTTATTTGTTGCTTCTTGCTTTATAAATCTACCCTTCTACTTTTTATTTATTTTATTGTATTTTTTTCTTTTTTATTTTAAATTTATTTATCATACTTTAAGTTCTGGGGTACATGTGCAAATTGTGAAAGTTGGTTACATAGGTATACACGGGCCATGGTGGTGGTTTGCTGCATCCATCGCCTCGTCATCTACATTAGGTATTTCTCCTAATGCTATCCCTTCCCAATCCCCCCACCCCTGTATTCTTCCGCTAGCCCCCCACCCCCAGGCCCCAGTATGTGGTGTTCCATTTGCTGTGTCCATGTGTTCTCATTGTTCAACACCCACTTATGAGTGAGAACATGTGGTGTTTGGTTTTCTATTCTTGTGTCAGTTTTCTGAGAATTATCCACATCCTTACAAGGGACATGAACTCATTCTTTTTTATGGCTGCATAGTATTTCATGGTGTATATGTGCCACATTTTTTTTATCCAGTCTGTCATTGATGGGCATTTGTTGGCTCCAAGTCTTTGCTCTTGTGAACAGTGCCACAATGAACACATATGCATGTGTCTTTACGGTAGAATGATTTATAATCCTTGGGGTATATACCCAGTAATAGGTTTGCTGGTTCAAAAGATATTTCTATTTCTAGATCCTTGAGGAATCACCACACTGTCTTCTATAATGGTCGAATTAATTTACTCCCACCAACAGTGTAAAAGTGTTCCTGTTTCTCCACATCCTCTCCAGAATCTGTTGGCTTCAGTTTTTTTAATGATTGCAATTCTAACTGGCATGACTTGGTATCTCAATGTGTTGTTGATTTGCATTTCTCTAATGACCAGTCATGATGAGCTTTTTTCCATGTGTTTGTTGGCTATATAAATGTCTTCTTTTGAAGTGTCTGTTCATATCCTTCACCCACTTTTTTGAAGGGGTTGTTTTGTTCCTGTAAATTTGTTTAAGCTCTCTGTAGATTCTGGATATTAGCCCTTTGTCAGATGGGTAGATTGCAAAAATTTTTTCCCATTCTGTTGGTTGCTGGTTCACTCTATTGATAGTTTCTTTTGCTGTGTAGAAGCTCTTAAGTTTAATTAGATCCCATTTGTCTATTTTGGCTTTTGTTTTTGCCATTGCTTTTGGTGTTTTACTCATGAAGTCCTTGCCCATGCCTATGTCCTGAATGGTATTGCCTCAGTTTTCTTCTAGAGTTTTTATGGTGTTAGGTTTCATGTTTAAATATTTACTCCATCTGGAGTTAATATTTGTATAAGGTGTAAGGAAGGGGTTGAGTTTCAGCTTTGCATATGGCTAGTGAGTTTTCCCAACACCATTTATTAAATAGGGAATCCTTTCCCCATTGCTTATTTTTGTCAGGTTTGTCAAAGAACAGATAGTTGTAGTTGTGTGGTGTTCTTTCTGAGGCTTATGTTCTGTTCCATTGGTCTATATCTCTGTTTTGGTACCAGTGCCATGCTGTTTTGATTACAGTAGCCTTGTAATATAGTTTGAAATCAGGTAATGTCATGCCTTAAGCTTTGTTTTTTTTTTTTTTGCTTAGGATTGTCTTGGCTATGCAGGCTGTTTTTTGGTTCCATATGAAGTTTAAGGTGTTTTTTTTTTCCAATTCTGTGAAGCTTTTCAAATTGAGTGCTTTATTAATTTACAATCAGTAATTACTTGCTTACAATAAAGGAAACATTGCTTTGAATATATAAATATGTTATTAGATTTGAATTCCAAATAGCTTGTAATGAGTAGGCTCCCCCACAACACAATGTTACAATTGACTTAGCCCAGGTCTTGACATGAAGAGATCATGGACAGAGAGATCACATATTGATTTGGGCAATTAGTATGGATGTAAATCATCAACATATATACTTGAAAACTCATCAACATATATACTTGAAAGCTGGATATTTTACCATAAATACTATATACTTCAATAAAATAACTACCATGAAAGAAAAATAAAATAAAACAAATGAGGGCATGGAAGGAAATATTAATGGCACAACTCCCCTAACTTCCCTGGTTCCATAGAGAGATGCACTGGAGGAGCAGGAGCAGGCAACTCAAGCCTAGGGAGCCTGTAAATTAGTCACTCTGCAAGCCCCATTGTGTATGCAAGACACAGGTGGTATACGGAAACCTAGCCAGACACATTTGAACAGGTTCAAGATGTTCAAGAATGCAGTTGTAATAACAACTTATTTATGTCTGAAAGAACATTCCTGTGGGGCTCATGATCCATACAAGCCCCTACTAAGATCGTCCCTCTGATCATGGATCAAAGGATCACCTCAATTCTGGCAGTTATTGTGAATCTCAATTATTAGTGTCAGGTCTGGTTATTATTTGATAACATATAGGAATTTTGGGCAGATAATGCGTAGGAGATTTGGATGTGAGGTTGCAACACTTTATTCTATATCTTTGCCTCCTTACTAATCTTGAATTCTGTAAAATTAATTTTAAAGTAATGATACTAATTATAACACAAGAACCTATTCTTTAACAATAACATCTTTTAAAGACATGTGACAAAGAAAATATACACGAAAATTTCATGTTCAAAGTCTTACAACAGGAGACCACATGAAAGAGATGTTTCTGAAATAACTCTCTCAGTCTCTCTGAGTTCCACGGAGACACACTGGCTGTCAGGTTCATAGCTGAGAACCCCAATGTCAAAGTGCCCTTTAATTCCTATCTTCTATGTGAGGCATTGGGATGCTTACCAACTTAACAGTCGCATCTTAATTTAGAGGTCCAGCATAGTCTCTAGATCTTATTGCCTTGCTCTTTTAGTTACCAGCTATATGTTCTTGGGAAAGTCATTTAGCCTCTCAATACTCCAGTTCGCTTATCTGTAAATTGGGAATAATAATGATGCTTACCTAATAGGGCTGCTGTGAAAATAAAGTAAGTTGATTCTTAGAATAGTGCCTAATAGATCGTTAGTGCTGACTATGTATTTAAAAAAAATATCGAATTTAACATTACAGCAAAACAACCAGATTATTGTATTGGTTGGGCTTATTATCCTTGCCTACGCACCACATTATCCTATACCACAGGTGTGTTAGTTTTCCTTTAGTTTCTTGACAGACTGCTCTTTTTAATGATATATTTTATTTAATTCTTACAATAGGAATTGCATTGTTAAGTTGTCTCCTGTTTCACTCAGTAACAGTTTCAGTTGAGTCAATTTGCTCTGATTCTTCTGTATGATCCTTGTCCCCAACATCAGTTGTTGTTCTCTATCACTTTTCACTTTCTTCTGATTCCAATTTGCTAGCCTTGCCGACCTGGTGGGGGCTACCAATCAGAATTTTAAGTCAGAGTGTGCATACTTAAATATGCACCCCTTTCCCACAGGCTGACCTTATCATAGTACTGTCCATCATTCTGGCCACAATAACTGGGCATGGGGTCCCAAGTTGGGCCTATCAGAATTCTCCCTTGGTATTTTTACAAGCAGACAGGAAGTCTCCTTGGTTTCTTGAGTCTGTAAGTAATTAGCAACTTACTTACTGATTGAGTCCAAAGTAGTGGGCAACTGTGCTTCCTGCCATGAGGATAAATCCCTTATGCCACAAAAGAGAATAAGGCCAAGATAGTCTTATGAGCAGAGAAGATGCATAGGAAGATTCCTGTTGCTGTTCCAAATTCCTCATTTTAGTTATCACCAAAACCAATTCATCTTTGTATTTTCTGTTTGTGTAAGCCTCTAAATTTCATGCTGTTCTCCCTCTTTTTGTTGTTTTTGCTTAAACAAATTCAAATTTTCTTATAACAAACTAATCTAATTTAAACAATACCTCTCTTTCAAGCAGATACCTTTCTTTATATGTTTGGAGATCTTTAAATATTTAAATATGTTTCTTTATATTTATAAATGACTGTTTAGAAGTCATCCTCACTGATTTCAGAAGGACATGAAGCACATCTGTCTTATTCACTGCATTCCCAATGTTTAGCATAGTGTCTTATGCTATAAGTAAGATGGAGGGTGTTTGGGCTTTTCCAGTGAACCAGACAGATGCTGCTTGCCCTAAAACGTGGTCTGAGGGGTTACCAGATGGTTTTCTTATGAGCGCAGTAGGCAGAACCATGGTTGCAGATAGACTTCCTATTAAATGTGCTAGACAGAATAGGGGCAGTGGTGCTCTAATGGATAGGAGTAAATTCTCATCCATTTGGTACAACCTATTGATAGGATCCCTCTATAATAATCTGTGATGGAACAGATACACATATTTAACCCTTGGCTGTAGGTGTTGTTTGAGGTACCTCACTGAGAAATTTGGAGACAGGTAGATTCTATGTAGAATTTACTATGTAAATCAATATGATAATTAGGTTATCATACTGATTCCAGAAACCAATAAACATAATTTACAAGCATTAACATCAGAAATATTTTTTGGTTATAAGAAATTTAAACATACAAGGTTATTCAATTCTGCAACAGTTTCATTTATTATGTTGTCTATTGTAGTATGTGTTTATATTTGTTGTGTTTTTAATCAAGCATCCAAAAATATGAATTATTCTAAACTGAAAATCTAAATCATTAAAACATTAAATAGCAACTAGCTAAAGAAAATGACATATGTAAGATATAGATAGATAAGGTAAATAGATTCATCATAAATGAATGTTGTCTCAGTGTCTTCCTTTTTCAATAGAGAAATCAATGGGGGAGGAAACAAAGATTTTTTTTAAAAAGGAGATTGAATGTGTTCTCAAATTCCTGGTGTTGGACCATATTTTTAAAACAAGATCCCCCATAATCTTTTTAGATATTAAACTACTAAATAAGATCCACTTCAAATTTCATTTTCTGTTCACAAATAATGAAATCTTTTTTTTTTTTAAGTAACTGAAGTAAGAGACATTTCTTTTTTCATGATTCTGCAGAAGCTGAATTTGTTACTAACTGCAGCCTCCAGGTACTTTGCTAAGTACTCCAGCTAACTAAGCTAAGAAAGTGTACACAGTCAGTTCAGTGGCTTGACACTGAAAAACAAGGGTGTCCAGTTAGACCCTAATGAGAAGAAAATTCTTGTAGACAGAGAAAAAAAGAAAGAAGACCATAAAGAGACATGACTGCACTTTCAGTCAATTAGGAGAAAAACCTGAGGTTTTGTGTCAGGATGACAATGGGCACCCTTGGTATAAAATATGATTATATCTGTTGTTTCAGACCAGCTAGCAATTCTCATCCTGACTGGTAACTAAATGCAAATTAAGGCTACCTTCCTTGGAAGATATGGATACTAGCACTTGTTCTCTAAATTCTTTCACTCTCAAAGTTCAAACACCATTTATGTTTTCTTCCTATAACCAATCTTTCTTTCACTCATGCTATAGACTATAGCTTCCTGATAGTTTGGGGACTACGTTAAAGCTATTCTTTGATTATACTCAAAAAGAAGTCAAAGTGTACTGAATAATGAATAGAAAGTATAAAAGAGCTTATGTAAAAATGGGCTCTTCTAAAGAATTAAACTGGGTCTTCTTAAATCATACTTGACAAATTTAAGAAATTAGTTTTTTTTCTGAAAAATTATATTGGTCATTATTCTGATGTTTTGTGAAAGATAGACATGTACTGTGTCTGATTAAATACAAACTCTTGGGCTCTCAGCTGGGCTTGTAGCATAAAAGGGAGTTGAACAATAGCTTATGAATTCATTATAAATGACAGCAATGTTTCTATCAAACATCTCATCTGTTGTATTGATGAGTCACACCAGTAGAATGAAAACTTTCACCACTTTGTATACAAAACTTAGGAAAGCATCGTACAGCAGCAAATTCATAACATGTACACACTCATCATCTGGTTTGTAAACCATTAGGTTCAGCCCTGAATACACTGTTTGACAGATGCTTTCAGCCTCTTAGGTTTTAAACAACAGTTTTCACTTACTTCATTATTATGATCATAAAATGAAGTGGTAGCAGCTGGTTCAGGTAATCTAGCAATTCTCATCTACACTTAACAGCAAATCCTAAATTACAAACCATTTTCTCAGAAAAGTAGAATACTTACATTGGTGCTTTGAAGTCCTTTTCCGGTTTCAATTTCAAAATGTTGCTCAAATGACCTTGAATTTTCAAACTATCCAACCACAGAAATACGCAAACTTAAGCAATGTACAAATTACTTATTTGACTACCATATTGTATAGAATACAAAACTTAGAATGTTCAGAAACATCTATTTAACAATCATGGTTTATCTGGAGTTAAGGGCAAAGCCAGGAAAAACAAGAGCCTAACACCTGAGGAAAGTGGTACATAGTACCAGGAATGGACTACAAATGCACCGTGGAATTTGGCTTGCTGGGGAGTCCAGGGAAGACAAGACTAAAGGGTATCCTGTCATGTATTGTCTTTCTTTTAAGCCAGATCACTGTAGAATAGGTGGCTCAGGAAGATGAGTGAAGCATACACTTTTAAAAATTCAACAGGATATTAGAATTGGCCTTAGAGATGGCTGATTATGGTCCACTCACACCAAAAAGTAAGACAAAATTATCCAAAAAGTATGCTAAAAAGATAGATTCGAATTGAGGGATTCATAACTGGAATTGTAAATATGAAGAATGTTGGGGCCAGATACTGGTAGGCTTCTCAGTTAGACAAGACTCATATTTTCTTCATTTTTAGTTTGTTTCCTGACAGACTTTCTCTTTTTATATTGTAAAACAAAATAGAAACAAGATTTATGCTTCATAGAGTTTGTAACTGATTTCATCTGCTAGCGTGTTAGTATTTAGTGTGTTTCTGATAATTGAAACATTTGCTTTACCTATGAGAAGAATTCATAGGGGCATGAAATAATGTGGAAGTCAGCATATTCATGTTACCCTCTCCTCCAACCATCTTAAATCATGAATGCTACATTTTCCTCATTTGATTAAAACCTTTTTCTTGATTTGTGTGGTTGTTTTTTCTTTCTGCCTATAACTTTGGTGAAGGACTTAAGGGCATGGTAGTAGGTAAATTAATCACAAAAGCAATGGCAACCTTAAATCTCCAGTTTCTGAAAAATTACAACTACAGTTGAAGTTCATCTTAACCATATGTCCTTATATTATGCTTTGAAATATAAGAAAAATGTTAATCGTTCTTATAGGTATGTATGCTTTAGGTTTTCCCAGTGTTAGCAATGTACCTCTCCCAGTTTAATTACTAAGTCAAATTATATAGATCCTTTTTGAATCTCTAATTGTTCTTCATCATGCCTGTGCAGTTTCTTCAGGCCTCGTTATTTGTAGAATACAGAAAGAAAATGGTAGAACACAGTGCTCTATTGTTCCTAATATGGGCATATCCAGGTCCCAAGTCATTTAAGGAATTAGAAAAACACATGCTATGCATGAAATATATTCAGATGCAAAAAAAATTATTGCAACAGCATATGTTTTTATTTTCTGCATAGACTATTTGCTTATAGTCTTGGGTTAACTTGATGAATGTATTTCTGTAGTTAAGGCCATTTGTGATGTGCAGAGCAGTGAGTGCATAGGTTCTGTCTCTTATGTTAATCTGTATTAATGAGAAATGGTCACATGAACGGAACCATGAGCATGATGTTGCAATCTAATATTCACAATCATTCTTTCTTTTTCCTTGTACAGACAGTTTTTCTTCTTGGCCATTGCATTCAGATTTTTCAGTAATGGGTCATTCAATTAGATACTATATGTACTCAAGTTAGATGAATATTTTAAATTTATAAAAGTATAAGGTATAGCCTTATTTAATAGTAAAATCTCTAGTTTGAAAGTAATTTAAAATTAATGTTAAAGTTTTAATCAATTTATATATTAAAAATATACCATTAATGAACAATGAGAACACATGGACACAGGGAGGGGAGCACTACACACTGGTGTCTGTTGGGGGAAATGGGGGAGGGGCGGGGGGTGGGGAGGTGGGAAGAGATAGCATGGGGAGAAATGACAGATACAGGTGAGGGGACGGAAGGCAGCAAAGCACACTGCCATGTGTGTACCTATGCAACAATCTTGCATGTTCATCACATGTACCCCAAAACCTAAAATGCAATAAAAAAAAAGAAAAAAAAAATATATACCATTAAAAGCATATTGCTAGTCATTGATTTTTTTTTCAGCAAATCAATGACAATACTGCTACTTAATAGATTTTCATTTCAATACCTGTGGGATATTTTTAAATCAAGACATATCAATACTGATTCCAAATTTGCGACACTAGTGGTAGGTCCCACTCTTTAATTTGTGGTTTCATGAAAGAGAATGTACTTCCACCGAGCCAAATAAAATCAAGTAAAAGTCATATTTTTACTATGTAGCCAGAAATTAAAGAACAAGCCTGAGATTCATATATTCATTTCCAAATTTCAAGGAAATTGTATTCTTCCAGTAATTCTCTCAGCTAGTAAGTTCCATATCAAAGTTAGCAGCTACTTTATATTTCAAATTCAGTAGGAAGTTTTTCTTTGTGTGTCATCAGTAGAGAAACTGAAATCATGATATGTACTTATTGATCTATAAATCCTTTTGAAATTGTAATTTCCATTGACCTCATGGAAGTTCAGCTATAGGAATGATTTTTCTTTCCTGATAGGAGGGGAGGTAATTCCTGCAGAGCTTGGAGTAAGGTTCGGGGGTCGTTTTATCTGTTATCTGTATTAGAGATTCCTGTCCATGAGAAAATGGACAAGATGTGACCTGGAATTGAGGTTCAAGTCAAAGCCAAACAGACTCATTTAGAACAGGTTGTAAATCCAGATGAATCAAATAAGCCATGAGAAGAGACAGTCTGAGAAAGGGAGAAAGAGCAAGAGCAGCCCAGTGGTGAAATATGTGTTAATTCCAGACACAGAGTGCTAATATTTGTGAAGGGCTTGTAGAATATTTGTACATACATTTGTTTACCAGTCAAATTCATTAAGAAGTCAAGATTCCACTTGCTTTTATCTCAATCTACTTATGCAATTTGAGTTTCTTCTAAATAATATCCCATAAATTGGCAGAGCTTGATGGCACAAGCATAAAGAGATAGGCAGTCTAATTTATTGGGGTCACATTGTCTAAGAAACCTTAACACTTGCATGCTTTTCTACAATACGAGGAGACTGGGAATACTGACTCCCAATCCTGATGAATATTTTGTTAAAGCTTTTCTTCCCTTTCATTTTAGCTGCCTTATCTGAGATAAATCAACTCAGTACTTTCAAGCTAAGATTTAATTTCTCTATTTCTTTACTAGCAGAGTTAGTTAAGACCTCTGATTTGTGCATGTGAACTAAACTAGCCTAATATTTTTACTTTACTTAATTAGATTTGGTTTTAATTTACTTTTGTTATCTTATAAATTTTTGGATCTCAGGTAGATTTTATTTGGCATCTCAACAAAATGTGGATCTTCATTAGAGTCAGATGGAAGTGTAGTGCTTAAAAAGCCATTTAAAATTTCTTAACTAGTTAAGGCTGCTAGAATGTAAAGCCCCAAAAGAAAAGTTTTCAAGTAGTTATCAAATTTTAGTGGACCCTTGAGCAATGTAGTGATGAGGGGCACTGATAGCCCCCATACACAGTTGAAAAGCTGTATGTAACCTTTGACTTCCCCAAAGCTTAACTACTAGCCTGCTAATGATTGGAAGCCTTACCCATAACATAGTTGATTAACATATTTTGAATTATGTATTATATATTGTACTCTTACTATAAACTAATCTAGAGAACAGAAATGTTATTAAGAAAATCATAATCATAAGAGAAAATATATTTACTATTCATTAAATGGAAGTGGATCATCATAAAGGTCCTCATCCTCATCATCTTCATATTGAATAGTCTGAGATGGAGAGGGAAGAGGAGGGCTTGGTCTTGCTGTCTCAGGTGTGGCTGAAGCAGAAGAAAATCTGATATAAGTGGACCCATGCAGTTCAAACTCCTGTTTTTCAAAGGTAAACTGTATATGACCTTTGAGGATAATAACATTGTAGATGTACAGAGGTAGTCTTATTTTTTTAACTTTTATGGATACTCAGTAGGTAGGTGTATATATATACATATATATATGTATGTATATATATACAAGTATATATATATATATATATATATACACACACACATATATTATGGGATACATAAGATACTTTGATACAGGTGTGCAATAATAAATAATCACATCTTGGAAAATGGGGTATTCATCCCCTCAAGCATATGTCATTTGTGTTACAAACAATCCAGTTATACTCTTAGTTATTTTTAAATGTACAATTAAATATTTTTGACTAGTCATTCTGTATTATCAAATACTAGGTCTTATTTCTAACTATATATTTTTTGTATCCATTAACCATCCCCAATTCTCCCCCACCCCAGCAGAACCCTTCCCAGACTCTAGTAAGTATACTTCTATTCTCTCTATGGATTTAATTTGTTTTGATTTTTGCACCCACAAACAAGGAAAAACATGCCAAGTTTGTCTTTCTGTGCCTGCTTATTTCATTAGCATGATAATCTCTAGTTCCATCCATCTTGTTGCAAATGACAGAATCTTATCCCTTTTTATGGCTGCATAGTATTCCATTGTGTATATGTACCACATTTTCTTTATCCATTCATTTGTTGATGGACACTTAGGTTACTTTCAAATCTTGGCTTTTGTGAACAGTGCTGTAGCAAATATGGGAGTGCAGATATATCTTTGATACACTGATTTCCTTTCCTTTGGATATATACCCAGCAGTGGGATTGCTGGATCATATGGTAGCTTTATTTTTAGTTTTTTGAGGAGCCTCCAAACTGTTCGCCATAGTGGTTGTACTAATTTACATTCCCACTATCCTTCTACTCTCTATATCCATAGGTTCAGTTGTTTTGATTTGAATCCTCATACAAAAGTATATGAGAATTCTCTTTTCTCCACATCTTTGCCAACATTAGTTATTAACCTGTGTTGGATAAAAGCTGTTTTAGCTGGTGTGAGATGATACTCATTGTAGATTTGACTTGCATTTCCCTAATGATCAATGATGTTGAACACCTTTTCATATGCCTGTTTGCCATCTATATGCCTTCTTTTGAGAAATAACTATTCAAATAATTTGCCCATCTTTTATTGGATTATTATATATATTTTTCCTGTAGACATTATTGAGCCTTACATATTCTGATTATTAATCCCTTGTCAGATGGGTCATTTGAATATATTTTCTCCTATGTTTGGATTGTCTCCTCCCTTTGCTGATTTTTTCCTGCATTGTGCAGAAACTTTTTAACTTGATGTGATCCCATTTGTCCATTTTTGCTTTGGGTGCATGTGCTTGTGGGATATTACTCAGTATATTCGTCTGTTCTCATTGCTGCTAATAAAGACATCCAAGACTGGCTATTTACAAAGGAAAGAGGTTTAATTGACTCACAGTTACACATGGCTGGGAGGCCTCACAATCCTGGCAGAAGGCAAATGAGGATCAAAGTCACATCTTATATGGCAACTGGCAAGAGAGAGGGTGCAGGGGAGCTTCCCTTTATGAAACCATCAGATCTCATGAGACTTACACACTATCACAAAAAAAGCATTGGAAAGACCCACCCCCATGATTCAATTACTTCCCACTGGGGTCCTCCCATGACAGCAATTATGGGGGTTACAATTCAAGATGAGATTTGGGTGGGGACACAGCCAAACCATATTATTTCATGCCAGACCCCTCCCAAATCTCATGTCTTCACATTTCAAAACCAATAATGCTTTCCCAATAGTCTTGAAAGTCTTAACTCATTTTAGAATTAACTTAAAAGTCCACAGTACTAAGTCTCATCTGAGACAAGACAATTCCCTTTTGCCTATGAGCCCATAAAAATGAAAGCAAGTTAGCTACTTCCTAGATACAATGGGGATATAGGCATTGGGTAAACACACCCATTCCAAATGGGAGAAGTTGGCCAAAACAAGGGGCCTACAGGCCCCATGCAAGTCCGAAATCCAATAGGGCAGTCATTAAACCTTAAAGTTCCGAAATGATCTCCTTTGACTCCATGTCTCACATCCAGCTCATGCTGATGCAAGGGGTGGGCTCCTGTGGCCTTACACAGCTCTGCTCCTGTGGCTTTGCAGAGTACAGTCCCTCTTACCAGCTGCTTTTATGAGCTGATGTTGAGTGTCTGTGTCTTTTCTAGGTGCACAGTACAAGTTGTCAGTCCATCTACCATTCTGGCAACTGGAGGACAGTGGCCCTTTTTTCACAGCTCCCCTAGGGAATGCCCCAGTGGGGACTCTGTGTGGGGGCTTCAACCCCACACTTCCCTTCTGTGCTGCCGAAGCAGAATTTCTCCATGAGGGCTCTACCCTTGCAGCAAACTTCTGCATAGACATTCAGGCATTTCTATATGTCCTCTGAAATCTAGGCAGAAGTTCCCAAACCTCAATTCTTAACTTCTGTGTACTGGCAGGGTCAACCATGTGGAAGCTGCCAAGGCATGGGGCTTGCACCCTCTGAAGCCATGGCTCAAGTTTTACCTTGGCCCCTTTTAGCCATGGCTGGAGTGGCTGGGATACAGGGAACGAAGTCCCAAGGCTGCACAGAGCAGAGGGGTCCTGGATCTGGTCCAGGAAACCGTTTGCCCCTCCTAGGCCTGTAGGCCTGTGATAAGAGGGGCTGCCATCAGTGGTTAACATTTGGCTCCTTATTATTCAAATTTCTGCAGCAGGCCTGAATTTCGCCTAAGATAATGAGTTTTCTTTTCTATTGCATCATTAGGCTGCAAACTTTTTGA
This sequence comes from Saimiri boliviensis, assembly GCF_048565385.1. NCBI lineage: Eukaryota > Metazoa > Chordata > Mammalia > Primates > Cebidae > Saimiri > Saimiri boliviensis. The sequence goes on along the minus strand of NC_133450.1, from coordinate 53,019,229 downwards.
AATTTGATGTTCTGCTTCCCTTTTAAGCATAAGTTCTAATTCCAAACCATATCATGTGAATACATAGAAGTCAATGCTTTTAACAGCACCCAGATCAATTAATGAATGCTGCTTAGAAATTTCTTCCACCAGATATCCTAAATCATCTCTCTCAAGGTCAAAGTTCCACAGATCTCTAGGGCATGGGCAAAATGCTGCCAATCTCTGCTAAAGCATAACAAGAGTCACCATTGCTGCAGTTCCCAACAAATTCCTCATCTCCATCTGGGACCACATCAGCGTGGCCTTCAGTGTCCACATCATATCACATTTGTCAAAGCTATTCAACGAGTCTCTAAGAAGTTCCAAACTTTCTCACATTTTTCTGTCTTATTCTGAGCCCTCCAAACTGTTCCAACCTCTGCCTGTTACCCAAACTCACATTCACATTTTTTGATATCTTTACAACAGCATCCCACTCTACTGGTACCGTTTTACTGTATTGGTCTGTTTCCATGCTGAAAAAAGAAGTCATACTCCAGACTTATAAAGAAGATCTTTATAAGTCTTGAGTATGACTTCTTTTTTTTTTAATAAAGAAGATCTTTATAAGTCTTGAATATGACTTCTTTTAGGGTAACTTATAAAGAAAAGATGTTTTACTGACTCACAGTGCCACATGGCTGGGTAGGCCTCACAATCCTGGTGGAAGACAAATGAGGAGCAAAGTCACATTTTATGTGATGTCAGGCAAGGGAGAGTGTGCAGGGAAACTCTTCTTTATAAAACAACCAGATCTTATGAAACTTATTCACTATCATGAGAACAGCATGGGAAAGACTCACAGCCATGATTCAGTTACCTCCAGCTGGGTTCCTGTCATGACACATGAGAATTATGAGAGCTACAACTCAAGATGATATTTGGGTGGGTACACAGCCAAACCATATCACTCAGAAAACAGGTATCAAATATGTTGATATGGTTTGGCTGTGTACCCACCCAAGTCTTATTTTGAATTGTAGCTCCTATAATTCCCACATGTTGTGGGTGGGACCTAGTGGGAAATAATGGAATCATGGGGGTGGTTCTGCCATACTATACTCATGATAGTGAATAAGTCTCACAAGATCTAGTGGTATTATAAGGGGTTTCCCTTTTTGCTTGGCTCTCATTTTCTCTCATCTGCTGCCATGTAAGACATGCCTTTTGCCTTCCACCATGATTGTGAGGCCTCCTCAGCCATGTAGAACTGTGAGTCTATTAAACCTCTTTTTATATATTACCCAGTCTCAGGTATGACTTTATCAGAAGCATGAAAATGGCCTAATACATATGTTCTTGGAAGCTTTGTGAAAAATGAGTTCACTGTAGACATACGAATTTATTTTTAGGTTCTCTTCTGTTCCATATGTCTATGTGTCTATTTTTATGCCAGTACCATGTGGTTTTGGTTACTGTAGCTCTGCAGTATAACTCGAAGTCAGATAATGTGATTCCTCTAGTTTTGCTCTATTTGCCTAGGATAGCTTTTTATGGTTCCACATAAATTTTAGGATTGTTTTTCCTACTTCTGTGGAGAATGTCATTGGTATTCTGATAGGAATTGCATGGAATCTGTAGATTGCTTTGGGTAGTAGGACATTTTAACAATATTGATTCTCCCAATCCATGAACTGGGAATATTCTTCCTTTTTTTTTTTGTTTGTTTTTTGTTTATTGTATTTGGGTTCTGGGGTACATGTGTATATCCTGCATCCTGCAGGATTATTGTACAGGTACACACATGCCATGGTGGTTTGCTGTCTCCATCCCCCTGCCCCCGGTTGCCTATATCAGGCATTTCTCCTGGTGTTATCCTTCCCCATCCTCCCTGCCCCCCATCACTGTGCCTCCCTCCCCTCCCCTCCATCCCCCCACTGCCTAGCCCCATGAGTGTTGTTCCCTTCCCTGTGCCCAAGTGTTCTCATTGTTCATCACCTGCCTGAGTGAAAACATGCAGTGTTTGGTTTTCTGTTCTTGTGTCAGTTTGCTGAGAATGATGGTTTCTAGGTTCATCCATGTCTCTACAAAGCACATGAACTCATCATTTTTTATGACTGCATAGTATTCCATGGTGTATATGTGCCACATTTTTTTTTTGTCCAGTCTATCATTGATGGGCATTTGGGTTGGTTCCAGGTTTTTGCTATTGTAAACAGTGCCACAATGAACATACGTGTGCATGTGTCTTTATTATAGAAGGATTTATGATCCTTTGGGTATATACCCAGTAATGGGATTGCTGGGTCAAATGGAATTTCTATTTCTAGATCCTTGAGGAATCACCACACTGTCTTCCACAATGGTTGCACTAATTTGCATTCCCACCAACAGTGTAAAAGTGTTCCTGTTTCTCCACATCTTCTCCAGCATCTGTTGTCTCCAGATTTTTTAATGATCGCCATTCTAACTGGCATGAGATGATATCTCAGTGTGGTTTTGATTTGCGTTTCTCTAATGACCAATGATGATGAGCATTTTTTATATGTTTGTTGGCTGCATATTTGTCTTTTTTTGAAAAGTGTCTGTTCATATCCTTCTCCCACTTTTGAATGGGTTTGTTTTTCTTGTAAATCTGCTTTAGTTCTTTGTAGATTCTGGAATATCCTTCCATTTTTTGTGTTCCTCTTCAGTTTCTTTCATCAGTGTTCATAGTTTTCATTGTAGAAACCTTTTATAAGTTTGGCTAATTTCTAGATATTTTATTTGTGGTTATTGTAAATGGAATTACTTTTTATATTTATTTTTCATATCATTCACTGTTAATATATAGAAATGCTACTGATTATTGTATGTTAATCTTGTATCCTGCAACTTTACTAAATTTTTCAGTTCTAAAATTTTTTGGTGAAGTATTTTAGGTTTCTCTAAATTCAAGGTTATGTCATCTATAAGCAAGAATAATTTTACTTCTTCCATTTCAAATGGGATGCCCTTGACTTCTTCCTTTTTTCCAGTTGCCCTAGCTAGAACTTCCAGTACCATGTTGAATAACAGTGGTGAAAGTGGGCATGCTTGTTATGCTATCAGAGGAAAACCTTTTAGTTTTTCTCCTTCAGTATGATAGTAGCTGTTGGTATTTCCTATATGGCTTTTATTATCTTAAATTATGTTCCTTCCATACAGTTTTCTGAAGGTTTTTATCATGAAGGATGTTAAACTTTTTCAGATGTTTATTTCAGAATCAATTGAAGTAGTCATATGGTTTTTGTCCTTTATTCTGTTTATATAGGCATCACATTGATTGATTTGTGTATGTCGAACCATCTTTGAATCCTGGAGATAAATTCCACTTGGTCATAATGAATTATCTTTTTAATGTCTTGTTGAATTCAGTTTGCTAGTTTATCAGAGATACTGGCCTATAATTTTCTTTTATTTATTATACTTTAAGTTCTGGTGTATATGTGCAGATCATGAAGGTTTGTTAATAGATATACACGTCATGGTGGTTTGCTGCATCCATCACCCCATTCATCTACATTAGATATTTTTCCTAATGCTATCCCTCCCCATGCCCCCACCCCCCTGCTATTCCTCCTCTAGCCCCCACCCTCTTATTATCTCAAAAATAATAAGCTAGTTTTGACAAACCCACAGCCAATATCATACCGATTTTGAAAAACTGCAAGCATTCCCTTTGAAAACTGGCACAAGAAAAGGATGCCCTCTCAACCACTCCTATTCAATATAGTATTGGAAGTTTGTCATAAATATCTTATTATTTTGAGATTTGTCATAAATATCTTATTATTTTGAGATACGTTCTATCAATGCCTAGTTTATTGAGCATTTTTAGCATGGAGGGCTGTTCAGTTTTATCAAAGGCCTTCCCTGTAGCTATTGAGATAATCATGTGGTTTTTGTCTTTGATTCTGTTTATGTGATGGATTATGTTTATTGATTTGTGTATGTTGAACTGGCCTTGCATCCCAGGAAAGAAGCTGATTTGATCATGGTGGATGAACTTTTCAATTTACTGCTGGATTCAGCTTGCTGGTATTTTTTCAGGATTTTTTCATAAATATTCATGGGGGATATTGGCCTGAAACTTTTCTTTAGTTGTGTCTCTGCCAGGTTTTGGTATCAGGATGATGCTGGCCTCATAAAATGTGTTAGAGAGGATTCTCTCTTTTTCTGTAGTTTGGAATAGTTTTAGAAGTAATGGTACTAGCATCTCTTTTTACCTCTGTTAGAATTCAGCTGTGAAACCATCTCGTCCTGGACTTCTTTTGATTGGCAGGCTATTAATTGCTGCCTCAATTTCAGAACTTATTATTGTTCTATTCAGGAATTCAGTTTCTTCCTGGTTTAGTCTTGGGAGGGTGTAAGTGTCCAGGAATTTATCCATTTCTTCTAGATTTTCTGGTTTATGTGCATAGAGGTGTCTATAGTATTCTCTGATGGTAGTTTGTATTTCTGTGAGATCAGTGGTGATATCACCTTTATCATATTTTTATTGCATCTATTAGATTCTTCTCTCTTTTTTCCTTTATTAGTCTGGCTAGTGGTCTATCTATTTTGTTGATTTTTTTTTCAAAAACCAAACTCCTAGATTCATTAATTTTTAAAAGGGTTTTTCCTGTCTCTATCTCCTTCTGTTCTACTCTATTCTTAGTTATGTCTTGTCTTCTGCCAGTGTTTGAATTCATTTTCCCTTGCTTCTCTAGTTCTTTTCATTATGATGTTTGGGTGTCAAGTTTAGATCTTTTCTGCTTTCTCTTGTGGGCATTTAGTGCTATAAATTTGCTTTAAATGTGACCCAGAGATTCTGTTACATTGTGTCTTCATTCTCATTGGTTTCAAAGAACATCTTTATTTCTGCCTTCATTTTGTTATTTATCCAGTAGTCATTCAAAAGCAGGTTGTTTAGTTTCCCTATAGTTGTGTGGTTTTGAGTGAGTTTCTTAATCCTGAGTTCTAATTTGATTGCACTGTGATTTGAGAGACTGTTATGATTTCCATTCTTTTGCTTTGGCTGAGGAGTGATTTGCTTCCTATTATGTGGTCAATTTTAGAATAAGTGAGATATGGTGCTGAGAAGAATGTATATTCTGTGGATTTGGGGTGGAGAGTTCTGTAGATGTTTATTAGGTTCACTTGGTCCAGATCTGAGTTCATGTTCTGGATATCCTTGTTAATTTTCTGTCTCATTGATCTGTCTAGTATTGACAGTAGGATGTTAAAGTCTCCCACTATTATTATGTGGGAGTCTAAGTCTTTGCAGGTCATTAAGAACTTGCTTTATGTATCTGTGTGCTCCTGTATTGGGTGCATATATATTTAGAATAGTTAGCTCTTCTTATTGCATTAATCTCTTTACCATTATGTAATGCCCTTCTTTAAGCTTATCCATCACGATGAAGTTGGCTTCATCCCAGGGATGCAAGGCTGGTTCAACATCTGCAAATCTGTAAATTTAATTCATCACATAAACAGAACCAAAGACAAAGATATGAAAAACCACATGATCATCTCAATAGATGCCGAGAAGGCCTTCAACAAAATTCAACAGTCCTTTATGCCAAAAAACTCTCAATAAACTAGGCATCAATGGATCATATCTCAAAATAGTAAGAGCTATTTATAGCAAACCCGCAGCCAATATCATACTGAATGGGCAAAAACTGGAAGCATTTCCTTTAAAAACTGGCACAAGAAAAGGATGTCCTCTCTCACCACTCCTATTCAACATAGTATTGGAAGTTCTGGCTAGGGCCATCAGGCAAGAGAAAGAAATAAAGGGTATTCAAATAGGAAAAGAGGACATCAAATTGTCTCTGTTTGCAGATGACATGATTGTATATTTAGAATATACAGAGATGTAGAACAATGGAACAGAACAGAAGCCTCAGAAAGAATGCCACAGAACTACAACCATGTTCTTTGACAAAACTGACAAAAACAAGCTATGGAGAATGGATTCTCTATTTAATAAATGGTGTTGGGACAACTGGCTAGCCATATGCAGAAAGCTGAAACTGGACCCCTTCTTTACACCTTATGCAAAAATCAACTCTAGATGGATTAAAGATTTAAACATGAGGCCTAACACTATAAAAACTCTAAAAGAAAACCTAGGCAATACCATTCAGGACATAGGCATGGACAAGGACTTCATGACTAAAACACCACAAGCAATGGCAACAAAAGCCAAAATAGACAAATAGGATCTAATTAAGCTTAAGAGCTTCTGCACAGCAAAAGAAACTATCAATAGAGCAAACCGGCAACCAACAGAATGAGAAAAATATTTTGAGCTCTATCCATCTGACAGAGGGCTAATATCCAGAATCTGCAAAGAACCTAAACAAATATACAAGAAAAAAACAAACAACCCTATCAAAAAATGGGCAAAGGATATGAACAGATGCTTTTCAAAAGAAGACATTTATGCAGGCAATGAATATATGACAAAAAGCTCATCATCACTGGTCATTAGAGAAAAACAAATCAAAACCACAATGAGATACCATCTCACATGGGTTAGAATGGTGATCATTAAAAAATCAGGAGACAACAGGTGTGGAGAGAATGTGGAGAAATAGGAATACCTTTACACTGTTGGTGGGAATATAAGTTAATTCAACCATTGTGGAAGACAGTGTGGAAATTCTTTTTTTTTTTTAATCTTTCTTTTTCTTTTTTTTAAATTGTACTTTAAGTCCCAGGATACATGTGCAGATCTTGCAGGATTGTTGCATAGACACACATGCCATGGTGGTTCATTGTCTCCATACCACCATCACCTACATCAGGCATTTCTCCCAGTGTTATCCCTCCCCAACATCCCCCTCCACTGTCCCTCCCCTAGCCTCCCATCCCCCAACATACCCCACTGTGTGATGTTCCCTTCCTTGTGCCCAGGTGTTCTCATTGTTCAACACCTGCCTATGAGTGAGAATATGCAGTGTTTGGTTTTTTATTATTGTGTCAGTTTGCTGAGAAAAACAACCCCTTCAAAAAGTGGGTGAAGGATATGAACAGATACTTTTCAAAAGAAGACATTTGTGCAGCCAACAAACACATGGAAAAAAGCTCATCATCACTGGTCATTAGAGAAATGCAAATCAAAACCACATTGAGATACCAACTCATGCCAGTTATAATGGTGGTCTTTAAAGAAGCAGGAGACAACAGATGCTGGAGAGGATGTGTAGAAATAAGAACACTTTTACACTGCTGGTGGGAGTGTAATTTAATTTGACCATTGTGGAAGACAGTGTGGTAATTCCTCAAGGATCTAGAACAAGAAATACCATTTGACCCAGCAATCCCATTACTGGGTATATACCCAAAGGATTATAAATCATTCTATTATAAAGATACATGCACACATATGTTCACTGTGGCTCTGTTAACAATAGCAAAGGCCTGGAACCAACCCAAATATCCATCAATGATAGACTGGATAAAGAAAATTTGGCATATATACACCATGGAACACAAGGACACAGGGAGATGGACATCACACACTGGGGCCTGGGGGTTGGCTGCCCTTCCTGGCTGCCCCTCTCATCACAGGTCCTGAGGCCTAGGAGGGAAGAATGATTTTGCTGTCCTGTGCAGCCTCACAACACTGCTCCCTGCATCCTGGCTGCTCCTGCTACTGCCACAGCTCAAAGGGGCCCAGGCACTCAGACTGCTGCTTCAGAGGGAGCAAGCCATAAGCCTTGGCAGCTGTTAAACCTACATATGTGCAGAGTACAATAGTTGAGGGTTGGGAGCCTCCACCTAGATTTCAGAAGATGTATGGAAAACCCAGGATATACAGGCAGAAGCTGGTGCAGCAGTGGAACCTTCCTGATGATCTCTATTAAAACAGCGTGGAGATAAAATGTGGGGTTGGAGCCCCCACACAGAGTCCCACTGGGGCACTGCCTAGGTGGATCTGTGACAAGAAGGCAACTGTACTCCAGATCCTAGAATGGGAGATCTACCAAGAGCTTGCACCATGCACCTGGAAAAGCCACAGGTACCTAATGTCAGTCCTTGAGAGCAGCTATGGGGACTAAGCTCTGCAGAGCCACAGGAGTGGAGCTGTGCAGGCCTTGTGAGCCCACCCCTTGTAACAGTGTGGCCTGGACATGAGACGAGGAGTCAAAGGAGATTATTTTGGAGCTTTAAGATTTAATGACTGCCCTGCTGGGTTGTGAACTTGCACGGAGTCTGTAGCGGTTTTCTTTTGAATGATGTCTCCCTTTTGGATAGGGAGTACTCACCCAATGCCTAGAACTCCCCATTGTGTCTTGGAAGGAACTAACTTTCTTTTTATTTTATAGGCTTATAGGCAGAAAGGACTTACTCTAGCTATTTTGTTATTTGTTTTATGGTTGTTTTGTGGTCTTCTTTTCTTGTTTCAGTTGAAAACTTTGGGCTTTGTACTTTTGAGTTAGTGCGGGAATGAGTTAAGACTTTGAGGGACTGTTAGCATTATTGAATTTTGAAATGTGAGAATAACATGAGATTTGGGAGGGGCCAGGGGCAAAATGATATGGTTTGGATCGGTGTTCCCACTGAAATCTTATATTAGATTGTAATCCCCAATGTTGGAGGTGGATCCTGGTGGGAGTTAATTAGATCATGGTGGCAGATTTACCCTTTGGTGCTGTTCTCAGAATCACTAGTGACTTATCATGAGATCTGATTGTTTAAAAGTGTGTGGCTCCTCTCCCACACTTTATCTTACTCTTGCTTTAATCCCATAAGCTAAGCTTGCTTCCCTTTTGTCTTCTTTTGTGATTGCAAGTTTCCTGAGGCCTACCCACCTGTGCAGAACTATGAGCCAATTTGACCTCTTTTTTTCTATAAATTCTCCAGTTTCAGGTATTTATTTATAGCACTGCAAGCATGAAGTGACAGAACTTCTTTCCCTGTATCACATACGTTTTGGTATGTTGTGTTTCCATTACCATTTGTTGCAACAAATTTTTAAATTTTCTTCTTAATTTCTTCATTTACCCACTGGTCATTCAGGAACACATTATTTAATTTTCATGTGTTTGTATAGTTTCCAAATGTTGACTTGTTATTGATTTGTAGTTTTACTCCTGTGGTCAGAGGGCAGAGAAGATGCTTGAAATAATTCCAAGTTTTTGAAATGTTTTAAGACTTGTTTTGTGACATAAAATATGGTCTATCCTTAAGAATTATCTGTATGCTGAGGAGAAGAATGTCTATTTTGGAGCCTGTGGATGAAATGCTCTGTAAATATCCATTAGATCTATTTGGTCCATGGTGCAGATTAAGTCTGATGTTTCTTTATTGATATCCTGTCTGGAAGATCTGTCCAATGCTGAAAGTAGGGTATAGAAGTCTCCAGCTATTATTGTATTAAGGTGTATCTCTCTCTTTAGTTCTAATGTTTGCTTTATATATCTGGGTGCCCCAGTGTTGGGAGCACTGGAGGATATACATATTTTTGTCAATATGTATTTATAATTGTTATATTCCCGTGGTGAATTGACTCCTTTATCACTATATAATGAGCTTTTGGTCTCTTCTTATAGTTTTTGGGTTGAAACCTATTTTGTGTAATTTGATTATAGCCGCTCCTGCTCTTTTTTGGTTTCCTTTGGCATGGAATATCTTTTTTCATCCATTTATTTTCAGTCTGTGTATATATTTACAGTCAAACTGTGCTCCTTGTAGCCACAGATCATTAGGTCTTGCTTTTATATCCATTCAGCAATTCTATGTCTTTCAATGGGACAGTTTAGTTAATTTATATTTAATGTTATTATTGATGAGTCAGGATTTACCCCAGCTATTTTGTTATTTGTTTTCTGGTTGTTTTGTGGTCTTCTCTTCCTGTTTTCCTTTTAGTGGCAGTGATTTCCTTTGGTGATATGATGTAGTATCTTCTTTATATTTTGTGCATTTGTTGTATGTTTTTCAATTTGAGATTACCATGAATCTTGGAAATACTATTTTATAAAGCCATTATTTTAAATGAATGACAGCACTGTTTTCATGAACAAATAAAGCAAAAATAAAACTCATAAAAACTCTACTCTTTAACTTCATCTCACCTACTTTTTAAATTTTTTTTTTTTTTTTTTTTTGAGACGGAGTTTCGCTCTTGTTACCCAGGCTGGAGTGCAATGGCGCGATCTCGCTCACCGCAACCTCCGCCTCCTGGGTTCAGGCAATTCTCCTGCCTCAGCCTCCTGAGTAGCTGGGATTATAGGCACGCGCCACCATGCCCAGCTAATTTTTTGTATTTTTAGTAGAGACGGGGTTTCATCATGTTGACCAGGTTGGTCTCGATCTCTCGACCTTATCCACCCGCCTCGGCCTCCCAAAGTGCTGGGATTACAGGCTTGAGCCACCGCGCCCGGCCTTTAAATTTTTTTTTGTTATCTTTATGTCTTATTGTACTATGTCTGGAAAGTCATTGTAGATATTATTTTTGATTGGTATACTATTTAGCTTTTTATGTAAGATAAGAGTATTTTACACAACACAATTACAGTGTTATAATATTTTGTGTGTATGCTAGTACCAGTGAGTTTTGCACCTTCAGTTGATTTCTTTTGTCTCCTCTGATGGTGTATTTTCAAATAGCCTGTGTTCAAACTCACTAATTCTTTCTCCTGCTTGACCAATTCTGCTATTAAGAGACTTCATAGCATTCCTCAGTATGTCAGTTTTATTTTTCAAGTCAAGAACTTTTCCTTGATTATTTTTAATAATTTCAATCTCCTCATTAAATTTATCTGATAGAATTCTGAATTCCTTTTTGGTGTTTTCTTTAATTTGAGTTTCCTCAACACAGCTATTTTGAATTATCTGAAAAGTCATATATTTCTCTCTCTCCAGAATTGGTCCCCTGTACCTTATTTATTTAGTTAATTTAGTGAGATCATGTTTTCCTAGATGACACTGATAATTGTATATGTTTGTCAGTGTCTGAGAATTGGAGTTAGGCATTTATTGTTGTCTTCACAGTCTGGGCTTTTTAAATGCACATCCTTTTTGGGGAGGCTTTCCAGGTGTTTGAAGGGACTTTGGCTCAAAATCCAATTATGCTGTGGTTCTTGCTGACTCGTAGAGGTACTGCCTTGGTGGTCTTGGATAAAATCTAGAAGCATTCTCTGGATTACCAGGAAGAGACTCTTGTTCTTTTCCTTTACTTTCTCCCAGACAGTTTCTTTCTGTATATATTGAGGTTTCTAGAACTGGAAGTAGTATGACACAAGTACTCTTGTGGCCACCACTAAGTGCACTGCACTGGTTAAGAGCCAAAGACAGAACAGCACTGGGTCTCACCCAAGGCCCACTGTTACTTCTACCTGGCTACCACCTACATTCACTCAAAGCTCTAAGGCTCTACGATCAGCAGCTGACAAAGCTAGCCAGATTTGTGTCCCTCTCTTCAAGGCAATGAGTTCCCCGAGGCCCTGGATGGGTCCAGAGATGCTGTCTAGGAGCCACAAGTTAAAGTCAAAAATCTTAGAAATTCACCTGATGTTCTGTTCTACTTTGTCTAAGCTGACATTCAAACCACAAGACAAAGTCTTTCCCTCTCTTCCTTACCCTTTCCACAGGCAGAGGGACCTCTCCCTGTGGCCACCACCACCACCAACCCACAGAAGGTTCTGCCAGGCCACTGCTGATGTTCACTTAATGCCCAAAGACTCTTCTGCCAGCTGTGGTGAATTCTGCCAGTCCTGGGACTCATCCTTCAGGGCAGTGGGCTTCTCTCTGGCCCAGGGCAGGTCTAGAAATGCTGACCAAGATCCTAGGCCTGGACTTGCAGACCTCAAGAGCCTGCTTGGTGCTGCACCCCATGTGGCTGAGCTGGTACTTAATGTGCAAGACAGAGACCCCTTTACTTTGCCCCTACTTTTATCAGACAGAAGGAGTCTTTTATCATAGTCACCACAGCTGTAAATATGATGGGTCACACCTGAAGCCAGCATGTCTCAGAGCCCAAGGCCCACAGTGTAGTACTTGGTTATTGCTGGTAGTTATTCAGGGCCCAGGTGCTCTTTAGTCAGCAGGTGATGAATATTGCCAGGTCTCCACTGTGACAGGGCAGCACTGACTTCAATGTAAAGTCCTCCAGTCACTGTGCTCTCCCTGTCTCAAGTGCAAAGATACCTCCGCCCCATGCTGCTGCTGCTAGGAGTGCACTAGGGGTGGTGCTAGCACTCCCTTAGCCAAGCTGGCTGTTATCATAGTGGGTCTCATGCCCCCAAGTCCACTGGCTCTAAGCCCAGCTCAGCACTAGGACTGGCCTAGAAATTGAAGTCCTTTTGGCCTAGACTGCCCTTCAAGTTCACTTAGGGCCCCAGAGCACTCTAGTACACAGTAGTGAGGATTGCTGAAACTCAATCTCTAACCACTGGGGTGGACAATTTCCTGCCGGCTAGGGCCAGTCCAAATGTTCCCTCTGTGGTAAACATTGGCTGAGTGCAGTTTGATTCTGCTTTCTGCTATGACAGGGCAGCACTGGATTCAATGCAAAGCCTCACAAGTGCTATACTCTTTCCCTCCTAAGTGCACAGATTATCCATGCCACATGGGGGGAGGGGGGCATTGGCACTTTAAGACTCTCTTTTCTGCCCTCTTCAATGACTCTTTGCATGATATGAAGTTAAACCTGGGTACTGTAATTACTTACCTGATTTTTGGTTCTTGTGATGGTGATTTTTGTGTGTAGTTATTAAAATTTGGTATCCCTGCAGAGGGGATGAATTATGTAAGCTGCTGTTTGACCATTTTGCTCTGCCCGAAGTTCTAATAAAAATTTTAAAATATTTTTCTGTTTTTGAGTTGGTGATTTTTCAGGGACCTTTTCTGCTCTGTGGAGTTGGGCTTTATTAATTTAAATTTTTAAAAAATTATTTTCTTCTATCCTGTTACTTTCTTATTTGTGATTTCCATTGTTCCATTATTTATTATACACAGATTAGATGATTATAATTTTTCTTCCAAAGAAATCTTTTCTAGAAATCATTTTCATTGTTTTATCTGTCACCTCTGGAAAAATGCTTATAACTTTTCTTTTTTTCACTAAAGTTAATTTTCTGCAATATCTGGTCTGCTGTTCATTGCTCCTCCTCAGGTTTTAGTTAAATAATTTCATTTCTTACCATCATAAAATTTGAATTTTCTTTACTTCTTTCTTTTGATATTTGACATATATTTTTGAGAAGCCAGATCAGACATTTTATAAAATGAGCTTTTCTTCTTGCAGAAAATCTATTTTAGGGAAGGCATTTCCTCTGCTTCCTCCAGATGGTCTCCTTTTGACTTACAGTATCTTTTCCATGTCTTTCAGAGGAAGCCCACTCTGCCAACTCTGTTCATTGGGGCCATCTGCTCCAGACGAAAGCTCATCCACACATATTTTCAATTTGCTGTGGCTTTCTGTCCCATACCTTGTCCTCCTTCCTCCTAGGTATAGACTGTTAGCGGTTCTTATTTTCAGGGTCTCCTGTACCTACTACTTTCCAGTAACCTCATGGTGTGGAAATTCACAAATTGGCCCTTCATATCACTTTAAACACAATAGAAATTCACAAGTCTGTAGCATGTGTCATTTTTCCTAATTTCCTGTCCTAGTACTGGCATATTAGTTTAAATTTTATAGTTATTTCCATGGCATTTGGAAACAGTGATAATTGTCTGTACTCCTGGTTTTTCTTTTTAGGTTCCATGAAGTACTATCTGGAACTTTTTAGGTTCATGGTCTCCTTTGAAGGGTTGGTCTTTTGAATCTTTTCCTTATTTTTGCCCCTTTTCTCATCTCTCCTGGTTTTGAACTCTCCAGTATCCTGCTCATACTGAGCATTCTCCTTTTTTCATGCATTATCTAAATTTATTTCTAAGAGCAATAGCACTTTTTTTATGTCCTCAGTCATCATCTCCCCTTTTAAATGCTCAAGGTTGATATCATAGTGTTACATTATTGTGAAGAAGATTGTAATCATTAATATGTTTGACAATATCAAACACTTGTTTAGAAGGCAACTCCCTCACAGTGAGAAGAGATTCTTCTTACTCATTGAGAGAACAAGGGGTCTCCTAACACAGTAAAGAATACTTTTTTACATAGATAAACTTGATTTTAATCTGTTCTATTTGATTGAATAAACTATGCTGTCAGGACATTTATTCTACTTATTTGTGTAGTTCTAAAGTGACTGAAGGGCTGAGAATCCAAGGACACAGAAATCTTTAGAGCTTGGAAAAGTCGTTGGAACCATTTTGTTGTAAAGCCAAATTTTTAGTCTCTTTTCCTTTTGATGTTTTTTATATCACATATGTTTGATGATTCTGGGGTTGTATAAAACATTTTTGAAGAAAAACTTTCCCTGAAAAAAAAAATCCAGAAGCAATCAGGCTTTAGTTTATTCTATGATTACCCAATTGCTCTTCTTATGTTTTCATCTTAATTAGCTGAGAACTTCCTTGCTTCTTCGATTAGTTAAAAATTAGCCACAAAGGCTAAGGAATCTGGATGTTCAATAATTCTTTGTTGCGGACATATCCTTCTTTTAAAGCAATAGCAAAGGTTAGCAAAATCTCTGCTGGTGGAAGGATGCAGGACAAAGAGAAGGAAGGTAGCCTAATGAGGACCAAGTAGATTTACAGCACATTTGGAGAAAGAACACCTGTGCCAGGTCATGGCCCAGCCTAGTGCCCTGATGAGAAAGGCTGATTATGTGGGGAGTAGGTAATGGCACAACAAGAATGTCTTCATTTGCTAATACGGTGAAACCTTTAATGCTGATACCCCTCTCACCCTCCAACTGAAAGAAGTATTAAGAAGAAGAGAGCCTGACATTCCAGCTCTCATGACTGGATGAGTTCTTTGTGGAATGTCAGAACATGAGAGGTTACAGGGAGAGGGAATTGTGTTCTACCCCATCTCCTTAGTTCACTCACTTGTACCCTCCCCCATTTTATAGTTTTTGCTATGCCTATTAGCAGTTTGGTAAACCAAAGTGAAAATAACCTTAACAGAATCTAAATCTATATTCTCAAAAATCTTTGAACCTATATGAGCTTATGTGGCCTGGTTTGGCTAAATGCCATGTAGACAAGGTCAGTTTTTAATGAGAACTTTTCACTTGCATTACTCTACTAGAGATTTCATGAAAAAGGTTTGAGAGTAAAATTAATCACTTTACCAATGTATCAGATTCATCTTTCAAATATAAACACTATTCATATTCTAAGATTGACAAGCTTACATCTGCAAAGCTTTAAAGATTGTCATTTTCATGTATAAAATATCTCATTACTCAGAATGTTAAATAATCCACAGTACTTATATAATGTGTTATTATTTATCAGTCTTGAGCAGCTCTATTTCCAAAGGGAGAAACAAAATAATTTCAACCAAGTGAGCATAATATTAATGACAGCAGTATTATAAATACATTTAAAATGATGCCAGAAAGCATGTGACAACAAGAAAAACAACTAATTTTCTTTTATTTTTCTCCCCTTCAATGTGCAAAACATGCTGCTATACTTTTATCCACAGACTTTGTTTAAAAATTTCTCAAGACACAAGCCAGCACCATGTCAACAAAAAATGAGTACTTGGTTTGGTGCAATTAAAAGATTTTTACAACATCTACAATGGAAGCCACCAGGAAACCAAGAAAACTGGCAGTGCATCAAACAATTCAATGAAGGAAAGAAACAAACATGGTGTAGATGAAACACTGAAAGGGTGATATTCTTTCTGTGATATTAACACAATAGTGATCTTAGGGCCACATGAACATGAATTTCAGGCTCCCTTTCATAAATGCCCTTTGAATTAGAAATTATTCTGATATAATGTGAATATTCTTTTACATCCCTCATTCTCATACTTTAAGTTAGAGCCTATGTTCCTACACAGCTATGTTGTCATTCTTTAAATAGGACAAATAGACAGGACTCTGTGGAAATGGTGGTGCTTTGTGTGATACCACCCAGTCCTCCTGGGCAGAAAGAATCTTGTTTCCAGTTTGAAGTTTGCTATTTTGACACAAGTAAGCAGAGTATGCTATTAGTATGATCTATCTTTTTATACATAATTATGTTGACTTTGAAGTCATATTCAGCTGATCTACACACTTGAAAACTAAGTTGTAATTTATAGTAAGACCTGCCAACAGAGTGTATTGGGCCAATAAATAGGTTTTGTAATCTCAATATTTTCTCCAATGCCTTATCTAATGGGTACTATTTTAAAAGAGAAATGTTGAGTATCCAAGATGGCTGAATAGGAACAGCTCCAGAGTGCAGTTCCCAGTGAGAACAGCCCAGAGGGTGAGTGCTCACCACATTTCCAAACAAGTTTTCACTGCTCGCAGACCAGGAGATTCCGTGGCTCAAAAGCACCATGAGTTTTCAGTGTGGCGGTTTCAGCCGGTGCTGGGTCAGTGCACAGAAACTCACACAAGTCTGGGCAGCTGTTTTGACTGGTGCCTGGAACGCTGGGGAGATAGAGCCACCAATTCAACTGAAAGGGAGGGGGCTGAGACAGGTAGCCAGGTGATCTGGCTCGGCAGGTACCACCCCCACAAAACAAGCAATCTGAAACACTCTGGATTGATAGTTTTACAGCAAGCACAGCTGGACCTAGGACAGTCCAGCTCAGTAGGGGTAAGGGCATACCCCACTACTGAGGCAGTCCGCCACTACCAAGGCAGTTCACACAGCAGCTGGGAAGAGCCTGTGGCAGCTCAGCAACACCTCTGCTGGCAGACTGTGACTAGACTACTCCATACAGGGCAGGGCATTTATGAGAAGAGGCACCAGCACAACAGGAACTTATAAATAAAGCTGGAACAGGCTGTCTCCTCAAGCAACTCCCCAATCCCCATATACCCAAAGAGACATCTCATAAAGGAGAACTCAGGCTGACATCTGGCAGGTACCCTTCTGGGACAAGGATAGCAGAGGAAGAAGCCAGTGGCAACCCTTGCTGTTCTGCAGCCCCTGTGGGTGATCCCCAGGCAAGTGAGGTCTGGAGTGGACCTCCAGCAGTCCTGCAGCAGAGGGGCCTGACTGTTAGAAGGAAAACTAAGAAGCAGAAAGAAATAGCTTCAACATCAACAAAAAGGATGTCCACTCAGAGGCCCCATCCAAAAGTCACCAACTACAAAGACCACAGGTAGATAAACCCACAAAGATGGGAAGAAACCAGTGCAAAAAGGATGAAAACACCAAAAACGAGAATGCCTCTCCTCCTCCAAGGGATCACAACTTCTTACAAGCTAGGGATTAAAGATGGATGGAGAATGAATCTGATGAATTGACAGAAACAGGCTTTAGAAGGTAGCTAATAACAAACTTCTCAGAGCTAAAAGAACATGTGCTAAACCAATGCAAAGAAACTAAGAACCTAGAAAAAAGGTTATATGAGATGCAAACTAGAATAAACAGCTTAGAGAAGAATATAAAAAACTTGATGGAGCTGAAAAACACAGCACAAGAACTTCACAAAGTATATACAAGTTTCAATAGCCAAATCGACCAAGCAGAAGAAAGGATACCAGAGATTGAAGATCAACTCAATGAAATAAAATGAGAAGGCAAGAACAGAGAAAAACAAGTGAAAAGAAATAAAGCCTCCAAGAAATATGGAATTATGTGAAAAGACCTAATCTACGTTTGATAGGTGTACCTGAATATGATGGACAGAATGAATCCAAGCTGGAAAAAACTCTTCAGTATATTATCCAGGAGAATATCCCCAGCCTAGCAAGGCAGGCCAACATTCAAGTCTAGGAAATACAGATAACAACACAAAGATACTCCTCAAGAAGAGCAACCCAGGGCACATAATCATCAGATTCACCAGAGTTGAAATGAAGGAAAAAATGCTAAGGGCAGCCAGAGAGAAAGGTCGGGTTACCCACAAAGGGAAGCCCATCAGACTCACAGTGGATCTCTCGGCAGAAGCCCTACAAGCCAGAAGAGCCTGCCAACCAAAAAAAGTCTAGGTCTAGATGGGTTGACAGCTGAATTTTACCAGACGTACAAAGAGGAGCTGGTACCATTCCTTTTGAAACTATTCCAAACAATACAAAAAGAGGGAATCCTTCCCAGATCATTTTATCAGATCAACATCATCCTGATACCAAAACCTGGCAGAGACTCAACAAAAAAAAGAAAACATCAGGCCTAAATCCATGATGAACATAGATGCGAAAATCTTCAATACAATACCAGCAAACCGATTGCAACAATACATCAAAAAGCTTATTCATCGTGATCAAGTAGACTTCATTCCAGGAATGCAAGGCTGGTTCAACATACACAGTCTATAAATGTAATCCACCACATAAACAGAACTAAAGACAAAGACAACATGATCATCTCAATAGATGCAGAGAAGGCCTTTAACAAAATTCAACAGCGCTTTATGCTAAAAACTCTCCATAAACTAGGTATCAAAGGAACACATCTCAAAATAATTAAAGCTATTTACAACAAAACTACAGCCAGTATCATACTAAATGGGCAAAAACTGGAAGCATTCCCTTTGAAATCCGGCTAAAGACAAGGATACCCTCTGTCACCACTCCTAGTCAATGTAGTATTGGAAGTTCTAGCCAGAGCAATAAGGCAAGACAAAAATAAAAAAAGGGTATTCAATTAAGAAAAGAGAAAGTCAAATTGTCTCTATTTGCATATGACATGATTGTATACTTAGAAGACCCTGTCATCTCAGTCCAAAATTTCCTTAAACTGATAAGCAATTTCAGCAAAGTCTCAGTATACAAAGTCAAAGTGCAAAAATCACAAGCATTTCTATACACCAATAACAGACTAACAGACAGCCAAATCATGAGCAAACTCCCATTCACAATTGCTGCAAAGAGAATAGAATACCTAGGAATACAATTAACAAAGGATGTAAAGGACCTCTTCAAGGAGAACTACAAACCACTGCTCAAGGAAATAAGAGAGGACACAAACAGATCGAGAAACATTCCATGCTCATGGTTAGAAAGAATCGGTGTTGTGAAAATGGCCATACTGCCCAAAGTAATTTATAGATTCAATGCTATCCCCATCAAGCTACTAGTGACCTTCTTCACAGAACTGGAAAAAACCACCTTAAACTTCATATGGAACCAAAAAAGAGCCCACATAGCCAAGAGCATTCTAAACAAACAAACAAACAAACAAAAACACAACAAATCATGCTACCTGAATTCAAACTATGCTACAAGACTACAGTAATTAAAACAACATGGTACTGGTACCAAAACAGAGGTATAGACCAATGGAAGAGGACAGAGGCTTCAGAGGCAATACCACATATCTATAACCATCTGATCTTTGACACCTGACAAAAACAAGCAATGGGGAAAGGATTTCCTGTTAAATAAATGGTGTTGGGAAAACTGGCTAGCCATGTGCAGAAAGCAGAAACTGGACCCCTTCCTCACACTTTACACTAAAATTAACTCCAGGTGGATTAAAGACTTAAACATACGACCTAACACCATAAAAACCCTAGAAGAAAACCTAGGCAAAACCATTCAAGACATAGGCATAGGCAAGGACTTCATGACTAAAATACCAAAAGCATTGGCAACAAAAGCCAAAATAGACAAATGGGCCCTAATTAAACTCCAGAGCTTCTGTACAGCAAAAGAAACAATCATTGTAGTGAACCAGCAACCAACAGAATGGGAAAAATTTTTCAAATCTACCCATCTGGCAAAGGGCTAATATCCATAATCTACAAAGAACTAAAACAGATTTACAAGAAAAAAAAAACCCATCCAAAAGTGGGCAAAGGATATTGAACAGAAACTTTTCAAAAGAAGACGTATATGAGACCAACAAACATATGAAAAAATGCTCATCATCACTGATTATTAGAGAAATGCAAATCAGTACCACATTGAGATACCACCTCATGCCAGTTAGAATGGCGATCATTTCAAAATCTGGAGACAACAGATGCTGGAGAGGATGTGGAGAAATAGGAACACTTTTACACTGTTGGTGGGATTTGTAAACTAGTTCAACCATTGTGGAAGACAGTGTTGTGATTCCTCAAGGACCTAGAAATAGAAATTCCATTTGACCCAGCAATTCCATTACTGGATATATACCCAAATGATTATAAATCATTCAATTATAAAGACACATACACAGGTATGTTGATAGCAGCCCTGTTTACAATAGCAAAGACCTGGAACCAACCCAAATGCCCATTGATGATAGACTGGACAAGGAAAATGTGGCACATATACACCATGGAATACTATACATCCATAAAAAACGATGAGTTCATGTCCTTTGTAGAGACATGGATTAATTTGGAAACCATCATTCTCAGCAAACTGACACAAGAACAGAAAATCAAACATGGCATGTTCTCACTCATAGGCAGGTGTTGAACAATGAGAACACATGGACACAGGGAGAGGAGCATCACGTGCAGGGGTCTGTTGTGGGGGCCAAAGGAGGAACAGTGGAGGGGGATAGGGAGGTCAAGGAGGGATGGAGGGATAACATGGGGAGAAATTCCAGATACAGGTGATGGGGGGTTGGAGGCAGCAAACCACATTGCCATGTATGTACCTATGCAACAATCCCACGTGATCTGCACATGTACCCCAGAACCTAAAGTACAATAAAAAATAAACAAAAAATAAAAGAGAGATTTACATAACTATCAAATGCTAAGTTCACAAACAGGAATGTTAGCTCATATGAATTTATTTTAGGATACCTCTTAGGATTTTTAGTTGTGCTTTGTAGAAGTTTCTTTATGTCCTAAAATTATGTTTTACAGATTTAACACAATCTCAATCTAAATTCCAGCAGTATTTCTTTTTTGTAGAAATTAACAAGGTGATTCTACATTTCACATGGAAAGTCAAAGGAACCAGCGTAGCCAAAACAATTTTGAAGAACAGTTTGGAAGACTCACATAATCTGATTTAAGGCTTACTATAAAACTATTGTAACTAAAGCAGTGTAATATTGGTGAAAGGGCTGACGTGAATATCAACAGAACAGAACTGAGAGTCAAGAGTAGACACACACATTTGACCAACTGATTTTTAGCAAAGGTACAAAGGCAATTTCATGGAGAAAGTACAGCGTTTTCACTAAATGATGTTAAGAGAATTGGATATCAATATAAAAAAATGAACTTTGACACAAACTTTATATATTATATAAAAATTAAAAATTGATCAGAGACTTAAATGTAAAATCTAAAATTATCAAATTCCTAGAACAAAAAGCTAAGAAAATTTCTGAGATTTGGGGCCAAGCAGATTTCTTATATATGGCACCAAAAGCACCCAAAAAAAGTAATTAATTAGATTTCATCAAAATGAATACCTGGTTTGTAAAAGATACTGCTAAGGGGATGTAAAGGTACTGACTTCACAAAAATATTTGCAAAACACATATTTAACAATAGATTTTTATCTAGAACATATAAAGAACTCTCAAAATTCAATAAGAAAACAAAGGATCCAATTATTCATATGGGCAAAAAAAAATGTACAAATAAATCACCAGAGAAAATACATGGATAACAAATAACAAGATGAAATGTTCAACATCGTTAGTCATTAAGGAAATTTAACTTAAAGCCATAAGGAATTTTTAGTACAAACCAATTATTAGAAGTAATAAAATACTAATAACAATAGTAAGTGTGATCAAGCTTTGTGAGCAAATGGAACTCTTGTACATACACCTCTGGTGGGAATACAATGATATAGCCACTATGGAAGACAGGTTGCCAGTTTCTTTTAAAGTTAAACATATACTTACCATGTGAATCAATAATGCTTCTACTAGGTATTTACCCAAAAGATAAATGCTTATGTTTAAACAAAAACCTGGACACAAATATTTTTAGTAACTTTATTTATCATTACCAAAACCTGGAAACAACCTTTCAACTTATTCATGAATAAACAAATTGTAGTACACCTATGCAATGGGATTCTATTTGACAATAAAAAAAAATGCATTATAAATTCATTTAACAATATGGATGAATCTCAAATGCATTTTGTTTAGTGAAAGAGGCCAGACCAAAAGACCACATACTGTATGATTCAATTATATGACATTCTGGAAAACACAAAACAATGAAGGCAAAAAACAAATGGTTGCCAGAGTTTGGGACTGTGGGCAGCTTGGCTACAAAGAGATTGAGGGAAATGCTTTGGCAATCTGTTCTGTATCTTGTTTGTGGTGGTAGTGACATAACTGTATTTGTTTGTCAAAATTACAGAACTATACACTTCAAATAGTGAATTTTCCTGTATGTATTTTTTAAAGTAAAAAGAACTAATACTTAAGAGTTTTTTTTTTAAAGATATTGTTCCTTCAGGATAAAAACTTAAGCTTTTTTCATTCTACTCCTGTACAGTGAGTGTGCATGTTAAATACTTTGTTGAAAGTGCATCTTCTCTATGTGAGATCATCATAAGAGTTCTATAGTCAGAACACTTCTATGTTTTTGATAACATCTAGATTTATCTTTATCAGAGATATTTTTTGAAAATGCACGTAGGAAAAGAAATAAAGGAGATCATTCATTAAAGTATCCCCAAGGCATTCCCCCAAATATTTTTGTCTTATAAAACAGAGGAAGATTTTATTTTATAATATGTCTGCATAAATGAGAGCTTTTGCCCAAGATGAACCAAAGATGTCCTTTTATTAAAAAGGCAGAAATAACAAGAGAAATACATATGGCCATTTTAAACGTTTTTTTTTTCCTGGTACATTTGAAAATGTGCCACCCCCTTGCCTCCAGCACCTCAGCTGCACAGTCAGGATGTAGAAGAATTATTAACAAGTGCACTCCCATTCTCGTTTCAAACCCACATAATACCACTTGAAAAAATAGCCTTGCTGAAAGAGTATTATACCATACTTGGAGATTTCTGACAGCCAGATCCAAAAAAGTACAACACTCTATAGTCTATGTCAACTAGAATGACTCCTCTTTTCATAGATTTAAGAAGCAGTACCCTGTTTCCCCTAGAGATTCTCCCAGCCTAATAATATTCCCCAAGTTAAATGTGTCAGGAGAAACTGCATCTTGCTGTGGGATTCAGATACAGTTAATATAAAGAAATGCTACTGTTGTTGCTGTACTTATGGTGATGGCAATCTAAAACGTTCTCATGACAGCAGAAATGACACTTTTGACATGCTATATATAGAGACAGAAGTGTACAATTTAGAATCTGCAATGGATCGTGACTCAGTCTGCTTGTTCTCACACTTTGTATTGTTTCTTGGCACCACTGTGTGTCTTAAAGCACACACCAGTTCTGCCAGTAACAGACCTCCTTAGCTGATCCTCATTATCACTGTGGCACAGAATCAACCCCGCCCCCCCCCATTCAGTTCTTTCTGCTTTTAAGAAGAGTATCATTTAATAAAGCTTACATCAATGTCATGTCAGAGAATGAGGGAGCTCCTTGCTTAAGGATTTGCCTTAGTGAATGAAAAACAAGTAAACCAATAAGCCAATCTGTGTGCAGCAACAAAGAAAAGCACCTAGCCCTAACATCTGCCCACCAGTCTAACCAATATCAGGGAAGACAATCTTGTGTCTTTAAGGCAATAACCTTCACTAAATCAGTAACACGTTTTCCATCCTTCTGCACAACCTTCAGTCTTCAACATGAGGGAATGGAAGGAAATTTTTCCAAGTTTACTTTCAACTGAAAGGCCATGCGTATTTTGTTGCCATCCTGCCTGCTTTCATAGTAATGGAAAGGTTTGTGAGTAATGGAAAATATCCTGAGGCCATGATGGTTCCTGAGAATAAAATAAACAGAAAATGAAATGGAAGAGAGAAGGTAAAAGAAGACATGAAGACAAAGTAGGGAAGGAAGATAGGCTGAAGGGAGCCAGAGGAGAAGCGTTCAGGGTCGGGGCACATGGGAAAACAACAAACTTTCAGAATTTCATCCGGGCCATAAAACCTTTATATAAATGACATTCTCTATTCAGGCAGCTACCTCTGTGGCTTCTTGGATAAAGTGGGGTTCTGCTCTTCATCTCCAGCTTCATTATTTACTCCCAAGGCATTTTCCATAGAGAGAACATTTGTTCTTAATTTTCTATCCCACATGTACAATACCACAACTTTCCTACTGCCACCAAGAATCTTCTTCAGTTGCTTTGGGGCTGGAACATCTGAGCGTCTACATACCACCCCCCAACACACAGATATTGACTGAGCAATCTTCTTTGTCCATCCCTGTATTCCATTTTTCTAAAAACTATTAGCTTGTAAAAGAGCTGGTAAAATTTAGGTGTGTTTTGGTGTTTTCTATTTATTCATTAATGAAGCTAGTTTTGTCGAGCATGGCATATAATTTACTTTGTTCTAAAGTTTTTTACAAAGGGAAAAAATTCTTAAAAAAATTAACAAACTTTTTTTAATGAGAAGAAACAAAATACTGACATCCTGTTTTACAAAGACTGTTACCTTTATGTACACTATATCATTGACTCTTGTTTAATGTGTCATAAATCTTTTAGAATATGTATTATGTTAGCAAGGCTTGGCCAATTTATGTTGCAGTATGAAAATCTCAAACTCTAAGTGGTTTAATACCACACAAGTTTATTTCTTATTCATGCTATATATCATAAACAGGTTAATGGAGGGCTCTGTGCAATACATTCCTACCCAGGGACCTGAGCTGATGGAAACTCCATCATGTAGCTGCAATGTTTGGAATGCCCTACTTCTTCCATTTCTAAGGGGAGAAATTGGAAATCTTACAAGGGCTTTTATTTGCCTCAGTCTGTAAGTGGCACACTTTTCTTTCACATTTCTTTGGCTGGAATGAATTACATGGCTTCACCTAATTGCAAGGGAGACAAGAAATGAAAGGAGCAAGTGAAATACTACTAGGCATTACTCTACCACATCATGTCAGTAAATAGAGATCTAACTCATAACTTTTATTGGCTAAAGAATTTTTAGGTCATGTGTGCTTGTTCATGCCTGTAATCACAGCACTTTGGAAAGCCAGGGCAGGTGGATCACTTGATCCCAGGAGTTCATGACCAGCCTCGGCAACATGGCAAAACAGTCTCTGCAAAAACATACAAAAATTAGCTGGGCATGGTGATGTGTGCCTCTTGTCCCAACTACTCAATAGGCTCACCCAAATCCAAAGAGTTTGAGGCTGCAGTGAGCCATGATCAATGCCATTGCACTCCAGGTTGGGCAGCAGAGTGAGACCCTGTCTCAAATAAAAATAGTTTTTTAAAATGGATATACCACAATTTGTTAACCAGCTATAGTTGAACATTTAGATTGTTTTGGTGTTTCACTACTCTAAATGACTGTGCCAAACATCTTTCTGTCTGTAGCTTTGAGTACTTCTCTACTTGCTGCCTTAGGATAACTAATTCATTTTAACTTTCAGGTTCGGGGAACATTTGCAGGTTTGTTACATAGGTAAATTGTGTGTCACAGGGTTTGGTGTACAGATTATTTTGTCACCCAGGTAATAAGCATAATACCCAATAGGTAGCTTTTCCATTTTCACACTCCTCCTACCCTCCACTCTCAAATAGAGCCCAGTGTCTATTTTTTCCTTTGTTTCCATTTGTGCTTAAAATTTAGCTCCCACTTGCAAGTGAGAATATGCAGTATTTGGTTTTCTCCTCTGACACTAGTTTGCTTGAAATAGCCTCCAGCTCCATCTATATTGGTTCAAAGGACATCATCTCATTCCTTTTTAATGGTCTCATAGTATTCCATTGTGTGTATGAACCACATTTTTTTATCCAATCTACTGTTGTTAGACATTCAGTTTAATTCCATATCTTTGTGATTGTGAATGGTGCTGTGATAAATATACACATGCATATGTCTTTATTAATATTCCTTTGGACATATACCCAATAATGAGATTGCTTGGTCAAATGATAGTTCTGTTTAAGTTCTTTGAGGAATCTCCAAGCTGTTTTCCACAATGGCTGAACTAATTTATATTCCCACCAACAGTGTATAAGCGTTTCCTTTTCTCCACAACCTTGCCAATATCCGTTATTTCTTGACTTTTTAATAGTAGTCATCCATTCTGACTGGTGTGAGATGGTATCTCTTTGTGGTTTTGATTTGCATTTCTCTAATGATTAGTGTCTTGGAATATTTTTTCATATGCTTGTTGGCTGCCTGTATGTCCTCTTTCGAAAAGTATCTGTTCATTTCCTTTGCCCACTTTTTAGCAGGAAGGGTTGTTTTTTTGCTTGTAAATTTCTTTATATTTCATTGTAGATTCTGGCTACTAGACTTTTGTCAGATGCAGAGTTTGCAAATATTTTCTCCCATTCTGTTCGTTGTCTGTTTACGCTGTTGCTAGTTTTTTTTTTTGTTTTGCCATGCAGAAGCCCTTTAGTTTAATTCAGTCCCATTTATCAATTTTTGTTTTTGTTACAATTGTTTCTGGCATCTTCATCATGTCAGGCCTTATGTCCAAAGTGGTCTTTCTTAGGTTATCTTCCAGGGTTTTTATGTCTGAGGTTTTATATTTGAGTCTTTATCCATTTTGAGCTGATTTTTGTAGGTGGTGTAAGAAAGGGGCCCAGTTTCAATCTTCTATATATGGCTAACCAGTTATCCCAGCACCATTTATGAAATAGGGAGTTATTTCCTCATTCATTGCTTATTTTGCTGATTTTGTTTAAGACCAGATAGTTGTAGGCATGCAGCATAATTTCTGCACTCTCTTTTCTGTTTCACTAGTCTATGTGTCTCTTTATGTGCCAGTATCATGCTGCTTTGGTTACTATAGACTTGTAGTATAGTTTGAAGTGGGGTTATATGACACTACCAGCTTTGTTCTTTTTGCTTAGAAGTGCCTTGGCTATTTAGGCTCTTTTCGGTGTCTTATGAATTTTAAAATTGTTTTCTCTAATTCTCTGAAGAACATCATTGGTGGTCTGATAGGAATTGCATTGAGTCTGTAAATTGCTTTGGACAGTATGGACATTTAAACAATAGTGATTCTTTCTATCCATGAGCATGTAACGTTTTTCCATTTGTTTGTGTCATGGCTGATTTCTTTTAGCAGAATTTTGTAATTCTCATTGTAGAAGTCTTTGACCTCCTTGTTTAGCTGTATTCCTAGGTATTTTATTCTTCTTCAGGCTATTGTAATTGGGATTGCGTTCTTCATTTGGCTCTCAACTTGGATGTTGCTGATGTATAGGAATGTTACTGATTTTTGTACATTGATTTTCTATCTTGAAACTTTGCTGAAGTTGTTTATCAGCTCAAGGAACGTGTTCACAAAACTATAGGGTATTCTAGGTATAGAATCATATAATTTGCAAACAGGGATAGTTTGACTTCCCTTCTTCCTAGTTGGATGCCTTTCTTTCTCTTGCCTGATTTCTTTGGCTAGGACTTCCAGTACTGTGTATGAGAGTGGTGAGAGAAGGCATTCTTGTCTTGTTTCAGTTTTCAAGGGGAGTGCTTCCAGATTTTGCCCATTCAGTATGATGTTGGCTGTGGGTTCTTCATAGATGGCTCTTGCTATTTTGAGATATGTTACTTCAATTCATTTGTTGAGGGGTTTTAACATAAAGGGATATTGAATTTTATCAAAAGCCTTTTCTGCATCTAAAAGATGATCATGTGTTTTTTTTTTCAGTTCTGTTTATGTGATGAATCACATTTATTGATTTGTGTGTATTGAATCAACCTTGCATTCCAGAGTTAAAGAATACTTGATCATGATGAATTAGCTTTTTGATGTGTTGCTTGATTTGATCTGCTAGTATTTTTTAGAGTATTTTTGCATCTGTATTTATTAAGTATATTGGCCTGGAGTTTTATTTTATTTATGTGTCTGTGTCTCTGCTAGGTTTTGGGATGATGTTGACCTCACAGAATGAGTCAGGGAGAAGAAATCCCTTCTTTAATTTTTTGAAACTGTTTTAGTAGGAATGGTACCAGGTCTTCCTTATACATCTGGTAGAATTCATCTGAAAATCTATCTTGTCCTGGGATTTTTCTGATTGGTAGGGTTTTTATTACTGCTTCAATTTTAGTACTTGTTGGTGTGTTTAGGGATTCAATTGCTTCCTGTTTCAATCTTAGGAGGTTGTATGTTTTCAGGAATTTATCTATTTCTTCTAGGTTTTCTAACTTTTGTGCATAGAGGTGTTAGGATAAATCTTTATAATTTGAATTGCTAGGTTAAGGTATGTATTATTACGTTTTCATGCTGCTGATAAAAACATACCCAAGACTGAGTAATTTAGAAAGAAAAAGAGGTTTAATGGATTCACCATTCCCTATGGCTGGGGAGGCCTCAAAATCATGGTCCAAAACAAAAGGCACATCTTACATGGCAGCAGACAAGAGAGTGAGAGCCAAGTGAAAGGGGTTTCCTCTGATAAAACCATCAGATCTCATGAGACTAATTTACTACCACAAGAACAGTAGGGGCGAAACTGCCCCCATGACTCAATTATCTTTTGCTGGGTACCTTCCACAACACGTGGGAATTATGGGAACTGTAATTCAGGATAAGATTTGGAGGAAACGGGTCTACTACATTTTATTGTTTCTGTGGTAAATTTTTGTCCACATTTTAATATTTCTGAAATCAGGATGCATTTTACAGTTGCTCCTGAATGAGGCAGCAGTCATGATTTTTAGTCACTGTCAACACATGCATGTCAAAGCTTAGAAGGTGGGTAAAGCATTTGAAAGATAGTCTTGGAAAGAGCAGAGGAACACCCTTAAGAAATGGTGTGTCACCAATACTTTTGATAGCACAGAGGACAAGATTGTATAAGCAACATCAGTAGTCCTGTGTATGTGAGAAATAAAACTGTAAATGCAAAGTTTCTTTTCCCCCTTTTCATTTAGGCTCAACAGTGATATATGATGAAAATCTATGTCACTATCTGAGTGATAACATGCTATCCTGGTTTGATGACATTTTTTATTCTGTGCAGTTGATGGTATCTTAAAGTTAATAAAATAGAATTATACAGGATGAAAGATTGAAGACTTGAAAGAGGAGGAAAGTCCTGGAAGATGTGAAACTGGATAAGATAATGGACACAAGTAGAGGAGTTACCTTGGGAAAGAAAGTGAAAAGCTTTCTCTTTTGGAAGAAAAAGAGAAGGTGATTTTTTTTTCTTTTAATATCTCATTGTGTCTTACACCCACATCCCACTCATGCTGCAGCAGAAATTTAAGTCAACCTGCCAAGTGGAAATGATTATCTTATTGCACACTGATACCAAAGAATCCAAATAACAAAAATTGGCATTTATTGAACACATGTTAAATTCTAGGCATTATACTGGGTACTTCACATGTAGGTAAGTAGAAGAAATTTAAACTGCATCATTTTCACAGTCCTAACTTCTTTGCACAGTTTTGATCGTGTGAGGTTTCCTAAGAGAGTTTTGAAGGATGAGGATAAGGGGAATGATAGGGAGTAGGAGAAGGTGAAGACAAAGTTTAAATCCTGTAGGTAATGAGATTTTCAATACATGACAATTGTATTTACCTCATTACATTACAGTTGAATAGACAATTCTAGTGTACTACAGAAGATATTGGAGCATATGAATACAAGTTCATCTGTGGGAGCAAATTCAAGTTTGGAGTAAAGTTGAAAAGTTTAGTCTTTATGGGAAATAAAAGTAATGTTTATAGAATGCGTTTATATGAGGCAATAGGCTAAAGGCTAAGTGTTTGCATTTATTTAATTTACTTACAAGGAAAAAATTATTGGGAGCTAGTAGACTGAAGTGTTGTAGAGTGTGGGTTGTGGAAGGTGGAAATCCTGGCTCTGCTATGTGTTAACTGTGTGACTTTGATCAAGCTAGGGGTCCTTTTGATCCCTCGGTTTCGTCCTTTTTATGTAGGTTTAACAATGATACAAGACTGACAATATGAAGTGTTGGTGAGCTTGTAACAAAGGAGGAACTACCAGACATTGCTGATGGGAATGTAAATTCATGTAATTCCTTTTAAAGAAACAGTTGATACTGTATAGTAAGAATAAAAGCACTCATACCCTATAACCCAGCAATTCCACTTGGAGGTATAAGCACCCTAAGAGAGTTCTGGCACATGTGCGAAGATGTGTATAGGATATTCATATAGTATTGTTTAAAATAGAGAAAATTTGGAAATATAGGGGAATTAAGAAATAAACTATGGTGTCATAGTCATATAAAATGTTACATAGCAGTTAAAGTGACCAAACTGGTTACATGTTTATTTATAGGACAATCTAGTATACAATGTTGAGGGATAAAAAGCAAGTTGAAGAATATGTCCAACATGAGTGTACTAAGGAAAAATTAAAAGAACACACAAAGCAATACCATATATTATTTCTAAATAGATGCATCTATTTAACGACCTAGAAAGATACAAATCAAATAATGTTCATCTCTGGAGAGTGAAGGTGAGAGAGAGAAAGGATGAGAAGGAGTAACAAATGTAGTTTCCAACTTAGTTGAAATGCTCCTTTGAAAAAGAAAATTGGGCCACACACGATGGCTCACATCTGCATCCGAACATTTTGGGAGGCCAAGCCAAGTGGATCAGTTGAGTTCAGGAGTTTCAGACCAGCCTGGGTGACATGGTGAAGCTCTGTCTCTACAAAAACAGACACAGAGTTGTGATGAGCACCTCTAGTCCCTGCTATTCAGCAGGCTGAGTCCAGAGATTCACTTGAGCTCAGGAGGCAGAGGTTGCAGTGAGCAGAGATGGAGCCACTGTACGCCAGCCTAGGCAACAGAGTGAGACACCATTTCAAAAAAAATGAAAATAAAAACTGAACGAAAGTGACAAACTGATAGCATTTGTTAATTCTAGGAAGTGAATAATACATGGATAAAGATGAGATGTGTGTGTATGTGTGTGTGTGTGCACGTGCATGCATGTGTGTGTATGTGGGCATGTGTATACTTGATTTTTATTGTATTTTTAAATGTTTTCTCCAAAATATTTAATGAGAGCCAGAGTTTTCAGGAAGTCTGCAAAGGGGAGAAGGTGTTATTGAATAAGCAATGTGGGTTTCAAAAAGAGTGACTCCATTCTGAAATGCTTCCCTCAACTCTGCTAACCTGTTAGCCTACTTCTTCTTTCTTTCTTTCACAATGAAATGCAAATGTTAATTTTGGAGGTTAACCCCTTAATCCAGTGGCATAGTAATATGGATTAACTTTCCAGATTAAGAGAAAGCACTTCATGGCTTCAAGATAAGGGACTAGGCACAATTAATAATTATAATCAGCAGCATTTAGATTGTGATAATCCTCATTGGCTTCTATGTGGATATTCTCCCAGACAACTTGTAAATTGTAAGGTTTTAAAGTAAAGGCCCAGGG
Organism: Saimiri boliviensis; assembly: GCF_048565385.1. NCBI lineage: Eukaryota > Metazoa > Chordata > Mammalia > Primates > Cebidae > Saimiri > Saimiri boliviensis. Next base: position 52,987,843 of record NC_133450.1, on the reverse strand, counting down.
TGTAAGATATTAGGGTTGAGGGTTGGGGTCCAGGGGATGTCCTCATGGTAAGTGTGTGTGGAGTGGCCCCAGCAGTGGGATGACTTTTTGTGTCTGGGATAGAGGAGGAGCACACTGCAATGTGAGGAAGCTGGTGAAATGGCCCATGCATTTGAATCAGAGCCAGTCCTGCTCTCCAGCAGGATTGGAACTGCATGACTTCCCCTTTGTTTTAGATAGTGAGTTTTTGTTTAGGTAATCAATAAAAATTTATTGACTCCCTTTCACTATTCATGGAATACTATACTCATTAAGTGAGTGGAAAGTAGAGTGGACATAAAAGAAATAGAAATATAAACCACTTAGAAGAAGCATAGCATAAATATATTAAGAAAAGATATCTGATCAGCTATGCATATTCTCCTAGACCATCACAACTCATAAATCAACAAAATTTATTGACTGGGACTGTTCTGATGGACTAATTAACCTTTCTCAGCAGAGATTACTCATTACTGGTATGTGGTGACTTCTACCCAAATTTTCTTTGATTTTATAAATTTCCCATAAAAATCGACAATGAAATATTTCCAGTGTCTCAGTTTCCTTCTTTTTGATTTTTATTTTCCTCTTAGAGAAATGCATTTACACAATGATAAGTAAATACTACTTAGACTCATTTGCTCCATTGCTCAGAAAACCTTTTTAGGCCTTAATAACATTATTACGTTTGCTATTGTGGTGAATGGTGCGGACACACTTAGAAAGTTTGTGGTCTTTCCCAGCACCTGCTTTTTTCAAATATGCAACTGAATTTTTCACAGTTGAACTCTAACATTTCTCTCCCAACTGAGTGAAGTTTCACAACACATTTGAAATATTTCTGAGGCTGGGCATATGTTCCTGTTTATCCAACACAAAGCTGAGTCCTCTTTGAACTTTCATCTCCGATAATGTCATCTCCTGATAATGTGTCTCATATTTTAACATCGTAACACTCTAAGATTGGAACTGTTTGGAGGCTTTTGTGCTTTCCAAAGGATTTTCTCCTTTTCTTCTCTTCAATTTATTTCCCCCTTCATTTTAAACAACTGTCTAAGTGCTGCAATAGAAGAAGATATTGGTGGCCAATGCTAATAAACCTTTGTTAGGTGCCCTCTATTTTATCAGTGGAAACACTTCTAAAATCATTACCTTACACATATTAAAATTCCTACAACAGTTTCTCATGAGTTCTAATACATCATTTTGGTGCCAGAAGCCCAACCTACGCATTTCCAGCCCCCTCTCAGTTCTATTTCTGGCTGGTGTTGTTTCTCATGGGTCATGAGAGGCTAGCACCAACACAGTCTCATCTCCATGAGGAAGTAGAATGATGTAGGTACAGGTTGGGTATTCTAAAATATTAAAACTCATCTGGAATCCTGTCAGGTTTGTCGTGTGTGTGTGTGTGTGTGTGTGTGTTTCCTATCTGGCTCAAGAAACCTGAAAATGACTTTTCTGGCTCTTTAACACCATCTTCACACACCACAGGAATATTATCCAGCATGCATTTGGCCCCCTATCTGTTATGAAACCTTGGTGAGATATTTCTCTGGAGTCCCTCCAAAGTGAAAGGATCCCACATGGCATCCTTTTACACCTCTAGGGAAGAAAAGAGGTATTCAAAGTACATCATTTTCTGACTGTTTTCTTGGATGGCTTCAAATACCAGCTTTACTTGAGCATTGGAACCTTATGCTAGGAAAATATTACCTTCTCAGTCTCTCTTTTTAGATAGACTTTGATCTACATTCTTCCCTTCTTTTTATTTCTTCATACATTTTCTTATGAGAGCATATAATAAGACTCTCACATGAGTCCTAACAAAAGGGATAAAGTGTTTCAAGATACAGTAATTATTTAGGTTGCACAAAAGGAAAACTTTAGTGTTGTTGCCTAAAAGATTAGAACTTGCAATTTCAACATAATTTACAATTATAGCACCTCATATGAACTGATTTTATTTCAATCTTTATGTTGTTTGCAATATTAATTATCTTTGAGTTCTTCATAAAACAGCAATTTATGAATCCAAGATGGCATCCTAATCATGCTTATCTCCTCCTGGAAATTTACTCAAGTGATTGGGCAAAACTAAACTTTTCAGTGATGTTACTGCTTCATTTATATTTAAAAGATTATTTTAAGTGTCTTTGTCCATGATTATGCTTGCAAAGAAGAGAGTAGCACTTAAGTAATTTATTTAGTATAGTCATACTAGCTAAATAATTGGCCCTTTTGGAATCTACTCTGAGGCCTAAAATATGTGACTGAACTGTCTATACTGGCAATATCACCTAGATTACTGGATGGCACTTCCTGAAAATATTAATTAGAACAATGACACCATCTATTTATTTGCCAAATACCTTACCCATTTGGGCTGCTATAACAAACTACAATAGACTGGTTGTTTTATAAACAATAGAAATTTATTTATCATAGTTCTGGAGAGTGGGAAGTCCAGGATCAAGGTGTCAACAGATTCAGTGTCTGGTAAGAGTCGGCTTTCTGGTTCGTAGATGATTGCCTTTTCACTGTTATCTCATGGTGGAAAGGACTAGGAGCTCTCTCACTTCTCTGTTATGAGGAAATTAATCCCATTTATAAGAACTCTTTCCTCATGACCTAAGCAACTCCCAAAGTCCTCCACCTTCTAATATCGTCATCTTGGGGTTTGGGATTTTAGCATTTTAAGGGGACACAAATATTCAGTCCATACCACCGAGAGATCAAATGCAGCAGAAACCTCGTGATAACTGCAAAGCAAATTTTACAATAGATTCATTAAAAATAAAAACCAAGGAATCAGAAATTTTACTAGAGAAAATCAGTTATCCAAAAAGGAAGATAGTAAAAGATGAAAACATAAAGGCTCTAGAACAAACTAGAAAATAATTAACAAAATGGCAGTAATAAACTCTTAACTATCAATAATTACCTTGAATATAAATGCATTACATTTTCTAGTTAAGAAACATAGATTGGCTAAATTGATAAAATCAAAAGCAAAGAAACAAAAAAGCCAAGACACAGCAAAATGCTGCCTATAATTCTTACTTGTAGGACACCTGTAAGGACACAGACAGAAAGTGAAGGGGTGAAAAAAGATACTCCCTGCAAATGGAAGCCAAAAAGAGCAAGAGTGACTATGTCAAATAAAGTAGACTTTATGTCAAAAACCAGAGACAAATAGTATCATTGTAACTTAATAATGTAATGCTAAAGAGATCAATTAAGAGGATATAACAATTGTAAATATATATGCTTTCAACATTGGATCACCTACATATATAAAGCAAATATTAGTAGATCTCAAAGGAGAGATAGACTTCAGTACAACAATAGGAGGGAACATTAACATCCCTCTTTCAGCAATGGACAGTACATTCAGTTAGATACTCAACAAAGAAACAGTGATTTTAAGCTGCACCCTAGATCGAATGTGCCTAACAGCCATATACAGAGCATTCTATCCAACAGCTACAGAATAGTCATTCTTCTCAACTTCACATGGAACGTTCTCCTAGATACATCATATTTTACTCCACAAAATAAGTCTTAACAAATGTAAAGATTGAAACCATACCAAGTATCTTTTCTGAACACAATGGTATAAAACTAGAAATCAGTAACTAAAGAAACGTTAGAGACTAAAAATACATGGAAATGAAACAACATGCTCCTGAACCACCAATGGCTCAATGAAACAAATAAAAAGGGGATGAAACTAAAACACAATGTACCAAAACCTATGAGGTAATTGTTATGTAATAACAAACAACTACATAAAAAAGAAGAAAGATCTCAAATAAACAACTTAACATTACACCTCAAGGAACTAGAAAAACAAGAAGAACCCCAAGTTAGTAGAAGAAAAGAAATAATAAAAATCAGAAAACAAGTAAATGGAATAGACTTTAAAAATACAAAAAAAAAAGAATAAAATTTAAAAATTGGCAAACTTTAGCTAGGCTAAGAAAAAAAGAGAAGATCCAAATAAATAAAATCAGAGACAAAAAACAAAGATAGTACAAATTGTCCCCACAGAAAAATAAAGAATCATAAGAAACTATTATGAACACCTACTTGCCAACAAATAGGAAAAACTTGAAGAAATGGATAAATTCCTGGAAACAAAGAACTTACCAAAATTGAATCATGAGGATATAGAAAACCTAAACAGATCAGTAACCACTAATGAGATTGGCTCAATAATAAAAAACCACCCATCAAGGAAAAGCTGAGGACTGAATGGCTTCCCTGCTCAATTCTACCAAACGTTTAAAAAGGTACTAATACCAATTCTTTCCACTATTCCAAGAAATTGAAGCTGAGAGGATCCTTCCTAACTCATTCTACAAGGCCAGCATTACCCTCATGCGAAAGCCATACAAGGACACAACAAAAAAAACTGCAGGCCAGTATCACTGATGAACAATTGACACAGAAATCTTCAACAAAATACTTGTAGACTAAATTCGACAACATAGTAAAGAGGTCATTCACCATGATCAAGTAGGATTCATTCCAGCGATGCAAGATTGGTTCAACATATGCAAATCAATAAATGTGGCAGCACATTAACAGAATCAAGGACAGATATCATATCATCATTCCAATAGATCTAGAAAAAGTGCTCGATAAAATTTAACATTACTTCATGATAAAAAAAAAACCTCAACAAACTAGATATAGAAGGAACATATGTCAAAACAATAAAAGCCATATATGACAACCTACATAATGTGTCAAACACTATGGACATGACAAGGGACCAATATTCAGAATATGTAAGGAACTTAAGCAACTCAATATCAAAAAAGGAAACCTGATTTTAAAACGAGAAAGTTCAAATACACATTTCTCAAAAGAAGATACACAAATCATGAATAGGTTTATGAAAAAATGCTCAATATCACTAACCATCATGGAAATGCAATTGGAAACCACAGTGAGATATCACTTCAACTAATTAGAATAGCCGTTATTAAAATGATAAAATATAACAAATGCTGGTGTGGATATAGAATAAAGGAAACATTTATACTCTTGGTGTGAATGTGAATTAGTACTGTCATTACAGAAAACAATATGTTGATTTCTCAAAAAAAAAAAAAATAGAATTACCTTATAATCCGGCAATTGCAGTCTTGGGTATATGTTCAAAGGAAATAATATTAGTATGTTGAAGAGATAGTTGTACTCCATGTTTATTGAAAAAGTATTCACTATAGCCAAGATATAGAATCAACCTAAGTGTGTATTAATGGATGAAGAAAATGTGGGTATCTATATACAATGGCGGGCTCTTCAGCCATAAAAAAAGAATGAAATCTTGGAATTTATGGTGACATGGATGTACTTAAGGACATTATGTTTAGTGAAATAAGCCAGACACAGAAAGACAAATACTACATGATCTTACTCATATGTAGAATCTAAACAAGTTGATCTCAGAAGTACAGAGTAGAATAGGAGTTACCAGAGTTAGGTAAGAAGATAGGGGAGTAAACAACGATTAGCCAATGAAGACAAGTTGCAGTTAGACGGGAGGAATAATTTCTGAAACAAAGTTATAGTTACACAGGAGAAATAAGTTCTGATGTTTTATACTGCACAGTAGGATGACTATAATTAACAGTATTGTATATTTCAGAATAACTAGAAGAGTGGATTTTGAATGTTTTCAGCACAAAGAAATGATAAATGTTGACAAATATGCTAAATATCCTGATTTGATTGTTATACAATGTAATATCACATTCTATCTCATAAATAAATAAAATGATTATATGTCAATTTTAAAAAGAATATTTGAAAGTCCATTAATTTAAATAATCCTTATGAAAAGAAATTACTTTAAAAAGAAATAAAAACTGAGAAAGGATTCAGAATTAAGAATTAAAGAATGAAGTAGCTGGGTGTTAATGTGACTTTTAATTAGCATTGTATTCATTCAGTGAAAGAGGCAGTAATAGAAAAAATTATTGTAATAATAATGCACAACACAAATGTCAAAGTGATTTTTAAGAAAAAGTACTAAATGTCCAAAATAATATTGTAATATTAAATAAAACTAAACATTCAAATGATATTAATAAAGAGGACGAAGGGCAATAGGGCTGAGGGAGTATTGAAGGAAGTTGCTTAATTACATGTTTTAAATGAAGAAAGATTCAACAGATGAGTTCATTAATTTTTAGGTTTTTAAATTTTTTTTCAAGTTATTTATTATAAAGAAGCACCTTCTACTGATAGAGATAAAACTGTCTCTTTATATACTTTTTGTTTTTCAGTATTTCTGAAATGAGCCAGTTATATACACTATTTTCAAATATTACTCAGATATATTCTGCAAAAGGAAATTCTAAGCATGCTTTCTCTAAGTCTATAAAACTTTGGCTTTTTATTCAATCAGGATTCAATGATGAAAACTAAAACCAAAATTTAACTTGTATTTTCTAACCCCAAGAATCTTTTGTTGAAGCAGGTAAAATGGCCAGACAGATTAATAAGTGAAGAAAGAAAGGGACTAATTTATGGATCAAGGATAATTATGCATGTCAATTTTGTCTATGCTATTATTGAGACTTACTTTCAGAATGTGGGGAAATATGAATCTCACTGGGGTGCAAAGTAATTATTAATCCAGAGGAAGGAGAAGAAAGCCTGACTGGTTGCTGTGGAAAGATTCAGACAGGGTATGTGTGAGAGGAGAGAATAAAAAAGTGGCAAGAGCCGGGCGCGGTGGCTCAAGCCTGTAATCCCAGCACTTTGGGAGGCCGAGGCGGGTGGATCACGAGGTCGAGAGATCGAGACCATCCTGGTCAACATGGTGAAACCCCGTCTCTACTAAAAAATACAAAAAATTAGCTGGGCATGGTGGCACGTGCCTATAATCCCAGCTACTCAGGAGGCTGAGGCTGGAGAATTGCCTGAACCCAGGAGGCGGAGGTTGCAGTGAGCCGAGATCGCGCCATTGCACTCCAGCCTGGGTAACGAGAGCGAAACTCCGTCTCAAAAAAAAAAAAAAAAAAAAAAAAAAAAAAAGTGGCAAGAGATGGGTCAGCAGCTGCAGATACTCCCATCAGAGGCCCAGCATGCCTTCTAGAGATTGCCCTAATTCCCCTAGATTCAGTTTATATGTTTTTAAATTAGTAAGCATTCTCTTGTCCATATCACAGAAATTGCAAATGAATACTGAGCCAGGAGATAAGTGACATGAGCTGCTTTTAAGTCATTTTCTTACTAATAACAGGAAGGAAATAAACTCTACAAAATCATAATGGAAAGCAATGATTTGCCTCTTGCTAAAGCAGTAACTTTATTGGTATTTGAGAGACTATTAGAAAATTTTTGGAGAAAAAAACATAGGTTTCAAGAATCTTAAGCTAGGAATTCCACAAGTACATTGCCATATTATTTTTAAATAGAAAAGAGAAATTGACTTTTCATATATATAAAGCAATTGGAGTCTCAGTAAAACTCATGTAAAAACTTACCTTTATTTACACATATTAGGAATAATAATAAAATACTTAAAGTTGGAGTGGTTTAAAATGAGTTGAGAAATAATTTTCACATATTTGAGGCTGCCTAATCACACTTTGGGGATATTTTGAATTAATAGTCAAGACAACTTAAAAATGAAAATCTTGATTTGTTGAAAACTACATTAGAAAACTTTTTTAAAGAACATTCATATTTATTTGAGAATTTCTAGCATTTTATTATAAAATGAAAATATGAAAACTACCCACAAATTACCTCCAATTTATTGACTGACTCATTCATGCAATAATATTTTTTTTTATTGACTATGTTAAGTGCTGAGGTTCACAGTCTTTGCCCTCATGAAACTAGCACAACTACAACAAAACAATCCCCAAAAGTAAAAATTCCACTGTAAAAGTAAATTATTATCCAAAAGATTGCACTATGCTGGAGTAATCAGGTTTTTGGTGATCTTTTCCCCTTTCTTCTGTTTTCTCAGTCTTCTGTAACAGGAATATTGCCCTTAAAGTACTCTTAAAGTTCCACTGACTTGGAGCACTGAGCCAAATGCTTTATAAACATTGTCTTATGAATATTAATGCTTAATGACAACTAATAGATCATCACTATTTTATGCCTGCAGAAATGAAGTCTCAAAGATTAAAAATCATACCTCAGGCACTTAATTATAGAGTAATTTGAAACCTGGTTGGTTTCACTTTGAATGTTCATGGCCACTATGAAACATTAGCAAATCATAGAAGAATTCATAAAATTACATTCATTCTTCCAGAATGAGACATAATATGTGAAAAGATAAATAGTATTTTCTTAGATTTTAACTTTGTATTTTTTATATAAGAAATATAGCAATTCTTTATTATTTTTTCAGAATCAGCTCAGTTCCCCTTCCCATCATGTTGTTGGGCAACATTATCTGTTGTTCTTGAATCTCTTCCACTCCAGGGTTACACCAGGGATCTAACATCATAACCAAGTTGGAAGGTGTTTTGGTGATCCTGTGGACATTGTTTATCTGTCTCCACTGGTTATTAATAAAATTCCCATTGTCCAAGCCACACAGTTCATTCAGGCAAACATAACTCTACAGCTTTTTTAAATCGTACTTTAAACATGACCTCTGGAGAGTAGGAAAGTTGTAGTTATTCCTCTCTGGAGTCTTGCAATCTGCTTGGAATATTGTCTGACACTATGGAATAGTTCTCTTCACTCCCAAAACAGCTGTGAAATTTTAAACCCCTGTTTCTCTTGTATGGGACTACCATGTCCCCCACACTCTTGCTAACCTTTGTGAGAAATTAGGATTAATTTGTCCAAGACTAACCCTATATTCTGGCTTTCCAAAGAGAGACCTGGACTTCTGCAAGGCCCCATGGAAACTGGATATACAGTCTTTGTTTAGTGTAATCAGTAACTGTCAGTCTCAAAGCTTGAACCCCACTTCCTCACCCCATCATGCCGGCTGAGAGACCAATGCTTCTGCAACCATGAATGTGGATGGGGTGAATTTTTTGCTAACTTACCACAATGTGAGCTCTAAGTGTAAGGTTTATAATTCTCCTAGCTAGTTCCCAAGAAAGGGGCTGACATTCTTCCCAAACAAGAACACCAAACTAGCAGCTTAAAGTTCTAAGAATGGTTCTTACATATCACGTTGCTGTTGAATCCTGGCTTTTAATGCCCACCTGCCCCCAACTTATATCCTGGGATGAAGTTGGTGTTTCCTTAATCCTGCAACATAAAAGCATCATGGCCCAAAGATTTGAGTCCCTTTCCAGACATGAGAGTTAGCCTCTACTAGGCTGTTGTGTAGTGCCCTATAGCACTTGCTATTGCTTCTGCCCCCTGAGTATTCCCCAAGAAATTCTACTCAAGCAAGCCTAATTCAAGTGACATATGGCCATTTGAACTTGTTTATACAATATCAAATTAAATTTTTGTTTTGCTAACTTGAAAGGTATAAAATGCTTTCAATATCAATACCCTTGGCTGCTAGTGAACTGAACATCTTTTCATGGGTTTATTAGTCATTTTTATTTCTACCTCTGTGAAGTTCCTGTATCATAGTCTTTGTCTTTTCCTTATTAACGTGTACAAGCTTACTGAAAAAATAATCTTCTGTTTCTTATATGTGCCGTAAATCTATTTTCCCATTCTTTCTCCTTTAACCTTATTTATGGTATTTGTGTTTGAAAAAAACCTACATTTTTACTACTGAATTTTACCCAGACTTTCTGTATTTTTTATTTTAAAAATAATCTGCTCCTATTTATTTGCCACTCTTAGAAAATCTTATTTTTTACTGGATTCAAGGTCAGGGTAGAAGCTCTTAGAAAGAACAGCCTCTGCCCCTTGGGGACCTGTTCCTGGCATTTCTCTTTGGTTTCCCATTCTCTTGGCCAAAAGTTTAGCATATTCTGCAGCTTCTTACTTATTTTTCCTAGCAAACCATGTCTTTAGAGCAGTATGTGGATGTTGTGTGTTGCAGAACACATGGAATAACAGGATGCTGAATCTTGGGCAGTCTGGTCCTGAGTTTCTTACCTTCTTTGTTTAGGGACTTTCTCACAACATATGGTAAGTATCATCTTTTTAGAGATATTTGAAAACTTAGCAGATTCTGCTACCTCTCTTGGGCCCTAGGTGATGAGGCATAGTATTATCAGTCAGTCCAAGAATATCCTCCTCTCCCCCGACTTTTCAAATTTTTTTTACAATAACCAAATTAAGAGCAGTCAAATTTACATCCACAATGCAACCTCAAACAGATTTGTACTTTCTGCAGTTCTCCTTGGCATATGACAGTAACTCTCCTAACTTAGTACCAGTAAACACAGCCATGGGTCAAGACATTCTGCTTCCTGAGGAAACATTGTTTTCAGTTCCCATCACTGATTCAGATGACATAAGCTTTTCACTCTTCAGTCAGCATCAGCAGCAACTTCGATGGCCATACGCTTCTCATAAAAGGCATGATGTTTGTGTTCATTGTCCATTTCAGTGCATTTCTGGCAGCTTGCGACTGAGAGGGAAACATTCATGTTCACTCTGAAGTGGCTCTTCCCTCTGAAATACCATGAAAAAGAACAAGCCGATTTCCGTATACAAAATAAATGCATTTTACCGTTCTCTCATGAACTCATCTTCCCAATTTTTCTATCTTGACTTGATCCCAGAGTATTACTGGATACATTGACCTAAAATAAAAGTCAATTTTGATGGGTCTTTTTTTTTTTTTTTGCCTTTAGGCATCTTCTAGAAAGAGTTAATCTATAAGCATTCGATGCCATAGACACACATTGTGATATTATTTCTTTGACTTTTATTCAAAGTTGATAGAGAAAATATTACATTGTCATTTTTGTTGAAAAGTGCTCCCTTGAGTTCTGAGTTCATAGTGGGAGGAAAAAAATGTTTATACAAAAAAAGCCATTATATGCCAATTTTTGGTTGATGAAAGCTATACTAGAAAATGTTTCTGTGTTTACTCAATATGCAAGTCAGCTCTTATTTACCTTTCCAAAAAAAAAAAAAAAGAGTTTATTGGCAGGCAAGCTTCTTTTCTTTACCTTTTAATAGAACATCATTTCATGACTATATGGAACCTCTGGAGGGGGCCAGCCTTTGTCACTGTTCCTCTCTGCCACCCATTCTCCAACATGGTTTACCTGGTTGCCTCCAGTCCCATCTGTAGGAATTTTTTTGCAGGTTTACTATGTGTTATCTTTTACATAAGCCATGCAGCCATTGAAATTTTATTTCCCAATAGCCAGCTAGGTGGGTGTTGAACAATGAGAACACATGGACACAGGGAGGGGAGCACTACACACTGGGGTCCGTTGGGGGGAAATGGGGGAGGGATGGGGGGGTGGGGAGGTGGGAAGAGAGAGCATGGGGAGAAATGACAGATACAGGTGAGGGGACGGAAGGCAGCAAACCACACTGCCATGTGTGTACCTATGCAACAATCTTGCATGTTCTTCACATGTACCCCAAAACCTAAAATGCAATTAAAAAATAATAATAATGAAAAAAAGAAAAAAGAATCAACTGTGATTGTAATTTTAATGAAGCAGAATTTACATTGTTTCCAGGCTGTCTGCCAATTTGCTATTTGGGAAAGTTAACCCAGATGTAGCTTAATCTGTCTGTCTTTTTTTATCACCAAATATTCTCCTGTCAAGATCAGATGAAGGGTAGTAATATACTCTTAATGGTTTTGCACAGTTCATTCCTGAATTTCAGTGAACAGGAGCTAGCTGGTGTTTCCCAGAGGCCCTAAAGATCCCTTTTCTATCCTTGTTCATGATCTACTGTAGTCAGACATTTCCCTGTCTCCTGTTCAACTTGTTTCTGTTGTCTTCAGCAAATCCATCAGTGACTAAGGTGTGGCCTCTTGATGAAAATAGCTTGGGAAGCAAAATATGACCTCATTGTAATAGATCTCCCATCAAGACACAAAAGTCATTATAATGTTAAAAGTATCTTGATGAATAAGTTGGAATTTTACACTCTCACAGAGCATTAGATTTTACTTATGTTTCAAAATTTGCATCACTGATTCCTGTAGCCATCACAATTTATATTCCATCATGTTTCTGTTTTAAAATGTGTGTTTGTAGGTGTGTGTATACACACCACTAGGACATCATGATGTCATACTGGGATACTAAAAGTTTGTGGTAAAACAGATGAATGTTATGGTCCCTGCCCCCAGGTGTCTAACTGAAAAATTAAGATGATAGTAGCATTGATAAATCTAGTATATAATACAAAATCAAGAAGCAGAATAGCTCATCTCAGTCCCAAATACATTGATTATTCTCTTGCAAAAGAGTAAATAAAACTAACAGGTCCATTTTGTGTCCTCTTCCAAATCATAAATGGCCAGATTAATTCCATGTTGCCTTTCTCCAACACCAGCCCCTCTCAGACTCCCTCACACCTTTTCTACTTTAGTAGGCAATTCCATGATAACAACCTTCTGGATCTGCTTGCCCTTTCACCCTTTCCCTGCCTTTCCCCTGCTCTGCATTAAGGGACATTAATCTCTGCAGTTGTGTTTCCCATGCTCAGTGACTTCAAATAGATTATGGAGAAGGTGGTGGGGAGGAAGAAGCCAGGATATCTCTCTTCTTCCCCTGCCTTCCAACAGCTTTATGAATTCAGTTCTTGGCAGGCAAACCAGTTATGGTTCCAGCTTCCCCTAGTGCCAGTAACACTGCGTTCATTCTTTATCCCCTCAGTCATGGGTCAGGGTGACTTCTTGCTGTTACGAATCTTTGCATTGGCCCACTGTCCTCTGTTTGGTTTCTCAGCTCTTTCATCATCTAGGGAATCAATTTTCTGCATTAAAGTCTCTTTAACTACTCAGGTGGTTTCTGTTTCCTGGCTAGACTCTATGAAGATACACATAATTTCCTAGATACATATGAAATAACCTTCAGACCTTTGTGGCTTAAAAAAACATCTCTGTAAAGACTAGAAATTATTTTATTACTCACAGAAGGCAAAGCCAAAAATATAACTGCTAGGGGGAAGCCCAAGAATGTGCAACTTTTTAATTCACTCTGATGTATCTGCTGCCTTGCTCTACCTAGAATGTAATATACTTATTTAAAATAAATATTTCCTTGTCAAAGATGGCTATGGTTAAGGAATATATGCTTTAATAAAGCTCAAGAAGAGGAAATACTGCTTTTTACTTAATCTTTTCTCTAGATGACTGGTTGTTAGAATTTAAAAAAAATATATTTTTAAAAACATTTACAAAGAATTATTTTAGTTATTTGTGGAACAGAAAAAATTCAAGCAATATACAACATTTTGCATTATTTTTCTCTGGTTAACTAGTACAAAATACAAAACTAGTAATAACAAATGTAGCTTCCAAAGTTTCCCACTTCATTTCAAATGAATCAATGACTTGGAGTAGAGCCCTTTGAACTTTGCTATATATGACAGTAAACATTGACTTTCAGTACATTTTCTCTTGATGTTGTTTGTCAGTCTGTTTTGCAATATAAGATGCCAGAAATCTTATAAAATAAGAAGATGGGGGAAGGTGTCACACTTTCTGTTTCATGCTCTATATTCTCCCTGAAATAAATGATGACAAGTTCCAAGGAGAATACGGCACTGATGGAGAAGCCTTAGATATGACATGGAAATAAAATAATCAAAATCCTAAATAGTTTCTATACCTGTTTTAAATTTGAATTTCCTATTTTCTTTATTATGTTTATTATTATTATTATTATTATTATTATTATTATTATTATTCTTTGAGACGGAGTCTTGCTCTGTTGCCAGCCTAGAGTGCAGTGGCGAAATCTCGGCTCACTGCAACCTCCACCTCCTGGGTTCAAGTGATTCTTCTGCCTCAGCCTCCCGAGAAGCTGGGACCACAGGTACGTGCCACCACACCCAGCTAATTTTTGTATTTTTAGTAGAGACAGGGTTTCACCGTGTTGGCCAGGATGGTCTTGATCTATTGACCTCATGATCTGCCAGCCTTGGCGTCCCAAAGTGCTGGGATTACAGGCATGAGCCATTGCGCCCAGCCTCATTGTTTATTTTTAAAAGAAAAACTCTAAGCTTAGGTTTTTATTAATTGCCACATTGCTTTTATAAAGAGTGAATGTTATTGCCTGTATTAGTCAGGGTTTGCTAAAGAGACAGAACTAATAGCATATATATTAATAAAAGGGGGAGTTTTTTAGGAGAATTGACTCACACAATCAAAAGTAAGGTCCCACAGTATGCCGTCTGCAGGTTGAGGAGCAAGGAAGCCAGTGGTGGATCAGTCCAAGTCCCAAAACCTCAAAAGTAGGGAAGCCAACATGGCAGCCTTCAGTCTGTGGTCAAAGGCCTGAGAGACCCTGGAAAACCACTTGTGTAAGTCCACGAGTCCAAAAGCTGAGGAACTTGGAATCAGATATTTAAGGGCAGGAAGCATCCAGCACAGGAGAAAGATGAAGTCCTGAAGACATAGCAAGTCCTTCCAACTTCTTGCTATATTCTAGGTGTGCTGGCAGCTAATTAGATGGTATCTACCTGACTGAGGGTTGGTCTGTCTCTCCCAGTCCACTGACTCAAATGTTAATCTCCTTTGGCAACACCCTTACAGACATAACCAGGAACAATATTTTGCATTCTTCAATCCAGTCAAGTTGACAATCAGTATTAACTACCACAAGTCCACTCCTTGTCAACTTGAACCCATGTACATCTCCTGAAATTATACATAATCTTCAAATAAAGATGATATTAAGGTTATAATATACCTAACATAATACAGCTATCCTTTGTACAAACTGAAGCACACTAATCCTTAACCTAAATGCTATTGCATAAAGTTAACAACACTTAAATGCTAATATAAAGTCAATAAATCTTGTATCACATGGTAAAGGTAAAAGAAAGGAAATAAAATGAAGCTATTAGTACAAGTGTATAGGTGCACAAATATATTCTTAACAAAATAAGTAGGAAATATTCATGACAATTACAGTCCTCTTTTCTGAAACTGGTGACATGATCGTAGCTGGTATTGATGAAAACCTTTTTCTACCAATCATTTTGTATTGTATTGCCTTTGCATTCAGCAAGCACCTCAGTAGGTTATGGTTTTTTTTTTTACCTGGTGAAGTGACCCAGACCTTTATTCCTGAAAGGTCTGAGTCATTTGTAATCCTGCCTGAATTGGGTTATCATTTCCCATTGACCTTAATCACACACCATGGTAATACTAAAAGACACCCTAAAGGATCTCCTGAATTCTATGCATGCTCTTTCTTACCTCCATTGTGGAGGAGTAGACTGATTTCATCTTGATATTCTGGGTCAGTCACTCCAGCCAACACTAACTCCCTTCTTAGCCTGTTGACTTAGAGGTAGGAGGAGCTGAAAGTGCCCAGGTGGCAATCTTAGCTTCCAGTTTAATGGAATCATTGTTGCGTCTCCTGGTAGTAGCATTCTTCCCTCTGGAGCTAAGACCTCTAGGCCAGCAGAACTTAATGTTGCAAGAACAGGAAGAAAAATATTGCCTGTGGGTCAAGAGGTGATGATGAGTAGTGCCACTTCCACTTCCACCCCTTGATTCCTGGACTGGTAAATCCTATTTGAGAAACAGTACCATATATTGGACGCTGATTAAGAGCATACACAGCCTTCTGGAGAACTTTGGCTCAGCCCTGCAAAATATCGTCACCTAGTTGGCATTGTAATTGTGACTTCAAAACGCCATTTCACCGTTCTCTCAATCCAGCTGCTTCAGGATGATGGGGAACATGGTAAGACGAGTGAATTCCACGAGCGTGAGTCCACTGCTGCATTTGTTTAGTCATAAAGTGAGTGCCTTGGTCAAAGGCAATGCTGTATGGAATACCGTGACAGTGGATAAGCCTTCATGAATCCACAGTTGGTAGTCTTGACAGAAACATTGCTTGCAGGATATGCAAACACATATCCAGAGTAATTGTTTATTCTGATGAGGACAAACAGCTTCCCTTTCCATGATGGAAGAAGTCCAGTATAATCAACCTGCCACCAAGTAGCTGGCTGAACAACCCAAGGAATTGTGCCATATTGAGGACATATTGAGGTGTTGGTTTCTGCTGCTGGCAAATTGGGCATTCAGCAGTGGCCATAGCCAGGTCAGCTTTAGAGTGTGGAAATCCATGGTGCTGAGCCCATGCATAACCTCCGTTCCTACTACCATGGCCACTTTGTTCATGGGCCCATTGGGTGTTGATGAGTGACTTGGGAAAGAGGCTGAGTGATGTCCACAGAATGAGTCATTCTATCCCCTTGATTATTAAAATCCTCCTCTGCTGAACTCACCCTTTGGTGACCACTCACGTGAGATACAAATGTCTTTAGTTGTTGACCACTCAAAGAGGTCCATCCACATACCTCTTCCCGAAATTTCTTTGTCACCAATTATCCAATTATGCTTCTTCCAAGTCCCTGACCTTCCAGCCACATCACTGAATACAGCCCATGAATCAGTATATAATCACACATCTGGCCATTTCTCCTTCCAAGAAAAGTGCACAACTAGGTGCACTGCTCTAAGTTCCGCCTACTGGGAAGATTTCTTTTCACCACTGTCCTTCAGGAATGTCCTAGAAAGGGGATGTAATGGTGTAGCTGTCCACTTTCAGGTGGTGCCTGTGTATCATGCAGAATCATCTGTAAACCAGGCCCTTGTCTTCTCTTCCTCTGTCATCTGATCATAAGGAATTCCCCATGAGGCCATTGGTGCAGGCTGGGGGAAAGAAGGCAGGGTGACAGGAGTGGGGACCATGGACATTTGAGCCGCTTCCTCATGTAACTTACTTGTGCCCTCTGGACCTGCTCCAGCCTGATCACACATATATCACTTTCATTTGATGCTGGAATGCTACTGTGCATGCACCACTTCACGGCTAGATGGGTCAAAAAGCACCCTTTATGATAGGCAGTTTAGGTTGTATGGTGACTTGTTTACTCATAGTCAAACATTCACTATCTACTAAGGCCAGTAACAGGCCAAGAGTCATCTCTTAAAAGGAGAGTACTTATCTGCAGAAGGTGGCAGGGCCTTGCTCCAGAATCCTAGAAGTCTCCACTGTGATTCACTTATGAAGGCCTACCAAGGCCCCAAACAGCATCCCTGTCTACTACTGACACCTCAAGCTCCATTGGATCTGCTGGGTCATATGGCCCCATGACAGAGCAGCTTTCCCAGCAGCCTCGCCCTGTTGCAGAGCCTTCTTTTGCTCTGGACCCCACTCAAGCCTTTCCAGTCACTCAATAAATGGGCCAGAGTAACATACCCAAATGAAGAATGTGTTGCCTCCAAAATCCAAATAGGCCCACTAGGCATTATTCCTCTTTCTTGGTCGTAGGAGGGGCCAAATTTAACAACTTATCCTTCATCTTAGAAAGCATATCTCAACAGGCCCCACACCACTGAACCACCAGAAATTTTACTGAGGGAGAAGGCCCCTGAATTCTTAGCTTGATTTATTTTCCATCTCTTGGCATGCAAATCTCTCACCAATAAGTCCATTGTGTTTACTACTTTTTGCTCATTGGATCCAATCAGCATAATGTCATCAATGTAATGGAACAGTGTGATAACTTGGAGAAGCAAAAGATGATCAAGATCTCTCTGAACAAGATTATGACACAAAGCTACAGACCTGATATACCCCTGAGGTAGGACAGTGAAGGTATATTGCTGGTCTTGCAAGCTGAAGGAAAATTGCTTCTGGTGGGCCTTATGGCCAGTAATGAAGAAAAAGGTATTTGCCAAATCAGTAGCTGCATACCAGATACCAGGAGATGTGTTAATTTGTTTAAGCAATAAAATCACATCTGGTACAGCAGCTGCAATTGGAGTCACCACTTGGTTAAGCTTACAGTAATCCACTGTCATTCTCCAAGATTCATCTCTCTTCTGCACAGGCCAAATGGGAGAGTTGAATGCGGATGTGGTGGGAATCACCACCCCTTTATCTTTCTAGTCTTTGATGGTGGTGCTAATCTCTGCAATTCTTCCAGGGGTGCAATATTGTTTTTGACTATTATTCTAGGTACAGGCAGCTCTAATGGCTTCCATTTGGCCTTTTCCACCGTAACAGCCCTCACCCTTCCAGTCAGGGAGCCAATGTAGGGGTTTTACCAGCTGCTGCTAAGTGTGTCTACGCCAATTATTCATTCTGGCACTGGGAAAATGACCACAGGATGAGTTCAGGGACCCACTGGATCTACTGTCAGCCAAACCTGAGCTAAAACTCCATTAATTACCTGACCTCCATAAGCCCTTATTTTAACTGGAGGACCAAAATAGGGATGTGTCCTCATTCAAATCTGAACTTGAATTGTATCTCCCAGGATTCCCACATGTTGTGGGAGGGATTAGAGAGAGGTAATTGAATCCTGGGGGCTGGTCTTTCCTGTGCTAGTCTAGTGATAATGAATAAGTCTTCTGAGATATGATGAGTTTATCATGAGTTTCTGCTTTTGCTTCTTCCCCATTTTCTCTTGCTGCTGTGATGTAAGAAGTGCCTTTCACTTCCTGCCATGATGAGGGTTTCCTTAGTATTGTCCCTTTTGTGGTTGCCAGAAAGATGTTACAGAAAGGAATCCTGATTCAGATCCCAAGAGAGTGTTCTTGGATCTCATGCAAGAAAAAATACAGGGTAAGTCTATAGAAAAAAGCGAAAACAAGTTCATTAGGAAAGTAAAGGAATAAAAGAATGGCTACTCCATAGACAGAGCAGTTTCAAGGACTGCAGGTTGCCCATTTTTATGGTTATTTCTTCATGATATGCTAAACAAGGGATAAATCATACATGCCTCCCCTTTTTAGACCACATAGGGTAACTTTCTGATGTTGCCATGGCGTTTGTAAACGGTCATGGCACTGGTGGTACTGTATTAGTGAAGAGACAACCAGAGGTCACTCTCGTGGACATCTTGGTTTTGGTGGGTTTTAACTGGCTTCTTTATTGCAAACTATTTTATTAGCAAGGTCTTTATGACCTGTATTTTTTTGCTGACCTCCTTTCTCATCCTGTAACTTAGAGTGCCTTAACTGCCTGGGAATGCAGCCCAGTAGGCCTCAGCCTTATTTTATCCAGCTCTTATTCAAGATGGAGTTGCTCTGGTTCAAACACTTCTGACAATTAGATTGTGCCCATCCAGATTATGGGTGGGTCTGCCTCTCCCAGTCCATGAAATCAAATGTTTATCTTCTTTGCCAGTACCCTTAGAGATACCCCCAGGAACAATACTTTGTATCCTTCAGTCCAATCAAGTTGACACTCATTATTAACCATCACAATGTCATTTACCAAAGCCTGCCATAGACATTATGTTTTACTTGCCAATTTCTCATCTTTATTGTAATTCATCAAGTTAGAAATTGTTATTCTTACTTTACAGATGGAGACTCAGATGTAAATTAATTATTCAATATTATGTAGCATTTAAGTGGCAAAGCCAGGATTCAAGACAAGGTAGTGCTCTTCTCATCTCATTGAACTACTTGTATGTTAAAAAAGAAAAGCAAATGGAAAACATTTTTGAGCCAGACTTTTGTGCTCAGGACTTTTAGGATTTTTTTTGAAGACTTTAAAGTAGAAAACAAAATAGAAAACACACTACCTTGTGCCTGTAAGCATTTCATTTTTCAACTTTGACCCTACTCAAAGGAGCTTACAATTTAATATGAGACATTATGAGAATATATGTTCCAGATAATAGACAGTAATGGGATAAATGGCAATTTACACTATAATTATGGATGTGTCAGTGGTGGCGATTATAGAAATAATCTCTGGAATAGTGGCATAGTGTTAATTAGGGATGTTTTGGTTGAATAATTAAGTTACAAAAGATCCAAACGATTATAGGAGATGGAAAGTGCTGAAAGAGAAAGCTAGGTGATTTGTTTCATTGAACCAGGGAAATAAATAATGACTAAGAAAAATGGGATGTAAGACAGATAAGTTTTTGTTTGTTTGTTTGTTTGTCTGAGACAGAGTCTTGCCCTGTTGCCCAGGTTGGAATGCAATGGTGCAATATCAGCTCACTGCAACCTCCACCTCCTGGGTTCAAACGACTCTCTTGCCTTAGCCTCCCAAGTAGCTGGAATTACAGGTGCCCACCACCACACCCAGCTAATTTTGTATTTTTAGTAGAGCCAGGGTTTTTGCCATGTTGGTCAGGCTGGTCTTGAACTCCTGACCTCATGATCCACCCACCTCAGCCTCCCAAACTGCTGGGATTGCAGTCATGAGCCACCATGCCTGGCTGACAGAAAAGTTTTAAAAGCTAATTGGACCCAGCCAGGGCAACTGGCAAGAACATGAAGTAAATGACAACCAGATTGAAAAGAATAAAATGCTTATGAATAAATTTAACAAAATAATTATAAGACATACAACTTGAAAACTAAAAACATTGTTGAAAGAAATTTAAGATGTAAACAAGTAGAAAGACATCCTATGTTCGTGGATCAGAACGTATTATTGTTAAGATAGCAATGCTCCTGAAATTAGTCTACAAACTCAATGCAAAGGCAGCTGGCTTCTTTGTAGAAATGAACAAGCTGATCCTAAAATTTATGTAGAAAGTCAAGTTACCCAGAATAACCAAGACAATCTTAATAAAGGGAAAACAAGGTGGAAGGTTCACATTAATTGATTTCTAAACTTACTATATAGCTACAGTAATCGAGATAGTGTGGTGTTGGTGTAAAGATGAATAGATAAATGGAATAGAAATGAGAGTTCATAAATAATCCCTCACATTTACTGTCAATTGATTTTGACAAGGTACCAAGACAATTCAATGAGGAAAAAATAATCTTTCAACAAGTGGTGCTGGGACAACTGGTCACAGACCACATAACTCTTTATTATCTTCCTCTTGGCCCAGGCTTATACCTGCTTATGCCTGGAGGTATCTGGTTTTTCAACTTTGAGCTAGTCCAACCAGTCACCCAATACTTGAAATCTTTCTATCGTTTCTCTGCTAAAACATTTTAGCATATTCTTGATCATGTCATATGGCAGGGATCTCCTTTGGATTGAGCACCAATACTTAAAGTAGTAGTTTTTTTACACAAATAATTTTTTAAATATGTGATCATTTTTATTTGTCATACAAATTGCAGGATGATGCTGTTATTTAGAAGGTAGATCTGGACAGAGATGCTAGGTATCCTGTGATGAATGTGATAGTTTTACCCAATAGATAATTATGCTGCATGATTTTCAAATATTCTATCAACATTCATGTAGGGGGGGAAACGTTGCAATTATCTGAGAGTCTAAAAAATAATTTAAATAACAAAATTTTTTCTTCATGGGTATAAACTAAAACTTTCAGCAATGCAATACTGTTTAAATCAAAGGAATATTGCACTGTGTTTTCTGAGACTTGTTTACCATTTTAGAAAATCACATTGGCAAAACAATGCCCCTCATTATAATTGAGTCACCAATATAACATACCAGTGCTAGTTGGCACATATAGCTGCCAAGTGCAGACAGATAATAAAGGAGACCTAAGACTCTTAATAGACTTAGAAATACTATTATTAAATTAGTGGGGATATACAAGATGCTGGGATCTAATTGAATTTTATTAATAAAGATTTATTTTTATATTTCATATTTTTGCCATTACATATACTTTTAAGTTTTTATGGATAACAATAATGAGAAATCCAGATTATATAAGTTATATATGAAAATTATTCATTTTCAAAGTTGCCCTTTTTCCCGGTATGGACATAAATTCCATCTCTGTCACAATGTTCCTCTGGTTTCTTGTATTACTACTTATTTTTGCAATACAACCTCCCTCCCATATAGATTATCAAAAAAAATATGTTCTCCTGGGTCTTTCTAAGTGCCAGAGACTGACTGTGAGCCTCAACATGTGGAGGAATTTTAAGGCAGGAGATATGTTTTCAGAGATACTTTGTCACTATCTCATCATAATATTGGGAATTATTTTGACACTGCACTTATAAATAAGGCCCAACTCACTTGTGCTAATTTCTACTTCATCATTTTCTCTATTTCCAAAGTCTGTAATTTGTCTTGGAATGTTATCCTTATTTCAATTAAGATTATTTCTTTTTTTTTCTTATAGACAAACAATTCTATTCTGTTGGGACTTATTTTTATTTAGTGACAACCTATATATCTACTCTTTCATCTTCCTGGACTTTTGTATTGAGGAATATTGATGTTAACTCTCTTAAATCCAGATGTATTCATTATAAATATGTGCAAGCATCTGTCTGTATCATCAATTTTCCTGAGACAGCTTTGTCTGAGCATTTACATATTGAAATACATATTATTTTGTTATAAATTACTCTTTTTTTATTCTGATAACAGTGCCATGCTGAACCATAGTGAGCTGAAGCTTCTTTGCACTAGTTATTATCAGCTTCTGAACTGAACTGATGGAGTACAAGCATTCATCAGCTCTGCCCATGTTTTATTCTCTGAGGTCTGGCCTAGCTCAGCACCCAGGAGAGTCTATTCCTTTATTTTCTCCTCTGCATAGTAAAATTTCCAATTCCTTGAATCATTGGTTTATATGACAGAGTTTAAATATAGAATACTTTAATTCTATCTCTACAATGGTTTGGGAATTAAGCTCTTAATACCCCTTGATATTATCCTTAAGTTTAATTTGAGTTATTTCAATAACTTGAGTTATTTCTGTAACATCCTAATTGATGTTTTCACGTTCTGCTTCTGCTCTTTCCAATTTTTCTTCCACTAAATTCAGGTTAACCCCTGAAACGCAAATATGGTCATGTAACCCTTCCTGCTGAAAGACCTGTAATATACATAAGCTCAAATTCCTTAGCCTTTTATTCATGACTTTCTTAAATCTGATTTTAAATAACTTTCTCAATATCATTTCCTTTGAGCTTTGCGTATACCATTAGGCTATATGGGTAGTGTGCAGCAACTTAATCACATTCACTGATTTCAAGTCTTTACAACTTTGTTTAAGCAGTTCCCTTTGCCTGGAATGACTTCTGCCTTTCTGTGGGAATCTCTGGCATCCTTTAAATACACACTCAATTATGGCTTCTTTTCTGAATTTTTGCCTGATTTTCAATCTGATTGATGTCTCCCACCTCTGAATTCTGAAGCCCCCTTTTACTTTTCTTACAGCACTTAAATGATATCACATATACATTGCATATTTTTACTTCCCCTATGAAAAGCCAAGTTCCTTAGTGAAGCAACATGACATGGAACTGAGAATATGAACTCTGGAGCCAGACCTATTACTTCTGAATCTGGACTCAAACCCCTACTAGCTATGTGGCTTTGGGAAAGTCATTTAACTCTTTGCCTTAATCTGCCACTTTATAAAGTGGAGACAATAATAGTACCCTGTCTCTAAGATATAGTAAGTATGTCTTTTTATTCTGATGTTTTGTTATCTGGGATCTTACTGATTCTAGGAGTTTTCTTTCCTAGAGCTAGCCAATTCCCAGAGATAGTAAACAACTTGCCTATGAGCACGACTGTCATATGCAAGCTAACCAGTCCAAATCCCATACCCATTCCCACCTCCTCTATCAAAATCTTCACTCTGGGCCAATGTTCCCCTGCCCTAATCATACCAGGACCAGGTATCAGGTAACTCTAGACAGCCACTGCACCCCAGAGCCTGTTGAAATCATTCAAACTAATCCTTGGCCTGCTTACCTTGCCTCACTTGTTTCTTCACAATGGAACCACAATCAAGTCTCTTGCCCACATTTTTCTCCCACTCTGTTTGCCTCTTGACTAACCCTAGTGCTTCCCTGTGTGGCCCTCCATGGCGTGGCATATTCTCTCTTGAGAACTGTGAGTAACAAAGTATCTTTTCAATGGCAGCAATCTTCTGATCATATGGCCTTTCTTACTTGTATAATGACACAACCTGCATATTAAAACATAGGGCATATTGGGAGGGACAAGTACATTAACATTTGTAAAGCACACAGATCAATGCTTGATTCATAGTTAATATTATATGAGCATTAGTTATTATCAATGGCAGTGATCATACATCAGGTATTTGTATTCTCCCACAATGTTAACATATAGTAAGTTCTCAATAAATATTTGTTTGACTTCAATTCTTCAAATAACTGCTCTTCTTTCTAAGAAGTCTTCATTCATGAAGAGTAAGAGTAAGTTCATAAATTGATTCAAAAATAGAATAATCAACAAGAAAACAAGACAGTAAGGAAGGAAAACACTAGCATTGATAATTTGAAGTGAAGTTTGAGAGAGAGCAGTGGAGTCAAATAAAGCTCAAATCAAAAAAGTAACTGGTGTGAAAAAAAGGAGATCAGAGCTAACAGGATATAATGACTGAAGGGGATGTGGTGCATCAGAGAAGTAGTTAAAAGAAGAAACTCAAGGGCCAGGGAAATCGAATCCAAAGCTTTTATTATAATTACACATTCTGTACTCAGGGTGTTCAGGTGTGACATAACCATCTGCAGACTTTAATACCGACAAAAATAGAGGAGTAAAGAGGAGAGCTGCTCAGTGCATGAGCTCAGGGTCAAAGTTGGAACTGCATTAAATGACTCTATTTTCACTACATGAATTTTCGCTTATGAAAAATAAGAATTTTGCAGAAACTATGAATTTGATGAAGGCTAAAATTGTATCATTTCTACCACAGAACAGTTTGTTGTCATAGCATGGAAAATAAATGCAAGTGGCAAAATTTCATGTCAATAATACATTAAAAAATCACTATTATTGCTATCGGCCAAAAAAAAATTTGCTGAGCTATATAATGTTAATGGAAAAATAACTCTTTAAGAAAAAATGGCAGACTTTCACCTGTGAGGAGTCATTTTTCGTGGCAGAGGGAAAGAACAATTTAGAGAATTCAAGAAAAAAAAATTGAGTTGATTTTGTTAGGCAAATATCACATCTTTCTCACCAACAGTGAGAATTCTTTTCTCACAGTTCTAGAAGACAAAGCAAAGCTGAAATCAGCCAAGGTGTCCGTTTGAAAAGAAAAAAACAACAACTGTGTCCATAATCCTTGAAAAGTACAATGTTTCATTTTTAGTTTTTAAGGAAATATGACAAATAATCACTTATCGGCCCTTTGGCTAAGATCAAATGTGGGAAATATGACAAATACAAAAACAGCAGATGTTGTATTTTCAAGCAACATCATCTTTGACACGTCTTGAAGTTTTGTGAAACCTGCTCTGTTATCTTTCTTTTTATATCATAAAAAAGGAAAGACCAAAATGTTTGGTTTTTATGTTTCTTTAGGTTGTTAGTGAAGCCTTTGCTCTTTTTCTACCAAACCACAAGAAAATACTTGTTCTTAGGCTTTCTCAATCTATAATCAAAGGGTCATTTAGGTGCAGTTGCTCATTTTATGTAACTGTGTGGCATAATTATTATTTACAGCTTGTGAAGAAATATCTAAAGAAACAGATGCCAATACTAAGGGTATTATGGTAAAGTATAAATGTATTATTTTGTCACCTATGCAACCCTTTAGGCAAAATTACTGTTTATTTTCAAAAATAAATTTATGAATCACAAAAAGAAAATATACACATAAAATCTGAGTCCTTTACCTGGCACAACAAATCAATGCTACAGTCAACAGCTTTGTTCTTTATTTATTAAGATCTAACATATAATGATGAAATTATTAGACAAAGTAATGAGTCTCCATCAATCTGTCTTTAGTTTTATAAAACTCAGTTTTACTCTGTCAGCCTTGTCAATGCTATTGAATATTAATGGGAATAAAGTTAATTGCTAGGTGGGAAAAGGTCTTACTCGAAGTGAAAAGGAAGCACCTTGCTGAAATCTGTCATTTTTGACAAGCCATAATTTATTTCTACTTGGTGATATGTACCGACAGGTTTTGAATCTCACTCTTATCTTAACCACAAATTCTAATTTTTTTCATTTGTGTTGTTGCTGGATCTCAAGCATCTGACCACTTTCATCATTTGCAAATAAATTATTTTTTTTAAAAAGAGTTCCAATTCTGAGGGATATTGCCTAGTATATAAGGAAGCAACTGCATGCTACAATGTTTAAAAGACATGCAAATATATTTGCTGTATCTCAGTAGCCAAGGAAAGGAAAGCAATGACTTTCAGAACAAGAATGGATTATATGTATACATAATAACTTGCTAGCTTCCAGTTAAACAATTTCATTCAAAGGAAATGAACAATGAATAATCACTTAAAGTTCATCATGATTATATCATCACCTGATTGGAAACACAGTATTTAGTTGTGTTAGGAATTTCAAGAAATTTCCATTAAACTTTGAGCAATTATAACTTTAAAACAATACATACCTGTTTTTACTTTAAATCAGCTAATCAAATGTCTGCCATTCTTCATTAACTGGAGTTTTAGGAAATAAATTAACTTTGAAAATAAGTACTGGACAGCTTATGAGGTTCTTATTACAAAGAATCAAATTAAGGTAAGATGGTAAGATTTAAACATGTTATATTATGTTAATTTCCCCTTCATATATCCTAGCAGTTGCTTTTAAATAAGAATCTAAATTTATTGTTGGAAACTTTGAGTAACGTGTTGTTAGCCAAAGGTTCATTGTAGTTCTTACACAAAAAAATAAGGAAAGTGCTAAAAAGAAAAGTAGCAGCTAGGAGGAAGAGAGATTTCTTAATAAGATCAACACAGAATTTTATTTTTAGAAATTAGACTCTGTGGCCAATGATTTTTATAATGCTTTTATAAATGGAAATGGAATACACCTATCCTCACAACTTGGTCTGTGATAGTTTGCTGTAGATTCTTCATTATATTCAGCTCTTACATCTAATGACCTTTCAGGGACTTGCTCTTTTCCCTTTGGTCGAAAGTAAGTGTCACATGTGACTGGCCAGCAGATTGGGTGGCGTTTATGTTGTGGTTCTTAGTCATCCCAATTTTTCTCCACCACATCCCAGTCACAATGGGGAAAAATGAAAAGCAGCTGCTAACAGCCTCACAACAGTTCTGTAATTACTTTCCTGGGCCGGCATTATATGATTTGACAATGGCCTGGGGATGTAACAAATAAGAAAAATCTTGTCATTCAATTTAAAAGGCTTCCTACCAGGGCAACACACTCCCCACTTCATCAGAATGACAGTACTCAACTCTGACACAGCCAGCATGTTTAGTACTGAGCGATGTAACTGCAGCCAGGTGGTGCCAAGCACAAACAGCCAACTTACTTTCCTATTGACACTGCTATTTGAATTTAAAGATAAATCCTAACTTAGGGCAGAGTTTCACATCTCAGGTCCAAAAAACACCAATCTATTTAGTTCAAAGAAGAATTGCTAATATGTTGGAGTATTTTAGTTAAAAGAACAGTTTTTAGAGATGGCAATTCCACTTTGCCAAAGATTTAAATTTTCCTTGCTACCCAATATATGTCATTTTCACCACTGTGCATATTAAAGGCTTCATCCTACCTTTCCGAGATTATATTAGGAATTGGCTCTATTGGACTAGGTAAACTAGCTATCTTAACAATCAACCCCAACTATCAGTGAGTTACAGCTATAAAGGTTTTAGTTCTCTTTCATGTCATTGTCTAATAAGGTGTTTGGTGAGTGGTCTTCCACCTTGTGAATTAGAGGCCCAGCTTCCTTCTATCTAGAGACGCCACTATCTTCTATGACCTCTGAATCCCCCACTGCATCCTCTCCATCCAACCAAGGGACAAGGGAAGGAAACAAAATCACAAGAGAAATTTAAGAAGTTCGCCAGAAAAGTGGATCGCATGCTTTCAATCAACATTATCCAAACTACCCTCATGTCCCTATCAAAGATACAAGAGGCTAAGAAATTGGGTCCAGCAGTAAACCAAGAAAGAGACAGTATGAGTCTCTGCCATATTTCCTTCTGCAGTAAGGTGAAAGACCATTAATCGTTGCAGCTTTCTTACAAACACTTAAAAGTAACCTATCCAATACGATTACATTATCATGTCCCCAGCATACTGTACTGCTTTTCACCAGTAGTACCCATGATAAAGTACATTTCTTTGAAAGCAATTTTTGGTGTTATACTTGTTATACTATACTTCATCTGGTGGAGTTACTACTTGGTTACTAGCTAGTTTTAAGACCAGCTATTGGTCTAGTCTTAAAAGCTAAAGAAAACATTTATTCACTCACCAAATATTCATTTACTGGTATGTGTCAGGCATTGTTCTTGGTGCTTGAAATGTATTCATGAGCAAGCAGACAAAAATCCCTGTCTTCATGAATCTTTCATCCTGGAGGAGAGAGATAGTAAACAATAAACATAATAAACAAATACATTATATGGTATAAATAAGATGTTAAGTGCAAAATGGTGAGTACGTAGAAGGGACGTTAGTCGTGGTTAGAATAAACCTCATTGAGAAATTAATTATTACTCAGACTTGAAGGGGATGAAGAATTAAAAATGCACGTATCTGTGGGAAAAGCATTTGAAGCAGAAGGAAAAGACATGGCAAGGGCCCTAAGGCAATTGCAAACCTGACATTTTCGATGAATAGCAGGAGGTCAATATGGCTGGTGTGGACCTACTGCTAGAGTAAATAGAATAAGAGGAGGTCAAAGATATATGGGACAAGTTCATGAAGGGCCTTATCGGCTGCTACAAAGACCTTGGCTTATACTGTGCGTGAAATGGGAAGCCATTGTAGGGTTTTGAGCACCAGAGAGTTTTTGATATATGACTTAAGCTTTAACAACTTTACTCTGGCTACTGTAATAGAATGTAGGAGAACAAAGGGAGAAGCAAACCAGTTAGAAGAATATTACGGTGAGAATCAAGGTGAGATATGACAGTGAGTTTATCATGTCCGGGTAAGACATGATAGTGGATTTATGGTGATTTATCAGTAAAGATAAAGAAAGCGGTTGAATTTTGTTTGTACCTTGAAACTTTGTTATATTTTGAATGACACACCTTTGCGGATTGGTTGTGGGGTGTGAAAAGAGAGAAGTCAATGAAGATTATACCATTTTTAGAATTAGTACTAAAAAAATGGAGCTGCCATCATCAGGGCTAAAAGAAGAGAGGTTGGTGGCAAGATAACTTCAGCTTTGGACATGGTGAGTGTGAAATGTCTATTACACACTTAAGTGCAGATATTGAACTTGGCTGTGAGATATGTGAGTATGAAGTATAGGAGAGAGGTGTGGATTGATGATATAAATTTGGGAGTCATTAACATGTAGATAATATTTAAGGCCAAGAGATTGAATGAGGTGACAAAGAACTACATAGCTTGCCATGTTATGGTGCCTTTCATAACAAATATACTGTGACTCCCAATTAGTAACATGCTGACTGCTTTCTAAGCTTTATCCTTCTTTCTAGGCCATTTATTTGTCCTACACAATTAGTAAGATCCTTAAACAGCTGTAAAATTTACATTTTCACATTTGGCATGATTCTCTTATTTTTTTTATTTGAGACAGTTTCAACTCTATCTCTTACACCTCATTAGTCAGACATTGTTGGTCAAAAGTGTTTCCAGAACACAACTAAATGGCAGAAAAAGAGGCCACCATAGAATAAGCAATGAAGGATTGGTAGGTAGGACTTTGGACCATGGTTGAGGGAAGAAGTCAGCATATTCTGTGCTCAAAGCCAGCTACAACCCTGGACAAAATTGTCAAAGAAAAGCCCCAAGCATTTCAGGGCTCTAGAAATTAAACAAAGGCAAACAACAAAGAAAGAAGTATTTATTTATGAAAAGCTGCTCTAATTTCAGGTAAAAATAGAAGGAGGTTATGGCCTTCTTGCCTGGGGCTGCCTCCATTTCTTCTATGCCCAGCTTGATTGGCACAGTAGTTAGAACAGGGTAGAGTTGGCTATGAGAACCAGCAGATTTGCTGCCAGAAAGGGTGAACTTGCTTTGGAGCTGAATCAAAAGCCCATGTCTGGCAATGTTTTCAGTAAAAGCAGTGAACTCAACTCAATAAGAAATGAGTGAAGCAAGATTGCAGCTTTTCTAGTCTAAGGTTGCAGTCCTGGTTGAGATGAGTGGCAGGCTTGCAGATCAGCCAGAAATGTAATAGGGAGATCCTCAAAGTGAGAGAGCCATAGAGGGCTGTATAAGTTCTCCATTCATCTCCAACTGACTAAGGACTGTATGCACACACGGAGTGACTCAAGAGACTGTCAGAAAAATAAAATCTGAGCCAGGCGCAGTGGCTCACGCCTGTAATCCCAGCACTTTGGGAGGCCGAGGTGGGTGGATCACAAGGTCAAGAGATCGAGACCATCCTGGTCAACTTGGTGAAACCCTGTCTCTACTAAAAATACAAAACATTAGCTGGGCATGGTGGCGTGTGCCTGTAATTCCAGCTGCTCAGGAGGCTGAGGCAGGAGAATTGCCTGAACCCAGGAGGTGGAGGTTGCGGTGAGCCGAGATCGCGCCATTGCACTCCAGACTGGGTAACAAGAGTGAAACTCTGTCTCAAAAAAAAGAAAGAAAGAAAGAAAAATAAAATCTGGGTAAATACGGAAACTATATAAACTTTGGACGTCTTCTTCAAATCACACACAGATCCATTGGTAGAAAGTAGGTTTTATGGGCTCAAGGTGTTTGAGCACAATCGTTGACCAGTCGTTGGCTGACCACTAAGTTATGCAGGTGATACTAGGAAGCCAAACTAAAAAGTAAAAATATAAGAATTTTTAAAAATTTAACAGAAACATTAGTGGTTGCACATTACAGAGAAGACAGCTTCTACAAATAAGTCCAATCAATTATAGAAAGAAAGAGAAAGGAAGAAGAAAAGAAAAATAAAAGAGAGAAAAGTGTGTGGGGGTGGGAGGAGAATAAAACTCCTAACTGGGGAAGTCAGAAAAAAAACAGAATCCAGAGTTGCTACAGAATATCATTTAAAATACCATGTTTAACAAAAGTAGAAGACATGAATAAATAGGAAAATGTGAAATATTCGGGGGGGAAAGCAGTAAATAGAAACTTTGAATAGGCTTATATTTGGTTTTATTAGATAAAAAACTTCAAAGCAGCTATTATATTCAAAGATTGAAGGAAACTATGCACATATAGCATAAATGTAAATGGTTAAAAAATATAATTACAATGACAAATCAGGAATCTCAGTAAATAAACAAACTACAAAAAAGAAATAAGTGGAAATTCTAGAGTTAAAAAATATAATAATCGAAATAATCAAATATTTACTAAATAATAATTAAAATATTTACTTATTTACTTAATAATAATTAAAATATTTACCAAAAAGGATTAACAGCAGATTTCAGATAGCGGAAGAATCAGTAAACGTGAAGATACATGAACAGAAAAGACCTATTTTGAAGATCAGAATCTTGAAAAGATTCAAGAAAAATAGCCAGAGGCTCAGCAATACCTTGGAAAACATCAAGCATACCAACATACATGTAATGAGAGCCCAAAAGAGAAGAGAAAGAAAAGAAGAAATGAAGACCAAAAACCCCCTATTTGATGAAAAAGGTTAGTCTACAGATTCAAGAAGCCCAAAACTCCCCAAAAGGGCAAAGACAAAGAGATCTGCACCTAGGCATGTCAGAGTCAATTACAGAAAGCCAAATAAACACAGAATTATTTTGAAATGAGCAAAAAAAAATTCATTAAATACTAGAAAATAATATGACTAATGACTGACTTATCAGAAATAATAGAAGCCAGAAGATAATGGAATAGCATAATAAAAGTGCTGAAAGAAATAAAAAATGACTTTCAACCAAGAATTCTGTATCCAAAAATGTTCTAAAATTAATTGTAATTGCTACACAAATCTGACTATACTCTCATTGAAATGTACACTTTAAATGGGTGAATTATACAGTATGTACATTATAATCAGAATAATGCTGTTAAAATATAAAAATTCTACGTACAAAGATTGTGCTTTAAAACTGAAGGCAAAATATTAGTTACATTAAGAAATATCTGGTAAAGACTGGAAGAATTTATTTCTAGTGTATCTTCCTTAGAATAAATATTAAAAGTGGTCTTTCCCACTGAAAGGAAATGACACCAAACAGTAGTTGAATCTGCAGGAAGAAATAAAGAACACTCGAAATGGTAAATATAAAAGGTTATATACATATTTTTCTTTTTTCTTCTATTGTTTTCTTTACAAGATGTAGGATTGCATATAAAGCAAAAACAAGTGGTGCCAAATAACAGCTTACCTTAATAGCTCTGATGAACTAAGAGAAAACAACACTGAGAAAATAGGAAAACTTATATATTACCATTGTTTTTATGTATGTCTATATTTGAAATGTATATAATTGTTTTATATATACATGTTTAGGAAAATAATTCAGAGATAAACAGCTTTAAAATAAATCAGCTTCACTTGTTACTTAACAATCTCAAAGGGACTGTAAATTACAAATACATTCTTTTTTACCTAAAATTTGGTAGGAATGATGATAAAAATCTCCAGAGGTGGGTAAGCTTTCACATATAAGTTTTTGGCAATGGTGTGACAGTAGCTCCATTTTGCTACTGATGCCTCTTTTCACCCTCTGGGATCTGAAACAATGTAATGGGTACATAGCTGATCCAGTTCGAGGCAGTCTCTTAGTATTAAAGATGAATGTTTTCTATTTTTCTTTGTGTTTTTTTTTTTTTGCCATATCATCTATGTTAGTTTTTACTTTAAAAATGAATACCTGTTTCTACATCTTGCAGCCTATTATTACACCAGGATCCAGCAATATTTTTTCATTAGTTATTTCCCAGTTCAAATGCCTTCAGTGGGCTCTCCTGGACATTTTTTAGTCTATCAGTCAAGGATCTTTATGATCTGAATTAAAATATATTTTCACTCTTTCAAAATATGTAAAAAGCAGTGTTTTTACAGTGGAGTGCTGTAACCAAGAAAACTATAGTCAAATATTAAAAAAGCAGACAAGAAAGGCAAGAAAAGGCAAGAACAAAAAGAAAGTTGAACTAGGCAAAAATAAACAACAGCATACAGAAAGAAATATAGAATTGATGGAAAGATGAATTGATAAGGTTTCATTGTGTTGGCCACTTTGTCCTTTGTAAACTTTTATTATAAGAGTAAGTCAAATATAGCAAACAGAATAAACAGAAGCTTAATGCTGCAAATTGGGGAACTCCACCAAAAATACTCCCTTACTTCCCTAACCTGTGTTTAAGAAATGCATCTTAAAATCCCTAATACAATACTGCAAACCAAATGCAGTAGCACATTCAAAAAACTTACCTACCTCAGTCAAGTTAGCTTCATCCCCAGATGCAAGGTGGTTCAACATAGACAAATCAATAAATGTAATTCATCACATAAACAGAACTAAAGACAAAAGCTACATGATTATTTCAATAGATGCAGAAAAGGCCTTTGATAAAATTCAACGTCTCTTCATGTTAAAAACTCTCAACAGCTGGGTGCGGTGGCTCATGCCTATAATCCCAGCAGTTTAGGAGGCAGAGGCGGGTGGATCACCTGAGGTCAGGAATTCAAAACCAGCCTGACCAACCAGGCAAAACCCCATCTCTAAAAAAAATGAAAATAAAGAAATTAAAACTCTCAACAAACTAGGTATTGATGGAACATACCTCAAAATAATAAGCCATTTATGACAAACCCACAACCAATACCATACTGAATGGGCAAAAGCTAGAAGCACTCCTCTTGAAAACCAACACAAGTAGTAAATGTCCTCTCTCACCACTCCTGTTCAACATTGTTTGCAGATGCCATGATCCTATGTCTAGAAAATCCCATTGTCTCAACCCAAAAGCTTCTTAAACTGATAAGCAAATTCAGTGAAGTCTCAGGATACAAAACCAATGTGCAAAAAATGCTAGCATTCCTACATATCAAGAACAGGCAAGCAGAGAGCCAAGTCATGAACTCCCATTCACAATTGTTACGAAGAGAATAACATACCTAGGAATACAGCTAACAAGGAAAGAGAAGGATCTCTTCTAGGAGAACTACAAACCACTGCTCAAGGAAATCAGCGAGGACTGAAACACATGGAAAAACTTTCCGTGTTCATGGATAGAAAGATTAGCCATACTGCTCAAAGCAATTTATAGATTCAGTGCTATTGCTGTTAAACTACCATTGACATTTTCACAGATTTAGAAAAAACTATTTTAAAATTCACATAGAACCAAAAAGGAGCCCACATAGCCAAGACAATCCTAAGCAAAAAGAACAAAGCGACCTGACTTTGAACTATACTATAATGCTACAATAATCAAAACATCAATGTTACCAGTACAAAAACAGACACATAGACCAATGGAATGAAATACAGAAGTCAGAGATAAGACTGCACACCTACAACTATTGATCTTTGACAAACCTGACAAAAATAGGCAATGGAGAAAGGATTCCCTATTTAATAAATGGTGCTGGGAGAACTGGCTAGCCATATGCAGAAAATTAAAACTGGACCCCTTCCTTATACCTTATTCAAAAGTTAACTCAACATGCATTGAAGACTTAAATGTAAAACCAAAAACTATGATAAGTTGGAAGATAATCTAGGCAATGCTATTCAGGATACAGGCATGGGCAAAGATTTCATGACAAAAATGACAAAAGCAATTGCAACAAAAACAAAAATTGGCAAATGGGATCTAATTAAAGAGCTTCTGCACAGCAAAAGGAGCTATCATCAGAGTGAACAGACAACCTACAGCATAGGAGACAATTTTTGCAATGTATCCATCTGACAAAGGCCTAATATTTAGAGGCTGCAAGGAACTTAAACAAATTTACAAGAAAAAACAGCCTCATTAAAAAGTGGACAAAGGATATGAACAGACACTTCTCAAAAGAAGACATTCCGGCAGCCAACAAATATATGAAAAAGCTCAACATCAATGATCATTAGAGAAATGAAAATCAAAACCACAATGAGGTCTGGGCGTACAGCGGTTGATGCCTATAATCCCAGGACTTTGGGATGCCAAGGTGGGCAAATCACTTGAGGTCAAAAGTTTGAGACCAACCTGGCCAACATGATGAAACCCTCTCTCTACTAAAAAACACAAAAATTAGCCAATTGTGGTGGTAGGCACCTGCAGTCCTAGCTACTCGGGAGGCTGATGCTGGAGAATCAATTGAACTCAGAAGGTGGAGGTTGCAGTGAGCTGAGATCACACCACTGCACTCCAGTGTGAGTGACACATGGGTACTCCATCTCAAAAAAAACAAAAAAAAAAAAACCAGAAAACTAAACCACAATGAGGTAATGAGATGCCATCTCACACCAGTCAGAATGGTGATTATTAAAAAGTCAAGAAATGCCAGATATTGGTAAGGTTGTAGAGAAAAAGCAACACATTTACACTGTTGGTGGGAATGTAAATTAGTTCAACCATTGTGGAAAACAGTGTGGTGATTCCTCAAAGATCCAGAGGCAGAAATACCTTTTGACTCAGCAATATATATATATATATATATATATATACACACACATATATATACATACATACATAGAATATATACTCAAAGGAATATAAATCATTCTATTGTAAAGATACATGCATGCATATATTCATTGCAGCACTATTCACAATAGCAAAGACATGGAATCAACCCAAATATCTATCAATGATAAACCGGATAAAGAAAATGTGGTACATATATACCATAAAATACTATGCAAATATACAAAGGAAAAAGATCATGTCCTTTGCAGGGACATGGATAGAGCTGGAAGCCTTTATCTTCAGCCAATGAGCACGGGAACAGAAAACCAAATACCACATGCTCTTACTTATAAGTGGGAGATGAATAATTAAAACACATGGATACATGGGGGAACAACACACACTGAAGCCTGTCGGAGGGAAGGGTAGGAGGAGGAAGAGCATCAGGAAGAATAGCTAATGGATGCTGGGCTTAATACCTAGGTGATGAGTTGATCTGTGTGGCAAACCATCATTGCACATATTACCTGTGAAACAAACCTGCACATGCTGCACATGCAGGGGAACTTAAAATAAAAGTTGAAGAAAGAAAAAACAAAAGAAATATATGTTAATCCAGCTAAAGGTTAAATCAATTTAAAAGATTTCAGCAAAAGATTGGTGTTTGAATATTTTATTAGGCCATTCTTGCATTCCTATAAACAAATACCTGAGATTGCATAATTTATAAATAAAATACACTTAATTGGATCATGGAACCGCAGCATGGTACCAACATCTGCTCAGCCTCTGTGGAGGACTCAGGAAACCAAGAATCATAGCAGAAGCTAGGAGGAGAAATCAGGTGCATCACATGGCAAAAGCAGGAACAAGACAAAGTGTGTGGAGTGGGGAGGTGCCACACACTTTTAAACAACCAGTCTCATGTGAACTTGAAGCAAGAACTCATCACCAAGGGGATGGCCCAAGACATTTATGAAGGATCCTCCCCTGTCATCCAAACACCTCCCACCAGGGCCCATCTTCAACACTGGGGATTACAATTCAACATGATATTTGCGTGAGGACAAATAACGAAACTACATCAAATATGTTCAGTTAGGAAAAATGCAATGTAATATATTAGATTCTCTTGATTTCTAATAGGATCCAAGGAACATAACGAAGCCTTTTCCTGACATTCAGGTGAATGAATGGTCAGAGGTGGGGTGGGTATATACCATTCTCCGTTTATCATTATTCTTTTCACTGTTTTCATGGAGTTATAAAGGATTCAGCAGGGAAGAGATGCTATCCTTTTAGTTAACCCTTAAGAGGAAGACTTCCTTCTGGATTATTCTCACTTCGGGGGCTTTATTTATTTATTTATTTATTTATTTATTTATTTATTTATAGAGTCTGACTCTGTTGCCCAGGCTGGAGTGAAGTGGCACCATCACGGCTCACTGCAGCTTCCACCCTCCAGACTCAAACGATCCTCCCTCCTCAGCCTCACGAGTAGCTGGATCTAGAGGTGCCACCATGCCCAGCTAATTTTTGTGTTTGTTGTTGTTGTGGTTAAGATGGGGTTTTGCCATGTTGCCCAGGCTGATCTCAAACTCCTCAGCTTAAGTGATCCACATGCCTCAGCCTCCCAAAATGCTGAAATTATAGGCGTGAGCCACCACGCCTAGCCCCTTTTGCCTTCAAGCAGTTATTTGCTGCTTAAATCTGTAGAACCTATTTTTCACTGTGGAATTACCTTATCTCAAACTCACAGATAGGCCTTGCTTTATTTTCATTCTCTAAAACTGACAATTCAGTCTCACTCCTAGGAGCAAACTGAGTAACAGTAGCATTTGCTGCTTATTATGTTTAATCCTGACTTTATTTTAGGGTACTTCTAAAAATTCTGGGTCTAGATCCTCAGTTCTCTGCCTGAAAGCACAGAGAAAACATCTAATTTGCTTTTATAAAAATAACCAGCCAACACATCTTCAGGAATGGGTTTATCTGATCTATTGATCTTACTGATTGATCACTAGCCATTTTGACACAGTAGTAAGAGTTTGAGGAGATGGGAAATCCAAGTGGAAAATGCTGATGGGAGAAAGGAAGTGGAAAAGATTGGGAACATGGCTTAATGCCAAAGCCCTGAAAATCTTTTGTATGGTGAAAAAGGCATTGAAGATGATGGTGATGGTAGTGGTAGCTAGGGTGCAGCAGGATATAATAAGGTGGGCGCTGTAAAAGTCTTCTGAAAGAAGAAAAGCTCCTCATATTTTATAGTTTTCCTATGGAATGGCCTTATCAATAAAGTTTGATGATAATAATGGTGTTAGGCAGGTGAGTAAACAGTAATTGTAAGCTCAGGTGGGAGTTGCAACACCTTTTGCCCCTCATGAAAATGTTCTTGTGCTTTTCTTCGCTCTGTGAAGTCAGTAAAATTGACCTATTCAGGGCTTTTCTAACTTTAACAAGTGTGATTTAGTCACACTGTTCTGAATTCTTATTCCTTTCTATACATCATACACCACCTTGGGGAGAAGAAAAGAATGGAACAGTTAA
Source organism: Saimiri boliviensis (assembly GCF_048565385.1). Lineage (NCBI taxonomy): Eukaryota > Metazoa > Chordata > Mammalia > Primates > Cebidae > Saimiri > Saimiri boliviensis. The sequence goes on along the minus strand of NC_133450.1, from coordinate 52,949,756 downwards.
ATGGGGAAGGGTTTATCCTTAACTACTTGCTCTATTCTTCTCTTATCACCAAAAAACTACCTACTCCCCTGCCAAACACTAGGAATAAAATGAAGCAGATATATGCTTCTGGGCTTTTCTGGATACTAAGGGATGGATTGAGCAATGATGATTTTGTGCCTGTTATTTGTCTTTGTTTCTGAGTTTATGTGTTTGGTTACATAAATGTTTTGTTTTTCTCTCTGCAGTGAAAGTATCCTAAGAGCAGATATTAGAAGTACCTACATGCTAAGCAAATACCTTACTAATAGATGGTTAATAGGTATTTTTATTATTGAAAATATGTCCTTTCCTGTGTATCACACTTTGCTTTCTTGTCCCCAGGGATATGCAGGGACCCGCCGAAGGGGAGGAAGGTGGGAGAGGACTAGAGGAAACGTCCTAGAGGGGAGGATGCTATGTCATCAACACAATTTAGAATTTCATGGTGATAAGAAAAAGAAAGTTGACTTTGGGACTTTATTATTACTTTTAAATTCTCCATAACCGTGTGCCTCTTTGCAACTTATACCCGGAACAGATCACAACCCTGTACCACCCTCACCTTGGTATTTTACTTGCATTTAGGAGGATAGACAAAACATACATGTTGAACTCCAAAAAAATAGACACTTGATATGTACCTTTATACAAATAAATACACATGCAAATATAAAAGGTAGCTATAATAGTATAGAATCTAGAGCTATATGTCTAAAAATTAATTTTTATTTAATTGTAAATTTCTAGTCCTGGTTGTGAGAAAATATATATGGATAGACATGAATAAAAATTGTTAACTGTGGACTAAACCATGAATGTACAGAGCATTGCAAACATAAGGTATATTTATATAGGAAGGAGAAAGATAAATAGAAAAATGTCAGTCAAAAAAATAAAAGATAGGTCAGGCGTGGTGGCTCACACCTGTAACCCTAGCACTTTGGGAAGCCAAGGTGGGTGGGTTGCCTGAGCTGAGGAGTTTGAGACCAGCCTGGGCAACATGGTGAAACCCTGTCTCTACTAAAATACAAAATATTAGCCAGGCATAACAGTGTGCTCCTGTATTCCCAGCTACTCAGGAGGCTGAGGCAGGAGAATTGCTAGAACCTGGGAGGCAGAGATTGCAGTGAGCTGAGATGGCACCACTGCACTCCAGCCTGGGCGACAGAGCAAGACTCCATCTCTAAATAAATAAATAAATGAATAGAAAAAAAGAAAAATATCAGTCAGATAAACAAATCGTAGTTCATCATACATAAGCAGTATGAATTTAACCTCTGTGTTTTATTTCCCGCAGTGGTAAACAGAATAAATAATAGTGCCTATTCATCGAGTTAATGTGGGGATTCAGTGAAATGATCCACATAAAGGACTTAGTCTAATATAAATCCATGTCCAATGATCATTATTATTACCACATGAAATATCATTTTATTACATTGAATTGGTTATGTTTGTATATGTCCCATTTATCTTTTGCCAAATTTTCTCACACTTGCATGTTTATAAGGGGAGTAGGACAAAAAAGTATGCATGTCCCCTAGTACCATCAAAGTTTATAGATGTGCATGCCAATTGCAGGACACACATACATTAATAGTACAGTACACCACTGTTACTAAGATAAGATGACATTTTCTGTGGGCCGCCCACTGTTCTAAGTGTTTCACAAATGCTAACTATTAATAGTTCAATCTTGCTAACAAACTTACAAGGATGGGGAAACAGATTAGAAACGAAAACACAGGCAGGAGCATTTGACTTAAAAGCACCAAAAAAAGTGACAGAGGCCAGAAGTTAACATAGGTAGTTTGGCCACCACACTGGAGGCTTTAACCAGCACTCTACACTGCCTCTTACAGTCACATTCAGAGACACACCACACAGGGACCTGGCTGCTTGCCTGAAATGTGGATGCTTAGACCAAGATACTAATTAGGTCAAGTTAAATAGTTTTGAAGACAAGTTGGGTTTCATAAAGTGAGCACCTGTTCTGCTGCCACCTGTGTTACAGGTTCTTGCTTCTAGTTGTGAGGACTGCTGAATCCTTATCTACCACGAGAGGAAAAAATATCCCAATTCACATTTCATCATTCCCAGGTGTAAAAAGTACCATTATTTTGTCTGAAATATGAGACATTATTTCATTGACTAGATTCTCCCCCTCTTTGTCGTAAAACAGCTTGTCATTTTTCTAGTCATCATCAGCTCTTTTTCTAAGCTGATGGCAAGAATTCTTCCACATCACATCCCTCTGTTCTACTCCCCTAGAGGGAAAAACAAAGTAAGAACAAAACCCTCTTTAGTATTATAAAATAAACTTCAAAAGAAAATCCATCCCCAGGGAGTAGAGTAATACAGTAATATCTTACTTTGGGGATCTATTTTCCTTCGCTAGGATAAAGCTCTCCTAACATTTCAGTTCAGAGTACATTGCTCCTCGTTATATTACCACCTGCATGGCCCTGTGCACTTTTAGTGCCAGGAAGTATGAGAAGATTTTATAACAAGAGTAATTGTAATAGGATTTAATCATGTTGTCAGCAGCAAAGGGCCAGCAACCTTAATGATAATGTTACAATAGAGAGCTGTGGAAATGGTATAAGTAGGTAAAATACTGTAAATTGAAGTTTCCCTATGACTGTAATATACACTGTAATAGCCATTCAAGGCCAGGCACCATAAAAATATGTCCAGCATCTTATAAGGCATCAAATATTAAGCAAGCCTCTGATAAAAATAATCCAAAACCTCAAAGGATGTTGTCATATTAAAATCCAGTCTGTTAGAAAATTGAATTATAATGCATCAGGATCATTTCAAGAATCAACAGTGAAACAAAAGGAAGGAATACAATCTACAAATAACCAGATCTAAGTTTTGAACAAATGTTACTTCATGGTATTACTTCACCTTTCTAGATGGTATGGGTAGAATGGAACCCTGAGTTTATATGGCAAAATAGATAAAGATTCATAATCATTTGACAAATGCTTTAGGTGACTCAGAGTCTGGGATGGGCCTAATATCAGGTTGGATCAGGAAGCTATCACTTGTAGATTTTCTACAGGTTCTTCAAGTTAACCTGTGCATTAAGTGGTACTGACACTGTTTATTTCAGTCCTTTCTAAAGAATATTGCAAATGTTAATTTGTCATCTTCCACAATACCCTTTTGGGGTAACATGGAAAACAGTATTAATAACACTTTGGGCTTACAGAAGGTTTTTTTTTTTTAAATCTGAAAATCTCTAAAGGCATCATAAACATTAATAACATGAACAAAAGTTCCAATAATAATACTAGCTGAGTCTGAAATAGAAAAGATTACTAACCTCATTTTGTAGATGCTGAGATTTAGTCACAAATAGACTAGGAAAATTGCCTCACACTACAGAAGCAGTCACCAGCCAACCCAGCAATAGAAATCAATGCTTTTTGATCTCACATCCCCATTCCAGACACTGTACTATTTCTTATAGAAGCAAAAGGCATTACTTGCAAGAAGGAAGATCTCTACTTTTAAATGTAACATTTCGCCTTCACAAAACTATTGAAAACTATCTAGAACTCCCTCCTTACCTACATCAGTTATTTTTAGCACCTTTCCACCTTAGAATCAGATCCAATTCAAAAGTTATGTTTCATTTTAGATTAGGGTCTTTCTACTAATTGAGACTGATAACACATATTGTCAGAAATTTCACTACATCTAGAACAGCCATATAGGTATTCTAAATCTGCTTTGGAGATACCATTTTGTTTCCCTACATGATGTATAAAATTACATTCTGGGCTTAAGAATTAGAAACTGCTTAGAGGTTTACTTCAGATGTCTATCTTAGGTATCAATACAAATTTAGTAATGGCTAACTTTTACTGTTCCCAAAGTTAAGTGCTTATACTTTTAACTTTAATAAGATTAGGAATGGTTTAGTTATGTTTCACAATACCTAGACTTGGAGCTTTTATTGAACTTGAAACTTGCAAAACCAGTGAGCAAAAGAAAAAAAATTGAATTCATTAGACGATATCATTAAACAGATTTATCTTTCTACAAACTATTGGTAAATATTTGCCTTAAGCTTAATTTGCGTTAAATTCAACATGTACTGAGTGTCTGATCTCTTTAGAGCAGATAAAAATCTACTTACAGTAAACTAACTAGTTTCCTCTTCAGTTATAGATCTTGACAACTTTTAGTATTTCTCCCTTAGAACTGCTTTCATGAAATGATGGGAGCTTTTCAGCTTTATTTTTGAAGGAAGGTGATGCTTTGCTTCTCTTTCATATTTGTCTAAAAGCACTTTCGCCAGCAAGCCAGCATGTGTGCTACATGTGAACTTTTCTACAGAATCTCCTAAACAAGGTGAAAAAAAATCATTAGTAGTCCAGATTTCAATCTTCTGCACAGCTCAGGTAACAATAAATGAGTAATTTGCCGCCCTTCACTTTGGCAAGCTGATGCCTAATGATTACCCAGGGACAGGATAATGGTACCATAGTGATTACACTATGTTTTTCTAACCACTTTCAAGGCCTTTGCTTTCAGACCTGCCCTAATGAAAAGAAAGCTCTGAAATTGGGTCAGGTCTTTATTAAAAATGTTCTGACAGGCTCTGCTTAGATAAAATGTATTCACTTCTCAGATCTGAATCTTCTTCATATTTGGAAGACATGGGCTTGAGAGTAGATCTGATTGCCTGAACACTTTCAAAATGAGGAAACGAGGTGTTGGCTAATTCCACAAGCCACTGGAAAGATTTATTTAAAGAAGATATGATGATAACCTATCTTTAGACCATGAACTGGCTCAGGGAGAACTATGCAAGACAAGGAGACAGAAAATTAAAAAAAAAAATCAGATCTTTGCTAATGTTACTGAGTTACTGTGTGATTTTATGAAAGTCAATTAATATTTCTGAGTTTCTTGGTCACTGTAGGTAGAGTCAGTACAGCTATCAGTCATTTGATAGATAGGTAATGGGTGATAATGATAGATAAGAATACAAATAAAGTTACTGTGACAGAAACCACTGTCTGTGCATGCAGTAGTAGCTGTAACTAATGCCTTTTAAGATGTTATGTGCGAGAAAATATGCTGGCAACATTTAATCAACTTCCAGTCCCGTCTGCACAGGGCTGCCACAGCTTTCTTTCCAAAACATAACATGCAACAACACTACTGTAATACTTCCCCAATACCCAGTGTTTATCTGAGGATGGTTTCCTTGATAATCATATGGGCAACTTTAAAAATTCAGATTCTTCTGCTTCCCTCCTAATTTGGGCTGTGTGTATGTGTGCATGCACGTGTGTATGTGTGTAGGTAGGAAGAGTAGGAGATAGGGGTACGGATAACAAATCTATATTTTTAAATAATCTTCCTCATGCTATCTGTGTTTAATCAGGTTTGGGAACTACTGACACTAGCATAGATCCCTTTGAAGAACTAAAGATCCTTTGCTGAAGGAAGGTGAACTCTGGAGAACTAATGATCCTTTACTGAAGGAAGGTAAAAACTACTAAGAGACCAGGCTGTGGTAGAAAAATGGAGCGATATAAAAATGCAGAGGACGAAGCCACAGGAGAAGCCCTGGAAGTTACAACCAGCATAGAGGATATAAAATGAGTTACAGATACATTTAAGGAATGAAGTAAAAAATGTGCATGTATGGGAAAGTGACGAAATGTGTTCTGATTTTGAGGTGCATGCAAAAGATGAAGGTGGCAATTAGTAGACAGATGCAATTAGAGATCTGGAGCTCAGGGAAAGGTTCTGGACATTGAAAGGTAAGAGACATTGCTTTGAGAGTTGTCAATAATAGGTATGGATTTTTAAAAATAATAAGGAATATAGTTAAGGATTGAACTTTGAGAAACTCCAGCATTCCTTAAATGGAGGAAGCAGTGACTGACAATAAGTGGACAGAAAATTAGAAAAGAGGTATTACAGAAGTTGGAGGAGGGATTGAGAATGCTGCATTGTCTAGAGGCTCAAGGAGGATAAGACTGAAAAAAGCCTCAGTAGGTTTGATAAAAGCTCATTCATTGATGTGTGTTGGCAGGTATGTTGCTGCAACGCACTGGGAGTGAATGGGGATGATGGGTATTTACATTTTAATGTATTATTTAAATCAACTTGGTTACAAGGGAATGAAAGAGATGTAGCAGTGGTTAAAGGATCACAGGTAGGATTTTTAAGATGGAAGAAATTTGCATGTATTTCTCTTTTGTATTTGTTTTTGTTTTTGTTTTGAGACAGTGTCTTGCTCTGTCACTCAGGCTGGAGTGCAATGGCCAGATACCGGCTCATTATAACCTCTGCCTCCCAGAGTCCAGTGATTCTCCTGCCTCAGCTTTCTGAGTAGCTGAGACTCCTGGTATGTGCCACCATGCCTGGCCTTTTTGTATTTTTTGTAGAGATGGGGTTTTGCAATATTGCCCTGGCTGTTCTTGAACTCCTGAGCTCAGGTGATTCAGAGACTTGGGCATATTTATATGATAAGGAAAAAGAGAAACTGAGAGGGAGAGATTGAGGATAAAGAAGAGAAAATTAATGGAATGCAGTCATCAATGAGATGAGATAGGAATGGATTCATAGCACAAGTATACATCTGGTCATGGAAAGTGAGAGAGATGTCCCTTCCTCTGAGGATGAAGTTAGAATGGTAATATAGATAAACTTCTCATTTCAGGTGTTTTGGTAAAAATGGGGAGAGTTTGAGTAGGACCTTGATAACAGCAGTGACATTTGGAGTAGTTGCTCTGCAAATTAGAGAACTGGTTGTGAGACTCTATGTAATACTAATAATCCCCTTGCAGTTAAAAACTATAAAAATATAACCCATATATCAGCTGTGCGGTTTTCTCTAGTAGTTCGCAGCATGGGAATAGATACAATAGATTCAGAGTTGAGTTTTTTCAAGGGGTATAGGAATAAGCTAGGACAAGAAAGATGGTAAGAATGAAATTGGAAATTATGATTCTGAGCATTAGATGGAAAAAAATGAGCCTTACCAAGGAAGAACAGAAGTAAAAACCCTTAAAGTTCAGGAGCTAATGGAATTGAAGGGTGAGACAAACAGTTGGTGTGGAATGAGGCCTGAAATGAAGGTCACTCTGATCTGCAATCTTGACATGGCAAAATCAGGAGGGCCTCAAATGACCTCACCACAAGCTCTCCTATCCCTGCTGCTCTCATAGAAAAGATCCTCCAGCTAAAACGCCCTCCTCATGGAAAACAGGTGCAGTTCTTATTTGTCACTGAGTTGTGGGTTTCGGTTCCCTGCCAGCCCACAGTTATTCAAAAAGCCAATCACATCCTCCCATGGTAATCAAAGGATGCTTCATCTTCTTGGTACTACAAAGTCTACCTGCTAATGCCCTTGGCGGTTCACTCTGTTGCTAAGTGCAACATTGTGTGGCCTGGCATGGTGCTGAGTGTCCTTCTCCCTCGAGCTATGAGTACTCAAACTGCTGTCCATATCACCTCTTCAGTTTGGGGTGTCATGTGTTTATCCAGCCTCATTTCCTAGAGTAAGAATCTTCCCCCAACCTCACCAACAAGGAGAATAGGAGATGATTAAAACACCTGGGTATGCTGTTCACTGGGACACTGATGTTGTGATAGCATGACTTGGACAGGAGGAACACTTGTGAGTCAAAGGCTAAAGTTTTAATCAACATTGAGAAGCAGTTTTGAAGCTGATAGAGGCTTAAAGATAAGAGCAGGCAGAGGGTGAAAAGCCACATGACATGAGCTAGGTGATGTGAGCATGTGCCTGGGGTCTAAAATTGTCAGAAGCTGCTGACTTTTATGCTTTCCAAGTTGAGATGTGGGAGAATTTGGAAAGAAAAAGTAACATGGGGAAAAAAGGACCCATGTCTTGAGTGACAAATCTATGCCAGATGTTATAGTGGACACTAGCTATGATACTTCATTTAAATATTCCCAAATAAAGTAAGATAGGTATTGTTACCTACTTTTTTCAGATGTGGGAGCCAAATCCCAAAAAGACAAAGAAATTGAGAAAGAGGCACTAGATTAGAATATAAATCTCCTAAGTTGCAATACTGTATTACAGTGAGTCCTTCAATTCTTATCATTAAACATTCTATTTTGAGATTCTCTTGTGTTTGAAATTCCATTTTTGACACTTAAAGTACAGGACATCAGCGGATACAAAGATTCTTGCCCCGAAAGAACCTACAACATAATGGGAAATATTGCCTTAGTCATGCCTCCAAAAGAAGCAATAATTTATGCCAAAAGAATTTTTTAAAAATTGGTGATGTGGGGTCTGTCTTTACGGCATACTGGCTTATAAGTTATTTTCAAACCTAGTGTAATCCTTTTGCCAAACATGAGAAGAGGGATCACTTTTACCAGTGAATATAGAAGCATCTATATTTAGTCACCCTTTTGTTTTTTGGATCTTCCAACAGCCCATACAACCTAAAGCTGTGTCTTTTCTGTAATAAGCAGTCTTGCTACAGGGATTGTATGTGGTGCTTTAAGAGCCTTATGATTTTTTATTATCCCTTTGTGACAGCTTTTTCAGAGTTATGCAAATGGTATGCCAAGTATAGTAGACTGAAATTTCTTCCATTTTATCTCTGTCCAAATAGAAGTTGCCTCATCTGCATATAACAGTTCCCTTTGCAACTCAGTTGTAGTAGAAAATTGGAAGTCATTTGTATTTGCATTTCCTGGGGATACAGACAAGAGCAGATGCCAATAATGGATGTCATAATTTGCTGCCTTCTCTTTGCTGCCTATAAATCTTTGAATATTTTTCCTACAATAGCAAGTAAAGAGATTCAGCAAGCATAATGGGGAGAGAGGAGATGTAAATCTCAGCAGTGGTGGTGGATTCCAGCTATGAATATTTCAGAAACAAGACACTCCCTTTAAATGAAGCACTAATGCTTGTTAAGATGCTCCTAGACCTGATGTGCTTTTGATTTCATTTAATAATCCATGACTCCTGGCTGCACAACACTAGATCCTGGTTGGTAGATTCTAAAGAAAATCTTTGCTCCTCTTCTAATTTCAAACGCTGGCCTTATTGTGGTGTCAATTCTTGATTACCTCCACACTACATCAGATACACAGGCATTTACAATTTACAATTTAAATAATTTATATTTGGTTTTGAAATGACTTTACTCAGATACAAAACATCTTCCCCCACACACATGCATGCACATGCACGCACACACAAACACTCACACACACACACACACACACACACATATGCACACTCACCCAAACTCACCCTCACATACTTAGCCTTGAGTCCTTCTCTGAACACTTTTTAGTAGGTTCTGACTCACTGAGTGATGGTAATTATCTAAATATCAATATGAAAAGAAAACATTTTTACTCAAATTATGTCTTCAATATACAGATTTCAAAATGGAATGCTATGTCATATGTCATTTTGCATTTTTCTCACATCTTATATCCTACAAATAAGTTGAGTTAATACAAAATTATCCACATTTCTCTTTTTCTAACTCACTTTGACAGTTTTTTTACCTATATTATTTTAAACTTAAACCTTTACATGCTGTATTGTTTCAGAAATTCTGAGCCCATAGCAAAACTACCTTGCTTACACATTTTTAAAATTATTATTATAATATAAGTCTGGGATAGATGTGCAGCACGTGCAGGTTTGTTACATAAGTACACACACGCCATGGTGATTTGCTGTACCCATCAACCCATCATCTACATTAGGTATTTTTCCTAATGTTATCCTTCCCCTAGTCCCCCACCCGCTGACAGGCTCCAGTGTGTGATGTTCCCCTCCCTGTGTCCATGTGTTCTCATTGTTCAGCTCTCACTTATGAGTGAGAACATGCAGTGTTTGGTTTTCTGTTTCTGTGTTAGTTTGCTGAGAATGATGGTTTCCAGTTTCATCCATGTCCCTGAAAAGGACATGAACTCATCCTTTTCTATAGCTCTATAGTATTATGTGGTATATATGTGCCACATTTTCTTTGTCCAGTCTGTCATTGATGGGCATTTGGGTTGGTTCCAAGTCTTTGCTATTGTGAATAGTGGTATAATAAACATGTGTGCTTGTGTCTTACACAGTTTGTTGTTGTTGGTGTTGGTTTTAACCTACCAAAAATACATAGTTTTTCTATAAGATATCTATTATTACTCCAGTGAGATATTTAAATACCTTAATTTGTATAAATGTTGTAAACTAACCCTAATATACCTCATTAAGTAACTGTATTCATTGATACTACTGTCAGGAAGAATTGGCAGGCTATTAACTCAAAGAAAATAATGTAGAAAGAAAAACCAAGAAAGAAATAACAGAAACTAAATAAAAATTAACACCTAGTGGATGAGTATTTGATTCTGAGGACAAATCCCCTTCAGATTTGAACTCAGTGAACTTGTTGATGGAATACTTTGGCTACTGTATTCTCAGCCTAATTATTCTTTTCCTTACAAGTGTCATCTTCATGAATTCTTTTCTAATTCTTCAGCAAAGAGTTTCCCATTCCTCCTATAGCAGGGCTGTTGATGCTCTGCCCAGCTCTCTTTTAGAAGGCCAAAGCATCCAACCCTCAGTTGTTACCAGTGTTGGCTGCTAACAGCTCACATATAGCTGCGTGCTATTTTCCTGAGAAATGCACCTGATCAACAGGAACCCAGGATACCCTTCACCCAAAATGTTTGAAATGTTTTTCTTCCGGAGTTGGCTGATACAGAGATACAAAAGTTCACCCTCTTGCCCCAAGGTGGACAACTTAATGTGCTAGGCACACTGAGCTCAATGTGGGATCGGGCTGAGGTGAGACTTCTGCTACATCTTTGCAGGAGATGTTTCATCCCCTGCCCTATTCTACTTTCCTTACTAACCTAAGGGTTATCCTGAGAGAACTTCTTCATTAAGTCATTTGCACATAAATCCCTGTCTCTGACTCTCTGCTTTTAGGAAACCCAATCTAAGACAGTTGGTACCAGGGATGATTCTAGAAAGTCATCTTTACAAATGAGATTCTGAAGTTACATCATTCACCAGCCAGACAGCAATAGAGAATTGATTGCTGGTGGTTGGTAGTTCATTGATCATTCCTGACATGCTGTAGCAATACAAATGTTCAGAGTTTCATCTCTAGTGATCTTGGATGAGATGCAGATGGACTTAGGTTATGTCATGTTCCTGACGCTTGTAAGTTTCAGGGTAAATAATAACCATATAACTTGTGGTATTTGGTAGTTGTTGTTAAATGCCATTAATGCCTTAAACAGAGAAAATGACAAGCTCAGACTCAATCACCAATTTAAAGTAAATCATGCTTCCTTGGCCACATTTAAGGAGACCCACACTTTTTTTTGCCAAAGTGAAGACAGAGCTAACAACCAGGCCTAGACTCACCTAGGATATGAATTCGGTCTTTTTAAAATTTCTGCCATTCTCAATTAAGTCCTGTGCCTGGTTGTTTATCAAATCTGGGCTAGTTTGTGCTTTTATTCTTTTAATCTCAATTAGAAAAAACATTCTAAGACACTATAACTATGTGCAATTCAACACATGCAATTCTCAATCAAGTGTAATTTCCAAATAACATTTAAGTATTTCTCTTATTTGTTTTCAGCTCTACACCTGAAGGTGATGAAATTCAACCAATGACATTGTGCTAGTCTTGGTAGCTATTGCTTACTTTGTGACTAGGGAATATGCTATATACTCCTGCAGCATATAGGAAACCCTCTAAAGAGTAGATGAATTATGGTGTTTGTTTTGTTTGTAATATCTTTTGATGGTTAAATCCCACTAAGCCTTATCCCATGGACAAGTCCCATTGGATTTGCTTTTGCTTTATTTAGGAAATATCTATGTATTCTTTAACTCTTTTGGAAGAAGTAGGAGCCATTATTTAGAGTAAGTCCTAAATAAAGACTTGCAAATCGTTTTCATGTCTTTCTGAGAAAATCTCAGACTTTGGCTCACCAAGTTTACAGTGAATATTTCCCATCTACTCCTTCAGATTTATTCTCCACTTTCCCACCCTTCTTTGTGACCTAGAACTATGATCTGTATGGACCGCACTCTCGCTTCTAGGTGAATTCATCTAATGGGAAAGCAATCACAGGAGCCTTGAGAATGGTAGTAGTGTGAGAACAGGGTATTTATTTCCCCAGCTACCTCCCTGCTGGTTTCCATTCACAATGACTGCTCTCCTTTGCTAAAAGCTGCAGGTTCCATCAGGTGACCCTCTTTTCTAACTGTCTTGCGATTCTAGTAACTACTCTGGGCCTTTGGCCTCCAGGGTGAGGGTGGTATTGGCTCTACATTGTCCTTGGCTCTGGAACTGTGCACTATCTTTTACTGGTTTCTCAAACTCTGCTAATATATGGTAACCATCTTTTAAAAAAATTTTCATTTTTGTGGGTACATACTAGGTATATGTGTTTATGGGGTAATTGAGATATTTCTGTTTAAGCATGCAATGTGTAATACTTCAGGGTAAATGCGTATCCTGCACCTCAAGCATTTATCCTTTGTGTTACAAACAATCCAACAATACTCTTTAAGATATTTTAATATATAATTAAATTATTATTGACTATTGTATGTTATTGTGCTATCAAACATTAGTTCTTACTCATTCTATTTTTTATATCCATTAATCACTCTCACTTCCCCAGAAATGCCTCACTATACTTCCCAGCCTCTGTTAACCATTCTTCAACTCTCTATCTTCATGAGTTCAATTGTTTTAATTTTAGCTCCCCCAGGGAAGTGAGAATATGTGCAATTTGCCTTTCTGTGTCTGGCTTATTTCACTTAATGTAATGTCCTCTGGTTCTATCCATGTTGTTGCAAATGACAGGATCCCATTCCTATGGCTGAATAGTACTTCACTGTGTATATTTCCAATATTTTCTTTATCCATTCACCTGTTGACGGACACTCAGGTTGCTTCCAAATGTCGGCTATTGTGAATAGTGCTGCCATAAACATAAAACTGCAGATATCTTTAACATAACCAGCTTCTTTATTAAGCTCATCTGCAGTGTCCTTATTTGAGTGTGCCATGTCTTTCCCCTTGTGACATTGATACATGGTTTTAAGATCAAAAGGTACAATTTATTAGTAATCTCTGTCTTGAAAAAATATATATAGTTTTACATGGCAGGTATCAGAAGTTTCAGGCCTCAGACTGGAATTTTTCTCCAAGTTACTGTCAACTTAATGAAACATTACTAATGCAGGTAGAATTTTTTTTATTATTTGTGAGATTAAATATTTTTTCATATATTTATTAAAGGTATGTATTTTTGATCATCTGTTTATGACATTTTCTCATAGAAATGTTTATCTTTTAGTAATTAATAAAAGTTATTTATGTTTTATAAGATTATTAACCCATTGTATTATTACATGTTCCAAAATTATCTTTAGTTTTCTGTTTATTTTCAATTTTTTCTTTTTAAACTGTATATTATTTATATTCTTTAATGGTTTCTGTGTTTTATATCTGACTTTAAAACTATCTTATTTATTCAAAGATCACAAAAATTCTCTTCATGTTTTATTTTCATAAATTTATAGTTTTGCTTTTTCACATTCTGTAGTAATACTTCTGGAATTTTATTTTCTGGAAGGAGACACGAATGGGACTTTATTTTTTCTCTTTGGCTAATATATGAACTCCTTGAAAAAGTCTGGTTATAAGTTAAATGGAGAATCCCTAATAATATTTAGGTCTTATGAATAGTACTTTTTTGGTTTTTGGTTTTATTTTGAGAGGAAGAAGGTACTGAAAATTGCCACTAGCTTGGATACTACAAGATTAGAGGACATCAGATTTCTTTATCTATTGTGCAGCAGATCATATTAGTTGATTTTCTTTTAAAAATTATTTTCTCTGATTTATTTGGAACTATCTCACAGAGCTTCCCAGTTATTTTGTGGAGGCAGGAGGCAAGTACACTTTTAAAGTTATTCACACATTTATCTCTTGATCTAAGGATTATTTGTCAGAGTTTTAATTGAAACTAGATCAGAAGGAAAGGGGACTAAGAAAGATCATGCTTTTTAAATACTTTGGAAAGGCCAGCTTATCAATCATTTACTACCTCATTCAGGCTCTGGGTTTAGCTTCAGGAAATTTAGTACAAAACTCTTGCAGCAGCAGGAGGAGAAATAACGAGAGAGTTTTCTGCAGGGACAAAAATGAAGAGAGGATACAAACAGATGAGGAAGGTGCTAATAATATTCCTGGGATCGAAGAGGGATGTGAGAGTGAAAAATTGGATGTGAAGTAAAAACTGGAGATATTCTCAGAGTACCTACAGGATAGGTTTTAACAGAGAAATAATCAAAACAAATGATATTTGAAACATCTAAAACAAACAAGGAATTGACATCTTAGAAGAGTGTTTTCCAATCTCTTTCAAGCTATAGTACACTTATAAAATTGTAATATTTGTATGGCACACTGGGATAAATTAACAACTTTGCCTATAGCTAGCTGGCCTAGGAGGCCCCTCCTGCCCCTGCTCACCAAGGGCTAGGGGAATCAATATCATCACACACCTGTGAAACCTACCACAGTGCCCAGTGTGCTGACACTCAGTGATTAGAAATCCCTGCTAAGTAGAATCCTTGAGTGAAAGACATGTGCATTATCATATTTGTTAGATATTGCCAAATCACTCACTCAGGTTTTTATACCTTATGCTTTCATACTTTATCAGTCTTAGAAGCTATGTCAATTCCTATTGGTCCGTATTCATGCCAACACTTGGCACTATCAGATTTTAACTTTTGCCATTTGGCTGAAGTAAAGTATGTTATTGTGGTTTAATTTGCATTTTTTTCTGCCAGTCTACAGTTTATCTTTTCCATTTGCATACCGTGTAGTCTTTTAATGAATAAAATTTTGAATTAAGTAGCATTCATTAATACTTTCCTTTTGAAATGTATTTTGCTTTGTTTAAGAACTTCTCTTCTACCTCAAGGTCAGAAAATATTTTCCAACATTTTCTTTCTACAAGGTTAAAAGTTTGTTTTAATATTTAGTTCTTGGCCGGGCGCGGTGGCTCAAGCCTGTAATCCCAGCACTTTGGGAGGCCGAGGCGGGTGGATCACGAGGTCGAGAGATCGAGACCATCCTGGTCAACATGGTGAAACCCCGTCTCTACTAAAAATACAAAAAATTAGCTGGGCATGGTGGCACATGCCTGTAATCCCAGCTACTCAGGAGGCTGAGACAAGAGAATTGCCTGAACCCAGGAAGCAGAGGTTGCGGTGAGCCGAGATCGCGCCATTGCACTCCAGCCTGGGTAACAAGAGCGAAACTCCGTCTCAAAAAAAAAAAAAAAAAAAAAAAAAAAAAAAAAAAAAAAAAAAAAAAAAAAAAAATATTTAGTTCTTTAATCCTCAACAATTGAATTTTTATGGGGAGGATATAATATGAAGTAAGGGTATGCATGCTTTTTTTTTTTCTTTTCCTGTTAAATTTCTACATACTGTAACAGTTATGGTCTGGTCAGGAAAACAGAAACCATGCCAAATATTTCACACAAAAGTCATTTACTTCAGGAAATTTAGTACAAAACTCTTGCAGCAGCAGGAGGAGAAATAACGAGAGAGTTTTCTGCAGGGACAAAAATGAAGAGAGGATACAAACAGATGAGGAAGGTGCTAATAATGTTCCTGGGATCAAAACCACAAACCTAAAACTGCTGTTGCACTCTTGGGCATGCTACCACTGCTATAACATAAATTTAAAATGAATACCCCCAACATTGCTCATAGAAAATAATAGACAACAGGATAAGGGAAATTTTGGGCTAATACATAGAATTTATTAAAACAAGCAAGGAGTAACATATGTTTGGATGCACAGTGCTGTTTTCTGCAATTGGCCATTAGACTATAGATGATA
The DNA here is from genome assembly GCF_048565385.1 of Saimiri boliviensis. Classification (NCBI taxonomy): domain Eukaryota; kingdom Metazoa; phylum Chordata; class Mammalia; order Primates; family Cebidae; genus Saimiri; species Saimiri boliviensis. Next base: position 52,933,803 of record NC_133450.1, on the reverse strand, counting down.
TTGACAACTTCCACCTTCTACTGCCAGTTCTATGTTCTGTTTGTCCTAACCTAGCATTTCAGTTGGTTGGGTTTTTTGTTTGTTTGTTTGTTTGTTTTAATCTGTTTGGGTGACCCAAACATTAATTCCTAGAAACTTTGATTCCTGAGTTTTTAGTGGTCTTGGTACTAGTATTTCTTTCTTTCTTTTTTTTTTTTTTTTTGTATTCTCTACTTACCATGTTTTTGTATGCCTCATTCTCTTTTTCCTTTTCTACTTCTGTTTTTATTGATTGAGGTTTTATTACTTCCCATCCCCTCTCTACTTGTATGGGTATTATATACTCTTTTTCTATTCTTTAAGGAGCTATTTTAAATTTTTTAGCATGCCTTCTTGACATAATATTGTCTAAATAAAATATCTTTACAAGACTCTTCCCAAATGAAATGCCTTAGAACTACTAATACCAATCACTATCACTCCAACTTGCATATTATTTTCGTTGAGTATTCAAGCCTCTACATGTTTCCCCCTTCCCAAATTAATTATCATTATCACTGTTGATTCATGCAGTCAATGCTTTATCTACTATTTATCAATTTATTTGCTCACTTTTCTTTTATGTCAATTTTTCTTTACTGAATCAATATATTTCTTCATGAAGAATATTAATTAGAAGTTCCTTCAGTGTGGATCTATTGATAGTAAATGCAACCCATTTATATATGTGAAAATGTATTTTTAAAATTCCATTTTTAAATGACATTATGTCAACATTAAATATTTATTTTATGAGAATTTAATTTTTTCTCAGCTCACTAAGGAGGATAAGTCACTGTCTTCCCTTTTAAAATTACTGCTACTGAGAAATCAGGCATGTTTCTAATTGCTGATGGTAGCCTGTCTCGAGTCTTGCTTTAGAAAGTGTTTATTTGACTTTGATGCTCTAGAGGCAATTTGGGAAGTATGGGACTACTTGAATCTGAGGACTGGAGTATTTTATCACTTCTGGAAAATAGCCATTTTAATAAATAGACTCTTGCACATTCTCATTTTCCTCTGAAACTTCTTTATAACACATGTAGGACTTTCTCATTTTACCTCTGTGTCTCTTAATCTTTCACCTTTTATCATTTATTGATCTCTGTGTATTTCTGTGAACTTTCTTCAGTTTTCAAATTTATGTTCCCTAATTTTTTCTTCATCCATATCATTTTTAAATTTCAGTGATCAGATTTTTTATTTCTACAAGTGTGTTCTTTTTTTCAAACTTGCCTGGTCCAGACTTTTTCACTAGCAATCATCTTTTATTATGTTCAATATAAATTAGAGGGAATAACACAGTTAATAGGAACCAGATATAAAGAAAATGAACATCCTTAAAAGTAACACACAAGTGCCTTTAATTTCTTTTTTTTTAATTATTTTTTATTTTTGAGACTGAGTTCCACTCTGTCGCCAAGCTGGAGTGCAGTGGCATGATCTCAGCTCACTGCAACTTCTGATTCCCTGGTTCAAGTGATTCTCCTGCCTCAGCCTCCTGAGTAGCTGGGATTATAGGCACGTGCCACCACACCCAGCTAAATTTTTGTAGTTTTAGTACAGATGGGGTTTCACCATGTTGGCCAGGATGGTCTTGATCTCCTGACCTTGTGATCCACCCACCTTGGCCTTTAAAAGTGCTGGGATTTCAGGCATGAGCCACTGCACCAGGCCTTAAAATTCTTTTAAACAACAATGGGGCCGGGCACAGTGGTTTAAAGCTATAATCCCAGCCCTTTGGGAGGCCAAGGCAGGTAGATCACTTGAGGTCAGGAGTTCAAGACCAGCCTGGACAACATGGTAAAAACCCCATCTCTGCTAAAAATACAAAAATTAGGCTTACATCTGTAATCCCAGCTACTTGGGAGGGTGAGGTGAGAGAATCACTGAACCCAGGGGGGCAAAGGTTGCCATGAGCCCAGATCACACCACTGCACTCCAGCCTGGGCAACAGAACAAGACTGTCTCAAAAAAACAACAACAGCCAACAATAGAATTACCCTGTAGGATGCTTTTTTTATTTTATTGTACTTTAGGTTCTGGGGTACCTGTGCAGATCATGCAGGATTATTCCATAGGTACATACATGGCAAGGTGGTTTGCTGCCTTCATCCCCCCATCAACTATATCTGGTATTTCTCCCCACATTATCCTTCCCCACTCTCCCCACCCCCTGCTGTTCCTCCCCTAGGCCCCTGCAACTGACCACAATGTGTGATGCTACCCTTCCTGTGTCCACATGTTCTAATTGTTCAACACCTGCCTATGAGTGAGAACATGCGGTGTTTGGTTTTCTGTTCTTGTGTCAGTTTGCTGAGAATGATGCTTTTATACCTAGCTTTTTAAAAATAATAAACTTTGAAGATCTTTACATTTCAGCATATATAGGTCTAGTTTTTCTAAATTGCAGCAAAATATTCTGAGTATTTTGATAGTATTAACTTCTTAGACTTTTGATTTCTTCCTCTATTTATTTTGATCAATTTAAATGTTTTTTGCAGGAATTTTTTTTTTTTTAATCAGAAGCTCCTAGGGTCTAATTCTGATTTTTTATATTATCTGAAGCTCCCAGGGTCTAATTCTGCTCTTTGCTCTTTTTGTGATTGCAAAGTTTGGTATAGACTTTTCTTTTCTATCTAGATCCCAGGTCAACTCAACAAGATTCTCATTTCACTTTGCTAGTAGACAGATTTTCTCCTAATCTACCCTTTCCCTTAGGCCAGAGCCCTTTTTGTGTCCTGGCTTTATGAGTGTGTCTGTGAGGTGAGAATTTGCCAGTCCAAGTCCCCAACTCGAGCAGTTCCAAGGCCTTGTCTTTTGGTCCATCATGTTCATTAAACTCCCTTGAATAGCAAGACTGACTAATACTCCTCCCAACTGCCAACTCAAGCTGACAAAGTGTCAGCTTCCATTTACTAATCTGTCTTTCCATTTTCTTCTTGCTCTTAGCCCCAGGGGATTTTACATACTTCTTTGTGAGTTTGGCTACGTGTTTTAAACAATGCTCATTATGTTTTTATCCCATACTTACAGGTATTTGCAGTAGGATTTTCAGGGTCTCCAATCTGTCATATTGCCAGATGTAGACTTTCTACTGTTTCATCACTTAGCCTTAGAAATATCGCAACTGCCACTTCTCTTTCTAGCTTTCTCTCTAATCCCAGACACCTCTGCCTTTATGTGTTCTCTCCAGTATGCTAAAGTAAAGGGAGGCCTAATTTAAGTCTGAGATTCTGACAGGAAGAGTGATCTCCTTGTTTGAATTTCAAAGAATGCCAAGGACACCGCTGGTAAATGTCTTCATACTTCTTCACCTACTTTCCCTTCTCTCACATGATAATCATTCAGAAGCATTCTTACTTCAATTTCAAGTCCAATATGTATTTTACAGTTACATCCAAGGCAATATCAGTTTACTAATCTTTCAATTTTCTACAAGGTAGTAGATAAAGCAAGTGACTAGAGTAAAACAACCCGGATTATAGTTTAAGCTCTGCCACTAAATTATATGACCTTGAGTTAAATTATTCTACCTCTTAGTGCCACTATTAATCTTTATCTGTATGAAATCCTAATGCTATAAATGTGTATGATCATGTCATTCTAGAACTTACTTCTAAGAGTTTATTCTAGCCACCAGAAAGTTTAAAATGATTAAAACCCAAAGGTTTTATGTTTTAAGTTTATCTAATCATAATTTTTAAAGTCATTCGTAAAAGTTGAATTAAATAACTCCTAATATTTGTTTTTTTTCTTTAACTCAGGGAAAAAAAGAAGCCATTAGAGGTATTTAAATTATTTAAATAAAAAAATATACTAATATTATTTGAATAGGAAAAGTCTAGGAAACTGAAATTATAGGCATCTAGGTTATATGAATGTCTGGAGCTAACTATTCTGACCCAGAGCATAGTTGAAGAAATTAAATATAGTCACAAAGCATGTAATTCAAGAACTAACTATGGTGTTTCATTCTTTGCAGTACTTCAACATTTCAGCTAGTCTCCGCTTACCCCATCTTTTTCTACATGTACATTTACCCTATTCACACAATCCAGATAAGCCCAGTAATGTTAAATAGAAGTTACTAGAGAAGATGTCAGAATCCTGGCTGCCCTAGATGCTGAGGGCTACTTGTAATAGTTATGATTTATGCACACATTTTTTTTCATGGCTAGAACACTCTCTTTAGTAAGAATGCTGGGAATGACATTTGTTAGCCTTTTTGCTCCTGGCCTTTTAGTAACTGTGACATTTCAAAAGTGAATCATTCTTTCCATTTCGCCTACCTAAATTTAAATGGGTCAGTTTTGTACTTTAACCAGTGATTAATGAGATTATTTTAATCTTTAATTTTCTTTAGCAGCAATAAAGGACTTCACAGCCTGTGATACAATTTCTTCAGTAGCACTGATAGCATTTTCTAGACTCTCTGGAGGCCTTGAGTTGCTAGTAGGGAAATGTACCTCCCACAGACTTCCAGTAGATGGCAGGTACAGCACTTAAAAACTCATAACATGAAAATACCCAATAGCTCACCACATAAAAATACTGTTACTATGTTTTAAATCTCAAGTGCAGTGAAAAAGAGTGAGTAAAACTTTTGTTTATGGATTTAGTATCATATTACCATTAAGTATCTTCTTATTTTTGTCTTCTAGTAAAAATATAAATGCAACAAATGAAAATATATCTTTATCAGGGAATGCCCGCAATTCCAGATTGCAAATTAAGCATTTAAATGTTGAATAATATAATCACCATGTTATAGATGTTAATTAAAGTGCTTGGTGAACAAAGATACATTTAGCAATTTTTAAATATAAATTTTGGAAAATGAGAAACTATTGTTTTATAGCAATTATTGTTTAATAGGCTTCCATTTACATTTTATTTATTCTTTTTTTATAGATTCATGGATGGTGGGAGTGCAAATGTAAATAGATACATACATACAAGGATAAATTTATTAATCTGTTTCTTTGTTTTCTTTGAATAATTAATCCCATAGAGTTTCCTGCAATTTACTATAGAAATACATTTCTACAGTGGATTTGGAAAGAAATGTCTCTATGTGTTCTATTGTAAGAAACAAAGAGGAATGTATAGTCAGGCCTCTTATAAATAGGAAATAAGCTCTTAGACCATACATCAACTGAATAGCAAGACAGATGTTTATTCAGAGATGAATGATTATAAAAGCTGAAAATATTCCATTAGGCATTCCTGTACATGCTTTCATTAAAAATATGTTCAAGTGAAACATAACTAAAATATCCAGGGCTTTCAGAAATGTTTCATTAACTCAGTAAAATACTTTCAAAGGATTTATAAATAGTTTTAATTTCAACAGATATTTTGGCTATCTTGTAAATTTCTCATATCTGTGTTATGCAGAAGTTGTCCACTGTGACTGGTATGACTGCGACTCAGACAAGGTTGTTTCTACCTTACTTGGGATTATTTACTTGGGGTTCGCAATTTTAATACCACATATTTTAATTACTTTAGTTATCTTCTCCCTTAAATCATGAGCAGAGTTTTCTTATTAAACGGTTTTATTAATTACTGAATCCACAGAGTATACAGTAATGCCTGGCACTTAGTGGGTGCTCAGGAAATAAGTGTTAAGTAAGTGAATGAATGAATTTACTTTGTAAGGTGGAGTCTCAGGATAAAATAAATAACAAACAATAGTCACTCAATAGATGTTTCCAGTTCCCTTTTTCTCTCTCTTCTGTCTACTGTAACATACTAGAAACCTCGAGGTCATCTTTGACTCTTATTTTCTTTCATCACGCTCAGATTAGATCATCTTTTTCAAATCTTTGTTTTTCACAGTGTGATCCACAGACTAGCAACATAGGTATTAGTTGGGAGATGGTTAAAAATTCAGATTTTCAGACCTCTGTCTAGAACTACTGAATGAGAGTTTGCATATTGAGAAGATTCCCAGGTGACTCATGCATACAGTAAATTTTGAGAAGCACTGATTCAGTTACTACATTTTTCCTTACATATGTCCATTTTTCACCTCACTCTAATAGCTGTAAGAAATAAGCTATCTTCCAAATTAGTCCAGTTGCCTCTAAACTATACAGCATACCACAACTAGATTCAAACTTTTACACAAAGATTTGGTCATTTTACACTACTGCTCAAGCGTCTACAAATCCTCTTTACCTGATTACAGAAAATGCAAATAATTCCTCATCTTAGAATTCAAGCATCTCCACCATCTGACTCTACCCTCCCAACTCAATCTCATCTTTTATCTCAAATTTAGTCTTTAGTTATAGCCTTGCAAATACTACTGCCATTCTTGGCTACTTTGTCTCTTAATCTAGAACACATACTTCACTTTTTATTTAACCAAATGCTACTCATCATTCAAGGTTTAACATAAAAGTTTATTCCTCCAATCTCTTCCCTCACTGCTAGAGCCCACACAGATTTCTCCATTTTCTACTGCACATAATTATGTCACAAAATACTCATTATGGAACACGCTGCGTCGTTCTGCAGAGTTTTGTTATAAATATAAGCCTTGTTTTCCCAATAAGATTTTAAGTTAATCCAAAGCAGAATTTTATCTTTTTATTTCTTCAGTAAGTCATTCAGAAATTTAAGTAAATTCTTAGATTGCATTTTGAACTAATCTGTGGATTCTCTGGGTTTCCAGTAACAAAAAACAAAGCCAGCTAGCTTAACTATAAAGCAGTGTTTCAAGAATTGAAGGTCAGAAGTGCAGTAGGGCCTTGAGAGGTACAGGAACTAGAGCACAGGATGCTATCCAGAATTACTTCACACTCAGACCCCTTATCTTTTTGCCTGGTTTTCTATTAGGTTGGTGCGAATTTAAGTGTGGTTCTTGCCATTAAAAGTAATACAAAAACTGCACTTACATTTGCATCAACCTAATAATTTCCACATATCTGCTTTACTCTCATTTCTCTCTGTGTAATAGCTGTCTCTACCTCTCTGTCCCATATAAAAAAAAAAGATCATGCCCACCAGAATCTTTGAGCCTACATATTTTAAGAATAGTCAGATGGGCACAGTGTCTCACGCCTGTAATCCTTGTACTTTGGGAGGCCAAGGCAGGTGGATCCTTTGAGCCCAGGAGGTTGAAACCATCCTGACCAACATGGTGAAACTTCGTCTCTACTAAAAATGCAAAAATTAGCTGGGCATGGTGGTGCACACCTGTGGTCACAGTACTCAGGTATCTGAGGTGGGAGGACTGCTTCAGCCCAGTTGATTGAGGCTGCAGTGAGCTGAGATTGCGCCACTGCACTCCAGCTTGGGCAACAAAGTGAGACCTCATCTTTAAAAAAGAAAAGAAAAATTAGTCTCTCAAAGAAATTGAGTCAGGTTCTCCTCACCCTGGTTCCAAACTCCTGATTAGACCCACCCTGTCAACCACTGACAGAGAAGGAAATGATCTCTGCCACTGCTTCATTGTTTTTGTGATAAACAGTTAGTGGGGAAAGGGGAGTCATATGTTAGGAAGTTATTTCCAAGTATGTACAATATAACCAGCTAAAATAGAATATTAGCCCATGTCTATTTAGGTAAGAAATCTTCCCCCACCCCATCACCGTCCCCTATGCAGGGCAAGTATAGAAAGTATAATTACTTCAACAGTTTAGCTTCCTCTTTTCTTCAGCCTTCAACTGTTACTTTGTTTAGCCGCCTGATAAGTAATATAGATATTTTACTCTTTGGTTGATAATGGCCATAAAAAAGAGAGTTCTGGGAGTCATCTTGTTACTCTGCTTTCATCTAGGAAAGGCAGCATTTTTCAAAAAGCTTTCTAGGAATACAACTCTTCAGCTCCAGGTAAGAATCTATCATACAGTTCCAGTAATCCTGAATCACATACTTCTGCTGCTTAGAAAAAACAGTTAGCAGAAATAGTTTTGTTGACAACAATGTTGTAGGAGGATTTTTATATTGATTAGGAATTTAAAATAGGTGAATTTCATTCTTTCTGACGCTGTTTTCATACACACAATCATACAGAGTGACTGAGATCTCAGTCTCTGAGAAACTGAAGGAAACAGTTTCTGGAAACCGAAAGAAACAAGAAGTTAACCCTAAAATGCAGAGTTCCCCATTAACCTAAAAACATAATTATTATTTGAAACTGTGGTCAAAATAATTAATAAAATATATTAAAAGCCAAATGTAAAGAAACCTGAAATAACAGGCGCAATGTTGTTTGTATCAGTATTTGGACACCAAACATCACTTAGGATGTACAACTCATAATTTTGACAATGTTTTGGAATTATAAGCAAAATTATTTCATTGGTTTTAGGTAACTGAATATTTGAGTAAGGTAAATTACTAAATAAATATCAGTGATACAGGAAAATTATAGCTATTGTAATGGATGGTATAAACGAGGCAATTCATTTGTAGCTAATGATTGGTAGTTTTCACTAGTGATACATGAATAAAACTGCCTATAAAGTTGAAGAGCAGTGGGTGCTATTTGGATACTTACTTAAAGAATAAATATCAGGGAACATAGAGCTAATTATAAAAATATGCTCTTAAGGCAGAATCATATGTAGGGTGGTTGTGTGTGTAAATTGCGTGGAATGACCAGCTACCTGGAATTTGGTTGACTGATTATTCAGTTCCTCATTTCGCTTTGCTCACACAGTCTCAACTTTGTTTCAGTAATCAGTGCTCATAGACTACATAAAAAGACCTTAACATTGGCACTTGCTTAATGCTTCAGTGAAGCTCTAACAAGACTGTTACACTGGGTCTTTTTCTGGATCATTAAACAAATCATGCAACCTCTAATTTCACTTATCGGTGCAGGCAAATGAAAAATCTTGCAGACAAATGTAGAAGAGGGAAAAATGTCACTCACTGTTCTGCAAAGTGCCTTTTAGGCTTCAGTGTGTTGTGCCTTATTCTCATGCCATGTCCTTCAGCTCTGTAAACTGTTTTTGCATTTTCCCATCGCCCATAAAGACAATCCAGGGTTTAGTGATTTCCTATTCCATGTAATAGCATATCCCCAAATTGTCATGTATTACTGATTTCTCAACAGGTCCCTCAACGTTTTTCTTCCTTCTTCCATCTTTCTGTGGAGCAAGCCATAATTGGTGCATGCCATACTATATTTCATATATTTCTACTTTATCAGTGATCTCTAAGTTTCACGATATCTGTCTTTATTTATTCTTGCACTGGCCAGCCCTCTATCCTCTGTGATCAGGAAAAAATGTGATGTTTCTAATCACTTGTTCAAATACTTTATTTATTGAGCTCTTACTATGTGCCTACACAAGTGCTCGGAATACAAAAGTAAATTGCATAGTCCCTATCCTCAGGAAGTACACTGTTTAATAGAGGAGACAGATACAATCAGATCACTAAAATATATTAAAATTATGTGCTAGGTTTTACAAGGAGCTCAAAGAAAAGAAATAACCTACCTTTTCCTAGAGTAAAGATGGAGGTGAGGGTCAGGAGAGATACATTGTGGTAACTAATGCCTGAGTTGAGTCTTTTCTCCTCTATATTTTATTGCAAAATATTTCAAACATATAGTAAAGTTATAAAAGTTTAGCAAGTTGAATGTTCTACTATTAGTATTTCACTATACTTGCTTTTTTATATCTATCTATAGCTCTGTGTATATATTAATTCAAGGTATTTTTGATGAGTCTCAAAGTAAATTTCATCAGTATACTTTTCCTAAATGTTTCAGCATGCATGTCATTAACCAGAGTTCAGTATTTGTGCCTAACAGCTTTTTAAATATAAAATGTGTATTCAATATGACACACAATCTGCAACATTTGCTGAGCTTTGACAAATATATGCACAACTGTGTAACCAAATTCCTATCAAGATGTAGAAGGTTACCTTGCTTCAGCAAGATCCCTCACATCACTTTCATCAGTCCTCAACCTGAGACAGCCACTATTTTGATTTTCTTCACTAAATATTAGTTTTGTCCTGTTTTAGAAGTTTACACAAATAAAAATCATACAATATGTTCTTTTTTTGTCAGAGCTAAGTTGTGTCTTAAAAGCTAACAATGGGCAAGTGAGGGAGCCCTTTTTGTGAGGGAAGAAAAGGAAAGTTTCATCCAATTGTACCACTCATCATAGCCAATGTAGGGCCACCATGGTTAATTGCACAGACTAGACTCTGCTTTCCTGTGAAATTCTGACTGAATTCTGGCTACCTAGATACAAAGAATCAGCAGTCAAAATCTTTTGACTTTCTGTGATTTTTTTTTTTCTTCTTCTGACCCACAGGAAACTTTTGCCCCTAGAGTCGATACAACAGTCTGAAACCAAATTGCTTTTGTGTGGCTCTCTTTAAGTGTGGATTGATGTAAGTATTGACAGTGTATCCCAGGCTTCCTTAGAGTACCAAGCTCATCTCAGTTTAGCCACCTTCCAGTAACACTGCTCATGCATCACAGCCCATATGTTTTACATGCAAAAGTACAACCAAATGCTTCTAGATGCCCTTAAGCAGTATATGTAACATCCCAAAAGATAGGAATGTTACCACATGTGAAAATTCCTTAATCAGCTAAAAGAGGCTTAGCATTCAGAGCTGTCTAAAACAACCAATCAGATATTTTATTCTGTGGAAAACCAGGTGGCAAAGAGTCAAAACACTAGTTCCAAGAACTGTGAGAATTAAAATAAATATTCCCCCGAAAATGGAATAAATGGCTACTTTACTACAATGCAAACACAAGGCAATGTTCTCAGTAACAGTACAACAGTTTTTAATTCAGTTGTACAAATTTTAAAGGTAAATTTGGGGCACAAAAATCATATAGATATAATTCTTTAGTTATTTAAGTAATCTTTTGTATCTGTCCTTATTATCGTTTGCAAATGTATTACCTGACCTAGCCCAGTAAAAATTTTACTGACCATTACAATATTCGACAGTCTTCAAAAGCATAGACATGATATCCAGGTAATTTAGGGGAATTATCCTTTTCATTCAGCAAACTATTCTAGGCCTCCAACCTAGTGGCAAGATTACCTTCACGCTGTGACTACTCACCTTTTACAACTCCGTAACCAAGGTGGTCCCCAGAAAAATTCACTCTATATTATGAAAAGGAAAATACCCATATCTGCAGGAATCATGGCAAGTATGACAACCACCAAGAAATTAAGGTGTATATCTGCTGTTACAAGCTATGTGACCTTGAGTATTGCAGTACATTTCTTTGGGCCTATGGTTTCATACTTTTAAAATGAAGGACAAAGTGGTTCTACCATAAATTAAATGTCAATTAAAAAAAAACAAAGATTATTCTTTTAAAAGGTACATAAAAACAGAAGTTGTTTTTAACATACTTTTAGCATCCTTGTTTCATGTAGGCCCTCTAGACAATAAATTCACATCATTTTGTATTACTGGTTGTGTTGGATATTTAATGTGTACTAACCATAAGAGCTTTTTCCAGACCCCTTGTGATTGTAAGGGTTAGAGTGTTTTTAAATAAGTTTTTGTATACTCATTAATTCAGTTCTATGTTACTCGTTTCTCTATTATGTGCTTCATATATTTTCTTTTTTTTAATTGTACTTTAAGTTCTGGAGTACATATGCAGATCTTGCAGGATTGTTGTATAGGTAAAAGAAGACACTTATGAGGCCAACAAACATATAAAAAAATGCTCATCATCACTGGTCATTAGAGAAATGCAAATCAAAATCACATTGAGATATCATCCCACGCCAGTTAGAATGGCCATCATTAAAAAATCTGGGCCGGGCGCGGTGGCTCAAGCCTGTAATCCCAGCACTTTGGGAGGCCGAGGCGGGTGGATCACGAGGTCGAGAGATCGAGACCATCCTGGTCAACATGGTGAAACCCCGTCTCTACTAAAAAATACAAAAAAACTAGCTGGGCGCACTTTTGCACTGTTGGTGGGAGTGTAAATTAGTTCAACCATTGTGGAAGACAGTGTGGCGATTCCTCAAGGATCTAGAAATGGAAATTCCATTTGACCCAGCAATCCTATTGCTGGGTATATACCCAAAGGATTGTAAATAGTTCTATTATAAAGACACATGCGCCGGGCGCGGTGGCTCAAGCCTGTAATCCCAGCACTTTGGGAGGCCGAGACGGGTGGATCACAAGGTCAAGAGATCGAGACCATCCTGGTCAACATGGTGAAACCCCGTCTCTACTAAAAATACAAAAAATTAGCTGGGCGTGGTGGCACGTGCCTGTAATCCCAGCTACTCAAGAGGCTGAGGCAGGAGAATTGCCTGAACCCAGGAGGCGGAGGTTGCAGTGAGCCGAGATCGCGCCATTGCACTCCAGCCTGGGTAACGAGAGCGAAACTCCGTCTAAAAAAAAAAAAAAAAAAAAAAAAAAAAAAAAGACACATGCACATGTATGTTCATTGCAGCACTGTTTACAATAGCAAAGACCTGGAACCAATCCAAATGCCCATCAGTGATAGACTGGATAAAGAAAATTTGGCACATATATACCATGGAATACTATGCAGCCATAAAAAACGATGAGTTCATGTCCTTTGTAGGGACATGGATGAATCTGGAAACCATCATTCTTGGCAAACTGACACAAGAACAGAAAACCAAACACTGCATGTTCTCACTCATAAGTGGGTGTTGAACAATGAGAACACATGGGAACAAGGAGGGGAACATCAAACACTGGGGGGGCTAGGGAACTATGGGAGGAGCAGCAGGGGGCAGGGAAGTTGGGGAAGGATAACACTGGGAGAAATGCCTGATGTAGGTGACGAGGATGAAGACAGCAAACCACCATGGCTTGTGTGTACCTATGCTTCACATATTTTCTACAGAATTTAGTTTATCTGTAGCAGGCAACTAGGAAATCAAAAATAAATGAATGATTGAGTGGAAAATATTCTCTCTTTACTTTCAAGAAACTAGCACATAAGATGGAAGTTCTTCAGCCCACCTCCCCATTTCCACTCCCTGATCACTGGTACCTTACACTCCTATTCTCCCTGGCCAGGCGCTCTCTACTTACGCAGCAGCTTTGTGGGAATTTTTTCACTTATTACAGCCATAAATATAAGACAGCAAGTCATGGGTGATTGTATCCAATAGCCATCATACAGAGAACCATGGCTCTGAGGAATTTGTCTTGTTTACATATCACTACATTTCTGGAAATAAAATTAAATACTGCTTGTTTATTTGAGTCTACCTAAACCATTACCAATTAATAATTTGGCAATAATAAGTTGTGTAAATAGTGAAAGTCATCAACTGCTGCCAATTCAGATGACGTTTATAAAATTGCTAATAAAAATGTATCTAAATGGGTATATATTAAGTATAAATTGGGGCCTATTCAGATGGTGTTCATAAAGTTGCTAATAAAAACATATCTAATGGGTATAAATTAAGTATAAATTTTTTGAAGATTGCATATGGACAAAGCCTTACACAATGAATTCCATACCCTCATGTGCCCACATAAAGTCATTGGATGGGTCTCTCAGCAATTATGTCATATATCTACTCTTGCCTACCTCACTTTTTTTCTTTTTAATGACAAATTGAATTGTTACTCCTATTGGATTTTGTTACAACAAATGGATTATTATTGTTAAATAAATATTAGTTATTGAATAAGGTTACATGTGAATCATTTCTTAATGAAAGTGTTTGTAGAGTTAAAGTGGGAACTCAGCAAACCTTCTAGTAGAGTAATGTTAGATAATATTAACTGAAAAACAAAGCATTAGAATTATCCAGAACAAAATATCAGGCAATTTTTTAAAATGTAAAGCTATGCTCCCCTACTAGTGAAAAAAAAGCTTCTTTTTTAGAAACACAGGTTACACTACATCAATGAGACTTGTATTGAACTTGTGTTACCTTTTTAAGTCAAAACAGGACAATCAAAACCAACTCTATGGGAACAAGATTAATTATTTCATTTATTTGCTATAATAAATGTGATAAAATTGCTATTAATATACAAATCACCCATCTCCGGATTAAACTCAGTTATAATTATAATATGCAAAATGAAAAATAAAATAGATATGAGTTAAAATCCATTAGATATGATGCTTTTGTTTAGTGCACAACCTAAACAAATATATGCTGCAGCCCAGTTCCTGACAAATGATTCTTTTGTGTCTTCAGAATTTTCATATCTACCTCCCTCTAATTGAAATATCACAGCAACTTTATAATTCTGACCAACTTCTGTTCACTGACTTTGCAGATAAGTCAAACTGAACCTATCTAGTGGGATAGGTTTCCATTAGTGTAACAGAACTGTCTCCTCCTCCTCGATCGATACATTCTCTGTGTATGGTTCATTTTACACTGTAAAACACTTATCAGGTTGTTTTACGATATAATCAGTAGTGTGCTAGTAAACAAGCTCCCTAGGGGGATGGGAAACTCAGATTTATAGCATTTGTCAATTTCCATGGTTATAAATACATCCACCATAACCAATTTGAAGCTACCAATGGCTTAACAACTGGCTGGCAAAAAAAAAAAAGTCCCAAATGTTTAACAGTTGGCTTTCATGAGACTTTATCAGCCAGTTCCAGTACACCAATGGATATCATAATTTTACATATTAGTCTCCTCTACTAGACTGTTAATTTCTCCAAGGTGGGAACCCTGTATCATGTATCTCTGTGTCTCTAAATCATGTATCTCTGTATCTCTACAAGCTAACACTGCTTGGTGTAAGATAAGGGAGGGGGTAAAATGAGGCATGTCTAACCTTCTTTCCCATCATAACTGGGAACTTAGGTTTAAAGGTTTCTCTGAAGTCCCCATGGCTGAAAGGGAGTCCGTTCAGTCCTGGGAGGCTTAAGATTTTGTTTTTAGTTTACACTATTAAGGAAATGGAATTTATAATTTAAAACTACGAAAAAAAAGTCTTCATGCATATGATTTCACTGTACAATTCTGCCAAACTCTTGAGTTAGAGAGGAATTAACACCAATTCTACACAAGATTCTTCCAGAAAATAGGAAAAAAGGGGACCATTCTCAATTTATTCTATGAAACGAGTTATGATGATTGATTTTATATGTGAACTTGACTGGGTTAAGGGATGGTCAAATTGCTGCCGAAACTTTATTTCTGAGCGTGTCTATGGGGGTAGGTACAGAAGAGATTAGCATTTAAATGAGTACAGTAAGTAAAAAGATCTGTCCTCATCAATTTGGATGGGTATGATACAATCCATTGAGGGATGGAATGGAGCAAAAAGGTGAAGGAAGGGCAGTTTTGTTGTTCTTTCCTCTCCTTGAGCTGGGACATTCATCTTCTTCTGCCCTTGGACGTTGCAGCTCCTGGTTCTTGATCGTCAGACTCCCAGACTAACACCAGCAGTTCCTCCTCACATATGTAGTTCTCAGTCCTTTAGCCTCAGACTAGAAATTTCAGCATCAACTTTCCTGGTTTCCAGGCCTTTGGACTCAAACTGAATTACACCACTGGCTTTCCTGGTTTTCCAGCTTGGAAACGGCATATTGTGGGACTTCTTGGCTTTCATAATTATGTGAGCCAATTCCCATCATAAATATCCTTATATATATTCCCAATTTATTTTATGAAACTATATATATTATATATGGAGAGAGAGAGAGAGAGAGAGAGAGATCTAAAATATATATAGAAATAGAACCTATTGGTTCTTTTAATTTTTAATTTTAGTTTTATGTGTATATTTACATAAGATGTTTTGATACAGACATGCAATATGTAGTAATCACATCATGTAGAATGGGTTATTCATCCCTTCAGGTATTTATTCTTTTTATTACAAATAATCCAGTTATACTCTTTTAGTTATTTTTAAATGTATAATTAGTATTTGCTATAGTCATCCTGTTGTGCTATCAAATACTAGATCTTAATCTTTCTATTTTTTTGTAACCGTTAACTATCCCCACCCTTCCCAGCAGCTACTAACCATCCCTCTACTCTCTATCTCCATGAATTCAATGGTTTTGATTTTTTAAAAATGAGATGCTATTGGTTCTGTTTCTTTGGAGAACCCTGACCAATACCCTAGTATTACCATGATGTCAAAACCAGAGAAATACAGTAAACGAATACCCCTCATAGACACAGAAATTCTTACCATAATATTAGCAAATAGAATCCAGTAATATATAAAAGACTATACATAATGTATACATACTAGGTCGGCATAAAAGTATTATATACTAAGTAAGATTTATCTCACAGTGGTTTTAATATGTATTTTTCTAAAGACTAAGGTTCAAGAAGCCTCTCATATAGTTATATGTGTCTTTTTTGTGAAATATCTGTTCAGATATTTTCCCCATCTTTTATTGTACTGTCACTTTCTAATTGATCTGTCAGAGTTTCTTGTATATGCTGGACACAAACTCTTTACCAGTTACAAGTGTTGCAAGTACTTTCTCCTTTGTGACCTGTTATATCCCTCTTAATTGTATCTTTTGTAGAACAGAAGTGCTGGATTTTATTGTTGTATAATTTATTAATCATTTTTTATTGTTAGCGTTTTTTGTGTTCTATTTAAGAATAGTTTCCTATTATGAAACTATCTTCCTTTAGTGCCTTCTAGAAATTTTATTACTTTATCTTTCATATTCAATTTGTAATCCCTTGATCTTTTGCATGGTTTAAAGTAGAAATTATTTCATTATTTTTCCCAAATAAATATCTAATTGATGCAGTACAATTTATTGTATAGACCACCCAATTCCCACTGCTTTACTCGGCTTTTTTTGTCATTATATGCGTGGCTCTGTTTCAGGATTCTGTACTCTGTTCCATTAGTCTATTAGTCTGTCCTTATGCTAACATCACAAAGTCTTCTAATTTTTTTTCTTAAAAATGATCTTGTTATCCCTACTTTGCATCATCATATAAATTTAAGATTATCTTGCCAACTTCTACAAAGAACAAAATAATATATCAATTGGATTAGAGTTGCATATAGATTAAATGCAGCAGATCAATTTTCAGTACAATCAATGAACATGGTCATTTACTTAGGTCTTCTTTAATTATTCTAATAGTGCTTTACAATTTTATGTGTCTACAGGTTTTTTATGTTATTAAGTTATTCCTCAGTATTAGATTTTTTTATGTTGTTACAAATGCATTATTAGTCACTTAAATTTTCAGTATCATTTTCATCATAAGTACATTCTGTGGTGGATACAGCTACTTTAGATGAAGAAAATAAAGTATGTGGTGGTTAATTAACTTGTAAAAGGTTACACTTCTAATAATTGGTAGAGTGAGGATTTAAATCCAAGCAATTTGGAGTTTACATTCTTAACCACCATTATATAAGATCTCATCATTTATTAATGATTTCAGAAATGCCAGTTGACTGTGATGAGTCTGGCCATGGAGTTCTATAAAATGCCCTGTGACTCTGGGCACATATAGAATGGTAGGCACAGAAAAGGAAGAAAGGTCAACATAGCTATGTCACTTTGCTGATCTCACTAAATTGTCAGATTCTCAAGAAAATAAGTAAAAATGCAAAGTTTAAAGGTAATTTTAAAGCCTTATTTTCAATACTGAATTGAAAAGAAAACAAACAAAAAGAATTGAGCACAATTTGGGTGATTCCAGGGACACTGGTTCAAGCTCTAGCACTATCATGGGCTGTCAACACAGCTGTAAGTCCTGACTGGGATTTTTCTAGCTTTATGGGAAACCTGACGGAGCAGTCTCCCAAACCTGGCCCAGGGAAAAGCAATCGTTTTGTTCCCCAAAGGGCAAACACTAAAGCTGCTTCCCATGTGGTGGCCTGTGGGCACCCCCGGAGACACCAAGAGTAAGGGGAGAATTCCCGGTGAGAACTCTGCTCAGCATGACACAGCAGCATCATATTTCTGAGATTTAGAAAAGCGTAAGCACTCTTCTTTTTGCCCTGATTATGGAGAAGATGTACTTTTTTAGGGTAAACATTACTCTTCCAAAGACTGCAGGGCTAACCTTTTCATGTATGGGGATGTGGTAGGGAGGTATCAGTTGCTGCAACTTTTGATCTGCTGATACCGTTGGCTGTGTGAGTCTCAAGAAATGACCAGGAGCAGAGAGTGGAACCCCACTGGCCCCCAGGAGCTAGGCTCAATCACATCTGCTTTCTGACACCAGACATCTGAACTCTATGAATAAGACAAAGCTACAGGTAGAGTCAGGCTAAAGAACTATCCATTGCCTCAACTCCCCACCAATTATGTGAGGCCTGCCAAGGGTTTTTTCTAAACAAGGAACATTCCGCTTGCACCTATAGCTCTGAGCTTCCTATGACGCAGGACTGAGACCCTCCTTAGGGAACACATAGTGACCCACAGACAAAGGAGGTAAGATGTCTCTCCTGTAACAAGGCTCCCCTATTCCATACTTGGGGAAAGATGACCACACAGCCAGCCAGTGTTGCTAGAGTAAGAGTTACAGTCCTCAAAAATCTTTCTGGGGACAGAGACACATGTCTCACACTCTTGAGATGGGGTAGAGGGTAATATCTAGGTGAAAAGTAAAATTTAGTAGCAGAAAACAGAATTTCTATAAGAATGTGTTAGGATATTTTTTCTACTATGATGCTGTATTTCCTGCCCCAGTTTTTCCTTCTTTCCATTCCCCCCATTAAGACAAATAAAAGATAGTCTTTACTATCTCAGAGAAGGGATGTAAGAGGATTTAAAAAGTAGATTAAACATCTAGGACAGAAATATGAGGGAGAAAAATACCTGGAAACTTGACAAAATGTCCTTGAATCAGAGGGATGAGAGAAGAAATTGTGTTGCCTTGAATAACTTTCTGAGAATATGACTGAAGACAAATAGGATCTTGAGCAGTGTCCCACAGGGAATCCCAGGTTCTAAAAGTAGCAGAGAAGATGAAAGGTTTGCCTAGAACTTAAAGGCCTTGCGGCATAAATCAATGAACATCCTAGCAGTATCCTGTATGTCCCTCTCCATTACCATTTCACCTTGGTACCACATCACCTCTCGAGGACATAACACAACCCTGGAGAGGATTAATGAGATTGATGCTAGGATTTCCAAACACAGTGTGACGGAACGTGGGGAGAAAGAGAAGTTTTATTTCTTGGACTTCTTGGAAAAATAAGTTTATGGTGTGAGGTGTATACCTGGTATATTTTAGTCTTTCATACATAGCATGGCTAAATAAACAATTTCCCAAAAGGTTTTTAGGGTGAAAATGGGAGTTATTTGGTTAAACTGTTCGGTAAAATGCTGTGCAAACTGTTGAGTTCTTATTTCTATTGTTCATGAAGCAAGAAGTTGTTAGTTGATCAGTGCTGTAATTGGCCTGGGGGCCACAGCAGAGAAACAAAGACACCAAGTGTCCATCCTCTGAGTTCAGGAAAAGCTGGTTTTGGGGGCCAGCCCCCATTCTGAAAGGCATCTTGAGAGGTGGCATTCAGCAGAACCAGGTGAAATGGTCCAGGACTTCCCCTTCTGCAACTTACCAGTTCCCATGGAAGATTAAAACTTAAGAGTTAGCCTCAGTAGGTAGATGAGATTGGAGTTTTAACCTTGCAAGGAACTGTCAAAACATAACACAGAGAAGCATATACTTCAGAGGAAAACGATGTGATATTGGCAGTTACCAGTCAGCAAAAACTTATAGCTGAGTTTCTCATGGGCCACCAAAGCTAAAAGCTACTGGGAGTGAGTCCTTAATAAAGCCATCACTTCTTTACAACAAGATGATGAGAATAACCTGAACAGAAATTATAGCCACTTGTCAAGACAGTCTGTTAAACAGACACTGGGTATTTTCCTTCTCTCTTCCGCCCCATCAGCAGAGGAAAAACATTATGATGAGGAGGAAAAGTAGAATGTATGTAAAGACAGACTATGTCTGTCTTTTTCTGTCTCTCTTTTTATATTCATGGTCAAAGACATTTTGGAGTTGTCTTGTTAAACAATGCTAAATATGTTTCATTACAGCACTGCTTCTTGGAGCATTTAAAACTATGAAATCCTGAGAAAGATTATTCACAATGTATTCCAAACTCATTTAAATCACGTAATACTTTTTTCAAAGAACTTGGTATAAAGGGCTAGTGTACTGAATACCTTTTGAGAAATGTTAGACTATTTGTCTACACTCAGTCAGCAGCAGGGTAGGGGTTCACAGAACACAAAGGAAATATACAAGTTTATTCCAACCAAGTGGTTAAATAACATCCATATTTCTTTTAAAAAATATAATTAGCCAAGTATTTTTCTCTTCAAAGCTGAAATGGTAGTAAATATCAAAAGGTTCAAAATCCTTTCATCTATGTGCAGACTACAATGTTTGAGGCTTCAGCAGGTTATCAAGTGTTTAAATGACCCTGTTTTCCAGAACAAAACATTCTGGAGAAAATATTTCTCTCTGAGCCTTTGGCTGCTGTAGAACAAGATAAACAAGTTTTATTGAAGGAGAAAAAAGGTAACTTGCATTTCAGGAAGTAAACATGTTATTCAAAGAAGTAAATACATAAAAATATCTATCTAATTGTATTCTGAACTCCAACTTTACCAATGCATTCCCATTTCTATTTGCTTCTCATTGGCTTCCCCACCCTTTCTTGAAACACATTCATTTTTAAAGATTAATTTTTTGTACTACTTATCCCCCCAACACACACACACACACACACACACACACACACACACCCCTCTTTATATCTTTCTCTAAAAATACATTCCAGGTCATCTCTTACCATTAAATATTTCCCTCACTATCAATTGTGTTCAGTTTTGTTCTAGGTTTGGCAAACATGAACTAAAAGCAACTGTTAGTGATTGAATTCCTTAAAGGGGAGACCTAATTAATGTAAAGCTCTATTTTGTCTTTTTTACCTTATATAAACTAGAGTTAAGACACTTGATGTATAACTTGGTTTGAAAAACCTAAAATCAAACTGCAACAGTGAATCTATTCTCAGTTTGAAGTTCAGCCATTAAATGAAAATTAAATAGCATACGTAAAGCACACTTTTAAATTCTTTGCATTTATCTCTTTGTCCCCACAAAATGCACACAACTCATCTCAAAAAAAGAGTTATTATTGGAAGGACAAGCACGTTGGTACCTAAAGTCAAATTAGTTTTTATCAGTGAGTGACATGTAACTCTGAAAATTATCAGAATAATTTTAGTAAGTGGGATTAAGAATCGTTGCCAAGAATAATAATAAAATTTTGAACATGTTCACCTCTCATTTTCAGACAAAAACATTAGAGGATAAGATGAGTGTGCAATGCAATGTATGAAATGATTTCACATTATCTTGGGACAACCTTCAACTCCTCTATTTAGAACCTCTGTCCCTCCAGGTAGTCTCAACATCTAAGCCATCTTTCTAAACTGAGTTGTATTCAACACACAGGAAAGGGCAATATTTCAGACATAGGAACTGCTTTTCCACTGTTTCTTCATCATACCACAAATATACACAAGGCAGGATCCAGTGATGTCAATCAAGATGGAAATGCACTTCACAGCTTATCAATTGTTGTTTCTTATGCTTTCAAAACTTGCCCCATAATTTTTATAATTTGCTATAGTAACCATTCAACTTATTTTGATAGTCAAAACGTAAAACACTATTGGAAAGACAAAGCACTTTTTTGATTAAGAAAATTATTATCCAAACTGGCTGCTTATCCCAGCAATGATTAATTTTTATGATATTTTTAAAGCAGTAATGAAAAAAGCAAAACAGCAGGTAACCAGCTTGCATCTTGGACAAATTCAATAATATTATGTTGAACATACAAAATATGTTCATATGAATATGTATGAAATAACAAAGCACATAAACCTTATCTACATTGACTTGCTGCTGCACCTTCAGACCCCTAAGGTAAAGATGCCCCGTGAAAACTAGGGAGTTTGGCTGAGCTATTTAATGTTGATATGTTGGCTACTACTTACGGAAGTGCCTTCTGTGTACAAGGAATTTTATATTATTTATCTTAATCATAAACAAAATATTGGTATATCCATTTTGCAAATAAAGACATGAAAGCTTAACAAAGCTAGGTAACTTGCCAAATTCATGCACTGAGGAGCTTGTAATACTATTCTTTGCACTTAGTTTTGTCTAACTCTCCAAAGTGGGCAATGAAATCCACTCCCACTTATCATATAAGTTCTTTATTGCTTAAATCAATTTTGCTGAAAAACCATGTGTTTTACTATGTTTTCACGGTGTCAACTTGGAATTAAAAACAAATACTTCCTCATTCACTGCTATTAATGTTACTAGGAAAAACAAACAGAAAAACTATGGTTGAAATTATATGAGTTTAAGATGAGACTTGAATTGCAAAACTTAGCTAACTAAAAAGTAATACAAAGTAGAGAACGGTTTAAATTTCTTCTTCACTGTCTGGTTTCCTCTAACTCTGGTTAGACTGTCACTTAAAATTCTTCAAATGGCAGGTAATGGAAACCAGCCTAAATAACCTTCATTTTTTAAAAAGTACTTTTTGTACAGGCTCTGACAAATCTAACAGGGCTTAATGCTTTTTTTTTTTTAATGAAAACTTTCTAGATGTCAAGCAGACCTGGTGAGTGCACCTTTGAGGCTTGCCCTTTTCTTCAGATCCAATACTTTACAGAAGCAGCCTGGAGTGTTTGTGCATCCTACTGCCTGGCCCAAGTGTGATTTGTCAAAGAAGGTACATATTACACTCCCTAGAAGAGTACCTAACAAAGGAAATACAGGGAGCTTCGGTATACATTTCAGTCAAATGGATGTACACTTTATTAACTCACCAATTTACCCAGGTAATCTCACCAAAATATTACAGCATTTAGTTTAAGGAAGCATATGTTCAAAATCTCTATTATCACACATTACTTTATAATTTTCTTAGAGTTAATGTGGGACTTTTGTGTTTCCACTTAAATGACAATGAAACAATTTAATTTGAATCTTTGACATCCCTGTTGCCTATGTTATTTAATATCATCATTCTCCATATTTTATCAATTCTACGATGTGCTTTTTCTCCCTCTTTCACAGCTCTGGGATCAGGATATGGCTTAAATTGATGACATCTTGCAATTGTTACTGGCTTAGGACACAGTTGTAATATAGTTTTCATTGCTAGTGTATGCATGAATGTCTTACTTATTCCTGTTGATATAGCTGAACAATGGTAATTCCTTGATATTTTAGTCAACAAAAAATTTAAGAATCACTTGAAGTCATATAAATCCTAGACATTTTCTACAAGCTTTCCTTTGACACCTTCTTTTAAGTCAACAAAGTCCCAACATCAAAGCTTACAACTTCAAAGAAAATGTCAGAAACAATAGCGGAGAACTCTTGTTTGCACTGAGGATGATAATATATGGAAAAATATGGACTTTGACAATTCTGAGTAAGAGATTTGTAAGAATTAGATTCTAAATGTAAAAGTGTTTTAGAAATGTTTTAACTAATTTATTTTGCTTACATTTTCCTTTTCAAAAGAGTGAAATATGACTTCTAAAACCTCTGTCTAAATAAATCTAAAATAGCTCTTTCAGTTGATTCAATGTTAAAAATTCTAAGCAATAAATTCTTATTCATAGTGATACATAAAATAATGGTGCATTTTACAATCAGGGGTGTCTTCCATCAGTAATAACCTAAGCTAAAAGGATCAGAGGCTTTTGCAACATCTTCTCTCTCTCTACTTGATTAAATACAGGACCCTATCAATTTTGCTTCTGGAATACAATTTTATTCTGACACTGCTTCTCCATTCCCACTGCTTTTTCTCTAATTATAGTCCTCATAATTTCTTCCCAGATTATTACAGTAGTCTTTTGTAGGTCTCTTGGCCTCTGTTCTCTTCCCAGATCAACACAGTCTTCTCAATAACTGAGTGATTTCCATTACGTGTAGTTATATTCAGGTCACTACTTGGTTGCAAACCCTCAATATTTCCACATTTCTTAAGGCATAGCTGGTGAACGAGTTGTAAACATGTTTTCTCCCCACATGCCCATGGTTCTTTTTCTCCTTTCATTTATATGCTCAATGAAGGCAGGATCTACTTTGTCATTCCTAGTCCTTTTCATAGTACTGGCTCATAATGTGTTCTCACTAAATTTTTGGTGAGTGAATAAATGAGCCCAATATGCATCACAATCCATCTAAACACTAAACTCCAGACAGCAACTACCTGTCTCTAATAGTTGTCATTCAGGGTTAACTATTCCAAACCCACAGGATGAAGTCTTAAACTCTTTAAAACAGTAATCAAGATTATTCAGTCTCTCCTCTATATTCTTTCATAATCTCCACTCTTTTTCCTCTCTGTCATGCACGCTTATACTCCAACTGCATCAGACCACTTGACATTTCCTGAATAATCCTGCCAAAAGTTATCACTTCTTCCTCTGTGCTCCCCTTATACTGCTAACTCAGCACTGCTACACTGAGTTAATTGTATATGTGACTGTTTGCCCTCTAGGAAAAGAGCTCTTGAAGACATTATGCCATAATCATTTTTTATGCCCCAAATGCATAGCATCATTTCCACCAGAAAATGTGCTGAAGTTAAATGTTTATGAATGACTCTATCTGCTTCCCTGGGCTGCCATAACAAATTGCCACAAACTTGGCAGCTTAACACCACAGAAATTTATTCTCTCGCAGTTCTGGAGGCCAGAGGTATGAAATCAAGGTGTCGGCAGGACTGTACTCCCTGCGAAGAGTTGGAGGAGAATCCTTTCTCATCTTTTCCAATTTCTGCAGGATGTAAGTGTTTCTTGGTCTCTGTCTTTACATAGATTTTCCTCTTCTCTCTCTGCCTCTCTTCTGTGTGTCTCTGATAAGGACACTTACCATTGGATTTAGGGCCCATCTGGATAATCCAGGATAATCTTATTTCTAGGACCTTAACTTAACTACATGTATAAATGCCTCTTTACCAAATAAGGTCATGTTCACAGATTCTGGGATGTGAGCACATCTTTTTTTGTGGAAACACCATTCAATGCATGAAATCACTTTCTAGCCCACATATTTTCCTCACAAATAACTCTGAGGGTATAAAAACAATAAAATGTAAAGGTAGATCTCAAAGGGACCACACACACACAAAACACACACACACACAGACAATTCACGCATTTTGAATAATGTGAATACATGCTCATTGTTACTTAAATCTCAGGCTAATGTTGCCATTTTGCAATAATGCATCTTTACCAGTGTTAGAATTGTGGCCTTTTCATGGCATATCATTAAAATGCAAATAAGTGGTAATATTACAGAATATAAACTATGATCTCATCTCTCCACATTCAAAGTAAGTATGTATTTTATTCCTATACTCTTCAAAGACAAGTCAAAGATATATAAAACTTAGTGAGGGAAAAGCTAGTAATATATATATAATTCATCTTTCAGTGTAGCTTCTAGGCATCTATATAGTCTAGAGCTTGTTTGGATGCCCCTTCTAAAATGAGACACATTGTAATGCCCGCCATAAAGAAAGAGGCATGATTTTGTGGATCTCTGGATATTGGAAGCCACATATATTGAGTTTGAACATATTGCTATAACGTATTTGTTGGTAATCCATAAGGCAGTTTTGAGTAGTGTCCAGAGCATTCCCCAACAGGTGCAGCTGCAGTGTAAACTGCCTTGCCACTCAGGCCTTAGGATCCAGAAGGCACATCTGTATTCAGAGAGTCTGTGACAGGAAGAGAAGATCTATGGAATACCTGGAAACCCCTGGTAGGAAAGTCTCTAGGGTTTTGGAGTAAGATCGTATCCTCTTGATTTAATCATTTTCCATTGGCAAATCAGCTCCTAGCTTACTTCAGTAGAGACTGAAGACTTCACTAAGGGACTTCCAGTGACTATGCAATCTGAACCACCAACTTTATTATCTATAATTATTCACTCGTATATGTACAGTGATGCTCCAATATTAAATGAAAATGGAATGTAAGACTGAACTTCAGCTTATCTGAGGCTTTACTAAATTGAATGCATGTGTGGCTCAGAATCCCATGGTATCTGCTCCTGGTGCTTTGCCCGCTTTTTTCTTAACTTGCAATTAGGGCTCAGTATTGCAGGCTGATGTGTGCCAGAAAGTGGATAACCAGTGATTACAACTCTCCTCAGAGGTGGCCCTGAAAGACAGGACTAAGGAAAGTTCTTCAAAGGAACAGAATGCCTAGTTGTCTACTTGTTAGTGAAAGAGAGATGGCTGCAGGTACAAATTTATGTTGATTCATAAGAGCAGCCAACAAGGTTATTAGTTGGTCAGGGACATGGAAAGAACATTGAAAGAATAATAACAAGGAGGAAATGGGGAGAGACGTGTGGAGGAACTTCTTAGAATAGACTTATATTCCATGCAATTGTCACCAGAGGGCATCCACTGTGGAGAAAGATTTTAATCAATAAGTAAGAACACCTGACCCACAGATATTAGCCAGTTTTTAATTCCAGCTACTCTTTTTTTTTTTTTTTTTTTTTTTTTGAGACGGAGTTTCGCTCTTGTTACCCAGGCTGGAGTGCAATGGCGCGATCTCGGCTCCCCGCAACCTCCGCCTCCTGGGCTCAGGCAATTCTCCTGCCTCAGCCTCCTGAGTAGCTGGGATTACAGGCATGCGCCACCATGCCCAGCTAGTTTTTTGTATTTTTAGTAGAGACGGGGTTTCACCATGTTGACCAGGATGGTCTCGATCTCTCAACCTCGTGATCCACCCACCTCAGCCTCCCAAAGTGCTGGGATTACAGGCTTGAGCCACCGCGCCCAGCCAATTCCAGCTACTCTTAATGCTTGTTGAATGGGTCCATGAACAAAGGTGCCACAGAGTGAGTACAGGGTCTTGCAGGAGCTCAACAGTATTTATTTTCCTTCACTAAGGCTAAACACTAGCTGCCACATTCCTATCCCCACACACAGTCTCTTAATTCACCCCTGAACTTCGCATCATCCATGAGAGATAGACCTACCACAGCAGATAAGAAAAGTTGAAGCAATAGAAAAACTAGTGCTCAGAAGACAACTTTTTTTCCACTCTACATGTGTGTGCAGCATCTTCTCCCTCTCCTCATCATTTCCTTTAAGTGATATAGTATATAGATTATGGCAATCTGGGATTGGTTTTCTATTCATTTCATAGGAACAGAATGCTTCTTACATAGAAGATGAGAATTCAGGTCTTTTTAGAAGTGAGGCAATTTAAAGGAAACTAAAAATCTCTGCTAAGCTGTCATTTTAAACAAAATTATTTGACTTTCTGATATATATATACTTCAAGAATAAAGATGCAGAATACAAATCTCGACTGATCTGGACCTTGAAGGTGCTTCAAGTGGTCCTCTTAGCTTTCCAAAGCCCATGCTCTGACCCATGCCTTTATTAAGCAAAGTTAGAAAAGCTTAGATTTGGACACACCATCTTAGTAATAATCTAGCTGATTGGTTTTTTACAAACTGAAAATTGGTTATTTACAAATAGAAAATTTAATCCTAATCAGATACTCTAATTAATGAAGGTCATACAGACTTCAAAATTGGGGCTGAGATCAACTCTTCTGATTGCAGACTACTGAGGATCATTTAGATGGGAATGTTTGCCTGGCATCCCTAAACATACTCTTCTGTTTTCATAAACAGACTAACCAATAGAATTAGCCAATTAACAACAACAACAACAAAAAGGAAGCAGCCACATGTTTTTATTTGGAGATGAGAGCATCCAGTTTCACATTGTTACTGAACACATCAGAGTATCTTTTTTCTTTCCCTTATTATATGCTAATAGTATGTGTTCACCTTAGAGTCTGATGTGACATGTGTCAGCAACTCTGCCCCTTCAGAATTCAATTTTTCTCAAATTAACAGTGCTATCCATGAAATCTCATGGTAGGTGGGCACAGTTCATTCATTTTGTTACCAGGAAATTAGAGTTTGACAAGAGGTAAGGAAGACATGCAGTCACTGTCATTTTTGTCTGAGTTCAAGATGTATGATGATGCTAGCATTGCATAATATCTTAATCTTCCTCTTTTTTATAAAAATTCAAAGTCTTATAAACTACAAAAGAAAAAATATATGTATGTATATCTACTTATATAAACATATATCTGTGTATATATATATACATATACATATACATATATATGTATATGTATAATATTTTTTCATCCAGCAGAAAAATGTCAGGCTAATTTCCTCTCCTTGAGCTATAATTTACTGGCCCCTTAAGTTCTTTGGTTTTAATTTCCTTATTTAGGTTTTCACGAAGCAGTTGTCATTTGGAGGCTGAATTTTTATTTTGTAAGAAGGTCCTATGATCTCTTTAAATTTAGGTTGCTTGAGCTGTGAAAATGCTTATAAAAATAAACGTGATTTGTTTAATCTGTCCTAGTTGTTGAAAAACTGCACCTGATTCATGCTTTTGTTTTTCATTGTCTTCACCTTTGTTTATTTTTCTGAGGAGAGCCTATGAATTTTTCTAAATTTTTTATAATAAACATACGAACATTTTAACTCATTCCCATTGTGATCTGTTCCTCTCTATTTAGATTACAAAGTATCTTTTGGGATATTCAGGGACTAAAAACTACAGATTAAGTAGGTAATTTTAGTTCTTGGACTTATTGACAAGATATTATACCTGTAGCTCTATTATTTTTTATTTCATTGTGTCCTAGGCAAATATTTAAAAAATTTTTTCAGTTGTTAATTGTATTCACTTGAACAATATAAATATACTTTTGTATACTTTTTAATGAATCCCTTTATCTGTCAATTCTTGATTAAAATATGTACATTAAGTCAATTAATCAAACCACATTTTGTTTCTTTTTTATATTAGCATTAGCAATACAAACTAGTTTCCAGATGGACTACCTTGGTTACTGCTTGATACCAGCTAGCCTCTTAAATACAAATGGAAAAACCCATCTGATTTGATCAGAAAATTTACTTTTAAAAACTTTACATCCATTTAAATTGAAAACTCTTCACTAGTTGTGGTTTTAAAAGTAATTGAGAATTATTTCTTCTAAGATCATGTGGCTTCAATTCCATCTTCTATTTCAAATGCACTAAACTATTAACATGTATTTTAAATAATTGTTAAGAATAATTTTTTATTGGGCAGGGGGAATGGAGTGTCTAACACTTCCACCCTTCAGGAATGTGCTGGGTATTTATTGGTATTTATCAGCTTTGTGGCCTGGTTCCTGTCTGAAACTTACAATCTAGTTGTAGGGATCTACCTACATGGATGAAAGCAATCATAAAATAGATAAGAGATACATTGTTATGGACAAATAATATAGTCCAGTGTTGAAATACATGGTCCTGATCATGCCTTAATATATCTTTATTTATATCTGTATCTATCTATATACATATACATGTATAAATGTGTGTATATATATATATATATATATACACACACAAACACACACACACATTATTTTAAGTTCTGAGATACATGTGCAGAATGTGCCAGTTTGTTACATAGGTGTACATGTGCCACAGTGGTTTGATGCACCTATCAACCCATCATCTAGGTTTTAAGCCCCACATGCATTAGATATTTTTCCTAAGGATCTCCTTTTCCTTGCCCACCCCCCACCACTGGACAGGGCCCAGTATGTAAAGCTCTCCCTGTGTTCATGTGTTCTCATTGTTCAATTCCCACTTACAAGTAAGAATATGCAGTTTGGTCTTCCACTCCTGTGTTAATTTGCTAAGAATCATGATTTCCAGCTTTATCCATGTCCCTGCAAAGGACATAAACTCATTCTTCTTTATGGCTGCATAGTATTCTATGGTGTATATTTGCCACATTTTTTCATCCAGTCTATCAGTGATGGGCATTTGGGTTGGTTCCAAATCTTTGCTATTGAAAATAGTGCTGCAATAAACATACGTGTGTATGTGTCTTTATAGTAGAATGTTTTATAATTCTTTGGGTAGATACCCAGTAATGGCACTGCTGGGTCAAATGGTATTTCTGATTCTAGATCCTTGACGAATCACCACACTGTTTCCACAATGGTTGAACTAATTTACACTCCCATTAACAGTGTAAAAGCATTCCTATTTCTCCACATCCTTGCCAACGTCTGTTGTTTACTGACTTTTTAATGATCACCACTGTAACTGGCATGAAATGGTATCTCATTGTGGTTTTGATTTGCATTTGTCTAACGACCAGTGATGATCAGCTTTTTTTCATATGTTTCTTGGCCACATAAATGCCTTCTTTGAGAAGTGTTTGTTCATATCCATCACCCCACATTTTGTTGGGGTTGTTTGTTTTTTTTTTCCTGTAAATTTGTTTAACTTCCTTGTAGATTCTGGATATCAGCCCTTTGTTAGATGGATAGATTGCAAAAATTTTCTTTGATTCTGTAGGTTGCCTGTTCATGCTGATGATAGTTTCTTTAGCTGTGCAGAAGCTCTTTAGTTTAATTAGATCCCATTTTTCAATTTTGCTTTTGCTGCCATCGCTTTTGCTGTTTTAGTCATGAAGTCTTTGCCCATGCCTCTGTCCTGAATGGTACTGCCTGCATTTTCTTCTAGAGTTTTTATGGTTTTAGGTTTTACATTTAAGTCTTTAATCCATCTTTTGAATTTGTTTGCTCTTGCTTCTCTAGTTCTTTAAATTGTGATATTTGGGTATCGATTTCAGATCTTTCCAGCTTTCTGATATGGGCATTTAGTGCTGTAAGTTTCCCTTTTAACACTACTTTGGCCGTGTCACAGAGATTTTGGTACATTTTATTTTTGTTCTCGTAAGTTTCAAAGAACTTCTTTATTTCTGCCTTAATTTCATTATTTAACCCAGTAGTCATTCAGGAGCATGATTTTCAATTTCCATATAGTAACACAGTTTTAAGTGAATCTCTTTATCCTGAATTCTAATTTGATTGCACTGTGGTCTGAGAGACTGTTTGTTATGATTTCCATTCTTCTGCATTTGCTGAGGAATGTTTTACTTCCAAATATGTGGTTGATTTTAGAATAAGTGCTGTGTGGTGCTGAGGAGAATGTATATTCTGTTGATTTAGGGGTGGAGAGTTCTGTAGATGTCTATTAGGTCTACTTGGTCCAGAGCTGAGTTCAAATCCTGAAAATCCTTGTTAATTTTCTGTCTCATTGATTTGTCTAATATTAACAGTGGGGTATTAAAGTCTCCCACTATTATTGTGTGAGTCTAAGTCTCTTTATAGCTCTCTGAGAACTTGCTTTATGAATCTGGGTGCTTATACATTTAGGATACCTAGCTTTTGTTGCTTTGATCCCTCTACCATCATGTAATGCCCTTCTTTGTCTTTTTTGATATTTGTTGGTTTAAGGTCTGTTTTACCAGAGACTAGGATTGCAATCCCTGATTTTTATTGCTTTCCATTTGATTGGTAAATATGCCTCCATTCCTTTATTTTGAACCTATTGTGTCTTTGTATATGAGATGGGTCCCTTGAATACAGCACATCAATGGATCTTGATTCTTTATCCAATTTACCAGTCTGTATCTTTTAATTGGGGCATTTAGCCCATTTACATTTAAGGTTAATATTATTATATGTGAACTTGATCCTGCCATCATAATGCTAGCTGGTTATTTTGCACATTAGTTGAAGCAATTTCTTCAAGTGTCATTGGTATTTATATTTTGGGATGTTTTTGCAGTGGTTGGTGCTAGTTTTTCCTTTCCATATTTAGTGCTTCCTTTAGGAGCTCTTGTAAGGCAGGCCTGGTGGTAACAAAATCCCTCAGCATTTGCTTGTCTGTAAAGAATTTTATTTTTCCTTCTCTTGTGAACCTTAGTTTGGATGGATATAAAATTCTGGGTTGGAAATTCT
The DNA here is from genome assembly GCF_048565385.1 of Saimiri boliviensis. Classification (NCBI taxonomy): domain Eukaryota; kingdom Metazoa; phylum Chordata; class Mammalia; order Primates; family Cebidae; genus Saimiri; species Saimiri boliviensis. The sequence continues at coordinate 52,901,898 of NC_133450.1, read as the reverse complement.
TTTCTTTAAGAATGTTGACTATTGGCCCCCACTCTCTTCTGGCTTGTAGGGTTTCTGCAGAGATCCACTGTTAATCTGATAGGCTTCCCTTTTTAGGTAACCTGACCTTTCTCTGGCTGCCCTTAACATTTTTTCTTTCCTTTCAGCCTTGGAGTATCTGACAATTATGTGTCTTGGAGTTGCTCTTCTTGAGAAGTATCCTAGTGGTGTTCTCTGTATTTCCTGAATTTGAATGTTGGCCTGTCCTGCTAGGTTGGGGAAGTTCTCTTGGATAATATCTTGAAGTATGTGTTCCAACTTTGTTCCATTCTCCCTGTCACTTTCAGGTAAACCAATCAATTGTAGGTTTAGTCTTTTCACATAGTCCCATATTTCTTGGAGGCTTTGTTTGTTCCTTTTTATTCTTTTTTCTCTAATCTTGTCTTCATGTCTTATTTCAGTAAGTGGATCTTCAATCTCTGATATCTTTTTTTCCACTTGATCAATTCAGCTATTGATACTTGTGGGTGCTTCATGAAGATCTTGGGCTGTGTTATTCAGCTCCATCAGGTAATTTATGTTCTTCTCTAAACTGGTTATTCTAGTTAGCAGTTACTGTACCATTTTATCAAGGTTCTTAGCTTCCTTGCATTGAGTTAAAACATGCTCCTTTAGCTCAAAGGAGTTTGTTATTACTCACCTTCTGAAGCCTACTTCTTTCAATTTGTCAATCTCATTCTCTGTCCAGTTTTGTGCCCTTGCTGGAAATGATTTGTAATCATTTAGAGGAGAAGAGGCATTCTGTTTTCTGGAATTTTTAGCATTTGGGGGCTGAGTTTTCCTCATCTTCATGGATTTATCTACCTTTGATCTTTGAGGCTCATGACCTTTTGATGAGCTTTTTGTGGGGGAGTCATTTTTACTGATGTTGATGTTGCTTTCTGTTTGTTAGTTTTTTTTTTCTAACAGTCAGTCCCCTTTTCTACAGGTCTCCTGCAGTTTGCTAGAGGTCCATTTCAGACCCTGTTTGCCTGAGTATCACCAGTGGAGGCTGCAGAACAGCCAAGATTGTTGGCTGCTCCTTCCTCTGGAAGCTTTGTCCCAGAGGGGCACCAGCCTGATGTCAGCTGGAGCTCTCCCATATGAGGTGTCTGTCAATCCCTGTTGGGAGGTGTCTCCCAGTCAGGAGGCTTGGAGGTTAGGGGCCCACTTGAGTAGGCAGTCTGTCCTTTAACAGAGCTTCAGCACTATGCTGGGAGAATCCTTTTTGTCAGGATCAGCTGCTTTCTTTAGAGCTGGGAGGCAGGAACGTTTAAGTCCACTGAAGCTGTGCACACAGCTGCCCCTTCCCCCAGGTGCTCTGTCTCAGGGATATGGGAGGTTTATCTATAAGCCCCTGACTGGGGCTGCTGCCTTTCTTTCAGAGATGCCCTGCCCAGTGAGGAGGAATGTAGAGAGACAGTCTGGCCACAGCAGCTTTGCCACACTGTGTTGTGTTCCACCTCGTCCAAACATCCAGGACTTCTTAGCACTATCAGGGGAAAACTGCCCACTGAAGCCTCAGTAATGGCAGACACCCCTCCCTCCACCAAGCTCGATCATCCCAGGTTGACTTCAGACTGCTGTGCTGGCAGGGAGAATTTCAAGCCAGTGGTTTTTAGCTTGCTGGGCTCTGGGGGAGTGGGACCTACTTGCTGAGTGAGGCCACTTAGCTCCCTGGCTTCAGCCCCCTTTCCTGGGGAGAGAACAGTTCTGTCTCACTGGGATTCCAGGAACCACTGGTATACAAAAAACCCAACAACAACAACAACAAAAAACTCCTGCAGCTAGCTCAGTGTCTGCCCAAACAGCTGTCCAGTTTTGTGCTTGAAACCTGGGTCCCTGGTGGTATAGGCACACTAGGGAATCTCCTGATCTATGGATTGCAAAAACAGGAGGAAAACATTGTACCCAGGATGGATAGCACAGTCCCTCATGGCTTCCCTTGGCTGGGGGAGAGAGTTTTCCAGCTCCTTACACTTCCTGGGTGAGGTGACACCCCACTTTGCTTCTGCTCACCCTCCATGCGTTTCACCCACTGCCTAACAAGTCCCAATGAGATGAACTGGGTAATTCAGTTGGAAATGCCAAAATCACCCACCTTCTGCATTGATCTTGCTGGGAGCTGCAGACTGGATCTGTTCTTATTCAGCCATCTTGCCAGACTGAGTATAGCTTTCTAATCAATTGTTAAAACATGCATAATGATTTAAATATTAGCATATGTAAATTTGGAAGTATGGCAGAATGGAATAAACTATTTAATCCAACATTTGAGGGGTAATGCATGTAAGACCAGGCTTGATTCTAATTTAATTAATATCAGGCTCATCAGTCTATACAGTTCCATTTTCAGTACTGACATGTATAAACAACAGATGCAAAGCCTATACACATTCAATAATTTTTTAATTACATTATTATGCTCATTATGAAAGAGTTGTGAAAGAGCTATATTTATCTATATAAGCACATGCACATACACCAACAGTTAAGGAAAGTAATTCTAAGCCACCTAAATACCTAAAATACACAGACCAAAAGAGGTTTTTGTACACAACAGGGTTTGAGATTAAAAGAATATACTAGCTGGGCATGGTGGCTCATGCCTCTAATCCCAGTGATACCAGAGGGGGGCAGGGCTAGGTAAAGAAAGGCAGGTACCTCGCTAGGGCTCCACCCCCATGGAGCTAGGTGAGGATACGCACTGGTGCTTTTGTGTCCAAATGTTGCATTTTCCAAGACCACCCTGACCCACCACACCCTCATCCTGGGCCTTAAAAACCAAAGATCCTAGCAGACAGACACACAAGTGGCTGGATGTGGAGAGGAGTATATCGGTGGAAGGAGAAACAAACAGCTGGTTATCAAGAGCACGCTGGTACAAGAGCATGCCCACAGGCACCAACAGGCCAGCGACTAGCAGAAAGGCGAAGTTTGGCTGGACTGGTCGGAGAAAAGTCAGGCAGCCAAGGGGCCCTACTCCAGGAAAACACCATCTCCCTTCTGGCTCCCCCCAGTGGGTGAGAGCTACTTCCACTCAATAAAACTTTGCATGAGTTCTCCGAGCCCACATGTGATCCAATTCTTCCAGCACACCAAGGCAAGAACCCAGGATACAGAAAGCCGTCTGTCCTTGCAACAAGATAGAGGGTCTAATTGAGCTGTTTAACACAAACTGTCAACAGATTGCAAACTAAAAGAGTACCCTGTAACACACACCCACTGGGGTTTCAGGAGCTGTAAACATTCACCCCTAGACACTGCCGTGGGGTCAGAGCCCCACAGCCCACCTGACTGTATGCTCCCCTAGAGGTGTGAGCAGCGCAGTATTGAACAAGCAAGCCACACCCCCATTGCACACCCTGCCAGTGGGGCAAGGGAACCTTTCCTCTTTCACCAGCACTATGGGAGGCTGAGGAGGGTGGATCACCCTGAGGTCAGGAGTTCAAGACCAGCCTGGCCAACATGTGAAAGCCAGTCTCTACTATAAATAAATAAATAAATAAATAAATAAATAAATAAATAAATAAAAATTAGCCAGGTAACATGGCGAGTGCCTGGAATCCCAGCTACTTGGGGCAGGAATGGGGAAGGGCTGAAGCAGGAAAAATGCTTGAACCTGGGAGGCAGAGGTTGCAGTAAGCAGACATCATGCCACTGCGCTCCAGCTTGGGCAACAGAGTGAGATCCATCTCAAACAAAAATAAGAAAATATTAAAGAAAGTGTTCTACTGATCACCTATGACACAATCATTCATTTGTGTGCCTATTTTTTTTTCAATTCCAAAGTAACATTACAGCTATGAATTTTAAAAGGTTTTTTTTTAGTTTATATCAATATAGTGGTAAGTCTCTTTAATTATCTTTAAAATTCAGAGGCCAAACTATGGGGCACAAGACATGTCAGGATCATCCCTAGAGTCAAGATTCTGATGTTCATGGCTAAAATCAGATGTAAAAGTAAAAGTATCAAATTACACAACAATTAGCAGGCAAACATTAACATGGCATAATTTATTCTCATCATAATATTTTAGGTATTTTAAAAATCCCTTCAGGAAAGACTTACTAAAAAGAGTGGAACCTACTTTGAATTTAGAAATTCTGAAATGCAGGTTTGACTACTAACTCTAGAGATTTAAAAAAGACAGACTTTTGTGGAAAATACACATCATCAACATCTCAAAGCATGTATTAGGGAATTGTACATTCCCCTTGCTAACACTGGATGTTTGTTTCCCCACAAAATTCATATGTTGAAACCTTCACCCCCAAGGTGATGTGATTAGGTCACTAGTGCAAGGCCCCCCATAAATGGGATTGGTGCCCTTATAAGAGAGACCTTGGAGAGCCTTCTCACCCCTTTCAAGAAGATGGTCATCTATGAAACAGGAAGTGGGCCCTTACTAGGCACCAAATCTGCCAGCATGTGATCTTGGACTTGCCAGCCTCCAAATATTTCTCACAGTTTTATAGGCTGGAATGTCTAAGACCAGCCACTAAGTCTGTTCTGTCGTAATGGCTCAAACATACTAAGACAGATTCTAACTTCTATGATGCTCTCTGCAACATTGCCTCACACATTAGTCCCCATTCTTGGGCATTTTCAAACTATTCTGTTCCACAAGGTTCTTTCCTGCTTCTTTCATGCACACATCTTTCCTATTCAGAAAATAACTTACCTTAACCAGTCTCCACCTCTAGTTACTACTGCTCCTCCTTTCTCATTCCCTTTGCCACCAGCTATCTGGTAGTCTACGCTGTCTGAATTCATTTCCTCAAGTATATATTTCCTACTAATCTGTTTAAAATCTGGATTCTGCTTCTAGCAGCTTTCTGAAAACTGCTTTCACTAAGGTCATCAGAAAGATGTCCCAGGAGATGATGATTGCTCACAGTGTTAAAGGCTGTCAGATAGGATAGCAATTGAATCTGGACTGCCACATGTGGCAATTAGTAAAAGGGCAACCTAGACTTCCCAAAGTAGCATGTTGAGGGGTCATAAAATAGAGTCCGTATTCCCAAAAGTAAGGAGACATTTACTGACATTCTCAAATACATGCCCTCTGATTCAACAAGAGGTTAAACATTAAGGTTTCACTTATACAGGAGAAAGAAAAAAATAAACACTCAAGAATATTACCTAGTCAAATTAAGGATAAGGACATTCTGATATAATCAAGGAATCTGAAAACAGAAAAATCATATTTTTAAGGAAAAATACCAAAATAATTGAGAAATGAAGCAAAATTAATAGCTCAAGAATAGGGGGCTTGTACGAACTTAAATAAAATAAAAGTTTAAATGATTCAAAGTTTCAATGCAAAACTAACATCAAAAACGAATTTTGCAGAAGGAGCTATGTAATATAAAAATCATATTAAATAAAATTGGGTCAAAAAATAGATTGTATTAACAAGGAGTAATACAGGGAGTAAAAACTAAGTTTGCAAAATTCAAGCTGAGCAAAGATATAAGTTTATAATTAAAAATGTATAAGGATTTAAATAAAAAGATTTTCATCTGTAATTTTAAAAACTGAATGCATGCAATTATATGATCTATCTTAAAACTGCCAGTATAAATATGAAATTCACATATTTTGGCCTCTTGTCCAATATGATTTCAAGTTATAGATATAACTCTCTTTTATTGAAACTGACATTCCAATTTTTTAGTCAGGAAAAAAAATCAAATACAAACTTTTTTTTTTTTTTTTTTTTTTTTTGAGACAGAGTCTTGTTCTGTCACCAGGCGCCAGGCTGGAGTGCAATGGCGCAATCTCAGCTCACTGCAACCTCCACCTCCAGGGCTCAAGTGATTCTCCTGTCTCAGCTTCCCAAGTACCTGGGATTACAGGTGGATGCCACCACACCCTGCTAATTTTTGTATTTTTAGTAGAGACAGGGTTTCACCATGTTGGCCAGAATGATCTCGAACTCCCAACCTCAGGTGATCTGTCTGCCTCTGCCTCTGCCTCCCAAAGTGCTGAGATTATAGGCATGAGCCTGACCAAGATTTTTATTTGAACTGTATTTGGCATACAAATTAATTTGGAGGCAACTGATACATTCACCATATTGAGTCTCTCTCTCTCTCTCTCTCTCTCACACACACACACACACACACACACACAAACACACCAGTAGGAAATATGTGGCCATTCATTTAAATATTTTTCTTTGTAATATTTTCTAGTTTGCTTTTGTTTTCATAGACATTCTGTGCTTTTTAAATTAGTAGCTAACATTTCCTTAGGGCACTGATGATAATCCTATTATAATCCAAGTATATTTTTGTTTGTTCCCAGTATTTATACCACAGTTTCTTTTCTTCCAACTCCTTCTCTTCTCATCTTTCTCTGAATTTTCCTTTCTTCCTTTCTTCCTTGTTTTGGTTTGTTTCAAAATATTAGTTTCAATTCCAGGAAAAATAAATAGAGATGATAGTGCCAGGCCATGTCATTCCTAAATTTAACTTTGATAGGGATGCTTTATTAAATATAAGACAAGAATTTGGTTAGAAATAGAAATTCTTAATCATGTTGATAATTTATCTTTACAGTTTAGAAAACAATTCAGCCTTCTTCTGGATTGTCAAACTTCTTTTTTGACTAGTACAAAAGAAATAGATTTTCCTCTTAATTATAACTCTTTTCTCCATTGATCATTTTGAAGTATATTTTTATTTGTATATTGAGTATGTTACTTAAGATTTTTGAATTGGTATCTATAAGTGAATTTATTAATTTTTTTGTCCTGATTAGATGGTTGTGTTCTCTTTCTACCTTTTAAAGCATTATATGTAGTGAATTTATTTTAATTCTTTTGGCTAATAATAAAAATACCAGAGCATTGCTTCAAGTTTGACTTTGTAGCTATGAGTTATCATACATACTGTATTCATTTTAATTATTTTTAAACTTAGTGTTTTCCAATATGTTAAAGCAATATCTTTTTAACAAATGTAAATATATTATGTCTATAAATTTTATTTGAATGCCAAAATAAATTAAATAAGGTCTCCCTCTACTGTGAATTGCAGTTGTAGTTTCTATTTTAAATACTAATGTACAGGCCGAGGTGGGCAGACCACCTGAGGTTAGGAGTTTGAGACCAGCCTGGCCAATATGGTGAAACCCCATCTCTACTAAAAAATATACAGAAATTAGCTGGACATGGTGGTGCTTCCTAGCTCCCTGGGAGGCTGAGGCAGGAGAATTGCTTGAACCTGGGAGATGGAGGTTTCAGTGAGCTAAGATTAAGCCACTGCACTCCAGTTTGGGTGACAGAACAAGACTCCCTTTTTCTCTTTCTCTCTCTCTACATACACACACACACACACACACACACACACACACACACACACGTAATATATACATATGTATATATATTATATGATGTATTATATTATACATATGTATTATATTATGCAGATAGATAACCCTTGAACAATGCAGGGTTTGGAGTACCAACCCCCAACTCCTCACAAAATTAAAAATCTGTGTATAACTTTTAACATTTAAATTATATATATAATATCATATATAATATATATGCATATATATTAGATATACATTTAATATTATATATACATTTAATATATAATGTTATATATACTATATACATATATTGTATAATTTAAAACAATTTGAAAGTTTTTTTATGTTGCTTCTGGAATAACACATGAACAAATATTACAAAAGAAAATATAAATAAAGGAAGAATAAGAAGGAACTTGCTTTACTGATATTAAAGAATATTTGTAAAGTTATATTAATTAAAACATTGTAGTATAAAAATAGTCATCTGTGCTACAAAACTAAAGACCTTGCAGAAAATATTTGTATATTTAGTCACATATGATTTGTCAGAGGAGAAATTGATACTGACCATGAGGTGAACAGTTATGCCTGAAACATTAGGCAGATTCAAATAAGAACCTCTAAAAAAATAAACATATAAAAATTTTCATATGTTTGTTGGCAGGTGAAGAAATTGAAGCACTTAATGAGACAGTAGAGAGTGAATGAACCATAAGGAGAAGATTTCAAAAACTAAATACATATGAGCCTTGAACAGTGCAGGGGCTACATACAGTACCAACCCCTAACTCCTCACACAATTAAAAATCTGTGTATAACTTTTGACTACCCAAAAATGTAATGACTAATAGCTTATTGTTTACCGGAAACCTTACTAATTACGTTAAGTCAATTAACACATCCTTTGTATGTTCTATGTATTACATATTGTATTTCCACAATAAAGTAAGCTAAAGAAAAGAAAATGTGTCCAGACACAGTGGTCTTCCAGCACTTTGGGAGGCTGAGGTGGAAGGATTGCTTGAGGCAAGGAGTTTGAGAGAAATGAAAATGTTATTTACAAAATCATAAGGAAGAGAAAATGTATTTACTATTGAGTAAGTGGAAGTGGATCATCATAAAGCTCTTCATCCTTGTCATCCTTACACTGAATAGGCTGAAGAGGAGGAGGAAGACAACTGTGTTGGTCTCGTTGTCTCAGGGGTGGCAGAGGTAGAAGAAAATCCATTTTTAAGTGGACCCACACAGTTCAACCTGTGTTATTCAAGGGTCAACTGTATATAAAACAAAAGTGCACAGCATAATCCTATAGTTTTTCTAGTAGATAATGAGCAAAGAAAAATTGCCAAATAAGAGTTATTGATAAAACATTTAAAGCAACAAAATTTCTTTTAAATGTTTATTTTAAAAATACTTGTAGTTCAAGAGCAAGTAGAAATGATGAAAGATTATCTTTTAAATAATTTGGTGATGTATTAATAATTGTACCTCTTTTCATTATTTAACTTTGTTCTAAGTAGCACACTTTAAAATAGCTGCAGGATTCTGTCTTCTCAAGAAGATTTTTATAGCCTTTGGTAAGATTTTTAAAGTAGAAACTGAGCTGACCTTGGACTGTGGTAATTTATCACTAAGGGCTCTCTGCAAAATAAACTTTAAAAGTCAAAAATGAAGACTTACCTTCCAAAACCTTGTCAAGAGATACGATTTCTACCTAAGGACTTTATAAGAGAAAGCATTGACCTTGCTGTGGCAGCTTTTATATGATGTTTCATTTATAGAAGGAATAAATGAAATACAATGCTTGTCATATCAGAGTTTATTTTGGAACCTCACACACTGCAGGTGAAGCATAACTTTTTAAATTTTTTTACAAGTTTAAAAGATGATTATAGGGTTTGTACTTCCTCCCTTTCATTCCAGAGGCTATTCTGGTCTGAAAAATTATACTAATGGGAACTCTAAGCCCACTGAATCCCTTGTTCTCAACGTCCTCCTTTACACATTGACAGAGATAAGAATTCCTCCAATTAGTCCTTCGACTTACTTCCTGAGTCGCCGTTCAAGGACTTCACTGCCGGCAGGATGAGGAGTGAAGAGAGGCCCAGACAGATGAAAAGAACACTGATTTTTATAATAGTGTGTTATATAGCTTTGTGTACAAGTTTACTTCTTTATCTGAAAGGAGAAGATGAGGCTGTCTCTGACCAATACCCCAATAGACTGGCTCTTGATTTTGTTCATTTAATATTTATCTACATAATGCTCCTATAATATTATCTAATTATTTCAATGTATTAAGAAGTAGTGTCCATGATATATATTTGTTTTGTATTTCTCACAGTTCTATCACAGGACTAAGAACTATAGTATAGTATTGTGATGGTTAATTTTATATGTCAAGTTGACCAGGTCACAAGATGTCAATAAATCTCACGTACATACATGTGAGGTGATATATAAATAGTATTCATTGTATTTATGTATCTATTGGAGGGGTGTGTGTGTGTGTGTGTGTGTGTGTGAATGTGTGTGTGTGCTGTTTCTCAAGAGAAAACTGACAGATATTGCACTTAATATTAACTTTTGTGGAGTATCAAAACTTTGGAATAGAATGAGAATCATTCTACATTACCATCTTGAAACATTCTTAAAAGTTGAAATTGATAAGCAAATATAAGACATTACTATTTTTACTTTCACAATAGTAGCAGTTTGTTTACTATACTGTAGCTTTCTTTCCCTTCTTTGGTTTATCTTATTTAGTCCTAAAGTATTAGAGTCCAAACTCTTATTACAGTAAACTATTTGGGATGGTCTAGATTAATTTGCTGCCCAAATTTTTTTGTTGTTTTTCAACAACACTTCAAAGTCAGCTGATGGCTAGAAATAATTGCTATATATATCATTTTAATACTTGATAGAAATAATTTTAGGTTTTGTTTCAGTGTAACAACCAGTCATTAAAGTTAGCCTTCAGTTTATTTTCAAAATTGTCAAATGTAGTTTTTATATCCTAGATCTTAGGTACAATAATTTTTTCCCAGGTGAAAGTATATTTTCTTATAGATATCATATAGCTTCAGCCATAATCAATTTAATACGGATCAACAATCCTCTGTCCACATTTATAAGATTCAAGAAGCTCTTAAAACTGAAAAGTTTTCATGACTCACAAAGTGCCAGAATCAAATTCGAACTGCACTCATTTGGTAGCAAAACAACTGTAACTGATGTGAAGCTATTTATATCACATCCATTTTTTATACGTTTTTGCCACAAAACAAACAAAAGGAATGTATTTCATTACAGAGTGGCCTTAAACCCAAATGAAGATTTTAAATACATGGTAAGTGTATGTTAGTTTCTAAATTTCAAAAAAATTTTAATTCTCAAACACATATGGAATTGTTGGCCTGCATTTGTATTTTCATTCATAATGAGTTTTATCAGGCCAGGAAAGATCACAGTGCTTATTTATAGATTAGCCTTTGTAGGGAAATCTTCACTGTTTGGTTGTTTAATATTATTATTATTATTATTATTATTATTATTTTGCTTTAAGTCTCCTGGTTATGAACTTAATGATTCATTCTACCATTGCCATCATCTTCTGCTCAGTGCTCATTGTGTCTTTTGAACTAAAATCTTGCTATACCTCTCAACTGTCATTAGCATCCCTCCTTGCTTGACCCTCTGGGGGAAAGACTCCCTGCAAATCAGTAAAGTAACCCCTTGATTTGTTCTTCTCTTAACTTTCTCTTCCTCCAACTCAAAATTTATCACCTTATTCACGTTTTTCCATGATAATTTCCAATCAACTCCTTTGGTTTTTAAAACACTTTTTTCTTCTTTGCAAATGAGAAAATTAAAGCATGCAGTTTAAGAGAAACTTATTCCAATATACTTTGAGCCAAGAAACTGGTATACCAAATGGTATTCAGTGTATATACATTAATAAAGAAATAAATGAAGATGGTAGAGTATTCTCATTATCGATTGGTGCACAACAAAGTACTCCAAGACTTGGTGGCTAAAAACAACAGTAATAATATTATTATTTTATCTCATGATTCCATGGATCAGAACTTTGGACAGGCACAGAGAGAATGGCTTCTCTTCCCTCAACACTGTCTAGAGTAATCTTGGATGATTGCAGTGCTGGAGGCTGGCTCAGCTAGAGACTGGCTGAAAATCTTTCTCTATCTCTCCCTCTCTTCCCCTTTCTCTCAATTCATGTCCTCTTAATGTGACTATTGTGTGCTTCCTTATATGATGGCCATAGGCAATAAGACATCTTATGGAGTAGCTCATGGCTCCAAAAAGTAGAGGAGTGGACATGAAGAGTCCTCATGAAGGCTAGACTCAGATCTGGCACAGCATCACTTCTACCATAATTTACTGGTTTAAGCAATAAGAGAATTATCAAAGAATCTGTGGCCGCCTTTAATCCGTCAGAGCAAGTCAGTCAACTTTCTCTATTCTCTAAGCACTTCTTTTTCCTTCTATTTTATTTATTCTGTGATCTTATAACTGGAGTTTATGGTCAATCTAAGCTAACTTCCAAAAGTTTTCCTAAATTGTTATCTTTAATTTGTTTGCCTTTTTTGCAAGGATTTTTCTGCTTGTATTCTTTTTACCTAATATTACAGAGGGCTAAAGGTGGTGATGATTACCCCAATGATGCTTTCAAACTGTAGTCTAATATTTATTTATAAATATATGAAAAGACCAAGAAATAAAGGGAGTAGTCTCATCTTATTTGTCTTCCAAAAAAGACTCTAAATAAGAAAGTTGTAGACATCTCTGAAATTTCATTTTTGTTCTCTGAAATAAGATTAGCAATTAGAGAAACTGATTTAGAGAATGCTATGTAAAAGTCAAAGGAGATGTTTTAAAAGATTTCTCTGTTCCAATACTACATGTTCTTGAAAACTAGCTTCAAACATATTTATTTTATAATTAAAATTATTAATTGCAAGCAAGAGAATCCATTCTAGCTAAATATAGAAAAAGAAGTAAAGAGAAAGAAGCAAAGAAATCATATAAGCGTCCAGAAACAAAGAACAGAAACACACAAGAAAACTGGCCTGATGAGAAATCTATCAGCAATGTCTCTAGAATGATAGCACTACCTGCATTAAGATAAAAAGTTACCATACAGAATTTTTTTTCCTCATAGCTCACTTCTGAGTCATTCTCTTGCATGAATGTTTCTGACTGATGAAACCATAGCTACATTTCCACAACCTGGCTTCTAAACTTTCTAGGACATGTGGGATTGTTTTAAAAGAAATCAATCTTGAGAAAGTAGAATTTAGAGTGGGAAAAATATCAAAATGCAAAGTAGCTGTTCAAAATGTATTTGATAGGCAAACATAAATGAGTGATGTCTCTCTCAGCCCATCTTTTAGTTGACAAACTCAATATATATTCTTCTACCTTATTAAATTTACAAAAAACATAGCATAATACTATGTTCCAACCTTGTATTCTATAAATATCAGTTATAATGAAAACACTCTTACCGTTTTCCTAAAAGAAATACCCAAATTCTCTTCAGTTACTTTATCAAGCTTCAAGTCTGACACCTGGGTAGTGTCCATTTCTCCTCTGATTTATTCACATTTTTTTCTTGATATTTTTTAACCTATGGAAAAAATATAATAATTATTAGAAAAGGTAGGGCATGGGAAATGTTAATATATAAACATTTACGTGATCACAAAGAAATAAAAAGTAGGTGTCTACAGGTGCTATGGTTAGAATATTCTCTCAAAAACTCATGTTGAAATGTAATTGCCATTTTGACAGTATTAAAAGGTGGGAGCTTTAAGAGGTGAGTATGTCATAAGGGCTCTGCCTTCATCAATACATTAATACCATTATCCCAGGAGTGGGTTGGTTATGGGTACTTCCTCAAGAATTCCCAGTCTACTCTTCGTTCAAGAAATTCTGTTGTGAATTGACTCAGAGCCATGGCATGGAGGCATAATCCTGAAATCTCTTTTCTAGGATTACTTGTTGCTGCTGTTGTTGTTTGTTTATTTGTTTTGTGTTACTTATACAGAGCAAGTGCGATCTTAATAGTTACACAATGTTTTCAGACCCAGGGACCCCCTAATCAATCAGCAAAGCAAAGTGTGTGTTAAACTGCTCTGATTATCACAACCTAGTTAAGTGCTGCTAATGAGGCTCATATTAATGGCAGCGTCTCCCATTTTTGTTTTTATCCTTTAGGGAATAGATACAGCATACTTTTCAAAGATGCTTGTGTCTGTTTTTATGGTTTTTAGAAATCACATATTTTCCTTTTTTTCTGGACCCATATTTAAAATATTGCTTCCATATAGACCATATTTCATTTGTTCTGCTTTAGTAACTTAAAATACTTTCTCACATATATTCCTGCAGGCGTTTGCCAATATAACTTGGCGCAACATTGCCTTTTTTTTTCCTTTGGTGGGTAAGCCTTTTCTTCCTGGGTTTAATTTTGCACTAGCTTCTTGGAGCACTATGGACTCTGACACTAGCTATAGGTCCAAGGCATTGCAGGGTGTCAGGAATGGGTTGTGAGGGAAGTTACACCGCCTCCTGAGGTAAGTGCCTCAGGCGACGTGCTTACATGGTTTTCAGGGAAGCAGGAATACACCATTAAACACTGGAGAAAAAGCTATTTCTTCTACTAAGGGATGTTTAGTAAATTTGAGTGTTCATAGTACTCTGAGTTTTCAGGGTTTTCTCATCTGTCTCAATTACAATCCCATGCAAGTGTCTTAACTTTTGGTAAGAGTCATGGTACCATTAGAATTCAACTGACGCAATTGAGAAACCATAGCATTAGACTGTGCATTTAATTTTCAGTTTTATCAGCTCTGCAGAGAGGAGAGCTAATTTTAGGGTAATCATTTTATCGCCCTGGCTTTTTTACTATGTGGAGCTGAGAACTTAAAACTTTAAGGTGTTTCCTTTCTTTCAAAGCTTAAGCACATTTAGAACACATGGACACAGGGAGGGGAGCACTACACACTGGGGTCTGTTGGGGGGAAACAGGGGAGGGACAGCGGGGGGTGGGGAGTTGGGGAGAGAGAGCATGGGGAGAATTGCCAGATACAGGTGATGGGGAAGAAGGCAGCAAATCACACTGCCACGTGTGTACCTATGCAACAATCTTGCATGTTCTTCACATGTACACCAAAACCTAAAATGCAATTTAAAAAAAAAAGAAGTAGCCAAGTCACCCTATACCTCTTATGTTCTTCATGCCTACTGTACTTTTCTAAGCATAAACTCTCCTACTTCCTTGCCTTCTATAACTAACTTTATTCCAGGTAACCAAGAGCACAGATGATAAATATAAGCAACTATTTCATTTTAGTATCCCTTGGGTGCCAGTGCTCTTTTCTCTAGAACTAATTGTATCCTCAGAGCTTTCAATCCCAACCTGCCAGATAATGAATCCCAGATACTAATTTCCTTGAGGGTTCCTTGCACTTTTAATACAGATTATTCTATTAAACAACCTTAGTTGCAAGCAAAAGAATTTATTCTGCCCAGATTAAGCAGAATAGATATTTATTAAAGATACTAGATAGCATGTATACTCATTGATTGTGCTAGGGTAATAAACAGGCTAAGCTCACCAGAACAATACCCATAGTCTATTGCCAATTTCTGAATTGCTTCAAAAACAGTCCCAAGGGAGAAGCTACCTGTGACACTGCCAACTCCACTGCTGACAGAAAAAAAATGTGTGCTCTGCCAGAGCTTTTTCCTACTTGATCACTTCCAAATTGAAGACACATGTAGGTGGAAATGATCACGGGAAACTTGTCCCTGCCTGTAATTTTGGGCACAAGAAAAGCTGGAAAATGCAGTTTTAAAATTGTATCTTGAGAAAACACAATTTATTTTGTGGTAAATATAAAAATGCAGGTGGGAAACGTGCAGCCAAAAATGACAAATGTATATACTACGTATGGCTATTGTGTTTAAAATATTTCATAAAACTTGTGAAAATATTTTAATAATTATATCTTACTTTATATCATATATCTATAACATAAAAATGATTCTTAAATAAGTGGTATTATACTTTTAGCAAAATAACCATAGCCATAATTTTACTAAGAAACATCTTGATTCAAGATGTGGTATTGTAAACAATATCCCTACAAGTATAGAGTCTATAGACGTAATTGGCATTTGATTATATCACTGTTGTCTTTCAGACTTTATATTTGAAGGAAACGTATAGGTGGCAAGTGAATCAACAAATTTATCATTATTATTTTTAATCTGTTTATATGAGTTATCAATTTAAGATATACAGTTCTTCATTAAAGCATAAATAGAGGATTTGTATATATTTTCAGTATGGCTTATTTGATCATGTTTATAAAAACTTCAACATGACTGGAAAATCTACACATTCCACAGAGACTATATGTATACGTGTGTGCACAGATACATATGCATATATATATATATGTTTATATATATTGTTCATAAATGGAGAAAGCTGAACATAGCAGTACTTTCATTTATTATAACATAATAGGGCTGGGTACAGTGGCTCATGCCTGTCATCCTAGCACTTTTGGAGGCCAACGTGGGTGGATCACTTAAGGTCAGGAATTCGAGATCAGCTTGGCCAATATGGTGAAATCCTGGCTATACTAAAAATACAAAAACTAGCTAGGCATGAGGGCGGAGACCTGTAATCCCAGCTACTCAGTAGGCTGAAGCAGGAAAATTGCTTGAACCTGGGAGATGGAGGTTGCAGTGAGCCCACATTGTGCCACTGCACTCCAGCCTGGGTGACAGAGTGAGACCCATCTCAAAATAAATAAATAAATAAATAAATAATAAAGAACATAATAATGTCAAAAACTTTATAAGAAACCTTAAGATTTAATTAAAAAATAATTTCCTTAAGGTTCAGTACTAGATCCTCTTTTCTCTTAGTTTTTCTTCAGAACTATATAGCTAACCAAATGTGTTAAAAGCATAAGTTCAGCATACTCAAATCCTTATACTTCCCTTACAAATTTTGTCTTCTTGTGCTTGTTACTTAAGTAAATTGTACCACCACCACCATCACTTATAAAACCAAAAACCTACTGAAGCAGATGCTGTCAGCCAGGCGTCCCCAAACTTTTTACACAGAGGGCCAGTTCACTGTCCCTCAGACTGTTGGAGGGCCGCCACATACTGTGCTTCTCTCACTGACCACCAATGAAAGAGATGCCCCTTCCTGAAGTGCGGCGGGGGGCCGGATAAATGGCCTCAGGGGGCCGCATGCGGCCCGCGGGCCGTAGTTTGGGGACGCCTGCTGTCAGCACTCCCACTCCCTATATTCCATTGGGTTTTACCAATACCATGTATACCGTCTGTATTAGTCTATTTTCACACTGCTATAAAGAACTACCTGAGACTGGGTGATTTACAAAGAAGAGGTTTAATTGACACAGTTCTCCATGGCTGTGAAGGCCTCAGGAAACTAACAATCATGGCAGAAGGTGAAGGCACCTTCCTGCCACCCTACTGCCACCATATAAGATGTGCATGTAAGGCACGTCTTACATGGTGGCAGGAGGGTGGCAGGAGTGGGGAGGGGACTGCCAAACACTTTTAAACCATCAGATCTCGTGAGAACTCACATACTGTCAAGAGAACAGCATTAGAGAAAACTGCTCCCATGAACCAATCATCTCCAACCAGGTCCTTCCCTCACCATTTGGGGATTACAATTTGAGATGAGATTTTGGTGGGGACACTGAGCCAAATCAAAAGACCATCCAACTTTCACTTGTCAATATCTGCATCTTTTCCCTATGGGCTTTCAACATTAGAGACTACTCTGTCTGAACAAAAAGCATGCTGAACTTGCCTAAGAAGTAATGCCAGAATTAACACCCAGTTGGGAGCAGCCTCAATGAATGAATGATGGGAGTTAGTATAAAAAAATACCACAGTTCCCTCATCCCTATGGTGGAATAAATCTAAGAAGCCTTTTTTTTTTCCAGATTAAATTCTAGTTACCCACAATGATAATTTGTTTGATAATTGTGCAAATTACAAAATATGGTCATAGTTCTCTCCATCTTAGCATGCATATTCCTTTGCAAGGTAAGATTGCTGTCTCTTCTGACAAAAAGTAGAGTACTCCATCTCTGTTTATTTAGAGTGTTTATTATCGGGTTGTTTTGTATAATTTCTTAGTTACTACTTTAGGTAATAAAATATGCACATAAAACTTATAATCTACTATAATTGACATTTTACCAGTTTAATTGATGT
Source organism: Saimiri boliviensis (assembly GCF_048565385.1). Lineage (NCBI taxonomy): Eukaryota > Metazoa > Chordata > Mammalia > Primates > Cebidae > Saimiri > Saimiri boliviensis. The sequence goes on along the minus strand of NC_133450.1, from coordinate 52,884,251 downwards.
GTAGAAGATTTAATTTCATTTAGGATCCTTTACCCTCCATGCTTTTTTTTTTTTTTTTTTTTTTGGAGACGGAGTTTCACTCTTGTTACCCAGGCTGGAGTGCAATGGTGCGATCTCGGCTCACCGCAACCTCCGCCTCCTGGGTTCAAGCAATTCTCCTGCCTCAGCCTCCTGAGTAGCTGGGATTACAGGCACACACCACCATGCCCAGCTAATTTTTTGTACTTTTTTAGTAGAGACGGGGTTTCACCTTGTTGACCAGGATGGTCTCGATCTCTCGACCTCGTGATCCACCCGCCTCGGCCTCCCAAAGTGCTGGGATTACAGGCTTGAGCCACCGCACCCGGCCCCCTCCATGCTTTTAAAATATAGTTGCCTCAGTATTTCCTTTATATACATCAATTACAACATCAGATAGTATCATACTTTTTGCCTCAACCATAAGATATGATTTAATAAACCCATGAGAAGTAATATAGTCTACTATGTTGGCCTTTATTTTTATACATTTTTTCTTTTTGGAAGTTATTTCTTTTCTGAGATTTTGAGTCTTCTTCTGTTATAATTTCCTTTCTCTTTAGAGAACTTTTGCCCGCTCTTCAAAGGCAGATTTCTTGGAAATAAATTCTGTTAGCTTTATTTTTTCTGAGAATGTCCCTATTCCCTCTTCATTACTGAATGATATTTTGACCAGGTAAGAATTCTCAATTGGCCATTGTTTTCTTTCAGTAATTTAAAAATGTGCTGCTTCTTTCTGGCTTCTATGGTTTCTGCTGAAAATCTATTGTAATTTGAATTGTTTTCCCCCTATTGTCAGTTCCCTCTGGTTACTTTTTTTTCCTTCACATTTCAGAAGTTTAATTGTAATATATATTGGTATGAAAAATTTCAGGTTTATTCTGTTTGGGTTTCACTCAGCTTCTTGATCTCTAGGTTTATATCTTTTACCAAGTTTGGGATATTTTCAGCCATTTTTTTCTTTGAATACTTTTTTGGTCTCATTGTTTTCTCTTCCTCTTCCAGAACTCTAGTGAAACAAACAGCAGATCTTTATATTGTCCCATTAGCCTGAAACTTTGTTCAGTTTGGAATTCATTGGCTTTTTTTTTTTTCTCATTCATGTTGTGATTTTCCTGGCTCTTCATATGACAAGCAATTTTCTATTGTTTCCTGGATATTTTGGACATTATATTATGAGACTCTAGACCCTTTTTCCATCCTTTCCTTTGGAGGGCAATCCCCTGGTGACCTGTAGCCTGAGAGCTGGGTGGGTGTTTGTGCTCAGCTCCTTGCTGGGTTCCACTGATACCAACCATACAGAATTGGAGCCCTGACTCACACTGTCTCATCTGTCAAGCTATAAGTCTATATCTAGTGAAAATACTTGGGAATTAAGGTAAAATTAAAACAGTCTCAAGTGAAAGAAGACTAACAGAATTCAAATGTAGCTAGCAAAACTTCTCTAGAAGAATTGCTAAAGAAAGTTCTTCAGATAGAAAGAAATGATACCAGAAGGAAACATGAAATATTGGGAATAAAGGGAGAGCAATAAAATTCATGAAAGCATGATACAGTGGCTGAGGACATGGGGCAATAAGAGAGTTGAGCCACATGCAAGCACAGACCAGTGGTCAAGAAGATAAGGGTGTGGAACTGTCGGGAAGGAGTGTAGGAATAGGGGACGGGCTAGCAGGTTTTTCAGCTGAAAATGCAGACAATGAAGAGAAACTACACAGAGATAATGGCCAGCAGGCCTTGTGGAAAAGGACACAGAGTGGTGGTGGAACTTTTGGAAATGTAAGTGAAAGACACAGCCAGTCTTGCTAGGAGATTGGTTATATTGAAAGAGTAATAAGTACATTGAACAAACAAGTAAAAATATTAAGAGCAATGGGAACCAAATTTCTCATGTTGAAGAATATATTAATAAACTCAGAAAAGGGAAGGCTAGAAAGCACTTAGGTGTTGAATTACAATTGGAGGTATCAATGTGAACAAATTGTTTTATGATATATTTATACAAATGCTTATAAAACAATTATACAAGAATGAATATGTGTATGTTTATGTAATGTACACATATATACATACATCTATTTCTTAGCACTGTCTCCTGAGAGGGACTAGAAAGAATGACCAGAATAGCCCTGATACTGGGTTTTGATAACTACCCTTCAGTGCAAGGAATTAAGAGTCTTGGGGGAAAATGGCTGATTCCATGCCCAGAGATAGAGAACACAAAGAGCCTGGAATATCTTTTTGTGCCAGAAAGTGAGAATATTCAATGCTCAGGACACGTCAAAAGGACACAGGAATCGGCTCAAAGAGGCTCACTGACTAAACACAGGAAGATTTGAGCATCAAAATAAATAAAAACAATGAAAGACTTCAGCACATTAAATAAATAGGAGTGCATGAGACCACACATAAATTTAAACAATGATAAATAAAGTTTCTTCTCAGAAAGAATATAATAGCTGACAGTGAGTGTTATGAACCTGTAGAGGAAACCTCTATTAGAGGGCAGAGGCCCATAAAACTTTTAGAAAGTAATGCCTTGAGGGCTCCAGGTCTGAGATAAACTTTTCCCAATTTCTATATTTTGTTGTCATTTTGAGAATATATAAATGGATTCATATAGTATGTTTGATACTGGCTTTTTTCATTCAGCACAATGCTTTTGAGATTATCCGATTTGTTGCATGTGTTAATAAGTTGTTTCTTTTTACTACTGAATAGTATTGCATGGTACAAATTTACCAGAGTTTGTTTAGTTGTTCATCCATTGAAGGAAATTCGGGTTGTTTTTAATTTGGGTCTATTACAAATAAAGTTGCTATGGACATTCATGTATGTTTTCATTTCTGGGGGACAAGTGTCCAGGCAGAAGATTGCTGGGTTGAATGGTAAATATCTATTTAATTTTTTTTTTTTTTTCTTTTTTTTTTTTTTTTTTTGAGACGAAGTTTCGCCCTTGTTACCCAGGTTGGAGTGCAATGGCGCGATCTCGGCTCACCGCAACCTCCGCCTCCTGGGCTCAGGCAATTCTCCTGCCTCAGCCTCCTGAGTAGCTGGGATTACAGGCACGTGCCACTAATTTTTTGCACTTTTAGTAGAGACGGGGTTTCACCATGTTGACCAGGATAGTCTCGATTTCTCGACCTCATGATCCACCCGCCTCGGCCTCCCAAAGTGCTGGGATTACAGGCTTGAGCCACCGCGCCCGGCTTTAATTTTTTAAAGATACTACCAAAATATTTTCAGAGTGGATGTAGCATTTTACATTTCCACCAATAGAGTGTTTAAGATTCAGTTTCTTTGCATCTTTGCTTCACTACTTTTTGTTACAGCCATGCTGATCATTGTGTAGTTACATGTCACTGTGTCCTTTATTTGCATGTTCTAATGGCTAGTGATATTAAAACATCTTTCATGTGTTTCTTTGCCACATATTTATTTATCCTCTTTTATGAGATATCTTTTCATGTCTGTTGCCCATTTCCTTACTGGATTTATTCTTTTTTTTTTTTTTTTTTGAGATGGAGTTTCACTCTTGTTACCCAGGCTGGAGTGCAATGGCGCGATCTCGGCTCACTGCAACCTCCGCCTCCTGGGTTCAGGCAATTCTCCTGCCTCAACCTCCTGAGTAGCTGGGATTACAGGCATGTGCCACCATGCCCAGCTAATGTTTTGTATTTTTAGTAGAGACAAGGTTTCACCATGTTGACCAGGATGGTCTCGATCTCTTGCCCTTGTGATCCACCCGCCTTGGCCTCCCAAAGTGCTGGGATTACAGGCTTGAGCCACCGCACCCAGCTCCTGGATTTGTTCTTTACTGTTAAATTGAGAGTTTTTTTTTTTTTCTGGAAAAAAAAAAAAATTGTGTTCTATATTTGTGTCCTTTATCAGAGATGTGGTATGCCAGTGTTTTTTTCCAGGTTGGAATTTGCCTTCCCATCCTTGTTTAACAAGGTCTTTTCCTTAATAACACTTTTAATTTTTATTAGGTTGTATTTATTGTTATGAATCATGCATTTGGTGTCACGTCTAAGAACATTATTAAATTATCAATTTAATGTCCTTAATACTTATAGGAGGGCCGGGCACAGTGGCTCAAAAAAAAAAAATACTTATAGGGCTATTCTTTTATATAGTTTATATTGGGTAAATTGTGGTATTTGTATGGTGGAGAGGATGTGGAGAAACAGGAACACTTTTACACTGTTGGTGGGAGTGTAAATTAGTTCAACCATTGTGGAAACCAGTGTGGCGATTCCTCAAGGACCTAGAAATAGAAATTCCATTTGACCCAGCAATTCCATTACTAGATATATATCCAAAGGATTATAAATCTTTCTATTATAAAGACACTGCACACCTATGTTCATTGTGGCACTGTTTACAATAGCAAAGACCTGGAACCAACTCAAATGCTCATTGATGATAGACTGGAAAAGGAAAATGTGGCACATATACACCATGGAATACTATGCAGCCATAAAAAAGATGAGTTTTTGTCCTTTGTAGGGACATGGATGAATCTGGAAACCATCATTCTCAGCAAACTGACACAAGAACAGAAAATCAAACACTGCAAGTTCTCACTCATAGGTGGGTGCTGAACAATAAGAACACATGGACACAGGGAGGGGAGCATCACACACTGGGGTCTGTTGTGGGGGAACAGGGGAGGGACAGCAGGGGCTAGGGCGGTTGTGGAGAGATAACATGGGGAGAAATGCCAGATATAGGTGACCGGGGGATGGAGGCAGCAAACCACATTGCCAGGTAAGTACCTATGCAACAGTCCTGCATGTTCTGCATGTGTACCCCAGAACTAAAGTGTAATAAAAAAAATATATATAATATATATAAATATATAATAGATATAATATATAAATAATATATATTTATATATAATATATATATTTTATCACACTTTAAATTCTGGGGTAAATATATATATTTATATATTTATATTTAAAAAATACATACATATATACAGTTCCTTTTCATCTGAGTTGTCAAATTTGTATGTACAGAGATCTTTATGGTATCCTCTTATTATCATTTCCTCTTATTATGATTTTGGTATCTTTGGGGTCTGTAGTGATATCCCCTGCTTCATTCCTGATATCAAAAATTTGTGTCTTTTCTCTTTTTTTTTGTCACTCTCGCTAGAGGTCTGTCAATTTCATTGCACTTTTAAAAGAGCCCATTTCTATTTAATTGATTTTCTCTACATTTTGTTTTCAACTTCACTTTCTGCTCTTTATTATTTATTTCCTTCTGCTTGCTTTGGGTTTATTTTCCTCTTCTTTTTTGAGGTAGAAGCTTAGATTATTGATTTGATATTTCTCTCTTCTCTAATATATGTCTTTAATGCAGTAAATTTCCCTCAGCATTCCTTTGGTTGCATCCCACAACTTTTTATATGTTGTATTTTTATTTTCATTTGATTCAATATGTTTATTTCCCTAAGACTTCCTTTTTCACTCATTGATTATTTAGAAGTATGCTGTTTTAGGCTGGGCAGAGTGGCTCACCCCTGTAATCCCAGCAATTTGGGAGGTCAAGGCAGGTGGATCACCTGAGGTCAGGAGTTCAAGACCAGCCTGGCCAACATGGTGAAAACCAATCTCTATTAAAAATACAAAAAAATTAGCCAGGCATAGTGGTGTGTTCCTGTAATCCCACGTATTAGGGAGGCTGAGACAGAATAGCTTGAGCCTGGGAGTTGGAGGTTGCAGTGAGCCAAGGTTATGCCATTGCACTCCAGCCTGGGCAACAGGAGCAAAACTCACTCTGTCTCAAAAAAAAAAAAAAAGCTGCATTGTTTAGCTTCCAAATGTTTTTATGTTTTCCTGTTACTGTTCTGTAATTGATTTACAGGTTGATCTAATTGTATCAGAGAATACACTGTATGACTTTAATTATTTTATGTTTGTTGACATTTGTTTTATGGCCCAGAAAACGGTACATCTTGGTAAATGCTGTATGAATATTTGAAAAGAATGTTTATTCTGCTCTTGTTGGGTGAAGTTAGTGTTCTGTAAGTGTGAATTTGATGTTGTTCATTGATGATATTGAATTTTTTTACAAGCTGATTTTCTGTCTAGTTTTTCTATTAATTATTAGGACAGGGTACTGACATCTCCAACTATAAGTGCGAGTTTGTCTGTTTCTTTTTTCATGTCCATCAGATTTTTTCTTTTCTTTTTGTTCATTTATTTTGGAGTTTTGCCATTTGGGGCATATACACTTAGGATTGCTATGTCTTCTTGGTGGACTAACCCTTTCATTGGTTATGTAATGTTCTCCTTTGTCCCTGGTAAATTTTTTCATTTGAAGTCTAATTTATCTAACATTAACATAAACATTCCTCTTTTTTTCATTAATGTTTGTATGGTATCTCTTTATTGCTTTACTTTCAATTTTCATATATATATATATATATATATATATTTTTTTTTTTTTTTTTTTTTTGAGATGGAGTTTCACTCTTGTTACCCAGGCTGGAGTGCAATGGCACGATCTCGGCTCACCGCAACCTCCACCTCCTGGGTTCAGGCAATTCTCCTGCGTCAGCCTCCTGAGTAGTGGGATTACAGGCACGCGCCACCATGCCCAGCTAATTGTTTTGTATTTTTAGTAGAGACAGGGTTTCACCATGTTGACCAGGATGGTCTTGATCTCTTGACCTCATGATCCACCCGCCTTGGCCTCCCAAAGTGCTTGGATTACAGGCTTGAGCCACCGTTCCTAGCAATTTTCCTATATTTTTATATGTGAAACACATTTCTTATAGTTAACCTATATTAAGTAATAATTTTAATCCACTCTGATAATCTATTTTAATTAATATATTTAGACCATGTATATTTAATGTAATTATTAATATATTAGGGTTTATATCTACCATGTTTTGTTTTCTGTTAATCCCTTCTGTTTTTCTTTTCTATTTTTTCCTGCTTTCTTATATGTTATTTGAGCATTTAAAAAAGTAATTCTAATTTATCTGTAATATGCTTGATTGTACCTTTGTATAGTTTTTTAATGGTTGCTTTAAATTTTATATTATACTTACATAACATTATAGTATTCTGGAAACAAAATTTTATCCATTTGAATGAAGCATAGAAACCTTACCTCCCCTTAAGTCTTCTTGGCTCCCCTGTTGATTAAAAAAACTGCCTAAACTATTTTCTCTGCATAGATTGAAAACCACATCATATCAAGAGTTACAATTGTCGTTCAACCATCAAATCTTATTTTAAAATATCAAGAGCAGACAGTTTATTGTATTTGCCTATGTATTTATTTTTTCCATTGTTATTTCTTCCTTATTTATGCTCTGAGTTTTTCCTTCTTTTATTATTTTCTTTCTGTTTCAATAATTTCCTTTAGCTATTGTTTTTAGGGTAGGTCATCTAGAGAGAAAAATCTATTTAGTTTTCTTCCAGTTGAGAATGTATTGATTTTTCTTTTATTCCTAAAAAATGTTTTGACTGCATAAAGAATTTTGGATTGAGAGATTTTTTTTTTTTTTCCTTCTACATTGAACAATATTGTGAAGCTTCCTTGAAGTCTTCTTGGGTTCTCATTAGAAACCCACTTTCTTTGGAATTATTTTTATTCTAGAAGTGAGGTGTTATTTCTTTCTCAATCTTTTTAAGATAGTTTTGTTTCTTTGGTTTTCAGAAGTATGATTCTGATGTATGTTGGTATGGAATGCCTTTGATTTATCCTGTTATGGTTTAGTCAACTACTTGAATGTGTAAGTTTATGTCTTTTGTCAAATTTTAGAAATGCTTAGCTATTATTTCTTTGAATATTCCCTCTTTCTTCTCTGTTTGTAGGACTCCAATATCATGAATGACAGATTTTCTTATCATCTCACTGAGATTTTATGCTCTGTCCATTTTAAAAAATTTGTTTATTTCAGTTTAGTTTTTCTCTTGTTCAGACTGGTGACTTCCATTGTTCTATCTTCAAGTTCATATATTCTTTTCTTTGTCTTTTTTAGTCTGTTGAGTCAATTGTATGAGATTTTTACTGGATATTCAGTTATTATTTTTTTCAGTTGTGAATTTTTTTTTTTTTGCTAAAGTTTTCTATTTATTTTTAAATATATTTTTTCATTTGTTTCAAGCATATTTCTAATTGTTAATGGAAGTTTTTTATAAGGTCTGAGTTAAAATAATTGTCAGAAAATTCCATTATCTTTGACATCTAGGTAGTAGTATCTGTTGATTATCTTTTCAGCCCTGGGTACCACAATTGTACATGTAATTTGGACAGGAACACAGATCCAAACCATACCAGGCTGGCATAACAAAATGCCAAAGAACTGGTGACTGCTATCATTTGAATGTGTCCCACAAATTTCATGTGTTGGAAACTTAATGCTCAAATTTATGTGTTGATTGGAGGTAGAGGCTTTGGGAGGTAATTAGGATTAGAAAAGTTCATCAAATGGGGTCCTTATGATGGGATTGGTAGTTTTCTAAAATGAGGAAGAAGGAACTGAGCTTAAACATGCTCTTGCCATCTCACCTTGCCCACTGCCATGATGCAGCAAGGAAGCCCTCACTAGTTTCTCGCATCGTAATTTTGGACTTCCTAGACTCCAGAACTTTAAGAAATAAATTTCTTTATAAATTGTCTAGTCTACTGTATTTAATTATAACAACAGAAAATGGACTAAGACAGTAGCTTAAGCAGCAAAACTTTACTCTCTCACAACTCTGGAGGCTGGAAGTCTAATATTAAGGTGCTGGTAGGATCCGTTTCTGTGATTCTTTCTCTTTGAATTGCAGATGGCCATCTTGTTGTCTTTGCACAGGGTCTTCTTTCTGTGAACATCGTTCTGTGTGCCCTAAAACCATCTTATAGGGACACCAGCCAGACTGGATTAGAGCCAACATCTAATGGTTTCATTTTAACTTCATTACTCCTTCAAAGGTCCTATTTCCAAATGTAGGTACTGGGGTTAGGAAATCAACATATCAATTTTGGTAGAGATACAGTCCATAACATCCATATTCATCATTCTGACACTGAAAAAAATCTGTTATTTTGTTTGTTTGTTTGAAAGTTTGAGGTGGGAGGATTACTTGAGTATAGGAGTTCAAGACTATAGGTATATGACACCACACCCAACTATTTTTTTACTGTTTTGTAGATACAGGATATTGCTGTGTTGCCCAGGTTGGTCTGTAACGCTTAGCTTCAAGCAATCTTTTCACCTTGACTTCCTAAAGTGCTGGGATTACAGGTATGAGCCAATTTGCCCAGCTAAATTCTGTATTTTTGAGATTAGGCTAACGAGGCTATTTTATAATGCCTATAGATTTAGTTTGACTAATACAGTTCAGGTGTATGCGTGTGTGAGCGTTAGACACATTCGTTTGAAAGAAGCTATCCTTCCTCAGATTGTTTCAAAGCTGAAGGCTGCAAAAGTGTTCCACAGATATGCAATTTAACTACTTAAGTACATTGGTTGGATAGATATCAGACGGGCATAATTTGAAAATGAACCAAGCAAATGCCATAGGCCAAATAGAACTATATTGCTTAATTATTTTTTAAACTATATTAATCTAGGAAACTACATTATTTTGTCAATTGTATTGTTACTCAATTGTCTATTTTGTAAGTTTATAAACTAGATTTGATTATTAAAATGGAAACTTTTCATTTAACACAACTTTACCAGGCTTCATAAACCAGTTTTAAACATCCTTTTATTCCATCTGCTTTTGAACCATGTCCTGATGGTTTTTACAGTACTATGCTTTAGCATTAAAAAGATTTGATTGGCATTTACATTTCTAGCCAATTAACAAAGGACTAGAAAAAAGTATGGTTGAGAGGAAAATTAAATGCAGTAAGGCAAATACCACTTTACAATTTCACTTGACAGTGATATTTCATCAAACTAATTAATTTCTGTCATAATAAAATACAGTAAAAATATATACATATATGTTCTATCACTTACTTTCTAGATATAGCATACATCACTGTTTTGATTTCTGACACCAGAACTGATGTTCTCTTGAGGTGTCAAATTTGATTTGAATATTCAATTTTTATTTATTTATTTATTTATTTATTTTTGAGACGGAGTTTCACTCTTGTTACCCAGGCTGGAGTGCAATGGCGCGATCTTGGCTCACCGCAACCTCCGCCTCCTGGGTTCAGGCAATTCTCCTGCCTCAGCCTCCCTAGTAGCTGGGACTACAGGCATGTGCCACCATGCCCAGCTAATTTTTGTATTCTTAGTAGAGACGGGGTTTCACCATGTTGACCAGGATGGTCTCGATCTCTTGACCTCGTGATCCACCGGCCTCGGCCTCCCAAAGTGCTGGGATTACAGGCGTAAGCCACAGTGCCCGGCCTCAATTTTTTTTTTAAAGACAGATCCTTGCCTTCTTGCCCAAGCTGAACTGCAGTGGTGCGATCTCGGCTCACTGTAACCTCTGCCTCTCTGGTTCAAGCAATTCTCCTCTCTCGGTCTCCCAGTTAGCTGGGACTACAGGTACATGCCACCACACCTGGATAATTTTTGTATTTTTAGTAGCGATAGGGTTTCAGCATATTGGTCAGGCTGGTCTCAAAGTCCTGACCTCAGGTGATCCACCCACCTTGGCTTCCCAAAATGCTGGGATTACAGGTGTGAGCCACTGCACCATGGCCAGCCAGAATATTCAATTTTTAAAAATCCACAAAATGTCATAATTACAAAAATAATTTTCTAGATTTTACATCATCTTAATGTGTTTCACAATTATGAATGCTTTGACATTTCTTGCATCTTTAAGTGACTGTATTTTAAGTCTTGAGACATAATCCTTGTTAGCAGAGCCAATTGTTTCCACAATTTATTAGTCTTAACTTATATTTTTATTTCCTACAACTGAATTTCTAAATCTGTTTCAGCTTTTGATTTTATTTTCTGATCAAGTAGCAGTGCCATTATTTGCAGTTTTCAAAGTGTGCTAGCAAAAAAACAAGAAAAAGATGAATATTCAACCACAGGGAGTCACAAACCATATTCTAAAACACTCTGCAGCCTTCTCAAATGATGTTTTGGCAGAATATTTAATGACTTTGGAAAATGCTTTGGTATATTAAATTAAAAAATCAGATTACAAAACAGTGTTTATAATATGAGTTCACACATACATACACAAAGAAAAAATAAAGGTAGTATTAACACTGAATTGGGAGATTATAGTTAATTTTTACTTTTTAATTTAGACTTGAGTTTTCCATATTTTTTTTTTTTTTTTTTTTTTTTTGAGACGGAGTTTCGCTCTCGTTACCCAGGCTGGAGTGCAATGGCGCGATCTCGGCTCACCGCAACCTCCGCCTCCTGGGTTCAGGCAATTCTCCTGCCTCAGCCTCCGGAGTAGCTGGGATTACAGGCACGCCATGCCCAGCTAATTTTTTGCACCTTTAGTAGAGACGGGGTTTCACCATGTTGACCAGGATGGTCTCGATCTCTTGACCTCGTGATCCACCCGCCTCGGCCTCCCAAAGTGCTGGGATTACAGGCTTGAGCCACCGCGCCCGGCGCGAGTTTTCCATATTTTTTAAATTAACATGTATTAGTTTTATAATCAGAAGAAAACAATACATGTTATTCCCCAAATAAAAACACCAGCTGAGGCAATTAATTTTTTGGAAAGTAGGCCATTAAGTGATGTTATCCAGTTTATGGAGGCTTTTTAAGTCCCAGTCATTGACTCCTTGAGTAAACAATTATTGAACAATTACTAAATATCAGTACTTATTCTATGCCAGATATAATACATGGTTCTGGGGACACTTGAAGAGGGTTATGCAGAGATAATTACAAAATGGTTCTACTAGGTATAGGATACAAATAAAATCAATATTACAGGATAAGTGCTAGAGAAAGCACTAAGAAAATCCTATGTCCAGATTAGGACAGGGGAGCTAACTATTTCAAGCAAGGCATTCTGAGTCACACTAATCACAAGAATAAAACCTATTCGAACCTCATTAACTTAATCTCACAAGGATATGTCTGTCTGATTTACAGTTGATTTCTGTGACCTGAGCTTTATAATGCGTTATATATAAAATAAACCTGCCATCTTCAAAAGAAAAGTTTGCAAGTTTTGAATCTTTAAAGTGTAGTTGAACAGTTTTATTTTAAAAGTACGTTAATGAACATTAGCTATATTCTGTTGCTAATGGATATAAAGGTAAGTGAAACAAGAGTCTGGCCCTCAAAAAGCCAAGAGTCTAAATTAAATGTTTGTCTATATCTTACACAATATGAGTATCTGTGATAATTTCATCTAAAATTTTTGCTAAAAATCAAACATTGAGAATTAAAAGCCACCTTGTTTCCCTGTCTTGCTTTAGCTGTGAGGAAGCTTAGAACTAAGTGTTATATCAGTAATCATATTTATTATTACAGATATTTGTGCTAGTTCTTTGTTTTGATAAAAATTTTCTATGCATAAAAATGGCTTTCTTGTTTTGAAGAATACAGATGATAAATCATAAATGAAAACCACATAAAATCTTTTATTTAGTTATATAGTATTTAGAATTCTGTTTTAAAGCAAAGAAAGTATGTTTGGTAAAAGAAAAAAGATTAAATCCATCTTTCTCACTGGCAATTTAAATTGTTGTGTTTCTTGAGGGCAGGTAGAATTTGCTTAAATATGTATTTTTTTGGTTTTGTTTTTTGAGACAGAGTTTTGCTCTTGTCGGCCAGGCTGGAGTGCAGTGGCAGGATCTTGGCCCACTGCAACCTTCACTTCCCTAGTTCATGTGATTCTCCTGCCTCAGCCTCCCAAGTAGCTGGGATTACAGGTGCTCACCACCATACCCAGCTAAATTTTGTATTTTTAGCAGAGACAGATTTTCACCATGTTGGCCAGGCTGGTCTCAAACTCCTGACCTCAGGTGATCCACCCATCTCAGCCTCCCAAAGTGCTGGGATTACCGGCATGAGCCACCACACCCAGCCAAATAAATAATTTTTTAAAAGTCCAATTTGGAAGGTCAGATCTAGGTGAACATATATTGAAAGGGAAAAAACAAAACACGCACACACACACAAAAACCAGAGAGAGAAGACCAAAATGTGCTGAGCATTGGTAGAACTGCTGTTGCACAGGCAAACCAACAAGCATTCAAATCCCATTATCAGCACTTGTTGACCTGACTTTGGCATTTAATCAGAGCAGCAAAGTGCAAAGGTTAGGGACCCTAGAATGTTCTTCTTTATCTACAAGAGTAAGAAAAGCATATAGTCCTTTTCCTGAATACACTGTGAAACAAATCTAAAATGTTATGCTTTTGTCAGTTTATGGGACTTAAATTTTCCTGGATGACTGATTAAGCAAAACAAAACATATTTATAAAAATATATAATACTATATTAATATAGAAATACATTATATAGTTAAAATATATATAAAATATTTAACTCATTAAGTATTGTATTTATAGATGTATGGAGCAGAGTTCAAATACATATGAAATTGAATAAGTAAATAATTAAATTTTTAAAAAGTTATATAAGACAAAGAAGGTCAGTATGCTTACAACATAAATAATTTTTAGGATTGTACGTTTGAGGATAAGAATTAGTAAAGAGAATACAGATGATGATTCAATAAAATATAACTTCAGTTCCATGTAAATGACCTTATTTCAATTATGTGGACTTTTATCCTAGCCGAATATGTATATTATAGTAATAACTGAATTTTAGAAATTAAAGCCATTTAACATTTTTCTAAGCCAAGAAAAGCAAATTATTTTTTCTTAAGCTATTAAAAAATATTTTTCCCTGGTTATGTCAAAGAGAAATAAATCCTCCAGATTCTTTCCCTTAAAAATTTTTATTTTCCAAATCAAGCAACAGAAACCACACCGAAGAAATTTCAGCTCAAAAATATTTTTTCCAGGAAGAAACCCAAAAAGCAACTTTGAATTAATTGTACCTCCTTTATTCTGTTTTATTAACTTTTCAAAATTTAGTCATTGTTTTTAGTAAACCGTACTGAATAAAAAAATGTCAAGTCTCATAAAATGACATGTATTAAAGAGAATAAACTAGCTTATAGAATATTATCAACTAATGGGATATATTGATATTCATACCAGAAAATGTTTAGCTATGACACTTAAACCAGTAAGAATGGAGGAAAGTTTGCATTTCTGGAACAAATGGGCCTTGCAAATAGGATTAGAAGAATTGCATCTTTATAAAAAATAAATGTGCTGCTGTTAATGGTTTCTGCATTTGAATGTTGGATTGACTTAATAAAAGCCAATGTGCACAATTAGAGTTGGCGGCTGTAAGCAATAGCTTTCTGAGCATATTGAAGTTGAAGGAAAAAGAAGAAAAAAGTGTTACAGTGGTGACTGCATTCTGTTTCTACAGAGAATCTGAACAAATTTTATGATACCTTGGAGCCAGCAGATTTTAGTTAACTTATGAGAATAGAATTTTTGCTGTCTAGGACGGAATGATATTTAGGAAATCAAGTCTTAACAAAAAACATAATATAACATAAAAATGTAAGTGTAGGTAGGTATTCTGCAGGTGCACAAAAAGTACACGGTTAAAATCATCAACATTTTGGAAAAAAATTTTAAAGTTTACTCATGCCTTTAAAAATCAGAGAAATATAGGTTGAAGAAATGAGGAACAGCATTATTTCTTTTTTCCTTTTTTTGTTTTTTAAATAAAGATGCAATTCTTTTACTCCTATTTTCAAAGCCCATTAGTTTCAGGGATACTAACTTTTTCTTTATTCTCCCTGCTTATAAAAACGTGAAGCTAAACACTGGTAGCTGGATCTATTCTTTCAGTCTGTTGATGAACGTAAGCAGATAAAAATGTCTAGTGGAGACAACAAAAATAGTTCAATTTTGGTTGAAATTCAGAAAAATATGTCTATAATATTCTCCTCTAATTTGAAGTTAGAAAAGCAAGTAATATAACATTTATTTTAGTGAACTCATGCCTTTTAAGAACTACTTTTAATTCATAAGTGTTCAGGAACCATTTGTTTAAATAATCTGATTTAGAATCTTGCTGATTATCAAACTAACACAAGAACAGAAAACCAAACACCACATGTTCTCACTCATAAGTGGTAGTTGAACAATGAGAGGGAGGGGAATATCACACACTGGGGCCTGTCAGGAGGTGGGGGACTACGGGAGGGATAGCATTAGGACAAATACCTAATGTAGATGATGGGTTGATGGGTGCAGCAAATCACCATGGCATGTGTATACCTATGTAACAAACCTGCGTGTTCTGCACATGCATCTCAGAACTTAAAGTATAATAAAAATGAAAAACCAATTTCGCTGATTATTGATGCTAAACTCATTGGTCTGTATGTTTTGGAATCTTTTTGAAAATCAAGACATTTGTTTCTCTCCAAGAATACTTTAAGATATTTGTAATACATCCATCAGTACAGTCTTGTAATTATTTGAATGCTCATCGCTTATTTAGATAATGTGTGACCATCTTTTCAGTTATTTTGAGCTTCAATTTTCTTTTAACTATCTTTTTACATCCTATTTTTCTTGCTAGAGAAACAAAGCAAAATGGAGTTAGGCTTGCTTTCTCTGTTGTTTTAAAATTATAAGAAGTAACGTGGCTGGCAGAAAGGATGTTTGGAATAATAGATGATGAAGCTAGTATTTTGGGGGTGATTAATATGTGGCAGGCACTGTGTTTTGTGCTTTTATATACACTAAATCATTTAATGCTCACAACTCTTGAGTAGTGTAATTTTTTATTTTACAAATGAGGTGACTGTGGCTCCAGCCAGAGTTAATGGAAATGGTTGTGTGAGAAACCAGCCATCTCTCCTCTGAGCCACACTAATAAGTGGCAGATTCAGCATCACAATTAGATCAGCCTTCTCCCCAGAGCTCATTCACATCCCACCACACTAAAGCAGTTGAGGTTTGTTAGCAACAGGAACTTGTATTTTCAAACAAATTTGTGGGACCCTGGTATATTAGCAAATCAAAGGAGAGCTGCTTGGTTGAAAGTGAGGCAGGATGTCTAACTCTACCCAGTAGGGCCTAAAGAGCCCCTAAGTCCTTCCTTAAGAAGCAGTTCATAAGCCCTTGTTCTATAACATAACATGTTCCCCAAGAGCACTGTTAATATATAACATAGACCTATTAAAGTTAATTGATTTTTAGTTTATAATAACCTTTATTTCTATTTACTCTTATTCGTATATACCTATCTCTATTTTTGTTCATTTTCTTTGCTGATTTGTACTCATCCAAACCTTAAGGTGTAGTCAAACTGGTTTCTGCATTTATTCCTCACCTGGATCATTTGTGATTTTATTGTTCAAAGCTTTTCTTCAAGGGCCTTCTGTCCTTTCGGGGTCTCTGACTGTAGGATCATACCTAGAAATTTGGTTTCTTTTTTTGAAATGGAGTCTCACTCTGTTGCTCAGGCTGCAGTGCAGTGGCGCCATCTCAGTTCACTGCAATCTCCGTCTCCCAGGTTCAAATGATTTTCCTGCCTCTGCCTCCTGAGTAGCTGGGATTACAGGCACCTGACAGCACACCTAGCTACTGTTTTGTATTTCACCATGTTGGCCAGGCTGGTCTCAAAAGCCTGACCTAGTGATCCATCTGCCTCAACCTCCCAGTGTTGGGATTACAGGCATGAGCCACCGCACCTGGATGAAATAAAAATGTTTTTCTTCATGGTGAAAAATTAAGTTAATAAGTTTACCTTCTTTCCTTTTATTTTCTATGAAATCATTAGCAAGATAAGGCAGCATCTTACCAAAAAAAATCAGGTTTCAGCAGATTTTTGGCAGGTGTCTGTGGTCGATGTCTCCATTTGGGTCTTATTATTATTCTTTCATGCCATTATCCTTATTTAACTTGGCCTGATGAACAATTATTGATGAATATTCTGAAGCAAGTAAAAAAAAAATTTAAATCATACAGTCATCCATCTACCCATCTTTATCTTCATGCACTGTGACATCCAGTGCTCAATAATATAAAAAGGAAGAATATACTGGAACCATACTTTTTCCTTCAAATCTCTGATTTCCACATTGGTATATAATTTCTGTAATCTTCAATTTCTTAAGCTGGCAAATGTTTGGACTAGGACATATGATACTTTCAGCCACAGATTTGCACTTTTGTTTTTTTTTAAACTCACTTTCCTTTCTCTGCTGTCCATTTCATTTGAACAAAGCATATAGTGAAACTGAGTGCCACTCAAATCAGGTTATTCTCAGCCCTCTTTCTGATTATTGTGAATTATAGGATATTTTCAAATGACTTGAACACACAACTGTCTTTTGAAGATCACCTAACAAGATTAACATTCATCTTTGAAAATTGTTGGAAGTACCTCCACATACCTCTGCATACTCTTGCATGCCCACATCCACATCACTTTTATGTGAAGTCTTAATTAGGGATAAAACTTTCTTTCCAAAGTGGTGCTGCTAGTCACTGCTAGAAGTCCATTATTCCAGTGTTGTTAGGCAGGATTAAAAAATGAAAGCCCATTTCATGAATATAATTTATATAGGCAGGATTAAAAAAATGAAAGCCCATTTCATGAATATAATTTATATAGGCAGGATTAAAAAAAAGAAAGCCCATTTCATGAATATATAATTTATATAAGCTACTATTTACTTTCTATATCCTCCTTTCTTTCATAAAATTAAAACACCCAGAAGAGAGAAAACCAGATTTTCCCTAATCCTTCAAGTTTTCTATGTACAATTTCAAAGTTACCAGAGACATATACCAGGTCTGTTACAGATATTATCTGTTTATTCATTCTCTTGTCATTCAGCAAAAGTGAGGAACAGTTGGAAAACTGTTAGATTTCAGGTGCCTACAATAGAAATTGCAATAACCAACTCCATGGGAATTTTCTGGTTGTGATGGGGAGCTCCGATGGATATAATACTTTTTTCTTCTTGTTTTTCTTTATTCACTCGTTTGCATTCAGTAATATTTCACCTTCTTAAAAGTAGTTTTAATTCTCTAGAGCACCTTTAGAATTCCTTCTCCCGTTTTCTTCTCTATTATTTCCAACACCCTACATGAATCTTTTATGCTATTGATAAATCATAGTCTAAAAAGGAGTTATTCATACAGTTTTTTTTTTTTTTAAGTTCCTGTAAGTGCTTTAGGCTCTTTCTCCCTAGAGATCTCATCTAATCTCACTTTGAAATGCCTTCTGTACAACTAGAAGATTTCTAAACGTATTTCTGGCCCTCTTCTCTTTCCTAAATGCTGGATTCATATTCAGCTCTAGGTGTTATTTCTTAGTTGAATGTCTAGTGGCATATCAAACTCAACATGGTCAAAGTAGAAATCTTATTTCTCCATTAACTTGCTCACTGTCTATCTTCTGTCTCAATTATTGGCACCACCATCAGTCTAACTGCCCAGGAACTTCGGAGTCTTTTGTGACACCCCTGTTCTCTCACTCCTTGTAAATCTCTGATTCATTCAGCAAGAACTTCCGACAACAGAGAGCCTGCAGTTTTCCATTTCTTAGCATCTTTTCTACAACCATAGTAATCTAACCCACATCTCTAGACTGAAAAACAGCAATTGTCTCCTACCTAGTGTCTCTGTTTTTACTCTTTTCTCTTAGAATCCACAGAGCATCCAGAGAGTGCTCTTTTAAAATATGCAAATTAATCTTATTATTCCTTGGTTTAAAACCTTCCAATGGGTTGGCAGTGCACTGAGAATTAAAATGAAAATGCTTTACCATGGCTTTCAAGACTCCTGGTAACCTGGTTTATATTAGCTCTCCCACCTCATCTTACACACTTGCCCCTCTTTTCCTATGCATTTAAAACATTAAATATTTTCTGGGTTACAGTCTTTGCATTCTCTGTTACCTATGCCCACAATGTTATTCCCCAGTTCTTAAGTCTACCCTTTCTATCATCCAGATTGTGACTCAAATGCAAACCTCTCTGTGAAGTCTTCTCTCATTCCCATTCCAGAGCAGTGCCCATTTCTTCACCCCTCCTCCCACAAGTCACTGTCTTTGCCATTGGGTTTAAAAAATTTCTTGCAATTATGAATATTAGAAATAATATCATTTGTGGTTTTACTCCCTCCCCCCTCCTCTTTTCATTTGATCTTTTTAGGGCAAGGACCATCTGTCTTCACAGCTGTAGAACTGCTGCCAGTACAGTGCCTGGAACAGACAAGACTTCAACATGTAGTTGTGATATCTATAAAATATGAATGTCTTCAGCTCTCCTGAATTTCAGGTGAAACTAGCTTTTTGTAAGTCTCTTGGAAACTGACAAGCAAGCTTTTTTTTGATAATAGAAAACTGTGGAATATTAACTTTATTCTGATTTGAAAGAAAATTAAATATATTTTTGGACATTTAAAAGAACATCCTACAGAAGGGCATTTCATCAAGAAAAGTTCCCCCATTCTCCTAGATTAACTGAATCTAAAACATTAGGAAAATCACCTACGTGTATCATGTACGAAGAGGACCACCTCATAAGTAACTAAAAAGGGAAAATGTAAACACAGGTGGTAGATCTTATCAAACCACCACATTCAGAGAATAAATTCAAGTCTCTTTTCAAGCAGTGAATGACACAATGTAGTTGTGTAGCCTTGCTGTGTGGAGGCTCCATTACTGACCCTGGCAACACTGTTCTAAAGGAAACTACCTTGCAATATCTTGGGCCACAACCAGAAGTCAAGACATAAAGTAAGACATGACAAAATATGCTATACAAAAGAAAATGCAAAATGTTTGTTTAGGTATGTTGCCTGTACTTAAGCAGGGGAATGGGAAGATCTAGGGAAATGGAGAAGAGAGAGGCAGGACTGACTACATAATCAGCATGGCCCATTGCAAAATAAAAATGTGAGGCTTCTTGTTTGAAAATTATGAAGAACAACAAAACAGCCACAGCAGACTATTGTCCCTGAGCATTAAACCAAACAGTGGTATTATTAGCTGTGGCCTAGATAACTGCACAGTCGCACACCCATGAAGCCCACCCTGGTGGAAGGGGAGAATTAGAATTCATCTCCAAGAATGTGAAGCAATCCCCCCCACCCCCCGCCAAAACAACAACGAAAATAAACAGCCATCCAAATTAGGGCAGGTTGTGCCCAATCCTGATGGCTGCGCTTGTGACGACTGGGGTGGTGCTGAGGTGGACTTGGGAGCATCGCTCCTATATAACAGACTTTGATAGCGAAGGAGAATAGTTTCTGAAGCTGCAGAGTAGAAACTTCAGGCGCAAAGAATAAGGTGAAGGAAAGGAGACCGTTAACAGATCTTCCTCTTGCCCTCGGGCAGTCAATGCCTTTTCTTTTCAAAGCGACCCTCTCCTTAGCTCGCGGTGTATATCCGGTGCCTTAGGAGCTGGGTGGAGTAGGTAGGGTTGGCTGTAAGGGCGTGTCAGAGCAACAAAAAGCATAGAGACAGGTTTAAATCTCTTTTTGTGGACTGGTTTCCTACCCTCTTTGGCAACAGACCCCAGGGCTCTCAGAGGGGGCCTGGATGTGTGTGGGGTCCGGATGGCCCATCTCCCTTGACCCTCCGAAGGTAAGACCTAAGGGGAAGCGCTGTGATTAGCATTCTTGAATCCCTCAAAAGTCACCTCACTAGTCGAAGTGCGTCGTCTTCGAGCATTCGGAAGAGGTGGCAGGGACCGTGGGGCCCGGGAAGCTCGCGACCCGGGAAGCGGGTCGGAGGAGGTGCGCCCCATCCACTCCGTCCGCAGTCGGGGCAGCGGGACCCGCGAGAACTGGGGTACCGTCAGGGAGGGAAGAGCCGCGCCTGCCGAGGCGGCTCCGAGCCCGCCACGCGGTCCTACCCCGGCTCGTGGAGGTTCAGGCCCCGGGAACTGCGGGAGGAGGGGGCGGCGACCAGGCACCCTGCGGCCACTGCGGCCGCTGCTCCTGCGACTCCCGCGCCGGCCGGGTGGTGGCTCCGCAGGGCCCGCCCCCAGCTCCCCTTCCCCGCCCCTCACGCCCCTCCCGCCCCCGCCCGGCGTCCGACCGCGCCGACCCGGCGCCCGGTCCTTCCGAGGGCGCCCGGAGGCAGCTTCTTGGCGGCGACGGCGCCTCCCCTGTGCCCGCGGCGCAGCGCTCCGGGCTGCAGAGTCCTCCCGCCTCGGCCATTTTCCCTCCTCCCCCCTCCTTCGTCTCCTCCCCTCCCGTTCCTCATCCCCTCGCCCTCCCCCCGCGCCGGGACTTTTCCGGAAAGTTTTTATTTTCCGTCTCGGCTCTCGTAGAAAGAAGCTCCTGGCTCAGCGGCTGCAAAACTTTTCGACTGCCGCGCCGCCGGCTCCCGCCCTCCGCTGCCCGGCCCCACGCCCCGCCAAGCGATGAGCGCCCCTCCGGTCCTGCGGCCGCCCAGCCCGTTGCTGCCGGTGGCGGCGGCCGCGGCGGCAACTGCCGCCGCACTGGTCCCGGGGTCCGGGCCCGGGCCCGCGCCGTTCCTGTCTCCCGTCGCGGCTCCGGTCGGGGGTATCTCGTTCCATCTGCAGATCGGCCTGAGCCGCGAGCCGGTGCTGCTGCTGCAGGACTCGTCCGGGGACTACAGCCTGGCGCACGTCCGCGAGATGGCTTGCTCCATCGTCGACCAGAAGGTAAGGCGCCGCGCCGCTGCCAGCCCGGCGCCTCCCCGCCGCGCAGGGGGCGCTGCCCGGCCGGCCCTCTCCCCGCCAACTTTCTGGCTCCCGGGCTCGGCCGGCCGCCAGCCTCGCCGGCGCTCTGGAAGAGGTTGGTCGCGCAACCCGAGGCGCTGCGCTCGCTGTTGCTCATCCTCCACTCGCCCCATCTTCCTCTATTCACCGATTTCTCTCCAGTCCGCCTCCTCCTCACTCATTTCCATGCTTCTCATGACGTTTTAAGGTATCTTGCCCTTTCCTCACCGCGCCCCTCCTTGTTCTTGAGACTTCCCAGCTTTCTTCCCCTCACTCCTCTACGGACCCTGGACCAGCGCATACCTGGCGCCAGAATCCTTTTTCCTGCACCAGAGTGTGTCCGGGACACCCTCAGTATGATTGTAGCACCATTCCCTTCCCTTCCAGACCCTTCTCTCAGCACAGATTGGTGTTGAGGGGTTCCTGGAATGACCTGGAGAGCAGGAATTTCTCACCTGTCAGATAAGCTTTTAAGAGAGTGTGATTGATTCGGCCAGCTGTGAAAACAACTGATCAGGACTGCAGCTACCCAAGTCCCAGTCATCTTTACTTCCACCTCTGTATGAGCATGGAAACACATTTTCCAATGACAAAACCTGAAAGTTGCAACCGTCTTGTTTTTGATTCCCGGGATGCTGGTAGTAGGATGTTGAAGTGGTTGGGGTGATGTCCAGGAACACCCCGAGGCTGGCTGTGACCTTAATTTTGAGGCTGTGGGACTCTGGACAGCAGCCACTGAAGGCAGGTTGGAAGAGGGCCGTTATAGGGGTCCAGCCACCCCCGGAGGAGACTCAGTCCACCCACCACTGTTTACAGTTGCAATTTGGATTTTCAGGTTGCCTCTGGAGCCATCCAGAGGGAGGGTGATACAGATGTGGGGCGGGGGGTACAGGGCCAGTCTTTGTGTAAACAGCCAGGGTTTCAGGAGTGGAGACAGAGGTCTCTAAAGGTTCTGAATTTCAGCCCTGGACTGACTAGCATTGCTTTCTAATTATCAGTTGAATAATCATGAATTGCTTTCTTCAAACTATTTGTAACAGAGTTTGCTAAACCTTAAGGGCTATGAATTGCAGCACTGAGCGTAGAGTTGTTAAAAGCCCCAGGGGCGGAGGTTGGGAAATCACTTATCTAGGAAGTTGTAAAAGTTCTAGACTAAGGTAACAATGAGTGCCAGGAGTTTTTATTTATTGAAATTTATATTACGGGTAACTGTAAATTGTTTGCAGCTTCCAAGAAAATGACACATTTTGTCTAATGCTGATATAAGTCATTTCATGCTCCTTTTCCACATCAGTATTGTCTATTCTGGGTGAGCAGGAGCACTCTCCTAGGCACTGTGAAAGCCTTGTATACAACCCTTTCCATTTGATGCAGACCAATTAATTAAACAGCAGTGCTCCATAAGCACATATACAATGTAAAATAAAATTTCTTGAAAAGCAAAGGTAATTCTGTAAAATTTTAACTTTTTAAAATTCTAAAGCAAGTGGAGAATATTCAAATTGGGTCAAAGTAATAGTGATAGTCTTTGTTTAATATTGACCAGCTAGAATTTTCCCCCCACTTCTTTATAGAGTTCAGAATGGAGAGACGCATGGTTCAAGAGGTTTGGGAGTGGGATTTTAAATGGAGGGTGAATTCCAGGTGTCTCAGAAGCTATAGAGGTGTGTTACATGGAGAAGGTGCGATGAGAGCAGAGGGAGAAGGGCAGCAAGCACCTATGGAGTACAGCAGGCCTGAAGGTGGTGGCTGGGGTATTTAAGGGAAGTACAGGAAAAGGCTTTGAATTAAAATAAACTCAAATTGCTAGAAGCTTCAGTAATCTTTTCATAGCGACATCATACCAAGGACATCTGAAAGATGGATTTGCTGTGTGGAGGTTTTAGAATGCCAAAAATGTTATGGCAGAAAGAACACCGGAGTTCAGTCATGAGCTAGTTGGAACATGAGCCAAGACTCTTTGGGGAAAGATGAGGAGAAATATTGGAAAGGGAAAATCATCAGGCCTGATTGGTGACTGATTTATAAAAGGAATCCTTTTTGTATTTATTCTAGTAGTTCTTCTGTCCCTCAGAGAAGTTGGACAAGTTTGACTATTTGGAATAGTTAAGGTATAGCTCTCACTTTGATTTCCTTTTTTTTTTTTTTTTTTTTTTAAGGTTATAAAAAAGTTGGGGTTAGATTTATAGATGTGAACATGAGGGCTATTTATATACAGAATACTGTAAATAAATATATACTGGATAGTGGCTCTGGATAGAGGACTTTTTCAACTTCTCTATCATCTATCATCTCTTTCAGAACTGTTACTATCCCAGCAGAAACAAAATTAAGAGAGCTGAAGGTCCATCACAGGATAACAGGGATCTCTGTATACTGTAACAGTAGGAATGGCAGAGTGCCAGTGTGGAGTTAAGGAAGTGGGAGGGGGTTCTTTTATCTTTTATTTCAGTTTTTTTTTTTTTTTTTTTCTTTTAAGTACCTTATAAGGACATCAGCTATGAGGAAGGATGACAGGAGTTTGGGGAGTAGATGTTTCAGGAGAGAGCAGAGGATTTGAAATCATTTACAATTTACTGTGTGAGCTGGAGTCCTGTGGAACTTACAGCAGAAGGTTCTCCTCATCTTTCTGAGACTTCCACATCTGTTGTTTTAATGTGATAAGACGTTTTTCATTCACTTTGTTCAGGAGCTCCCTAAATACTAAATAGATCATACGAGCTTTGGAAATATTAGCTGACAGTTTCAGTAACATGCATAGGACACTTCCTGGGGGATGAGCAACTGAGGTGTCCAAGGCTGTATTAGTTTCCCTGAGAAACTCACCTCTAAATTATTACTGTTATTGTATTAGAATTTAGAGTCTAGTTTTTCTCTATGTAGCAGACACAATTGTATTTGAAACATTGTGATGATAATTCAACAAAAAATACTTATTTTAAGAAAATGTTCCTGAAGTCTATACTGACTTACATAAGTAAAGAATTATTTGTTTCATCTTCTAGTTTAGATGAAAAATCTAGTCTTGCTTTTTTATATGTAACAATGTATGAATATATAAGATCTTATCCTTTCTTTTTAGAAAGTATTGATCCAGATTTTTATTTATATTATGCTTATTTATTTAGTTTGCAAGAGTGTAACATTGAAACCTGGTTGTATATAAAGATATGTATTCTGTTAATGGAGGGTAAAAAACAATAACAACAATTGACTTCACTTTGAAACATTGTTACTTTCTACTATCAGAGAAACCTTGAATATGCAGACTGAGGAGGAATTGTTTTAAAGCAAGGAAAAAAATTCCAGAGGAAGAGCTAGTTTGGTGTCACAGTTCATCATTTACCTATCTACCACACACACAAACATAGTTTTTTGTTTTTTTCAAATGAGCAGTGTTACTTTAGGGATGTTTGATTCAATTAACGTAACTGTTCGTTTTGTCTGTTACCTTATTAGAAAGACAACTGATACTTGACTCTTAAATGTACTTAAATGGAGTAAAGTATTTGTAAGACTCCTGGCTTATAGTTTCACTTTTCAGAATCATCTTTTGGCCAAAGAAATTTAACAGTGAGATTTTAAGTAGATAGCTCACTAAAGGAATAAGGTTAGTGCCTTGGTTTGAAAGTAGCATTACTCTGCTTGTAATTGTTTCACTTTAATTGTATTATACATTGTTTTCTTAATAGTTGTGGTGTCATTTTTCTCTTTATTACTAATTTTAGCTATTCCACATACTCCACCTAAATTGAGAAAGTTGGAAGTAATTAGGTGTTTGCCTAATCCAAATCACCTGACCAACAAACTCCTGTTAAGCTAATGATGGTCTTTGGGGCTTAGGTGTATATATTTTTATTATAATTTTATAATTGAGTATAGTATATCTCTACTGATTTCTGATTTAATGTTGAAGTATAGACTTTGCCTTTTACTGTGGTTTTTTTCTTTTTCTTTTTCTTTCTTTTTTTTCCTTGATACAGGGTCTCACTCTGTTGCCCAGGCAGGAGTGCAGTAGCACGACTGCAAGTCACTGCAGTCTCGCTCTCTGGGCTTAAGTGATCCTCTTGCCTCAGCCTCTTGAGTAGCTGGGCCTACAGGTGTGGGCAACCATTCCCGGCTAATTTTTAAATTTTTAGTAGATACGGGATTTTGCCATATTGCCCAGGTTGTTCTCAAACTCCTGGACTCAAGAGGTCCTCCTACCTTGGCCTCCCAAAGTGCTGGAATTACATGTGTGAGCTACTGGGCCTAGCCTATGAAGTGATTCTTAAGTAATACAATTTTAGGACTCTAATTTTTTTTTTATTGTTTTATTTTTTGAGATAAGTCCCAGACTATAGTACAATACACAATCATAGCTCACTGCAGCCTCAAATACCTGGCTAACATGATTCTCCTGCCACAGCGTCCCATGTGTTTGGGACTACAAGTATGTGCCACCACATCTGGCTAATTAAAAAAGTTTTTTTTATAGAGACAGTGTCTCACTATGTTGCCCAGGCTGTTCTTAAATTCCTGGCCTCAAGCGATCCTCCCACTTCAGCCTCCCAACATGCTGAGATTACAGGCATGAACCACTGTTCCCTGCCTATATTTTTAAAATTTAAATTTCTTTTCTAGTTTAATAGTATAATAGGATTATATTTTGGAGCTGTATATTATCTACATATTTATGTATTATATATGGGTATTATATGTAGTAGTATTATATGTAGTAGATTGTCTTTTTCTAATATATTTAAATATATTAAATATATATTTTTAGATTTATCTATGTCTAACTATATTTTAAATAGACATTATCTATGTGTATTTTTAAAGAGCTTCATTATCCTTGTATAGCCTCTAGATGCTGAAGTATTGTTTTATATTTTGTATTATAGACTGCAAAAAATGAGACCTCATCACATATCTCACAATCCCAAAGATAAACTCTGCTTTATGTTTTTCTATCAATTCACAGACTTGTAAACCTTTTTAAAATAGGTATATAGTATTTGACACTTTTCACAAGAATATCCTTTGTGACTGTGAAGTTAAAACCATTAAGCCTTATAATCCTTGGATGATTGGCTGTTTTTAAAAAATACATGAATTCATTTGGGCCTTTAGATTCAGAATGGAGATCAATTTGAAAGAATGAAAGTACACTATATGGTGGTGGTGGTGGGGTACTGGAATATTATTAATAAGGTTTAAATACTTGCTCCAAAAGACCATACTTCATGACTGTGCTGTTGCTTTTCACCAAACTCCTATCATAGCTATGATGGGAGATTTACAACTTTATTTTCTAATGATTATTACCGTTTTTATTTGGTGAGATGATTGTGTGTAAGTCTTCACTAATTTATTCATGAATAACCTTACTAGAGAATACAGAACCTTTATAAGTCTATGAATGTATGTTTGTGACTTATCTAAGATGACTGAGATTTAAAGACAATATGTGTCATGTATTAAACCTACTGCTTTGTAAATAGCAAATGTTATTGATTAGCTAAAGCTTAAAGCTCTGTAGCATACTATCTTGTTAGCAAAATAAATTTATATTTATTATCTTATCTCAATATGTAATTAAAATTATATATATATATATATATATATATATTTTTTTTTTTTTTGAGACGGAGTTTCGCTCTTGTTACCCAGGCTGGAGTGCAATGGCGCGATCTAGGCTCACCACAACCTCCGCCTCCTGGATTCAGGCAATTCTCCTGCCTCAGCCTCCTGAGTAGCTGGAATTACAGGCACGCGCCACCATGCCCAGCTAATATTTTTTGTGTTTTTAGTAGAGACGGGGTTTCACCATGTTGACCAGGATGGTCTTGATCTCTTGACCTCGTGATCCACCCGCCTCGGCCTCCCAAAGTGCTGGGATTACAGGCTTGAGCCACCGCGCCCGGTGTAATTAAAATTATAATATGTAAAAAAGCAATATGGCTGTAAGGCCCAGTTGCCATCTTTTTCCTGCCTTTTGTATCAGAGCAAATCTTAGAAGTAGTTACGGTTTGAAATAGTTTCTCAAGTCTCAACCTCTCAGCATTCCTTAAGGACTTACCTAATTATTACCAAATGAAAGACACATTTGCTGATAAAAGTAAAGCATATTTTCATTGCTTTTTATTATTTTTGACAGAAAGTTGATTTAACTCCTTTTCAGTTGCAAGTACCAAGTGCAATGTCAATGGTATTTCACTTGATTTTTTAAAAAGGAAATAAAATAGATAATGTTGCAACATATGGGAACATAATAATTCAAAATTCTGGTTCTCAAGACCAAAATTAAAAGCTTATTTGCAGATCAGCGCTTGAGACATGAGAAGGAAGGTGCTTGGAAATGACTTAGGGAGATTGCAATTTGCTGTTATGCTAGCATCTTGAGATTGTATGCTAAGTGTTTCTATTTGGTGATAGCTAGTATGACATAACTGGTTGTGCTGCATATGCAGAAGTGTTATATTGAGATGAGAAAGAAAATTCACTGGGAAACAATTGAGTTATCAGTTCGGCTAAGTCAATCACAAGTCATTTTTAGGTATTCCCACTAACTACCACTTATCTCTCATGGAAGTCCATGCCCCATTATAAAACCTTTAGAAAACTACAATCAGTAATTATTTATCGATCTTTTAAAGAGGAGTGTAATGGATAATTATATGAAACTTTGTCTGTGTGCATATGTGTGTATGTGTGTATTAGACTGGAATCATTGAATAAGCTCTCAGGCTGTACCAAAGAACTAGCATAATGATCAAGATTAGAGGGCTGGACTCAGGCCGTTTGAAGGTGGTAGGATGCAGTCTTATAGGTGCTGATGGTAACATGAAGTTTCTTTCCTTGCTTTGTTTTCATATTTGTTTGCTTTGATTTATGTGTCAGAGTGATTATTCTTTGACCTCTGACCTAGTACTATCACCTTGATTAATGTGAAAGATCTAAACCCAAATGTGGAAATAGAGGCAAAAATACAGTGTTTTATTAATAAGAAAAGAAACTACTCATCTTTTAATTTCCCCGGCGTTACTTTAGAGTGATTTTGAAAATGAGAATTCAGTTTCTTGAATCTTTCCTTATTGTTAGAATATGTTGGAACAAAACAACAAGAGAGTGCATAATTTCCCTCTTTCTCTCTTTCTTTCTTTCCCAGAGCCTCACTCTTGTTTCTCAGGCTGCAGTGCAGTGGAGCAATATTGGCTCACTGCAACCTCAACTTCCCAAACTTGGGTGATTCTCTCACTTCAGCCTCCCAAATAGCTGGGACTACAGGTGTGTGCCACCATGCCTAGATAATTCTCTGTATTTTTAATAGGGACAAGGTTTTACCATGTTACCCAGGCTGGTCTTAAACTCCTGTGCTTTAGTGCTCCACCTGCCTCGGCCTCCCAAAGTGCTAGGATTACAGGCATGATCCACTGCACCTGGCCTCATTTCCCTCTTTCTATTGATAGGATTTAGATACAAAGAAAATGGTGATTTTGCTTACAGCTATTTAAAAATATATATATTTAAGAATATGAGGTATTTCCCCAGGAATTCTTTTAATACTGTCAACTAAATATTTTTGTAACATTAAAAACTAATTGTGATAGCACCACTTGAAGTTATATGGTAGCGCAGAAATTCACATTATTCGATTTCTTTTTCTGGTCTCACCTAGAAAAACCGATAATTAAATTAATCTTCAGTCATATGGCCACTATGGCTGTTATGGAATATTATATAATTTAAATAGTTAAGAATTGGTATAAAAACAATGCACATTCAGACAAATTTCACCTGTTCAAATGTACAGTTTCCTGTGTAGAAGTTTCTTCCAAAGTTACGAAAGGTTTTGTTTGGCTTAAGACAGATAATTGATATGGCAGCTCAGCAATGTTGGCAGACATGAGGCTTAGATTTTAAAATATGCAATCACGCAGGAATTTTGTTCAACTTATTTTGGTGAAAAGGAAAAAAAAATATACACCCTTCACTAGCTTATTGATGTCTGTTCTGAGTAAACCACTGATCGATGAGGAACTAGTGAATTTATTGCTTGTTTTAGGCACAATTTCAAGAATTTCTGAATGCTTTTATCCTTGTCAGCATCCACTTTCCCCCATATATTTTATAAAATATATTATAAAATGGTTGAAAAGTATTAATGTAGAAAATATGAATGAAAAGTATGAACATACATAATAAATGGTGTTGTTGATAATTAAATTGATTTTTTTCCTACACTTCATGTCCTTACAGTTAGGTGATTCTCTCAACCTGAGCAATTGCTCAGTATAGGGTGAAAAGATTAAAGAGGTTGTTTCTTTGCAGGTATATAAGTATCCACAGTAATCATGAACATATTTATTTTTTAGTTTTGTTTGGTTCTGTATCAATTCTGATTAGGAGTGGCATGTTATACAGGCTTTTGCAAAAGTATTTTGACATTATTTCACACAATGTCTTGTACAGTCAGAGAGATTGGGAAGGAGAGGACTGAAGTGGTAGTTAAAAAGTAGAAATAAAGAGTCGAGTGGCAAATTGAAAAGACCAGAAAAATGGAACATTAGATTAAAGGATCACCACTTGTATTATTACCACAAGTATTTCAGTGGTGTGAACAGCTGAACATTGAGATATAATGGTTAGCACCATCTGAAAAGATATTTAGAAGCTTCCTAATCAGATTTCACATATGGTACATATTCTTGTCATTGGGATCATAATAAGTAAATGGTTTTTTTTACACTTTCATAAATTAGTATTCCGTATTTTCATAGCTCTGTTTGAATTACGTGTCTCACGTTGAGTTCCCTTTTTAACACTGTAGGTGATCCTACAAAGTTCTTTCTCCCTCCTAGCATTATTAAGGTATAATTGACTAGTAAAAATTGTATATAATATGATGTACAATGTGATGTTTTGATATATGTATGCATTGTGGAGTGATTAAATCAAGCTATTTAACATGTCCAGCATCTCACAGACTTACCTTTTCTTGTGTGTATGGTGAGAACGTTTAAACTCTACTCTCTCAGCAATTTTCAAGTCTATAATACATTGTTTTTTTTTAAACTATACTTTTAGGTTCTGGGATACATGTGCAGAACATGAAGGTTTGTTACATAGGTATACACATGCCATGGTGGTTTGCTGCACCCGTCAACCTGTCATATACATTAGGTATTTTTCTCTTTTTTTTTTTTTTTTTTTTTTTTTCTTTTTGAGACTGAGTTTCACTCTTGTTGCCCAGGCTGAAGTGCAATGGCGCGATCTCGGCTCACCGCAACCTCCGCCTCCTGGGTTCAGGCAATTCTCCTGCCTCAGCCTCCTGAGTAGCTGGGATTACAGGCACATGCCACCATGCCCAGCTAATTTTTAGTATTTTTAGTAGAGACGGGGTTTCACCATGTTGACCAGGATGGTCTCAATCTCTTGACCTCGTGATCCCCCTGCCTCGGCCTCCCAAAGTGCTGGGATTACAGGCTTGAGCCACCGCGCCCGGCACGATATTTCTCTTAATACTGTCCTTCCTGTAGTCCCCTACCCCCTGACAGGCCCCAGTGTGTGGTTCCCTTCCCTGTGTCCATGTGTTCTCATTGTTCACTCATAAGTGAGAATATGTGGTGTTTGGTTTTCTGTTCCTGTGTTAGTCTGCTGAGAATGACGGTTTCTAGCTTCATCCATGTCCCTGCAAAGGACATGAACTCATCCTTTTTTATGACTCCATAGTGTTCCATGGTGTATATGTGCCACACTTTCTTTTTCCAGTCTGTCATTGTTGGGCATTTGGGTTGGTTCCAAGTCGTTGCTATTGTGAATAGTGCTGCAATAAACATGCGTGTGCATGTGTATTTATAGTAGAATGATTTATAATCCTTTGGTTATATACCCAGTAATGGGATTGCTGGGTCAAATGGTATTTCTGGTTCTAGATCCTTGAGGATTTGGCACACTGTCTTCCACAATGTTTGAACTAATTTACACTCCCACCAACAGTGTAAAAGTGTTGTTATTTCTCCACATCCTCTTTAGGATCAGTTGTTTCCTGACTTCTGGTCATTAGAGAAATGCAAATCAAAACCACAATAAGATACCATCTCATGCCAGTTAGAATACATTTTTATTAACTATTGTCACCATGCTGTACAATAGAGCCACAGAGCTCATTCATCCAGTCTAACTGAAACTTTATATCCTTTGACTAGCCTCTTCCCATTCTCACCCCTCCCTACTTCCCCAGGCCCAGTCCGTGGCAACCACCATTCTACTCTGCTTCCATGAGTTGAATGTTTTTAGATTCCACATGTAAGTCATGAGATAATGTAATATTTATCATTCTGTTCATGGCTCATTTCACTCAGTATAGTGCCCTCCAGTTTTATCCATGTCGTCACAAATGGCAGGACTTCCTTCTTTTTTTTTTTTTTTTTGAGTCAGAGTTTCGCTGTTGTTGCCCAGGCAGGAGTGCAATGGCGCAATCTCAGCTCACTGCAACTTCCGCCTCCTGGGTTCAAGCAATTTTCCTGCCTCAGCCTCCTGAGTAGCTGGAATTACAGGCATGTGCTACCAGCCCTGCCTAATTTTGTATTTTTAGTAGAGACGGGGTTTCTCATGTTGCTCAGGCTGGTCTTGAACTCTGGACCTCAGGTGATCCACCCACCTCGGCCTCCCAGAGTGCTGGGATTACAGACGTGAGCAACCATGTCTGGCCAGGACATCCTTCTTTTTAAAGGTCGAATAGTATTCCATTGCATATGAATACACAACACATTTCTTTATCCATTCATCTGTTAAAGGACACTTAGGTTGATTCCATATTTTGGCTATTGTGAATAATGCTGCAATGAACATGGGAGTGCAGATAACTCTTCGACATACTGATTTCATTTCCTTTGGCTCTATACTAGTTAGTGGGATTGCTGGATCATATGATCGTTCTATTTTTAATGTTTTGACGACTTCTGTACTGTTGTCCACAATGGATTTACTAATGTTCATAGCCTCACTAACACTTGTTTTCTTTTGTCTTTCTGATAATAGTTATTGTAACAGATGTGAGTGGTAATTGTGTTTTATTTTCGTTTTCCTGATGCTTGGTGATGTTGAGCATTTTTTTTTATATTCCGATTGATCATTTTTAGGTCTTCTTTTGAGAAATATCTATTCATTTGCCCATTTTAAAACTGGGTGATTTTTTTTCTTGATATTTAGTTGTGTGAGTTCTTTACATGTTTTGAATATGAACCCCTTATCAGGTTCTAATCCTTTACTAGGATAGCTCATTTGATACTTGACTGATGTTTTTTCATACATGTGATTTGGCCTGCAGTAACCTCATTACCTTCTGGCTCAATTTTTCAGTGTCATTCATAAAAATATAGGAAAAAACTGTTACTTAAAAGATGTGCCAATTGTATTGGTACAATGGACTGGTATTACTAATCCATTTAACAGTCTTAAGAGCATAGGCTTTTGGAAGGAATCCATTCTAGTTTTCATTCTTGCCTTGCTGCTTTTGTTACTTTCTGTCCAAGCCTCATATTTCCCCTCCATTAAATGGGGACAGAATCTTTTTCAAAAGGCTACTGGAATTTAACTCAGAAAGAATAAATAAAGTATGTATCCAAAGTACTTAGCAGTTAATGAGAGTTTAGTATGTCAGGCAATGTATTATTTCCTCCTTTGAAAAAAATCACTTTTTGGGTACTAGGCTTAGTACCTATGTGACAAAATAATCTGTACAACACCCCCCAATGACAAAAGTTTACCTGTATTAAAAAATTGCATGTACCCTGAAACTAAAATAAAAGTTAAAAAATCAATTTTTTACTTTAAAAATATCTATAGGTATGTAGATTTGCTATAATCATAGGCTTCAGTTCATGGCACATTTTTTTCATCAGTCCAAGTAAGGATCCTATTGTGTTATGTGTTATTTTGTTTTATTATTTCTTTTCAACCAGGCATCGAAGAGCTGTGGTATATGTATGAAGTATTGTATCTTGACAGTTGAAGCTCATTTCAGTATACAAAGTTTTTCACAAGATAATAGATGGTTAAGATAAAATTAAAAGAGTATTTAGCATTTTAAATAAAGAGGTGTATCTTTTCTTTTTCATAAATAATGGAATAAAAAGAATCTGAATATAATCAAAGTCTAACTTGATAGGTCACAAACAGAAACATATTTCTACATCAAATACAACAATTCCTTCAAATATAAAATCCATGTATCATTAAATGAGCTTGATTTTTTTTTTTTGTAAATGGTTTAAGTTACTTTTGAGTAGGAAGTTTTTTGCTTGAAATTTATTTACCGACATTTATGTTGATTTAAATTTCAAACTTTCTTAATAGAAACACATTTCATTAATTATTAATAAAGATTAATTTGTTAGATTTAAGTGTTAATAAAGGTTTTTAAACTGTCAGTTTTGGACATGCCAAAAATACAGAGCCTTTTCCTAGGTCGTCTAAATCTGTTGTATTAATGACATAATAATTACAGGATAATTATGGAACTGTTTCTTTGTTTTGGATGGATGACTAGCTAGAGAGAGATCAGGGATTCAGTTCCTTTTTAGGTGCTAGAATTAAGTTCCAGAGACTTTATTGAATTAGGTTATTTATCGGTAGTCAAATATTTATTCAAGATACTCTTTCTTAAGGTTTTTGTTAATTAAACATGAACGTCCCCCGCCACCTTCTAACTCCTCACATTATTGAGAAAAGGTGGTAGGCTTGCATTCTGGTGGGCACCAGGGAGTTCTTATCATTACAAAAAGTGATTATGTCTTTTTCAGAGTATTAGGAGATCATGGTTAGAATGTAGGGAGGAACACACTTAAGGGAGCATTTGGCAGAGGGACTGTGAGGATTTTGGAGACATTTAAGTGAGACCTTCTTTGCCACAGGAAAAAGAGATTATTAGGGTGAGACATGAGAGTATTTCTTAGTCTACATAAAGGTGAGGTCTACTGTCCATTTTAAGACATCTATATAGTTCTGTGGTGCATAGCTGGTATCATCTTTGCATTTAGCATCCTTAAAAGGCTTGGTCTGTGTCTCTAATATGGAAAGCTGCAATTAAGAACATGGGTGACCAAAAGACTTGTAGTTTTTAGAGATTGGTTAGTGGAGTTAGACCCTCAGAATGGTAATACTAGAGGTTAAGACCACTTGAACAAACAGCTGTAGCTTTTTCACTATTGTCAAAAGCAGGAGACAGTTGGGGAATGGTGTCAGTTAATCTTTGGTGATGACTTTGAATCAGTGGTGATGAATAGACCTGAAAAAGCGGCATTAGGAAAACTGTGGGTTTCTGAGACTCATGGCACCTGAGGGCAGAAAAGAACATGACAGCAAAGTTCTGATCTTCCTGTGGATGGAGCCAGAAGAAATGGCCACACTAGATCACTCAGGAATAACAGTGGAAAGAGATCTTGAAGATTGCTTTTTACATGCAGAGTAGTCCTTTTGAGAAATTTTATGAGTGTTACAGGTGAGAGTTCCAAGGGGCAACTTCATGATGACCTGTCCATAAGATTTTTGAAAAGCTTATCCCAGGAGCCTTGAATCATGATGGACAAGGTTGCAGGGTCTCTTCTAGAAAATTCTGTGAGTGGTAAAGGACCTTGAACTGGCAGTTTCTCCCACGGTACAACGGCCAGCAGAGGGAAGCCTCCGGGAAGAAAACCTTCCTGACATTTACTCTGCATGCCAATCTGTATCTTGGCTTTTCATTTGTCATTTCTGCTTTTCACAGCAGCCCTTTGTGGTACTAATTTTATCTGCATTTTAAGGATGAGGAAACTAGAGATTGTAAATCATTTACCTCAAGTCACATAGCTACTATGTAAGAAGCAAACCCTCCCATACTTTATTCACTTGTTTGAAAGACCATAGATGTGTACAGGGAGTTTGAAATGATCAGATTGTGGGAGGAAATTTTAATTTTCCTATTAGGTTGACTGAAATTTACTTAAAAACACTTAAACTTTGACACTGTGGTATTGATTTGTTTAAATCATTCCTTAGTCTAGAAGACTCCCCTCATCTGGAATTCACATTCCAATTAGTGGCCAGCTAGAATCCTAGTCACTTTGGAGGCCACCTTCTACAAGGATTCTCTAATTGGTGGCAAGATTGCCCACACTGCCCACCCTTTCAGCATTTATAATTAAATAGCAAACATTAGAACTGGACTCTTATTGGGAGATATGATTGCCTGTTTGGAGGCCACCTCTACAAGGATTCTCTAATTGGTGGCAAGATTGCCCGCACTGCCCACCCCTTCAGCATTTATAATTAAATAGCAAACATTAGAACTGGACTCTTACTGAGAGATATGATTGCCTGTTTTAGACATACTCCTCACCCTTGAAGAAGCATGATCTACAGTATGTCTAATTGTTATTTTTTTTTGGAAATGTTTCTGTTTACGTAGCATAATTTGGTTTGGAATTTGCTTCTCTGGTAACAATTTTGGAGATAGCCGGTCCTTACCCACTTGGAAATTTTCAAATGCCACTGTCTTTGTCCAAAGAAGTTAATTACCTTGTGTAATTGAATTGGCCTTCCTTCCAGTAAGATGTGGCCACTAAGTGATTTGGAAGAAGAGATTATGCTAAGACCATATATTGACCATTGTGGTTCAAAATTAGTAGATGTAAAGAATTTTAGCTACCAGTGTACATTAGTGAATCATTATTGAATAGTACAATGATTCTGAGGAGGTTTTGAGAAATTAAGGGTCCTTAAGAAAAGTGCCGCTCACTGCCTCCCTCCCTCCTTCCTTCCTTCCTGACAGTCTCACTGGGGTCCTTAAGAAAAGTGCCTTTGCTGGGTGTGGTGGCTCACATCTGTAATTCCAGCACCTTGGGAGGCTCAGGCAGGTAGATCACAAGGTCAGGAGATCGAGACTATCCTGGCTAACGTGGCAAAAACCCATCTCTATTAAAAATACAAAAAAATTGTCAGGCATGGTGGCTTGTGCCTATAGCTACTCCAGAGGCTGAGGCAGAATTTCTTGAACCTGGGAGGCGGGTGTTATAGTGAGCTGAGATCACACCACTGTACTCCAGCCTGGGTGACAGAGCAAAACTCTGCCTCAAAAAAAAAAAAAAAAAAGAAAAAGAAAAAAGTGCCATTCCCTCCCTCCCTCCCTCCCTCCCTCCCTCCTCCTTCCTTTCTGACAGGGTCTCTCTCTTTTGCCCAGACTGGACTGCAGTGGTGCGATCTCTGCTCACTGCAACCTCCATCTCCTGGGTTCAAGCACTTCTTCTGCCTCAGCCTCCCAAGTAGCCGGGACTAGGCAAATGCCACCATGCCAGGCTAATTTTTGTATTTTTTTTTTTTTAGATAGAGGGTTTCACTATGTTGACCAGGCTGGTCTTGAATTCCTGACCTCAGGTGATCCACCTGCCTAGGCCTCCCAAAGTGCTGGGATTATAGGCGTGAGCCACTGTGCTCAGCCTACTTTTCTTTTAGAAGTAGTATTTGGGTTGTATATTTGCTAAGGGTCATTCTTCACAAATATGTATGTTTATTCTTTAAAGTTTGTTGGCTTGCTTATTTTTTGTCAATCATGAATGAAGCCAATTGAAGGTAAACTTACTCCCTCTTGTGCATGATCAATCACAAGCTAAGTATAAGTTTTCTTTTTACTTTAGTAGTGAAATTGAATTGTGAATTTTCTTGCATCCCTTCACATTGTCTGTGTGCAGGGCTAATGCCAACACTTACTTCCCTTGTAGACTAATTGTACTTTCCTCAAGCTTTACAGAAATGTAGGGTGTGTGTGTGTGTGTGTGTGTGTGTGTGTGTGTGAGAGAGAGAGAGAGAGAGAGAGAGAGAGAGAGAGACTTGACCTAAAGCACATTGATAATTCAGTTCAATTCTAAGGGTTCCTGCCCTGAATGAGTACTGCACAGCATATGGTAAAATAATTATTCCTAATGGACTAGAAAGGTGCTTGAAATACTGCTTTTCATTGATGTATTTGGAACTTTTGAAGCTTTTGTACAATGGGCAAGTTACATGGAGACTTTCTTTTCACATGACTTACTAGTAGTGTCATGCTAACAAAAAGGCAGCAGACATCTCCAGCTGTACTAGAGATCTGAATTTGCTAGATGTCTGTTAGTCAAGTACTGTGCCTTTTAAGCCTTATCTTGAGATAACTCATATTTTACTAATTGGACACAGGACATCAGTTGTTGCTTGAGTTGTAAGGCACTCCTGCCTAGCTTTTCTTTACCAAATTACAGGTGCTCAGAAATAAATAATTAGCTTCAGAGCAGCCTTTGTGACAGATGTTAATTTCATCTACTAATGTGGAATGTCAGCCATGATGTAGATCCTATAATATTTACATAAATCCAGTAGCTTTCATAGATTTTTGAAGAATAAAAAACGACAACTTGCATAATCTTTGCTTTTTTTTTTTTTTTTTTTTCAATTCTTTGAGAAGGATAGGGAGCAAAAGTAAACATAGAGTGAGAATGGACTAATGGAGAGGAGTTGCTGTAATACACTAAATTAAATAGGCTGACCATATGCTCTGTTGTCCAGGACAGTCCCAATTCCATGCCTGTTATCCTGGAATTCTTTTAAATTATATATTCACTAATAAAAACAAACAATAAAGAAAAAAAGAAAAACCTGACTTAGGGCCGACATTTTATTACCTTTTTGCCAAAAAACATGTACATTTAAGGAGAAAGGTAAAACTTAAATTTCATAGAGTCATCAAATCATGTGTATCATGTATATTAATGATGTCATTTTGGGTAAGTCTTCTGAATGGCTTAAGCTAAAAACAAAAACAAACACCTTAGTTCGGTTAGGATGTTATCCTCTTTGAACAAATGTTTCTGTATAACTTAAAAATTAAAACACACTAACATTTACAATTTATTTCATAAGCTAATTGCTTAGATCTTACTTTGAATGTAATATATAAAGCAGTTTCAGTGCTCTTTTCAACTAATCAATAATCCAAGATACTATAATAGTACATTTGTATCAGACAGCAAATAACTTTGATTATTGTGGTAGTACATACTAAACTGATTGTGGAAGTGTGCATACCTTTGTTAACTAAAGTAGTTAAACAGAAAAGTCTGCTTTGATGCTTTAGCGTAAAGTGTACCTGCTGGTTATGACAAAGGTAGTCATGACAAAGGCAAAATACATGGACTTAGATGCAGAAGGATGATGCTGTTTATCATAGTTTCAAGTTGCATTTTATGCTATTCTTTTCATTGGCAAAAATATGGTTAGCAAAAAAAGGAGGAACACTATACACAGATGTATTTGATTATTTAGAAAATTTGTTTTTTATTTAAAAAGTAAGTAGGCAAATAAGAGAGATAAAATTTTAGAAGTTATATTGTCCGAAGATAAGAATGTATAGACTACAGCACATATTTGCTTAAGATGTTCAGAGTCATGGTCTGGGTGAAGCAGATATATTAGTTATACTTATTCCTCTCTACTTGGTTTCTTGTTGACGAATATACTACTAAGAATTATAGGTTTGGAAGTCATAATGTTGAATATTCTAGCTCTGAAAAATAATGCAAGTCAGGGGACTATAGTCACTTGAAAAGGAACTTCATTTTGTACAATCATTTTTTAGAATTTTCTCTATGGGGACAATTATAATTGTTATATTTTAAATACTTGTTTTATTTTGAAAATTACAAAATTACAATGTGTGGTAGGCTGAATAATGACCCTCGCAGATGTCTACATCCTAATCCCTGGCACCTTTGAATGTTACCTTATAGTTCAAACGGGACTTCGTAGATGTTAAGTATTTTGAGATAGGGATATTATACTGTGTTAATCAGGTGGGTCCAGTCCAATCACATGAGACCTTAAAAGTGAATGCTTTTCCTAGGTAGGTCAGATGGATGAATCTGAAGAGCAGGAGCGATTCAAAGAATGAGAGAGACTTGGTACCTTTTTGCTGACTTTGGAGTTGGAAGAAATGGGCCATGAGCCAAGGAATGCTGAAGTTCTCGTAAGAGGAAAGCAGAAGGAGTTAGAGTCATGTAGTAGGAGACGATACAACAGAAACAAGATATTGGACTGATTCAAGGAGTAGCTCATGTGCTAAGGAGTATAGTAAAAGCTAGAAGCTGAAAAAGACTAGAAAAGGTTTCTTTCTTCTGGAAAGAACCACATTTTGACTTTTGCTTAGGTAAACTGATTTGGACTTCTGATCTCCAAAACAGTAAGATAATAAATTTTTGTTTATCAAAGCCAGTAAATTTGTGGTAATTTGTTATAACAACAGGAAGAAACTAATATGCCACACTCATTGTAGAAAAGGTGAGAAATTCAGATAAGCCCTAAAATCAGTCAGACCACTCCCAAGTTAAACATAATATTTTGGGAGATATCTTACCATTTTTTTCTATAAGCAAATATTCTCATCCTAATTCAAATATGCTTTCATTTGCTCTTTTTATTTGATACTTCTATGTCAGTTTTAAAATATAAAATATTCAGTGCCCTTGGGGGTGGTTTTATGTGAAAGAAAGACTTCAGATATGTACTTTGGTTTTAGGATTTAATATTCACGTTATTAAAGTTGCAGGTTCAGATGTTACTTCTTAATCTTTCTAGTAGGACTTAAAAATATAAATTTTAATAAGTCTAGCAGATTTTAACAACCATGTTTAAGAATCTTTGAAGAATTATGGTATCCTTTACAAATTTATTTAAATACTTTCAAACATTTGAAATTGCATTTCTAAATTTAAGATCTTTGACTTTAAATGTTTCAGTCACCTGCTTGATAAACCTTTATATGTTCTTAAGTAGTTCTTATACATCTAATAAATTAAACCTAAATATTGTAAAGTTTAAATTTTTCAATATTCTGATACCATACACACAAACCAAAATTAATTACTTATTTGTATCTAGTATGCACAAAAGTATTAATGTTATGGTTTTGATTCTCTTAAACTTCTCTACATTTAATTTCAAACCTTCCCATGTTTCAAGATATTTTTTCACCTGTGAAATGATTGTGTGATCTACACAATTTGTGGAGTTCCCTTCTCACCTTCTCACATAATTTTGCAGTTGTCTTCTTAGTTTGATTAAAGTTGTGTAAATACCAAAAAGCTTTTAGCTAGGACAAAGACTGGATTTTTGTCACAACTTTAGATCAATTCCACAGAACCCTATTTCTATCAGTGATTTTGTCACTTCAAGAAAGGGGATATTCACGTATCCCACATCCCTGGATTCCATTTATATATTACCTCTTTGTGCTAACAAGTCTCAGATTCCTTCCTTGCTTGATCATTTGATTGGATGGATTTCTAATTCCTTTAGCTCTTAAGATAGGCAAATCTCTTTTTTATCTGCATGAAAGACTATTGAACTTGATAAAACACTGCACTTTCATGTTCTTTCTTTAAGGCTAAATTAATTCTTACAGATATTAAGTATGTGATTGAATGCTGGCAGTCTCTAGGGCTTTATGCAACCATCTGGTCACAACTCATAAGACCATTCTTCTAACTCAGTATCTTCCCCTGTAAATAAAAGAACCCTCATGGCACTGCTTTCTTTCTTTTTTTTTTTTTTTTTGAGACGGAGTTTCGCTCTTGTTACCCAGGCTGGAGTGCAATGGCGCGATCTTGGCTCACCACAACCTCCGCCTCCTGGGTTCAGGCAATTCTCCTGCCTCAGCCTCCTCAGTAGCTGGGATTACAAGCACGCGCCACCATGCCCAGCTAATTTTTTGTATTTTTAGTAGAGACGGGGTTTCACCATGTTGACCAGGATGGTCTCGATCTCTTGACCTCGTGATCCACCTGCCTCAGCCTCCCAAAGTGCTGGGATTACAGGCTTGAGCCACCGCACCCGGCTGGCACTGCTTTCTAATGTCTAAATAGAATTGACATACAGTATAGATTTATCATAGTATGTTTAACTTACACCCTACTCTTTGAAATTTAGGATTCTATTTTTTTTGTTGTTTTTCTTTAAAACATTCTTATGCATAAGCTGTAGCACATTTAAAAAATTTACCAATCTAATGTATATTGAACTTCTTTTGACATTATCTGTTAATATTACTAAAATTAATTCCTAAGATTAAATTGTAGTTTTTATTTCAGAATTATAATAATTCTTTGCTTTTTTTCAGTTTGAAAAATACAAGTACATAGGTTTTTTGTTTTGTTTTGTCTTTACACAGAAAAATCAAGATGATATAAGTACAAGATGCTGAGATGCAGAATAAACTGTTAGATTCAATAGAGAACACTTAAACAGATTACTGAGTAGACAACATATGAAATACATCTAGAAGATTCACAATAGTTTTACAGTGAACAAGTAACTTCAAAACCAAAGTCTTACATTTTCAACTTCCTTGCTTTTCTTTAATAAGAGCTGGCTTGGTTTGTAAAAATACGTATCACATTTCACCTTGATTTTTTAAAAACAGTTTGGAAAATATACATTTCTATAAATGTTTAAGAAAATTCCATAAAACAATTCCTTAAAAGTAAAAATTTCATTTGATTCTCATCCAGTTTGTTTTACTCTGCAGTATTCTTTAGAAATCTGAAGTACAAAAAACATGTTTTAGATACAAATATGAATATCATCTTTGACACGTCCATGTTTCACAAAAAGTTTTTTATTTTGCAAAAGAAACAGTTGCTTGCTTATTAAGTACTGTAGAACTGTCTTTGGTAATTTGAAATATGTTTTCTTTGAGAAGACTTTGGTTTATGCAAGCAGTTTAAGAATTATCTTTATTGATTGGGTCAATCACACGAGAGTATAAACACCACACATCCAGGAATCTTCGCCTAATTTTTTCACTGTTCTATCTCAGGTATCCAGAACAGTGCCTGGCACTGAATGTTTGAATGAATGATTTGTCTCATTATTTTCTTGCTATGCTCTTAGAAACAGAAATGTGTGGTCTATATATATATAAATTAAGTCTTTTATTCTGCCTTTGATCCATAATTATTATTCAAATAATTTTTAAAAGGCTTTTGGGAGATAAGATGCCGCTAGGAAGAATACTGGATGTTACTGAAGGAAATGAACAAAAACCCTGGAGATTTGTGTCTCTTCTGAGGAATTTGATAGTTCTCTCATGTAACTGGGCCAAAGATTTAAAGATAGTGAAAGCCTTCCTTTCTAAGAACATTTTGTGGAAGGGTCTGAATAAATATTTGTTGAATTGAATTGAATTGAGTTTTTTTGTGGTTGTTAGTGGATACCTAGTTGAAATATTATGAAAAACATTTCTAGGTTTTACTTGTCAAATCTCAGTCTAATTTATCTGTAGATTTTAAGAACATACTTATGCAAATGATAAAAAAGCCTGAAAAATAAAATATAGTGGTAAGAGAGACAGCAATGCTGAGAAAACAGTAACGTGTTTGAAGAAAAACATCAGAAAACCAACTCATCCAATCACCCGTGTTAGCTGGAAGTCTCTTTGTCCTTGTTTGTTTTTTCTTCCCTGTTTTCCACTCACCTGTGAAGTGATTTTGAGAAACTCAGATGGGCTGATAAGGAATATTCAGCAGAGTGGCCTCCAGCCGAGAACTTTTTAGTCACTCATTTGGCTGCTTTGATGTGAGTCAGTAAGATTACAGTTTAAAAACATTTACATTTTCCTTATTTTTTTCAATTTATAACGTTAGTTACTTTAACTTTTTACATTTTACATCTCAATTACTCTGTTCTGAATTTCTGAAGTCAGAGTTTAGCTTTTTAAAAAAAATTATTTATTTTATTGTACTTTAGATTCTGGGGTACATGTGCAGATCATACAAGACTGTTGCATAGGTACATTCATGGCAAGGTGGTTCGCTGCCTTCAACCTCCCATCATCTATACCTGCCATTTCTCCCCACATTGTCCCTCCCCTAACCCCTGCGACGGACCCCAGTGTGTGATGCTCCCCTCTCTGTGTCCATGTGTTCTGATTGTTCAACACCCACCTATGAGTCAGAACATGTGGTGTTTGATTTTCTACTCTTGTGTCAGTTTGCTGAGAACAATGGTTTCCAGGTTCATCCATGTCCTACAAAGGACACGAACTCATAGTTTTTTGTGGCTGCATAATATTCCATGGTGTATATATGCCACATTTTCTTTGTCCAGTCTATCATTGATGGACATTTGGGTTGGTTCCAGGTCTTTGCTATTGTAAACAGTGCTGCGATGGACATATGTGTATATGTGTCTTTATAAAGGAACGATTTATGGTCATTTGGGTATATACCCAGTCATGGGATTGCTGGGTCAAATGGAATTTCTATTTCTCGATCCTTGGGGAATCGCCACACTGTCTTCCACAATGGTTTTTTTGTTTTTTAAATTGATACAAGGTCTCACGCTGTTGCCCAGGCTAGAGTGTCCGCGGTGCAATCATGGCTCACTACAGCCTTGACCTCCTGGGCTCAAGCCATCTTCCCTCCTCAGCATCCCAGTAGCTGGGACCACTGGAGCATATACCATGCCCAGTTAATTTTTAAATTTTCTGTAGAGTCAGAGTCTCTATCTGTTACCCAGGCTGGTCTTGGACTTCTGGGCTCAAGCAGTCTTCCTGCCTTTGCTTCCCAAAGTGCTGGGGTTGCAGGCATAACCTACTCACCCAGCCTAGAATTCGGCTTTTTAAATGACTTGAACTTATCTTTATTTTAAAAAATCATTTTTATTTATGCTTTTAATATTTATTATATACTAGCTGATGGGTGTTAAATTGCCTATCTATATCCATTTCTATGTGAGGGTGTTTATTGTCTTATTTTCTTGGATTTTTCTTTTTCTAACCTTAAAAATTTTCTCATTGATTTTAGCTCTTGACAATCCAGATTTACGCCTCCTGTGTTTTAAATTTTCTGCCTTGCTGCTTTTATCTTTTTTTTTTTTCTTTATAATTTACTTTCTCATGCAGTGTTTAAGGCTTCTCAGACATTCTTAAATGTCTCAGGGATACTCAGGAGTTGACTTTCTCCAGAGTTACAAGCCCTGCTGGGTGGATATTATATTTGATTTTCTGGAACCCTGTTGCTTGTTAACATAACATTCAGTTCTTGAATGAGGAGTCTGTGGTTTCGCAAATACATAACCACTGTATTTTGAGCAAACAGTTGTGTGCTCTAAGCCTGAAGTGAGTGTAACTTGGGC
The DNA here is from genome assembly GCF_048565385.1 of Saimiri boliviensis. NCBI lineage: Eukaryota > Metazoa > Chordata > Mammalia > Primates > Cebidae > Saimiri > Saimiri boliviensis. The sequence continues at coordinate 52,839,330 of NC_133450.1, read as the reverse complement.
AGTCACTCCTGAGGAGGGATTCTCCCAGCCCCTGGTGTGTATCAATCATTCATGGGAAGCAAAACAGTGATTTTGCAGCCAGGTTTCTAGTACTGTTTTTAAGATGTCTTGCTTCTAAGCTACTTATTACAAGGCTGGTCAATTTCCTTTCCTGGCAAGATTTTATAAATGAACTGAGAAGCTGGTCAGAAGACGGGCATCCCAACTTGAATTTTCACAGTCGAATCTGTTTTCCCTACTGGCAAATGGTTAAAGTTATCAAGGGTATCTTTTATCTAGGCATTTTAAGACTAGGCCTCTTGATATACAAAAACTATTCTTAAATTTTTGGATTATTGACCATAGGACACCCACATTCCGTGAGGTGCAGGGACATGGAAGTCTAGAGTCCCTGCAAGGAAACTTGATCAAATTTTAGGAATTGGTCCAGGTTACAAGACTGTTGATGATGTAGTGTGACTCCACCTTTCTCCCTCAAGAGTTTTGTGTCTGACTTCTCTTTATTTTTTCACCTTTGCGGGGTGAGGAAGATGGAAACAATCCCCTGTGGTTTAGCAACAAGGCCTGGCAGAAGCCTTACTTAGGGGCGACTGTAGAAGTTACACTCATTTCAGCTTTTAGCATGTAACTGCCCAAAGTACATTGGTTATGTATTTGACAGACCACAGTCCAGTAATTCACTTTGTGGTGTACCTGAAAATCAGTTTAGGAAGTGTCATTTGTTTGGCAGATTCAGAGTACAGTGTTCTCTGAAAAAGTGACTATGTGTTCCTCACACATAATTGATTTATTGGCTTTTTGTCCAAGTTGATTTCCAACTGAAAATCTAAATCTGAGTATTTTAGACTGATGATTTTACAGTAGGAGTGTTAGGATTTAGATATTATTATTGTACTGCCTCTTTAAACACGGAATAATACTAAGTTGCTTTCAGGTTTTATTAATCTCATCTTGGCCTTTGAATCTATGGATAAGAATTGTGAGCTAAACTATTTGAACTCAGCATGTATCCCTGATTATTTAATCTCCATCAGAACCTGCCCAATAAGGGGAGTACTGGCATAAACATCAGTAGGAATCCACTTCTCAAAGGTCAGTTAAAATAATAATATCAATTACAGCTATATGGCAGTAATAATAGCAATTATTATTATTCTTAATATAGCTAACATTTATCAGCTGCTACTATACCAGACACTCTTCTAACAGTTCTACCTAGACGTTTAATATATTTAATTTGCAAAAGAACCCAAGAGGTGAACATCTATTACCCTTATTTTACAAGTGAGGAAATTGGGGCACAGAAAGAATTGCTCTGAATTATATAGGTAGTGGCAGAGCTGGGATTTTAAATATAGGCTTTGAACCCAAAGTTTATGTATTTAGCTACCAGACTATATTTATAGAACTAAATTTTTTGAGGTGGTTTAATAAATCTGAATAAACAATGGTTTCTCTTCCCTTTTAAATTTTTTCTTAATAATTTGACAGTGTTTTTGATTGAGTTTAATTCCTGTTGTAGTGAGCACAAAGACACTATTCTTTTATAGGTAGAACTGTTTTATTATTTGGAATTACAAGGAATTCAGCCTAGAGGCTGACCCTGGTAATTATTTATAGGTACCTAAAAATAGATACCTATAAACTTTTCTAAATCTAAATTTCTTAATGTTGGCAAATGTTTCTAAGTTTATAATTGGTTTTAAAAAAGCAGTTATATATATGTGTGTGTGTGGTGTGTGTGTATGTAAAAAATACATCGGTAAATATATGTGTATATAAAAATGCATGTGCTTATATATAAAATATATATATTTTAAGTTTCTTGGTGCCTTGATGTTTAAGATAAATTTAAGTTTATCTTGAAAAGCACATTAAAGCTAGACTGTACAAGGTTAGGCTTTATTTTCACTGCAAATGATGGACTCCATATACCATTTTCAGTACCTAGCTTTTTTTTTTTGAGACAAGAGTCTCGTTCTGTCGCCAGGCGCCAAGCTGGAGTGCAGTGGCACAATCCTCTGCTCAATGCAACCTCCGCCTCCCGGGTTCAAGCAATTCTCCTACCTCAGCCTCCAGAGTAGCTGGGACTACAGGCGCGCACCACCACACCCAGCTAACTTTTGTATTTTTTAGTAGAGATGGGGTTTCACCATGTTGGCCAGGATGGTCTCGATCTCTTGACCTCATGATCCGCCCGCTTCGGCCTCCCAAAGTGCTGGGATTACAGGTGTGAGCCACCACACCCGGCCAGTACCCAGCTTTAATAAATAACTCAATATAGACAGTCTTTTTTCATTAATAAGTTTTTGTTCCTCTGTTGTCACCCCTGTATTCCTTTCTCCCCAGATTATTTTAAAACTATGTATTAAAATTTATTTTTAATCCAGGGTTTCGAGTCTTCAGAATGACTTTTGGAGAACATCAGGGTATTGGAATTGTACTTTCCCTGTCAGGGGATATCATCTGTTTAGATGCTTGGTTCTGGAAGACTCACTTTTACAGTTCCTTATCTGTTATGACATGTGGTTCTCTATGTAACTGACAACAATAGAAACTATACTCCAGGTATTATGTGGATTGTTGTTCCTTAGTACTATCTGTGAGAGAGCCTGTATGAATAATTGGTTGAAGGACATACATTCTGTCCATTATCCCAGATTTTTAAAAATACAGTCTTGAACCAAGTTATGTTAAAGGGTCGGATGCCAAAGGTATTACATTAGTGAAGTGCAGAATGACTTGAGGTGATGCCATTAGCCCATTTCTAGGCTGGTTGGACAGTATGCTCCTGTGAAACTTAGGTCTTAGGGAAGGCCCAATACATTATTTGTTAAAATATATAGTCTTGTTTTGAAGAACCTGAGGAAAAATTTACTGTTAAATTTTAATCCCAAGAATAGTTGATAATTTCTTGAGCCATTCCTATATTTTTAGTCTTAGTAACAGTGCAAAGTATGTTATTAACATGCTTCCATCTTGTGTTGACTTCCCTAAAGCTGAGAGCCAAATTTGGGACCCTAAGAGCAGGAATTTATGGCATTATAGCATTGATTTTAAATTCTGTTCTCACTTTTGTCTTCACCCTTAGATTTCTTTTTCTCTTTTTAATTAAAACAAAATATAAACAAATTCATAACAATTCTAACAGTTGCTCTATCTAGCTTGCGGTAAGATAAATGATTTTATTTTATTTTTCCTTTGCTAAATGTTTTTATGATATACATGATAATAAAAGTAATTAGGAAGACACAGTAACACTTTTAAAAATCTAATTTAAATAACAAACCACTGATATAAAAATGATTGGAAAGTCAGGTTCATGCGACAATTAGAGATCTATGAGCACAGATTTCATTTTGTCATTTTGAATTACTTAGACTTATTTAAATGATTAAATGAATGTTTATTAAGCAGGGCCCCATACTGAGCACTTTCGGAATGATATCTTAATGTTGGAGCAGCCATGTAGGAAAGAAATGCTTATTTCCTCCTTTATGGGCCAATAAAAAACTAAAAAATAATGAATGATCCATCATCAAAAATACCTTCTAAAGGAAATTACAACATTAGCTACACAGTTAACAAACTGTTAATTTGATGCTTTCATTTTACTGTATGGATCTCACTTTCAGAAGGCATTATATGCTTTTCGTAAGTTGTATTCTTCATAAATATATTTTTACCTTTTTTTCTAGTAATAAAAACAATGTGCAGTATTTTGAATCAGAGTTTCCAATCATGAAAATTGATAAATCATAATTCCTTTTTTCTTTTGAGACGGTGTTTTGCTCTTGTTGCCCAGGCTGGAGTGCAGTGGCACGATCTTAGCTCACTGTAACCTCTGTCTCCTGGGTTCAGGCACTTCTCCTGCCTCAGCTTCCCAAGTAGCTAGGATTGCAGGTATGTACCACCATGCCTGGCTAGAAAATTGATAAATCATAATTCATATGTATTTTGCTCCAAGACATCCTTTGAACCCTGTGAGAATGATACGATAGTGTGGAAAGAGAATCCTGGTTTAGAAATAGAAAACTCAAGTTATTGTCTTGTATAGACGTACATTGAGTTCATATGTGTCAGACTTTGTTCTAAGGTTTGGAGGTATAAAGTCAGAGAGCTCTGGAATCCTTGGGAGCCTCCTAACTTCTGGATATGGAGTTTCTGCATCTTTATAATCTTATTAAACAGGGATGGCAATACCTGTTTTTCCTAATATAAGAGTTTTTGTAAGGATCAAAATAAATATGGCTCAAGTGAGTATATTTGAAAAGGGCTCAGCAAAGTTATAAAAAGAAGGTAATATTATTGATTGACAAAGTGTAACATTTTCTACTATTGCTTTTGCTGTTGTACAATTGATTACTATTGATATAGATGCAAACGTAAGTTGATTAAAGTATAAATTTAGATTTGAAGACTTAAGAATTAATGAACTTTTTATGCTGCATCTTTTTTATTTTTATTTTTTGTAGTTTCAACTTTATTGTAGATTAAGGGGTACATGTGCAGGTTTGTTATATGGGTGTATTGCATGATGCTGAGGTTTAGGGTACAAATGATCCCATCACCCAGGTAGTGAGCATAGTATTCAGTAGGTGGTTTTTCAGCCTCCTTTTCTCTCCCTTCTTTCTTGTCTAGTTGTCTCAGAGTCTATCGTTCCCATCTTTATGTTTATGTGTATTTAATGCTTGGCTATCATTTATATGTGAGAACATATGGTATTTGGTTTTCGGTTCTTCCATAATTTGCTTAGGATAATTACCTCTGGTTTCCATATTGCTGCAAAGGACATGATTTCATCCTTTTTTATGGCTGCATAATATTCCATGGTGTACATTTACCACATTTTCTTTATCCAGTTCACTGTTGAAGGGCACATAGGTATATTTCATGTATACTAATGTGAATAGTGCTGCAGTGAACATATAAGTATGTGTGTCTTTTTGATAGAATTAATGATTTTCTTTTAGGCATATACCCAGTAGGAGGATTGCTGGGTCAAATGGTAGTTTTTTTGGTTCTTTGAGAGATCTCCAAACTACTTTCCACAGTGGCTAAATTAGTTTGCTTTCCTGCCAACAGTGTATATGCCTTCCATTTTCTCCACAGCCTCACCTGAGTTTGTTATGTTTTGACTTTTTGATAATAGCCAACTGACTGGTGTAAGATGGTATCTCATTGTGGTTTTGATTTGCATTTCTCTGATGATTAGCAATGTGGAGCATTTTTTCTTATGTTTGTTGGCTACTTGAATGTCTTTTTTAGAGAATTGTCTCTCGTGTTTTTTGCCCATTTTTCAATAGGATTATTTCTTTTTTGCTGGCTGATTTAAGTCCTTTTTCAATTCTGGATATTGGACCTTTGTTAGATGCATAGTTGGTAAATATTTTCTCCCATTCTGTAGGCTGTCTGTTTACTTTGTTGGTAATTTCTTTCGCTATGCAGAAACTCTTTAGTTTAATTAGGTTCCACTTGTCACTTTTCATTTCTGTTGCAATTGCTTTTGGAGACTTAGTGATAGGCTTTACCTGTTAAACTGCTCTGTTGTCAAGATTTTTCTTTTTGTTATTAAAGCCAAGAGTTTTAAATTAATACTTGCTCTCACTATAGACTCTTTAAGGGAATGGTCAGGAAGAGGAGCCTCGTTTGAAAGTCAGATTCTGCGACTTGCTTTCTGACTAATTTTGGGTAATTTACTTCAGATCTAAGTTGCCTTTTCTGTAAAGTAAGGATAATAAATGTCTGTGCAGTAGACATTTAGGATTGTTATGGGAGTCAGTAACATCTATGAACACTTATACAATGTATATTAGTCAGTTTTCACACCGCTACAATTCGATTACAGTTCGAGATGGGATTTGGGTGGGGACACAGCCAAACCATATCATAGTGCTTTGCACATACTAAGCAGTCAGTCCATGCTAGTTATGATGATACATTGACTAATAACATTCCTGAGGTTGTAATTTAAGGACTAAATGAGCAAAATCCTAAATGGTAAATTCTTACTTTATTTTAAAATTTAAAATAAATAAATCTCACTCTGTCACCCAGGATGGAGTGCAGTGGTGTAATTTCAGCTCACTGCAACCTCTGCCTCCTGGGTTCAAGCAATTCTCAGGTTTCAGCCTCCTGAGTAGCTGGGATTGTAGGTGTGGGCCACCATCCCTGACCAATTCTTGTATTTTTAGTGGAGACAGTGTTTTGCCACGTTGGCTAGGCTGGTCTTGAACTCCTGGCCTTAAGTGATCTGTGCACCTTGTGCTTTGAAAGTGCTGGGATTACAGATACACACTATCGTGCCTGGCCAAATTCTTACTTTATATGAACAACCTCCCATGTATAATGTGTAATATATAAAATAGATTATGTGTTTTTTTTGAAAACCAGTAAACTAATTTATAGAGTAAATCATAAATGAATTCATGAAATTTCTTATGATAAAATGGTTTAACCTTATTTATAAATGTATCTAAATGTGATATAATTAAAGTACTGTATTTACTTGATGTAAACTGTATTCTATTGGTGTGTGCTTGTATTCTTAGTGAATTGTGGATTGAACTCAAAATAGCAAATGCTAATCTTGATATAAATATTTTCATATTTGCATTATAAATATAAGAATTTGCATTTTGAATACTTTATAAATATTAATCAATTAAACTTCAGAACACTTCAGTGATTAAGATATTATACATCAACCTTCTGGATAAGTATTAAAATTTGCCAGCCCACAGAGAAATTCTCTGCCTTCTGTATTCTAAAATAGCATCCGATAGGAGTCTTTAATATTAAATGGTGTTTTGAAGTTTATCTTACTTTCTCTTTGCTTAAAAAGAAATATTTTAAAATGTCTATAATTAAAAATCAAAGGGAGGCTCAGGCAGTTTGTATCTGTGGACACAACTGATATAATCATTTGGACAGGACTGAAGTCAATTTAGTCAAATTCTCAACCAGCTCAATTAAAAACAAGAACAACAATGCCTTTGGCTTCTATTTTGGTCAGAATTATCAATCTGGTGGTGTTTGAAGACATATTAAAAATAACCTGATGATTTGCTTTGTTTTAATTTGAGAAGTCTAATAGCTGAGTGACACAATGTGATATGTAATATTCATCAAAAGCACAAATATTTGAATAGTCTTGGAATTTATTTATTTAATAAATATTTTGTTGTATGTCTTTATTTCCCCAGGCACTTACCAACCCGTTGATGTACATAGAGGAAAAAAATACTATGCCCTTCCCTAAAGAACTTATTTACCATTCTGCTGACTGCTTTCTTAGACATATTGGCTAAAATGTACTGAAATTTAAAAAATTCTTTTTTTTTTTTTTTTTTTTTTTTTGAGACGGAGTTTCGCTCTTGTTACCCAGGCTGGAGTGCAATGGCGCGATCTCGGCTCACCGCAACCTCCGCCTCCTGGGTTCAGGCAATTCTCCTGCCTCAGCCTCCTCAGTAGCTGGGATTATAGGCACGCGCCACCATGCCCAGCTAATTTTTTTTGTATTTTTAGTAGAGACGGGGTTTCACCCTGTTGACCAGGTTGGTCTCGATCTCTCGACCTTGTGATCCACCCACCTCTGCCTCCCAAAGTGCTGGGATTACAGGCTTGAGCCAGCGCGCCCGGCCTTAAAAAATTCTTTAAAAAAGTAGATTGTAGCCTCTTTTGCTAACTCAGGATTAGATGGTTATTATATTTAATGACCACCAGAAACATACATAGATCTTTCATTTTCTTGTCTTAATGTGCAAAAATACAAATACATGTCGAACTGCAAAATCCAGAATTGAAAAGCTGGATGTGCACTGACTTCAAAAGCAAAAATAATTATCAAAAATCTTCTGAATTCAAAATGGCTAAATTCAAACTTCTAAATTCAAAAAATTTTTAATTTTGTTAAATTAAGCAATTTGTAGTTTTTAGGATGCATTGATTTTAATTTTTAACTTATTTTAAATTAAAAGGGATAATATATAACATACTTTTCTTTATATTTTAGAGAAACATGGATAGCTATGTATTAGTATAACAAGGTTGTTTTCGAGAAAGCACTACAATAGGTAAGACAATGTTAACTCCTATTTCTTGGACATTAGTATTCTGAATTTTATTTTTTATCAAGAACTATTGAGTACCATTGAAGAAAAGAACTTTCTTTTGAAAAAAAAGTTTTCAAAATACTATGAGATCGTATGGAAGCAGCCAGTTTCTGCCAAGTAAGTCAGTCTTTCATAGATGCACCTCTACATCATAGCTTAACAAAATAACTAAGCACCTACCAATAGCACTTTACCTATTTTCTTTTTATCTTTATAAAAATTCTATGAGGTTGGAATTTTTCTCATGCTACAGATTAGGAAACTGACACAAAGAACTTCATAGCAAGGCTGCATAGTTAGTAAATGATTAAGATCTGTTTGCTTTAAAACGCTTGCTTCTCCACTGGATCATGGTTACAGATCATTGCAGTGCAATGCCTAGGATTTTCTGTGTTTGGCATGTGTTATATGCAGGAATATCCAATTATTTGTGCAAAAATACCCATTGCATAGTTGTTTATGATTTTCTGTGTTTGGCATGTGTTATATGCAGGAATATCCAATTATTTGTGCAAAAATACCCATTGCATAGTTGTTTATAAAAGGAAACAAATTGCCAGCAACTCAAATATCTTATGATAAGGAAATAGGGAAATGAATTTTGTTATATTTATGTAATTAAAATTGTGCAGATTAAAATGTGGATGTAAAAATATAGTTTTATTTACATGAAAGATGTTCATGATATGTGGCTAAGTAAAACAGGCTTACAAGACATGTATAAAATGAGTCAATTAAAAATTTGTATTGATACAAAGAAATCTAGAAAGATATTCTTATCATCTAAAATTGTAATTGGTTTTATCTGGATGGTAGAATCATAGATATTTTCATTTTTAATATGTCACCTTTTATAAAATATGAAAAATTTATAAATGTTTTATAATTAGAAAAATAAAAGAAAGCAGTTTCTTACTTTTGAAAAGAAAAATATTTAGGGAATATGCACTTACATTATTGGATAATACTCTCATTGTCTCTCATACTTTGCGTCCTATATCCCTTCCACCCACCTACCCCCTGTTCTTCTGCTAAGCATTATAGTTTATTTTCTTCTAAGGCTTTGGTGGGATTCATTTGCATGTCAGTTATGGTGACAGAAGGCAAGGAGGTTCCTGCTCTCTCCCTGGGTTTTTTTTTTGACTGTTTAATTCTCATAATTAATTGGAACATCTTGAAGCTCAGCCTTTTAAAACCATTTTGTTTTAAGGTAAGTAAGACCTGGCTACCATAATGATACTTATGTTTACTTGGTGGCCACATACCTTGTTTGTTTTGAATTGTGTTTGCCCAGCTTTACAATCATATCTATTTTTTTTTTTTTTTTTGCTGATGCAGGCAGAAATCAGTTCCCTCTCTTTATTTTTCTGATGATTTACTATCAGAGAGACCAAAACCACTGAAGTCCATTTCCTCTCCTATCACCTAAGCAAATACTACTCATTCAAAGGAAAAATAAACCTTCATTTAAGCTAATAGTCTTGATGGGAGTGTGTGTGTTGTACGTGTGTGTGTATGCATGTAGAAACCTTAAACACCTTATAATTGGGAAACATTAATGAAAAACAGATTTTCTGAAGTTAAGAGTTAGTAAATTTGGGTTTAAACTCTGGTATCATATATTAATTACATAGGAAAATCACCTAAATTCTCATTAATTCTCTTTTCTCACTTACATAATGTTGATAATCATTTGAATACTACCTTACAGGGTTTGGGGCATGATTCACTTGCATAATACTTTGTCCTTAATTTATCCACTCATTTCTACAAATACATATTGAGCTCTTATTGTAAACTAGATGGTATTCTGGACACATGGGTGTATCTATAAACAAAACAGAAAAAAATCCCTGCTCTCTTGAAGCTACATTCTAGTGGATAGAAATAAACAATTAAAAGTAAGCATAGTAAGTAAGAAAGTTAAATATAATTAGTACTATATAAAAATAAAAGATACAGTTAAGGAAAACTGGGGCTGCCTTGCATGGGGCAGAGTAGCAGGTTGTGTTAAACAGGGTGGTCAGGGCTGGCTTCCTTGAGAACGTGACATTTGAGTAAAGACTCAAATGAGGTGAAGGAGCAGCCATGTGGACATATCAGTGGGGAGTGTGCCTCAGGCAGAAAGAACAGTCAGTGTCAAAGTCCTAAAGTGCTTATGGGAAAGCAGCAACAGCAGCAAGGCTGCCAGGCTGTTGTGTAGTGAGTAGGGAGATGAAGGAAGAGAGGTGAGAGTCAGATTGCTCCCGAGGGCCTCACGGGACACTTCGGGACTTCACCTTTCCCTCTGAATGGGATCTTGTGAAGAAGTCAAGTTTTAGTCTAAATAAAGCTTGCTTCTATGCTTCTGATCAGGTAGCACATGGTCCAGGGGTGATCCAGTATTGCTCTGGCTTGTTTCAGAAGTTGAAAAGCCATTCTCAATACTACTCTCTCTCCATCCTCCCTGTGCCATATAATCCACACACATCTTGTTCACAGTGTTTTCAAATTATATCTAAAATCTGTTTATTTTTCTCCATCTCCACTGTTAACCCTATGGTCCTAAACATTGTTAGTTTTGCTGTACTACAAGTATCTTCATCCATTCTTACTTGACAGGCAGATAATTTTGTACAAATGTAGGTCGTATTAAATCAGGTCATAGTGTAAAACCTTTCAGTGATATTTGCTAGATTATTCTCCATCGGTCACCATCCATTATCTGCCTTTCTTTACTCTGCTCTGTACTCCAGGAGGATACAGAACACATCCTTGGAATGCCTTTGGCTTCTAGCTTCCCGTTGAGGATGGTATACTTCCCTTTGCACCTAGAACGAAGTCGCGATACAGGACATGGACAATCATTGTAAGGAAGGCTCTGCCTGATTTGGCTGATCTACTCAGGTGACTCATCTTACTTCTTTCGCCATCCCTGGCTTTAATAGTTGCCTTTCAGTTCCTTACACTCTCTGGTCTCCTCTTACCTTCTAGGGTATACACTGTTATTCCTCCTGACTGAACTACTTTTCTTCCACCTCCCATCCACTTCACTTGGCTCACACTTGCTCATCTTGAATGTTTCAACTTTAACATCACTTCCTCAGAGAAACCTTCCCTAGTTGTATACACCAATTTCTCACTAAATTTTTCTTTTGTAGCAGGTAGTGTGACTATATATAAATATTCATACAACTGTTTGCATCGTGATTCTCTTCTCTGATAGATTCCAGGCTCCATGATGTCAAAGATAATGCAGGTATTTCTTTTAAATCTAAGTCTCAGAAGCTGTGGTTGGTACATACAGAGCACTCACTAGGTGCATGCATTCAGAAAGTAAAGATAGCTTCACAGGCAGTTTTCAATAATTGCCAAGGAAATTGTAACGTGTTAGTGTAGAGTCATGTTTAGGAGCACACCTAGAAACTCAGAATTAGAACTAGCACTGGAGCTCAGGAGTCTGTGTGTTCTATTCTGTCCTGATACTCAGAAACTGACATTCATAAGCCTAGCAGTATTATGGAAGACGCTAAGAACCACATGCTAAAGAAAATAATGCCAACAAGGTATTTCTTTTCTTTTAATATTAAAGTTGAAAATGTTTACATATGTTTTTCATTGCAGATGCTTATTATAACTTTTGTGACTGGTATGACTGACTTATTTTTTTCTGACTTTAATTAAGAGCAAGGTTACATACATTTAGTAAGTAGAAATAAGGTAGGAAGAGCTTTGGCACCAAATATGTGAGTGAAGACAAAGAGAATGTCACATGCCACCACAAAGATTTTAAAACCAAAAAACCTCTCTGTATTGTAAATAACTTCTTTAGACATAAATAATATTCTAATTATTTTACAATAACTTTGGTTGTTAACATCTTTATTAAAGTATACATTTCAATAAGATTTAGTTTTGTTGGTAATAAACTACTCTTATCTGAATTAAATATTTTGAAATTTGATCTTTAAAATTTTTGTAGTAATGAAATTTTACCTTTCTACCATCTCTGCTGCAAAATGAAAATATACTAATGTGTTAGAGTAAAATGAAAATTTACTAATCTGTCCATTTTGCCTTACTCATTCATTTGGAAAAGTTTGAATTGTATCCTGGGAAAGTTCCATTACTAGCCATTTCAGAGGAAAGTCAATAGATATGTTATTGAAATACACATGGTATTCTAAGGATTTCAAATTCATAGAGCTGAATGGAATTTATTTTTAACTTTATGAAGAAATAGTTGTTGATGGATATTTTTAATGGTACTTTTATTGCAATGTAAGTTTGATGGCTGTAACATTTTAGATATAGATGTGTTTGGTGGAAATGTTGACATTCTTATGTAAGCAGTGAGTGAAGCCACCTAGAATTTTAGTGACCTCCCTTTTGACGAATGACTATTCATATTTATTTTTATTTATTCTAGTAATCAGTTTTAAAGTGCCAACAGGGCAGTGTATAACATTTCAGTTTGAAGAGTCCACCTGTAAAGGTACTTTGTCTAAAGGTACTGCGTTTTGGCACCCTGAAGCCAGTGTGTACCTGAAAAGATGACTCAGCCTTGAGTTCTACCTTCTCCACAAGTTAATATGAGACCTTGTAGCATTATGTCATTTTTGGCACTGAAAGGAAGGTAATTTGTGTAAGACTTTTATTGTGAGATCTGTCCACATGGAAACTGCAAAACAAACTCTTGAAAGAGGTGATATGTAATACTGTTTTTTTTTTTTTTGTATGGGTGGCCGTGAAGTGATTTCACATTTAGTGGAAAAAGGCACAGAATATTGTTCTTGATACAAAGAGAAACTTCCTCAATCATTTGGCTAAGATATTTGGAAAACTTGAGTTCTTCAAAGAAAAAGGAAAACCCAAATAATAGTTACTTACCTGGTAGTATCTACTGCATGCCTATTAAGCAACGTGTTGTACTCAGTACATTGGTGTGCTTTTAAATGAAAGCAGGATTGGTTGTATGTACATACATGGATGCTAAAATGAAAGAAATTAATATGTTGAATGAAGAGCTGTTTGTAGGAAAAACATCTGGAGAGCGTGGAATCTCAAATAACTATGTGATATAACATCCTTCATATATTGAGAGGACATAAGGTTTGATGAAACTAAGTAAATCTTAATTCATGCCAAAGTAGAGTCACTACAACTAATAACAAGGCAATGGATTTGTGATATATTCATCAGCATTAGTGGACCTTTCAACTTTTGATGAAAGTCTTCTAGAAATTTTAAGAGGTGAGTAGGGAAAATTTTTAGAAGTTTGAATAAAATATTTAGATTTGATTATTTTCATGTGTTTCCTATACATATAAATTTGTAATAGTTCGCTACATGTAAATTCTGTTTCTGAATTGAATTCCATGAATTTGCTTCAAGTACCTACTTTTAAAGCAGTGCATATTTTCTGAGTGGTAAAAGAGGAGTAATACATGCGTTGTTTAGAAATTTGCCACAAATATGGCAAACAAAACAATCTAGAAAGGGATTTCTTTATAAAAATGAACCCAGAAGTTTACCATCCAGTAGTAAAGGTGGATTGTGAGAGGCCCTGTCTTGGAGAGTCATAGGAGAGTGCGGTCCTATTTAGTTAGAGCGATCAGGATAACCTTCATGGAAGAAGAAGTGCTAAAACAGACTTTAAGGAAGAGGATTATTTGTAATATGAAGATGAAAATGGCAGAGGCATAGAAGATGGCCTGCAATGGTGACATAGTGCATAGGTGTGTGCATGAGGGGAGAAGTGGATGGAGGGAAGGAAAACTGGTATCTAATGAAATATTTCACCTATGTTTTTCGGTTTGTGCTGCTGAATTGGACAGAGACTGTCACCATTCATGATGGTTCTGCTTTATATGGAAAAAAAAAAGCCACTCCATTTCTGATTATTACTCTTACTAGACTGTTGTTGCTGTTCCTTGAGTTTCAGAGCAGTTGTACCTCTGCCACATCAGTGATAATTATACTGCTTCAAGGAGTTTTTCTTCTCCCTTGTTTTACATTTGCCGCTTATTACGTAGCTGTCCTTTGGGCATCTGGCTAGCATCTGTGAGAAATGTGTGTGCCCTATGATGGGAGATGTGCATTGGTACATTTCTTCCTTGATAATCCCCAGTGTCTAGAACAGTGCCAGGTACATAGCAGACATTTATTAAATATATGATGAATATTTTTGGTAAGGATTCTCTCTTGATTTTTATTATCAGGTATATCTTGTGTAAAATGAAAATAAAACTGATCACACAAAACTGCCACCTAGGTGATAGATACAATTTTCAAAGTCATATGGAACATTAACTTTCATTCACCATTAACAGTGTATCAACAACATATAGTGAAAATTATATATCTTTATTTATTAGAGTATGCAGTGTCAAATGGCAATCAGATTTCTTAGTATGATTTGTTTCTGTGTTTGTACTTCATTCAAAAACCAGGTAGACAGTTTCTTCCCTTAGAAGGGTTACTGAATTGGAAGATTATCTTTCTTTGGAATATGCTTGGAATGTATTATCTTTAATTATTTTACTGAAGGGAAAAAAAAGAGGAAAGCCAGAGAGCTTGTTTCAGTTCTGTGAATTGCTTAAGATTATTGCCTAACTCACCATCATTCTCTATATTGAGTCAGGAGTTCTGTCTGTCTGTCTGTCTGTCTGTCTGTCTGTCTGTCTGTCTATCTGTCTATCTGTTTATCTACCTACCTGCCTACCTACCTGCCTACCTACCTACCTATCTACCTATCTACCCACCTACCCACCTACCTATCTATCAATCATCTTATTCATTTTCAGATAACATTTATTTATGTCAGGTACTGTGCCACATTTGTTATTCCTCCCAGGATATTTGCCTTACAGATGAAGAATTGAGGATTCCCTTGCCCAATAATATACAAGAGCAAGTGGTAGGTAGGAATTGGTAGAAATTCTTTATTTGTTGAGGCATTCACTTTCAAAGATGCCATCCAGAGATTTATTGCTTTAATTATAACAGGTTGAGAGAATTAATAAAAGTTCTCAACAGCGAGAAAACAAATACAACTCTTGAAGTAACTGAACATGCCAGAAACTAGCAGTTCTTTGCTTTATCGCTGGAGAACAGAATGATTCTGGGGAGAACTGCATTTAATAAAATACTTGCAGAAGTATTAAAACACTATTAAAATGTATCAATAATATAATAATCCAAGGATTTAAGAAATGCATATGTGTAATGAAATGACATAACTTATTTGAGAACTTCAGTAGAGAATTAGACACTGTTCCTTTCTACTCCCTTCTGTATCCTCAGAGCCTAGATAAGTGTCTGCCATAGGATAGGTGCTCTATAAATTCTTGTTGGATGAATTAAAGGATATTTGAGTGATTTTTAGACTATAGAAAGATAACAGTTTATAGCATCCTTGACTGTATTATTTTCTAAATGCTCAGAAAAGCAGATGTGTAAAAGATGAAATTGTCATTTAGCAGCCTGTAGTTTTAAAATTATACCATTCCCCTCATCTTGAAAATTCTTCTTTGATTTACTTAAATTTATTCATAACTGAAACCACTTAGTATATTGACTGCTTGTCTGATTTTTCTAACAACCTTTTTGTTTTCCTTGAGAAAATAGTACGATATATATAGGTACTTTTGTCTATATTTGTAGATGAGGAAACTGAGGTAAAGTATTTTTTTTGTGATCACATAGCTAATGGCTAGTAGGAAGATAGATTATATTCTGTATCCATTTTTTTTTTGTAATGAAGAATATAACCACTTATGTATAGTTAGTGAACTTTCTAATATTTTTATTATTTTCAAATAAGCATTAAACAAGTTACCTGTAATGCGACAAGCAATTTCTAAACTGCTTCTCTACATATGTGATTATACAGCACATAATACTATTATTTCATTTTCAACCTGTAACTCCTTTATTTTTTTCTTTTCCTTTCCTTTTCTTTCTTTTTCTTTTTTCTTTTTTTTCTTTTTTTTTCTATTTTTGAGATGGAGTTTTGCTCTGTTGCCTAGGCTGGAGTGCAGAGGCATGATCTTGGCTCACTGCAACCCTCAGCCTCATGGGTTCAAGTGATAGTCCTGCTTCAGCCTCCCGAGTAGCTGGGATTACAGGAGCATGTCACTGCACCCAGCTAATTTTTTGGATGAATGAAAGGACATTTCATATTTTTGATAGAGATGTGGTTTCACCATGTTGGCCAGGCTGGTCTTGAACTTCTGACCTCAAGTGATCCACCTGCCTCAGCCTCCCAAAGTGCTGGGATTGCAGGCGTGAGCCACAGCGCCTGGTCTCCTTTATTTTTCTTTCATATCTATGGCATTAATCAAAACTTCAAGACAAGTTTGAAATGTAAACAACAGTAGTTCTTGAAGAATACTCCTAGTTGTTCTTTATTAAGTGGCGATATTAGCTTGTTTCATACAGAGTTCTTTTTCATATAGGTGAAAATTTCTGTCCCCAGCATTAAAAGTTGTTAATGTGCTACCTGAATAAGCACTGGTAGAGACCACTTGAAATGACAAATCTTAATTGAAATTTTGGTTTGGGAGCAGTATTCCTTCTAATTTAGATCAGAATCACAGCTCCTTTTAAAAATGACCATTTCAATCATATTAGCTAGTAGTATTTATACTTTTAAATTGCATTAAAATGCGTTTAAGAAATGGTATTAAGGTCTCAAGGACTAGAGGACAAATGGTCTTATGTTAGTCATCTGAGGAGAACCCAACGTGAGACAAAGGTTTTTGCACATGTTAGGAACACCACAGCTTAGGGGACAGGAAAAATAGATGGTTGAAAGGTTCAGGTGACTGTAACTCCTTATGCAGTAAAGAGTTAACTTTGCTCAGCTTTACTCAGTAAGTTATTTTCACCTTATACAAAGTCTTATGCTTTTCTGTGAATGCTTTTTAAATCATTTTAGAAATTAGAGTGAATACGTATGAATTAATGCTAGAGACTTTGAAACTAGGTCGCCCAAAAGTAACTTAGTGATATAGTAATAATAAATTCTGCATTACCAAGAAGCTGAATTTCTGATTTGTGAGGTGTGTCTATTTTCTTCCTGACTTCTCTATTCTCTGTATTTCATCGCCATGTGCAATTTTATTTCCATTATTCTCCTATGTCAACTCTGTGGGTCAATATTGATGTCATAGACTTCCTCAAATACCACTTGAGATTTGCTGTTAACCTTGAATTATATCATTTAGGTCTGATTATTTTTCTTCTCTTGAAAATATTTCCTTATTAAAATACAACCTGTGTTCTAAGTTTTAAGCATATAATGTTTCTCTTCATGATGCCTTACCAGGCATTTCATGTATAAGTCCGTATGTCTTTCTATAGGCCTTCTTGCATTTCTGTATTTTTCCACTCATATGACGTTTGTTTATTTATTTGTTTGTTTGTTTGTTCATTTGTTTGTGGTAGATTCTTGCTCTGTCACCCAGGCTGGAGTGCAGTAGCAAAGTCTTAGGATCACCCTTGGGCTTAAGTGATCCTCCCACCTTAGCCTCCAAATTGCTGGGACTATAGGCAACTTGTCAACACACCTGGCTAATTGTTTTTATTTTTTAAAATAGAGATGGGGTCTCCTTATATTTCCCAGGCTGGTGTCAAATTCCTGGACTCAAGTGATCCTCCTACTCAACCTCCCAAAGTGCTCAAATTAAAGGTGTGAGCTGCTACACCCAGCCTCATATGACATTTATGTATTGCTTCAAGTTTTACAGAATGAGACGCGTGTCTATTATGACATGTTCCTTTGTACTGTAATGCATCTCTTAATGAGGATGTATTCTGAGAAGTGTGTTGTTAGGCAATTTTTGGTTGTGTGAATATCGTAGAATGTACTTACACAAACCTAGATGGCATAGCCTACTACACACCTAGGCTATATGGTATAGCCTGTTGCTCTTAGGCTATTAATGTGTACAGCACATTACTGTACTGAATACTGTAGACAGTTCTAACACAATGGTATTTTTGTATCTAAACATATAAAAGGTACAATTAAAATAGGATATTAAAATCTTCTAAGACCACCATTGTATATGTGGTTTGTGGTTGACACACACATCATTATGTGGTGCATGACTATATATTCATAATTTGAAATCTTATTTTTCTTGATTTTGAATTATTTTAGGGAAGGACTTAAACTTCATGTATCATTGTATCTGTCACACAGCCTAGTGCTATGCCTTCTATAGATTAGTGCGCAGTTTTTCCATAGTATTCTTGATTGTCACATAACAGGTAGCTCATTTAATGCTTATTTGAAAGTAATATTACTCCAATTGCATCAGTCATGTGGATACATTGAATACACACACATGTAATACAGATACAATCTTCATGCAGTATAGAGGGCGTGCTTTGTGTTGACTCCCTCTTGTGTACCTGTTACACCTCCAGACTTGACCATCTTTGTGCCAGAGGAAAAGAGAGTAATTTAACTATTACTCTCTTCAGGCACATCTTACTAGGATGTGCCTAAATGAACTTTAAGGCACATCCCTGCCAGTACTGTCACCTTCAAGGCAAGCAAGGTTGCTCCCTGGTGTTTTTCCAGAAGTTCAAGCTGATAGTAAGCATTATAACCATCACGAGAAGATTTTATATTAAAATTTGCAAGAACAAACAATTGACATCAGGCATAAGTCTTATTTTGCGTTATACTTTTGGTGCATCATTGCTGTAAAAATTATGCTAATCTAAATCATCTGCAGTTACCAGATGTGCCATTGAGATGTGCACAAGTTCCTTTACAGAAAACTACTTGATGTCAAATGTCAATCATTTGTGTTGAAATAACAGCACCTACCATCAAAGGATGAAGAACAACTACAATTCATGTTTTTTCTTTACAATTACTTACCTGTCTGGATGATGATACTGTGATAAATATAAATGACAAAGAAGAACAAAACTAATTGTTCAGTCCACCTTTTGGTTGGTTGCAAAACCATTATAGAATCTATTGAAGACTATCTTATTGAGTGTACATTTGTAGTGGGTGTGGTGACATCCTGCTGCCTACCTTGCATTTCTTGGCTTATATATTTTATTAAGAGAATTGACGGAAAGGGTGTCAGCAGATGGTGATAGAGTAAGTTTTTTTTTTATTGCATGGCTGAGTATGCTTCTGGGAGTTCTCTCTCCCAAATATGATTGTTGAAAGTAAACTTGTTTATTTGAATACACTAGGTTCTTCATCCATATTATGTCATAAAAGGCATTGCCACCACATTAATAGAACTATGGATTTATTTCCTTTGGCGAAAGGAAGAAAAAGGGGGAAGTGGCTCCTTTCATCTGATTTTTTTTGTTGTGTTCTACCTGGATCTGGATGTATCTATGTTTGGAGAGAATAGAAATCCTTTATGTTCCAGTTTCATATCTTTCTCATTTTGGCAGCTACTGCTAAGAATTTTAAATGCCTGGGCACAGAAATAATGTGAGCTGTTGAACATACCAGTTTAACTCTGAAAGTTTGTTGATTTCTACAGTATTAATGAATAACAGTGTTTGCCAGCAGCTGGTACTTACTGTAAGCTTTTCCTTGTGCAAGACTATGTTCGAGTGGAGGGTAAGTCTCTTTCTCTCCTTCCCTCATTTAATTCCTGTTCTAAAGTTCCTTCTGGCCACATATGACTGCTGCCTGAAGGGGCTTTGTATGGAGAGAGTATTTTCTTATAGCTCAGGTATTATACAAATATACTGCAACCATTGTTACAGAAAAAAGTATTTTTTATTTTTATATTTGAGACAGAGTCTTGCTATCCCCCAGGCTGGAGTGTAGTGGCATGATCTCAACTCACTGCAACTTCTACCTCCCCAGTTCAAGCAATTCTTCTGCCTCAGATTCCTGAAGAGCTGGGATTGCCAGTGTGTGCCATCCAGCTAATTTTTTTTTTTTTTTTTTTTTTTTAAATAGAGACAGGGTTTCACCATGTTGGCCAGGCTAGTCTTGAACTCCTGACTTGAAGTGATTAGCCTACCTATGCTTCCTGAAGTGCTGGAATTACTGGTGTGAGCCACCATGCCCAGCTTAAAAAAGTGTATTTTGATTTAAATTCTTCTCCTTGGATCATGAGGAATTCCCCTTAACCCTGCTAAATGCTGTTCTTATTCAAGTTTTGCTAGGAGAAGCAGCATTCTTTGTTTTAGTTATAATTCTTTTTATAAACTGTCTTTGATAAATATCTAAAATTGCCATTTGGTCCTATAATTGGTATATGGCATGTACTTTTAAATAGAAAATAAATGGGAGTTTATAAAGGAGCATGAATGAAGAGCCAGCTTAGTTTAAAACAGATATTTTCTGGGTAAGTAGAACACCGTAAGTGTCAAAAGAATTGCACTGTTTTGCTTTTTTGAATAATAGTATTCATTGATAGCTCACCTCATAGAAATAAATAAAGCTATCCATTTTATTTTCTCGCGACCAAGGAATAGAGCTTACAAAGTATACTATTTTTAGCATATTTTGCTTGCCTTGGTACCTTTATCCAAGTCATTCCCTTTGCCCAGAGAATTGTCAGGTCCCTACTCAGTCACTGGGATCAACCTCTAGTGAATTTTTAGTCATTCTTAAGATTTAACTTACTTCTTTCTGGGATGCCTTTCTTGACTTCTAAGGGAAGAATTTGCTACTTGCTCCACTCTGCATCTTCAGCCTCCTTTTCCACGCTCAGTCAACTACTTAAATGCTATAATAATATCCTAGTATTAGTATCATGGTCTTTGTCACCTGATCAAAGTCCATGATATGTTGAGATTGGCTTTCTCATCTCCTTTCTTTTTAGATATGTCTTTTTAGATATATTTGTTTTTGGGACAAGTAGGCATCTGTTAGATGCTTGTTGAATGACTAAGTAGTTTTATATCATTTTTGTAGGTAAAGGTCTTATACATGGAAAATCATCTTTGCTATTTTTATCTTCAAGGTTTATGAAGGCATAAAATTGTGGATCATAAATTGCAGAAAAATAATTTGTATCCCTTTTAATATTGAGAAATGTAATAACATTGTGCTGATGATTAGTGATGTTGCTAATATTAGACATGAAATAGTAATACGTTAGTATATATTTGTATGTTTTTGTAAAGTGCAGTTAGCTTTCCTTTTGTGTTTCAGCCCAGTTTTTAATTGGAGATATTAATTACTATAGATATTTTACATTAAAAAGTTAACTGATTGAAAATCTTACTGGTAAAAGTTATATTACAAATTGCATTCATCAGTTTGAAAAAAAAATGCTTTTAACCTCAATGACAGGAAGTGACTCAATATTTTTGTCGGTAGCCTTGCAGACCTTTGAAAATGTATTTATGTACAAACTTTTAAGTAAAAATGAGATCACACTACACATATTGTTCTTTAACTGAACATCACTTTTGAGTAGACCAAATTACACAAAACATTTTAGGGTAGGAGTTGCCATTTGATGATCATCTCTGCAGATGATGTTCTCATTGAAATTAGAAGGTCAACCATATGGGGAGGTTAAAAATAAAATCTCCTGGCCTTCAAAATCCTCTTATCAGCCACCTAATGGGGTCAGATGCTGACAATGATGCCTCTGAGAGCAGCAAGTAAAGTCAGATTGCAGAAGTTTTTATAATTGTGAATTGTGTTCTTGATTTATTCATTTTTACTTGTCTTTGTTTACAATCTTGGGGGTCTCTGGACTAAGAATTTAGGTGGTAAGTCTCAGGTAAATCTCCAAAATACTAATAGTCATTTACTTATTCATACACGAGATAAAGTATTTGGTGATAAGTCAATGAAGTAAAACTCAGATATTAGTAAACAAGTCTTTTCCCAAAGTAAGTTCCTTCTAAATGTAGCTTAAAAGAGCTACTTTGTCATTAAAGTGAATGAGTATTCATTTTTAGAACAGACTTGATGTTTGGACTGTGTTAAACATATGTCTGTTAGTTAAAGTGTTAGTCACAAAGATAAAATTTCATCTAAAAATAATATATAGAGACAAATGCAATAAATATACACATGGTAAAATACTTTTTCTTTTTGTAAACTTTTAATTCTTTTTAAGGGTTGTGGTATCATTTAAAATTTTTCTGTTATTAAAAGAAACTGGAGACACTGTTCATAGTAGCTGATATAGTTTGGATACTTGTCCCCACCCAAATCTTATATTGAAATGTAATCCTCAATGCTAAAGGTAGGGCCTGGTAGGAGGTGTTTGGGCCATGGGAGCAGAGGCCTCATGGTTCGATGCTGTTCTTGCAACAGTGAATACTCATGGGATCTATTTTTTTTTTAAGTATGTTACACCCTTCCCCACTCTCTCTTGCTCCTGCTTTCACCATGTGGCATGCCTAAAAGCTCCTGGAGGCCTCCCCAGAAGCCAGGCAGTTGCCAGCACCATGCTTTTACAGCCTTCAGAACTTCTGTTCTTTATAAATTACTCAACCTCAGGTATTTCTTTATAGTAATGCTAGAACAGCCTAATACAGTAACCAAAAGGTGGAAGCAACAACCCAAGTTCTGTTGATGGACTAATGGCTAAACAAATCGTAATATATACATGCACACAAACACGCGCGCACGTGCACAAACACACACACACACACACACACACACCAGAATATTATTCAACCTTAAAAAAAAAAAAAGGAATACATGTTACACTATTGATGAATCTTGAGGATATTATGCTGTTTAAAGAAGCCAGTTGCAAAAAGACAGATACTCTCTGATTTCACTTGTATGAGGTGTCTAGTGAAGCCAAATTTAGAGAAACAGAGAGTAGAATGGCAATTGGCAGGGTCTGGGGAGAGGGAAAATGGAGAGTTGTTTAATGGATATAGAACTGCAGTTTTTCAAGATAGAAACTGTTTTGCACAGCACTCTGAATATGCTTAACTGAACTGCACATTTTAAAATGGTTAAGATGGTAAATTTTATGTCATATGTATCTTACCACAATTAATAAAAGTTAAACTGGAGAAAAACACAATTTTTAGAGTAATTCGTACTGGAGCTTATTTATTTTTTGCCGTAATTGTTTTTATAGAATAAATACCTAAGGCTGGTCTTTGGACCTTTAACAGAATCATCATATAATACACAATAATGGATCTGCTGAAATATACTAGAAAACATTGGTTAGGTTTCAGTGATGAGTCACTATTTGTCCTACATTGTACCTTTTTATTTTTGGTAGGAAACATTGTACATGATAAATTGTTATTTGTAGATTAATTGAAAGCTAACTAATATCCTGAAAGCACCATGTTTGAATATGTAGTTAACAGAGATCTTTTGCTTTTATGGTTATTAATTCATAATCTAGAAACAGTTATTATTCATGTATTTATTGACTACTTATTGTGTCAGTAACTGAGCTGAGCTTTGATATATACTGATGGGTACATTATATCTTGTTAAGGAGTCTGAAATCAGTTGCATTTGGGGATGGGAGAATAACACAGAAGTAGAAAATTATGCAAAAAATTATAAAACTATGAAAGGGGCAAACATGCTCCATGAGAACAGATAGAAAGATTTGGGAGTTCAGGATTTCTGGTATGGGGAAGACTTTATGGAAGAAATAATAACTTCATTGGGTGGGGAGGGAAAGGTAAAGGATGATATTATGACTTGGGTGAGTAATTGTGCAGTTCAGTGAGATAAGGACAAAAAAAGAAGGAGAGGTTTTGGGAAACACATCCATATTAATTGAAGTTTTGGGAGAGGGGAAGAATAAGCCAAGTGAAAATTCATGGAATGGGATCAAAAGAAGTACCCAAACTGGAACCTGAAGAAAATATTTAAAGAATTAATAGTGAATGGCCCATAACCAAACCAAACCACCAACAAAACAGAAACAAAACAAACTAACTAAAAAGCAAAACTGAGGAAGCGTGGGTCAGAGAGGGTGAAGGAAATTGAGAATATCATTTCAGGAAACTTAAGGGAACAGGGTGTATTACTCTGTTTTCACGTAGCTGATAAAGGCACACCTGAGACTGGGAAGAAAAAGGTTTAATTGTACTTATAGTTCCACATGACTGGGAGGCTCAGAATCATGGTGGAAGGCAAACCATAGTTCTTATATGGCAGCAGCAAGAGAAGATGAGGAAGAAGCAAAACTGGAAGCTCCTAATAAACCCGTCAGATTTCATGAGACTTATTCACTATCACAAGAATAGCATGGGAAAGACCAGCCCCTAGGATTCAATTACCTCCCCTTGTGTCCCCACCACATACATGGGTTTTCTGGGAGATACAATTAAAGTTGAGATTTGGATGGCGACACAGCGAAACCATATCATTCCACTCCAGATCCCTCCAAATCTCGTGCCATCACATTTCAAAACCAATCATATCTTCCCAACAGTCCCTCAAAGTCTTAACTCATTTCAGCATTAACTTAAAAGTCCACAGTCCAAAGTCTTTTTCTGAGACCAGGCAAGTCCCTTCCACCTATGAGCCTGTAAAATCAAAAGCAAGCTAGTTACTTCCTAGATACAGTAGGGTACAGATACTGGGTAAATACAGCTGTTCCAAATGGGAGAAACTGGCCCAAAAAAGGGGGTAATAGGGTCCACGCAAGACCAAAATCCAGCAGGGCAGTCAAATTTTAAAGCTCCAAAATTTTCTCCATTGACTCCAGGTCTCACATCTAGGTTACACTGATGTAAGAGGTGGATTCCCATGATCTTGGACAGCTCCATGCCTGTGGCTTTGCAGGATACAGCCTCTCTCCATTGCTTTCATGGGCTACTGTTGAGTGTCTGTGGCTTTTCCAGATGCATGGTGCAAGCTGTGGGTGGATCTACCATTCTGGGGTGCGGAAGACTGTGGCCCTCTTCTCACAGCTCCACTAGTTAGTGCCCTAGTAAGGACTCTGTGTGGGGGCTTCAACCCCACATTTTCCTTCTACACTGCCTTAGCAGAGGTGCTCCATGAGGGCCCTACCCCTGCAGCAAACTTTTGCCTGTGAATCCAGGAGTTTCTATACATCTTCTGAAATCTAGGCAGAAATTCCCAAACCTCAGTTCTTGACTTCTGTGTTCCCACAGGCTCAACACCATGTGGAAGCTGCCACGTCTTGGGGCTTGCACTTTCTGAAGCCACAGCCTGAGCTTTATGTTGGCCCCTTTCAGCCATGGCTGGAGTGGCTGGGACCAAGTTCCTAGGCTCCACAAAGCTTGGGAACCCTGGGCCTGGCCTGTGAAACTACTGTTTACTCCTGGGTCTCTGGGCCAGTGATGCAAGGGCTGCCATGAAGGTCTCTGACATGGCCTGGAGACATTTTCCCCATGGTTTTGGGGATTAACATTAGGCTCCTTGCTACTTACGGAAATTTCTATAGCCATTTTGAATTTCTCCTCAAAAAATGGGTTTTTCTTTTCTACTGTATCATTGGGCTGCAAATTTTCTGAACTTTTATGCTCTGCTTCCCTTTTAAAATGGAATTATTTTAACAGCACTGAAGTCACATTTTGAATGCTTTACTGCTTAGAAATTTCTTCTGCTGGTACCCTAAATTGTCTCTCTCAAGTTTAAAGTTCCACAAATCTCTAGGGCAGGGACAAAATGCTGCTAGTCTCTTTACTAAAACATAACAAGAGTCACCTTTGCTCCACTTCCCAACAAGTTCTTCATCTTCATCTGAGATCACCTCAGCCTGGAACTTACTGTTGATATCACCATGGGTGTTTTTGTCAAAGTCTCTAGGAGGTTCCAGACTTTCGCACATTTTCTTGCCCTCTTCTGAGTCCTCCAAACTGTTCCAACCTCTGTGTCTTACCCAGTTCCAAAGTCGTATCCACATATTCGGGTATGTTTTTAGCAACGCACCACTAGGTACGAATTTACTGTATTATTCCGTTTTCATGCTGCTGATAAAGGCATACCCGAGACTAGGAAGAAAAAGAGGTTTAATTGGACTTAAAGTTCCACATGGCTAGGGAGGCCTCAGAATCATAGTGGGAGGTAAAAGGCACTTCTTACACGGCAGCAGCAAGAGAAAATGAGGAGGAAGCAAAAGTGGAAGCCCCTGATGAACCTGTCAGATCTCGTGATACTTATTCACTAGCATGAGAATAGCACAGGAAAGGCTGGCACCCATGAATCAAATTACCTCCCCCCGGCTCCCTCCAACAATCTGTGAGAATTCTGGGAGATACAATTCAAGTTGAGATTTGTCGGGGTCGGAGTGAGGGGGGTAACGACACAGCCAAACCATATTACAGGGTGTTTTAGGAATGAGGCAGAAGTCAGTGAGCATAACAGAGAAGGATTTGGCAGCAAGGTCCTGGGTGATGTCCTTGATGAAGAGCAGGTGAAGAGAACTGGGAGACTGGGAAGGCTGAAGGTGGGTGCTGAGATAGAACAGATGTGGAGGTTGTGAGTGAGTGAAGACAACCATTTCAAGAATTTTTACTATAAGGAGGAGGAGAGTCTAGTAACAAGAATTATACTGGGGACGAATCTGGGTTTAAGGAGGTTTTAAATTTTTATGTATTTCATTAAAATTTTCTATTGAAATGCAAGAGACATAGTATAAAATTACCATTTTAATAATTTTAAGTGTAGTACTTAGTGATATTAAATTCATTCTCACCATCACAATTATCTAGTTCCAGAACTTTTTATCATGCCAAACAGAAATTCTGTACCTATTAAGCAATAATTCCCCATTCCTGTCCTCCCTTCAGCCCCTAGTAATCTCTAATCTTCTGTCTCCATGAATTTGCCCATCTTAAATATTTCATATAAGTGGAATCATACAATGGTCATCCTTTTGTGTCTCCTTTATTTCACCTAGTATAATATATTCAGGGCTCATCCACGTTGTAGCAGGTATCAGAACGTCATTCCTTTCTGTGGTTGAATAATACTCCTTTCTCTGTGTATACTACAGCTGGTTTATGTGTTCATTATGAACACTCTAGTTGTTTCTCCCTTTGACTCTGGTTGAATAGGGCTGCTGTGAACAGCCCGAATATTGGTGTGCAAATATTTGTTTGAATCCATGTTTTGACTTCTTTTCAGCATATACCTAAGAGTAGAATTGCTGGGTTATATGATAGTTCTCATTTTAGGTTTTTTTTTTTTTAATCATTGGAACTCTAGATTTTTTGTTTTAAACTTCTATTTTAGATTCAGGGGTACATGTGCGGTTATGCAAGCAAACTTGTGTTACAGGCGGTTGTACAGATTATTACCCGGGTACTAAGCCAAGTACTCAGTGGTTACTTTTTCTGATCCTCTCCCTCTGTCCACCCTCCACCCTTAAGTAGGCCCCAGTGTCTGTTGTTCCCTGTTTATACCCATGTGTTCTCATCATTTAGCTCCCACTTATAAGTGAGAACATGCAGTATTTGGTTTTCGTTCCTGCGTTAGTTTGCTAAGGGTAATGGCCTCCAGCTACATCTGTATTCCCACAGAAGACATGATCTCATTCTTCTTATGGCTGCAGTAGTATTCTGTGGTGTGTATGTACCACATGTTCTTCATCCAATCAGCCACTTATGAGCATTTAGGTTGATTTCATGTTGTTGCTATTGTGTATAGTGCTACAGTGAATATTCACATGCATGTGTCTTTATGATAGAATGATGTATATTCCTTTGGGTATATACACAGTAATGGATTGCTGGGTTTAATGGTAGTTATGTTTTTAGCTCTTTGAGGAAGTGCCATTCAATAATTGGTGCTGGGATAACTGGTTAGCCATATGCAGAAGAGTGAAACTGGATCTCTTTCTTACACTATATACAAAAATCAACTGACAATGGATTAAAGATGTAAATGTAAGACTCAAAACTATAAAAACCCTGGAAAACAACCTAGGCAATGCCATTCTGGACATAGAAACTGGGAAAAATTTCATGACAGATATGACAAAAGCAATCATAACAAAAGCAAAATTTGATAAATAGGATATAATTAAACTTAAGAGCTTCTGCACCGCAAAATAGACTATCAACAGAGTAAACAGCCAACATAAAGAATGAGAAAATATTTGCATACTATGCATCTGACAAAGGTATTATATCCAGCATCTGTAAGGAACTTAAATTTACAAGAAAAAAAAAGCAACCCCATTAAATAGTGGGCAAAGGAATGTTTAACTTTTGGAGAAATTGCCAAACATTTTCCCATAGCAGCTGTAATATTTTACCTCCCTACCAGCAGTGTACCATAGTTACCGTTTCTCCACATTGTTGTCAACACTCGTTATTCTCTGTTGCAGTATTTTAACAACTATTCTAGTAAGTATGAAGTGGTACCTCCTTGTTTTTTTGTTTGTTTGTTTTTGTTGTTGTTGTTGTTTTTATTTTTAATTTTTGGGAGAGAATCTTGCTGTATGGCCCAGGCTAGAGTGCAGTGGTGCAATCTCAGCTCACTGCAACCTCTGCCTCCCGGGTTCAAGAGATCCGCCTGCCTCAGCCTCCCGAGTAGCTGGGATTATAGGCACATGCCACCACATCCATCTCATTTTTGTATTTTTAGTAGAGATGGGTTTCATCATGTCAGCCAAGCTGGTCTTCAACTAGTGACCTCAAGTGATCTGCCTGCCTATGCCTCCCAAAGTGCTGGGATTACAGGTGTGAGCCACCATGCCAGGCTCTCTTTGTGGTTTTAATTTCCATTTTCCTAATGACTAATGATGTTGGGCATATTTTCATGCGTTTTCTATTAGTGTATTTTTGATGGAGAAATACCTATTCAAATCCTTCACCTAGTTTTTGATTGGGTGGTTTTTTTTTTGTTGTTGTAGAGTGGAGTTTTTCTAAAATATATTTTAGATAATAGAGCTTGACCGTATATATGATTGGCTTTTTTTTTTTTTTACTAGCCCAGTTTAGACATCATCTCACTCTCATGATAATGTATGCTGATGAACAAATTTAAATTTTAATGAAGTTCTGTTTGTCTATTTTTTCTTTTGTTGTACATGCAATTTTTAAATTAAAAGTTAATTTATAATAAAATGTATATTTTTTGGAGCGTAAAGTTATGTGGATTTTAACACTTGCATAGATTTGTGTATCTACCACCAAAATCAGGATATACCCAAATCAGGATGCAGAAAATTTTCATCACCCTCCAAAATTCCCTTATACTCCTCCATTTGTAGGCAAACTCTTGACTCCTGGTGGGCACTGACCTGTTGTTTATCCCCATGGTTTTGTCTTTCCAAAAATGACATACAATTGGGACCGCATATAATAAACTAATTCTCCATAGGTTTCACATTTCTGCATGTTTTACAAGCAGAGGCACTGACTGTTTTTCTTCTAGACTATCATTTTGAGAATGTTTGAATAGTGAATAGCCTTGGGAAATACAGCATGTGTCTCCCTCTGAAGCAAACGGCAGGCATTTTCACTGCCCATTATAAAGGTTTGAGTTTCCTGAAATAGGGTTCCTCTCCTGTAACAAGTCATGGTGTGTATCTCTTGGTTCTCTTCACCTTGCCCTTTTGGAATTGAGGCTCAGGGAACCAGCACACAACAAAAGTGCTGATAGTCTAACCACTTCTGTTGTTGTGAGAGAGAGGTAGGAGGGAATGGATTTGGAAGTTTGAGGAGCTTGATGAAGACTTGAAATAGCTGTTGTAGAAAATGAGAGTGTTACTGGGGAAATGTGGAATTATATATTAAGTAAAACAAGCTGATTGTAGCGATAATCTTTTTACTCTTTTTACAGATAAGCAAAGAAAAAAAACAGAAGAAATCACAAGCCTTTTTAATACCTTTCTTTATGTTCCCATAAAGCTTATAATGTTGTTTAAATGGACATCTGCAGTGCATAAATAAAATAAACCTAAATTGTTGTTTGCCTTTACTGAATAGATGAGTTGCTTATCTTTAAACATGCCATTTATTGGGAAGAACATTTAACACAATCATTAATTCTTATAATTCTTTTGTCAAGGCTGTCAAAATTGTCATTTAAAATGCACAGTGCAAACAATATTATGCCAACAGTAACAGAAATGAGAAAAGGAAAACATGCAGTTTTGCCTCTAATAAATTACCTGTTTTTATGTGTTTATATGCATTCCGAGTCTTTGTCCACATATAAATATATGCTATTGAATCACTTGATAATTGCATCATAGGCATGATTTAATTTACTATTTTTTATTAACATCATTTTATAAGCATTTTTAAAATATATATATTATATCTGGACCTTAACAATAATAAGACTTTCTTTCATCTGGGCTTTTGTATACCTTCCCCACCACCATTTTATCTATCTCTTAGAAAGGCATTATTATCTCCATTTTAAAGATGTAAAAACCAAGACTTAGGAAAGCTAAATGATTTGCCTAAGATAGGTGTGTTGCGTCTCTCAGGGTAAAATCTTTACAAGTATAAAGAATTAATATTTGCCTTATTCATCATTGGTTTTTATTTGTTTTTATTGATACATATTTTACGTATCTATGGAGTATGAGTTTTTTATACATGTAAATAATGTATAATGATCAAGTCTTCTAGCTACTTTGAAATGTACAATATATTATTGCTAACTGTAGTCACCCTGATCTGCTATGGAACATTAGAACTTCTTCTTAATGTAAATTTATACCTAAAGACTAACCCTCTGTTTATCTCTCTATCCCACCCTCATACCCTTACCAGCATCTTATATATCTGTCATTCTATTTTCTATTTCCTGTGATCAGTTTTTTTAAACTTACTTATGAGTGAGAACATACGAAACTTGTCTTTCTGTGTCTGGGTTATTTCACTCAACATAATGATCTCCAGTTTACATCCATGTTGTTGCAAATGACAAGATTTCATTCTTTCTGTATGGCTGACTAGTATTTCGTTGTGTATGTATGCCACATTGTCTTTATCTTTTTGTCCATTGACGGACACTTAGGTTGATTAGGTATCTTTGCTCTTGTGTATATTGCTGCAATAAACTTGCAAGTGCAGGCATTTGATAAGGCAAGTTTCTTTATTTTACTAATTTCTTTTCCTTTGGATAGATACCCAGCAGTGGGATTGCTGGATCACATGATAGTTCTTTTGGTTTTAGGAGAAATCTCCATGCTGTTTTCCATAGTGGTCATTCTACTTTACATTCCCACCAACAATGTATAAGAGTTCCCTTTTCTTAGCATCCTGACCAGCATCTGTTATTTTTATCTTTTTAGTAGCCATTCTAACTGGGATAAGATGCATCTCATTGTGGCTTTGATTTGCATTTCCCTGATACTTAGTGATATTGAGCATTTTTTCATGTAACTGTTGGTACTTGTTTGTCTTCTGGCAAAGATTTTTATTTTTTCTCCCCATAAACATCAGCTAAAACTCAGATAAAAGTTGAGATTATGAAAAATCTGATTATTCAGAATACATGTGTCTTTTACTATGTATACTATCAAGCAATGGAAATATATGTTAATATAATAGCTGGTCATACCTGTGAAGAATGTTAGAACTGTAGCAGATAAATCTTCATGATATGTAAAATAACAACATAGAATCGATCTGTGAATGAAGAGTTTTTCATTTTAAATGGTCTTTATAGTCTTTTAAACACAAACACTATTGGCAAAAACAAATTTGGCCACATATTCTAGTGCAGGGGTGTGTGTGTGTGTGTGTGTGTGTGTGTGTGTGTGTATAATTATATATATGTGCTAGTTTATTAAAATAATTTATATTTTATAAAATATACAACTATATATTTTATAAAGATAAGAACATAATCTCTAATATTTTATCTGTCTTTACAATGTTTTTTCTTTCCCATTTCTGGGATGGGTACCGTCCACACTGTGTAAACTACTGGTAAAAAAATAGCTAAAATGCATCTTATGTATTTAGGCACTTTAAATATTTGTTTGATATATAAAAAAATCTTTTGCACTGAAAGCTATTTATTGAAATGAGTTTATAAATACAGGTTGGATATCTGTTACATACAAAGCATGTTGTTTAGATAGTTGCCTTTCATTTGCTCTATGCAAGATTTGACTTCTTGTTTTTTTTTTTTTTTTTTTTTTTTAAATTAGTAACCTCTTGGAAAATCTGATTTTGACCTATAGCTAGCAAAAGTTCTAAAAGTTTGTCCTTGAGAGAGTACCTGAAATTATAAAAGTAGTATAAGCAGCATCAAAATTACTTGTGAAGCAGTGTTTGCTAAGGCTTTGTACTCCTCATCTATGCATTATATAATATTTAATTTGCCTTTGGAAAAGTGAATATGGTGATAGTTTATCTCAGAAGTTGTTTGTGCTGATGTTTTGGCATTTTGAAGAAAAACACAAATATGTAAAATGTAATCTAGCATCACAGGGAAGCTGACAAATGACTCTGTGATCTCAGGTAAATAACTTCTAAATACAGGTGTATATGTCAATAGCCTGAATTTTCTTGAATATGTTTCTGTTTGACTGCTTTTGTACATTGATCTTTTCCATAGAAACTGCCAAGTAGAAATATTCTAAAGGGGAAGAAAGAAAAGGAATATATTTGATGTGGAGATTTTTTTTTTTTTTTTTTTTTTATTTATTTATTTATTTTTTTTTATTGCATTTTAGGTTTTGGGGTACATGTGATGAACATGCAAGATTGTTGCATAGGTACACACATGGCAGTGTGCTTTGCTGCCTTCCGTCCCCTCACCTGTATCTGTCATTTCTCCCCATGCTATCTCTTCCCACCTCCCCACCCCCCGCCCCTCCCCCATTTCCCCCCAACGGACCCCAGTGTGTAGTGCTCCCCTCCCTGTGTCCATGTGTTCTCATTGTTCAACACCCGCCTATGAGCGAGAATATACGGTGTTTGATTTTCTGCTCTTGTGTCAGTTTGCTGAGAATGATGGTTTCCAGGTTCATCCATGTCCCTATAAAGGACGTGAACTCATCGTTTTTGATGGCTGCATAATATTCCATGGTGTATATGTACCACATTTTCCCTATCCAGTCTATCATCTTTGGGCATTTGGGTTGGTTCCAGGTCTTTGCTATTGTAAACAGTGCTGCAATGAACATTCGTGTGCACGTGTCCTTGTAGTAGAATGATTTATAATCCTTTGGATATATACCCAGTAATGGGATTGCTGGGTCAAATGGGATTTCTATTTTTAGGTCCTTGAGGAATCGCCACACTGTCTTCCACAATGGTTGAATTAATTTACATTCCCACCAACAGTGTAAAAGTGTTCCTATTTCTCCACATCCTCTCCAGCATCTGTTGTTTCCCGATTTTTTAATGATCGCCATTCTAACTGGTGTGAGATGGTATCTCAATGTGGTTTTGATTTGCATTTCTCTGATGACCAGTGATGATGAGCATTTTTTCATATGTTTGTTGGCCTCCTGTATGTCTTCTTTTGTAAAGTATCTGTTCATATCCTTTGCCCATTTTTGAATGGGCTTGTTTGTTTTTTTCTTGTAGATCTGCTTTAGTTCTTTGTAAATTCTGGATATCAGCCCCTTGTCAGATGGGTAGACTGCAAAAATTTTTTCCCATTCTGTTGGTTGCCGATTCACTCTACTGACTGTTTCTTTTGCCGTGCAGAAGCTGTGGAGTTTGATTAGGTCCCATTTGTCTATTTTGGCTTTTGTTGCCATTGCTTTTGGCGTTTTGGTCATGAAGTCCTTGCCTACACCTATGTCCTGAATGGTTTTGCCTAGATTTTCTTCTAAGGTTTTTATGGTATTAGGTCTGATGTTTAAGTCTTTAATCCATCTGGAGTTAATTTTGGTGTAAGGTGTCAGGAAGGGGTCCTGTTTCTGCTTTCTGCACATGGCTAGCCAGGTTTCCCAACACCATTTATTAAACAGGGAGTCCTTTCCCCATTGCTTGTTTTTGTCAGGTTTGTCGAAGATCAGATGGTTGTGGGTATGTTGTATTTCCTGTGAGGCCTCTGTTCTGTTCCATTGGTCTATATCTCTGTTTTGGTACCAGTACCATGCTGTTTTGATTACTGTAGCCTTGTAGTATAGTTTGAAGTCCGGTAGTGTGATGCCTCCCGCTTTGTTCTTTTTGCTTAGAATTGACTTGGCTATGCGGGCTCTCTTTTGGTTCCATATGAAGTTTAAGGTGTTTTTTTCCAGTTCTGTGAAGAAGGTCATTGGTAGCTTGATGGGAATAGCGTTGAATCTGTAAATTACTTTGGGCAGTATGGCCATTTTCACGATGTTGATTCTTCCTAACCATGAACATGGAATGTTTCTCCATCTGTTTGTATCCTCTCTTATTTCGTTGAGCAATGGCTTGTAGTTCTCCTTGAAGAGGTCCTTTACGTTCCTTGTTAGTTGTATTCCTAGGTACTTTATTCTCTTTGTAGCAATTGTGAATGGCAGTTCGTTCTTGATTTGGCTCTCTTGAAGTCTATTACTGGTGTATAGGAATGCTTGTGATTTTTGCACGTTGATTTTGTATCCTGAGACTTTGCTGAAGTTGTTTATCAGTTTCAGGAGATTTTGGGCTGAGATGATTGGGTCTTCCAGATATACAATCATGTCATCTGCAAATAGAGACAATTTGATTTCCTCCTTTCCAATTTGGATACCCTTTATTTCTTTTTCTTGCCTGATTGCTGTGGCTAGAACTTCCAGTACTATATTGAATAGGAGTGGTGAGAGAGGGCATCCTTGTCTAGTGCCAGATTTCAAAGGGAATGCTTCCAGTTTTTGCCCATTCAGTATGATATTGGCTGTTGGTTTGTCGTAAATAGCTTTTATTGTTTTGAGATACGTTCCGTCAATACCTAGTTTATTGAGGGTTTTTAGCATAAAGGGTTGTTGAATTTTGTCAAAAGCCTTCTCTGCATCAATCGAGATAATCATGTGGTTTTTGTCTTTGGTTCTGTTTATGTGGTGAATTACGTTTATGGACTTGCGTATGTTGAACCAGCCTTGCATCCCCGGGATGAATCCTACTTGATCATGGTGGATGAGCTTTTTGATATGCTGTTGCAATCGGTTTGCCAGTATTTTATTGAAGATTTTTGCATCTATGTTCATCATGGATATTGGCCTGAAATTTTCTTTTCTTGTTGAGTCTCTGCCGGGTTTTGGTATCAGGATGATGTTTGTCTCGTAAAATGATTTGGGAAGGATTCCCTCTTTTTGGATTGTCTGGAATAGTTTCAGAAGGAATGGTATCAGCTCCTCCTTGTATGTCTGGTAGAATTCAGCTGTGAACCCATCTGGACCTGGGCTTTTTTTGGGTGGTAGGCTCTTTATTGCTGCCTCGGCTTCAGACCATGTTATTGGTCTATTCAGGGTTTCGGCTTCTTCCAGGTTTAGGCTTGGGAGGTTGCAGGTGTCCAGGAATTTATCCATTTCTTCCAGGTTTACTAGTTTATGTGTATAGAGTTGTTTGTAATAATCTCTGATGATGGTTTGGATTTCTGTGGAATCTGTGGTGATATCCCCTTTATCGTTTTTTATTGCATCACTTTGGTTATTCTCTCTTTTCTTTTTTATTAATCTGGCTAGTGGTCTGTCTATTTTGTTGATCTTTTCAAAAAACCAGCTCCTGGATTTATTGATTTTTTGAAGAGTTTTTTGTGTCTCTATTTCCTTCAGTTCTGCTCTGATCTTAGTTATTTCCTGTCTTCTGCTAGGTTTTGAGTTTTTTTGATCTTGCTCCTCTAGCTCTTTCAATTTTGATGATAGGATGTCAATTTTCGATCTCTCCTTTCTTCTCATGTGGGCACTCATTGCTATATATTTTCCTCTAGAGACTGCTTTAAATGTGTCCCAGAGATTCTGGTATGTTGTGTCTTCGTTCTCATTGGTTTCGAAGAACATCTTTATTTCTGCCTTCATTTCATTGTTTATCCAGTCAACATTCAAGAGCAAGTTGTTCAGTTTCTATGAAGCTGTGCGGTTCTGAGTTAGTTTCTGCATTCTGAGTTCTAACTCGATTGCACTGTGGTCTGAGAGACTGTTTGTTATGATTTCTGTTCTTTTGCATTTGCTGAGGAGTGATTTATTGCCAATTATGTGGTCAATTTTAGAGTAGGTATGATGTGGTGCTGAGAAGAATGTATATTCTGTGGATTTGGGGTGGAGAGTTCTGTAAATGTCTATTAGGTTTGCTCGTTCCAGGTCTGTGTTCAGGTCCTGGATATCCTTGTTGATTTTCTGTCTGGTTGATCTGTCTAATATTGACAATGGGGTGTTAAAGTCTCCCACTATTATTGTGTGGGAGTCTAAGTCTCTTTGTAAGTCATTAAGAACTTGCCTTATGTATCTGGGTGCTCCTGTATTGGGTGCATATATATTTAGGATCGTTAGCTCTTCTTGTTGCAGTGATCCTTTTACCATTATGTAATGTCCTTCTTTGTCTCTTTTGATCTTTGTTGCTTTAAAGTCTATTTTATCAGAGATGAGAATTGCAACTCCTGCCTTTTTTTGCTCTCCATTTGCTTGGTAGATCTTCCTCCATCCCTTTATTTTGAGCCTTTGTGTATCCTTGCATGTAAGATGGGTTTCCTGGATACAGCACACTGATGGGTTTTGGCTTTTTATCCAATTTGCCAGTCTGTGTCTTTTGATTGGGGCATTTAGTCCATTGACATTTAGGGATAGTATTGTTATGTGTGAATTTGATGCTGTCATTTTGATGCTACCTGGCTGTTTTGTTGGTTAGTTGATGCAGATTCTTGATTGTGTTGCTGCTTTTTTACCATTTGGTGTGTTTTTGGAGTGGCTGGTACTGGTTGTTCCTTTATATGTGTAGAGCCTCTTTCAGGAGTTCTTGTAGAGCAGGTTTGGTGGTGATGAAATCTCTGAGTGCTTGCTTGTTCACAAAGGATTTTATTTTTCCTTCACTTATGAAGCTGAGTTTGGCTGGATAGGAGATTCTGGGTTGAAAGTTCTTTTCTTTAAGGATGTTGAATATTGGCCCCCAGTCTCTTCTGGCTTGTAGGGTTTCTGCTGAGAGATCTGCTGTGAGTCTAATGGGCTTCCCTTTGTGGGTAACCCGACCTTTCTCTCTGGCTGCCCTTAGCATTTTCTCTTTCATTTCAACCCTGGTGAATCTGACGATTATGTGCCTTGGGGTTGCTCTTCTTGAGGAATATCTCTGTGGTGTTCTCTGTATTTCCTGGATTTGAATATTGGTCTGCCTTGCTAGGTTGGGGAAGTTTTCCTGGATAATATCCTGAAGAGTATTTTCCAGCTTGGATTCATTCTCTTCATCACATTTAGGTACACCTATCAGACGTAGATTAGGTCTTTTCACATAGTCCCCCATTTCTTGAAGATTTTGTTCATTCCTTTTTGCGCTTTTTTCTCTGTTCTTGCCTTCTCTTTTTATTTCATTGAGTTGGTCTTCGACCTCTGATATCCTTTCTTCTGCTTGGTCAATTCGGCTGTTGAAGCTTGTGCATGCTTCACGAAGTTCTCGTGTTGCGTTTTTCAGCTCCATCAATTCACTTATTCTCCTCTCTATGCTGTCCATTCTCGTCAGCAGTTCGTCCAATCTTTTTTCAAGGTTCCTATTTTCTTTGCGATGGGTTAGAACATGTTCTTTTAGCTCATTGTAGTTTCTTACTACCCATCTTCTGAAGTCTGATTCTGTCATTTCATCACCCTCCTTCTCCATCCGGTCTGGTTCCCTTGCTGGTGAGGAGTTGTGATCACTTTTAGGAGGAGAGGTGTTCTGGTTTCGGGAGTTTTCATCCTTTTTACGCTGGTTTCTACCCATTTTTGTGGGTTTATCCACCTGTTGTCTGTCTCTGTCCCAGGGAGTTGGAGCTTTATGAGTTTCCGTTGCACTACTGCCTTTTTTGATTTTTTTTTTTCAGGTCGGACCCGCCCAGCTAGCAGCACGCCTAGCCTCTGCCTGCCCGCAGGGGCTTTGCTGAGCTGCTGTGGGCTCCGCCCAGCTGCCCTGAGCTCTTCCCTGCAGTCCTTTTTATATGGGCGTAGTTAGAACTGTCTGGGCAATGGTGGCCCCGCCTCTGTTATGGCGGACTCTCTCTGTTGTGGCAGGTTGCCTCGGCAACGGCGGGTTGCCTCGGCTGTAGCGGTGGAGAGTCTCAGTAATGGCGGAAGCCCCTCCCCCACGGAGCCGGACCCTTCCCGGTTCAGCTGTGCTTGGTTTGAAGGGCTCAACCCAGAGGGTTTCCAATTACTGTT
This sequence comes from Saimiri boliviensis, assembly GCF_048565385.1. NCBI lineage: Eukaryota > Metazoa > Chordata > Mammalia > Primates > Cebidae > Saimiri > Saimiri boliviensis. The sequence continues at coordinate 52,801,094 of NC_133450.1, read as the reverse complement.
TTTGTTTTCGTTGTTGTTGGGGGTGGAGGGGTGGGACCAACCGAGCCTGATCACCTGGCTCCCTGACTCAGAGTCTTTTCTTTTAAGTTGAACGACCCCGCGTTCCGGTCGCTTGTTGAAAAGGCGCCGGGATCTCCCGTGCTGCGACTCACGGAGTCGGCTCGAACCGTGGCGCCGGCTCCTGGCGGATTTTTTGCCTAGGAATCTCCTGGCCTGACTCGCTATTTCAGATGAATGGGCTATTCTGCCGTCTCGAGGCTCTGCTCGCCAGCTAAGAGGGCTCCCAGACCAGTGGCTTTTGTATGGAGAACCGCAGCAACAGGGAGTGGTCACAGCAGCGGCGCGGGCGGAATCAGCCCCGCGGGGGCCAAAACAGCCGCACCGGCTGGGACTGCGACGCTGGCGACCCCTCTGCCTGGGTATCTCCTGGTCTGTGGGCAATAAGAGTTCGTCTGGAAATGCGGCGTCCACTCACCCTCTGCACTTTCACTGGGAGCTGAAGTCCTGACCTGTTCTTAGGCGGCCATCTTGAAAGTTGATGTGGAGATTTTAAGTGACTTTTGAGTTAGAGCAGTGAGCTCTTTTCTTTTTGATTCTAGTAATTATTTAAGAATATTTGAAATGTATTTTTGTCATTATATTTTAAGCACACTAATATTTTTTTTTCTGAATTGTATACTTCTGTTTTTTAATTGCATAGATAATGTAAATTTCCTCTCCTGAAACAACCTTAAATTAAGTTTGTCAACGTCAGAACACATACATTTTTTCTCACTGGGTTCTGTCAATTTAATGGCTTAACAGAGGTGATTATATAGCTCAATTCCAGAGATATAAATAGGTGATGAGAATAAGATACTGGAAACTGTTTTTCAGTGAACCCAGCTGCTGCTGTGTTAGGTCTGCAATAAACTAAAAATGACAATTTTTCCATTTATGCAGGAGAATCAAGAGCATAAACACTCTAAGAGAGTTTTACATCTTTCAGATACCTCTTTCACCACTTTAACAGCAGTAGTAGGTGGTAGCTTGGGCCAATTGGTTTACCATCTCATGCAGAGCTGAATTGATTTCTAAACATATTATTGTCTGTTTTGGAAAGTAGGTTAATACATGCGATCCAAGAGGACCCAGACCAAGAAACAAGCACTCAATGGACAAGTCATATGAAGCAGGGTAACAGCAAATCATACTCATACCATGGGCCTACAACTCCTCCTGCAAATGAATGATGATGATGATAAGGCAGCTGTTTTATTGAGAATTGACTTGAAGCTGCTTTTCTCAGATCTTTGCACATATGATCTCATTTAATCTCAGGATAATCCTAAATTAGTTACACTTATAACCCCCTTTTTATAAATGAGCAAGCTGAAGCATAGAGAAGGCAAGTCACTTGTTCAAGGTCACATACTAAATGGGAGATTCAACATAAAAACTCAGACTTTCTGAATACAGAGCTTGTGTCTACTACACTCTCCTGCCTCTCATTTTGGCAATAAATTTTTTGGCAGATGGTGATCACAGAAGTTGCTTAAAGTCACAACTTTTAAGTACTCTTTTTTCTAAAGTCAAATTGTGTAGTTTTTATCCTAAAAAATTATATTATCACTTTTGTAGTTTAGAAGAGGAAGGTGTGAAAATTTGAAATGTTATCCATTCTCATTTAATTTCCTACTTTCCATGGAGAGTATTCCATACCCAGATCTAAATGTCATTACCAATTGTTGCTCACACTTGCAAAAGGGAAAGTCTATGCTCAGTTTTGAGCAGAGGCTCCCTGTGTAGGAGTATGACAGTCCTCAGTAAAGTTTTGGCACTTATGTTTGGCAAAACATCCTGGGCAGATGAGCGATTCATGTAGCAAAAGCACTACCAATTGAAAAGGTGTGTTAGTATGAATATTAGCACCTCTAAGTGTTTGTGAAATAGCAATAGTGGAAAGACTAGAATGTTGATGAAGCATTTTCAAAAAATTATGCTACTTCTAGTAGCTTAACATATTGATAGAAAAGGTGATTTAATGTAGAAATCTGTGATGATTCAATTCCAGTTTGTATGTAATAGAGCTAAAGTCTATAATTATATTTTAGAGGAATATTAAACAATGTAAACATGATCTCTGAGTCCTAAATGTCATTATTAGACTGAGTTTTAAGTGTAATTCATCTATAACCATATAATAGACACGTGATATTACTGTGTGACAAGCAATACTCTTTGATGTAGCAAGAAAAAATTGAAATTGCAAACATATGTGATTTCAAAATAATTTTTAACATTTCTTAAGGGGTTATTACAAAGCAAATGAAAGGAATTTGTACAAGGTGTAGTTCAGTTGCAGTTTCCCTCCTCTGTATTCACATTATTGCCACAGCTTACAAATGACAAACATTTGTGGACTATGGCAGCAATCTGTTGGGTGTTTCAATCTATTTTGAGCTGAAATTGATTAGCACTTTATGAAAAGTGTACAGAAAATTACCATGCTTATCAAGGCAAATCAAGCCATAATTCTGCCTTTTTTCCTACACCTGCAGCTATGAATATTTTTTGGTGGATACATTGAGATGTGCTCAAGAATATACATATTGGACTGCATATCATGCAATTTATTCTGATCTTACTGACAGTTTGCAAACAAAAACTCAAAACAAGATGCAACTGTATGCAGCTCTTGAACTGTAGGTTCTGATTTTGGCATCCACGAATGCATGAGGAAAGGGGGTGCAGCTGAAGAGGTGTGCTTTTGCTAATCTCACAGTGAAATATAATCTGGGCATTAGTTTGATGGATTTCATGAAATATGGAGGATCTCTGAATCAAAGGTTTCACCTGATTGCTTTTATTTTGCCCCACCTTGGTAATAATGAGAAGTGAAAATCAGCTGGAGTTGATGATTTTAGGGCCACAGTTAACCATATTCAAGGAGAATCACCATGAATGAGGACAAGAGAGTGGACAATGATGGTGATCTTTGTTTTTTGAGAGCAAGATGCCCTCCTCTCCCCAGTCACCCCATGCTGTGGCAATCCTTCAAAGAAAAGCAAATATTGTAGGCTCAAAGAAAAAGAGAAGACCATGGACTACATGGGATTCCTTGTTTCAGTGGGATTTTTATATGAAAAAATGGTATAGAAATAGGATAGTTTTTATTCTGTCACTCTGGGGAGGACTTGAGAATAAACATGAAATTAAAAAAAGAAAGAGGCTGGGGGTGGTGACTCCTGTCTGTAATTCTAAAACTGGGAGATGGAGACAGATGGATCACTTGAGGTCAGGAGTGAAACCAGCCTGGCCAACATGGTGAAATCCCATCTCTACTAAAAATACAAAAATTTAGCTGGGTGTGATGGTGTGCACTTTGTAATTCCAGCTACTTAGGGATATGGTGGGGAGGCAGGCTGAGGCAGGAGAATCACTTGAACCTGGGAGGTGGAGGTTGCAATAAGCAAAGATTGCACCACTGCATTTTAGCCTGGGTGACAGAGTGAGACTTTATCTCAATCAATCAACAAAGCTTAAAAAGAAAGAAGGCCAGGCACGGTGGCTAACACCGGTAATCCCAGCACTTTGGGAGGCTGAGGCGGGCAGATCATGAGGTCAGGAGATTGAGACCATCCTGGCCAACCTGGTGAAACCCCTTCTCTACTAAAATACAAAAATTAGCTAGTTGTGGTGGTGAGTGCTTATAGTCCCAGTTACTTGGGAGTCTGAGGCAGGGGAATCACTTGAGTCCAGGAGGCAGAGATTGCAGTGAGCTAAGATGGTGCCACTGCATTCCAGCCTGGCAACAGAGCAAGACTTTGTCTCAAAAAAAGAAAAAGAAAAAGGAAAACAAAACAAACAAATAAAACCTTCAGAAAACAGAGAAAGAAAATTTTTGAAAATTTACATGTGCTTTGGAGTAAGTTATTTACCTAAAGCCCATGTTAATTCCAGCAAATGTTGTAAGTTGCTAATTAAAATAGCATATTGTGTACAAACCTGTTACCTTATGCTTGATTCTATCCAGAAAAATATCATGAATCATCAGTTATATTTGCAGTGAGTCTGTACTGAATAAAATTTTGTGTTTTACATGGAAACACGTTTCTGATAAAATCATCTTAAAAATAACTTTTTAGGTATTTGTTATGAAAAATAAAAAAAGAAGAGGAAAGTCACTCATGTCCTAACACTCAAGAGTTAACACTTTTTTTTTTTTTTAACATTTTGAATTACATAACTTCAGTCTTTTTTTTCTATTATAGATTTGATATGGTAAGCTGTTTGGGGATTCTCTGTTTTATAAAATACACCATGAACCTATTTCTATGTCATTGAATATTCTCCTATATTATATTTGGAGAATGTTTAGTTTTTGTGATATGGAGTTTCCATTACATCCAATCTCCATGTGGTTGGAAGTTCAGATGTTTCAGGTATTTTGCAGTTAACAATTACAGTAATAATTATCATCATCAGCCAACATTACAAACATAATTTATTGAGGTGAAATTCACATAATATTCATGTTTTGAAACTGTCAGCTCTCTCTAGGTCCAAGATTCTGTAACTCCATAGTAAAAATGCCTACCCATTCAGGGGCATTTCTCTTTCTGGCCCGACTATCTCTCTGTTATTATTTCTGCTCCACTCAGAATTAAACTCTAAGGTCTTATCAGGACCTATACTGGCCCAGCAAATTCCTGTCCTATCACCATTGTCAGTTGTTTCACTACTCCATTTCTGTCCATCCATTATTCATGGCCAACTCAATTTCCACCTCCTTTGTGAAAACTTCTCTTACCAACTAAGCCTGAATGATCTCTCTCTAAAACTCTTAGCACACATGACTGTGCTGTTCACTTGGCCCATTTTTCATCTTATCTTGTAATGCCAGTTCAGTAGCATGTGTTGCCCAGGAATTATATTGCAAACAGCTTCTGTTTTTCTTGCATGGCATCTTATCTATTTTATTTCCCCTGATGATTATCTTAGTAAATGGCATAACAGGAATGCACCATAAAGTTTTGTCAAAAACAAAATTCAATTTTTGTCCTCGTAGACTATAGCACAGTGCCTGGCACACAGTAAAGTCCCCAACAAATATGTGCTGCTTGAGTTTTAAACATATTTATACTTTCATCTAATTCTCTTGCAGTCTCAAATTCTTCATAACTAACAACTTGAAAAAGGACTGTATTATTTTTTGTATGACCTTATTTATGATATTCCTGTTCATGTGTGTATACTGAGATTTACTGAACAAGGTGATGTTTAGCATAGGCAAATGTTTCTCTTTTTCTTATCATTTTTATTTATTTTTTTTGACAGAGTTTTGCTCTTGTCACCCAGGCTGGACAGCAATGGTGTAATCTTGGCTCGCTGCAACCTTCCTGTCCCAGGTTCAGGTGATCCCCATGCCTCAGCCTCCCAAATAGCTAGGATTACAGGCACGTGCTACTATGCCCAGCTAATTTTTGTGTTTTTAGTAGAGACAAGGTTTCACCAGGTTGGCCAGGCTAGTCTCAAACTCCTGACATTAGGTGATCCACCCGCATAGGCCTCCCAAATTGCTGGGATTACAGACTTGAGCCACTGCTCCCAACCTCTTTTTTAAAGTAAGAGTTTGACCTAATTTGTTTTCAGCCTTCATCTTTGAATGCTTGATGTTTGTTTGCACACACCAAATTCCAAACATAGGATTCTAGAATTTAGGATTATGTTTTGCTTTGGTTTTCATAATGGTACTAGTGGCTAATAACTTCAGAGAACATTCCTTAGTGACTTTTGAGTTCTTTTTTTGCTATTATTTCTGATAGCTATGAGCATATTTTACTAGAAATACAAATTGTATGATTTATTCCTAAGTGTATTTGCCCTGCACTTGTGTCCATATCGATTGGCCTCAGTAAGTAGAATGCATGTTTCCATAGGAACTAGAATAATAACTTGATGTTACTGTGCCTAGAGTTTCATTGTTCCATGAGAACATTTGCAAAGCAAAAGAACATGAATTTATATGCCAAGTAATCTATCAATTTTTGCTTTTTAAAAATATGTCTTTTCGAAAAGCTGTATTTTACTCCAAGAAAACCAATTTCTCTTCGTTATTTTTGAGGAAGAATTGTTAGTAGGAATTATTGGATTTTTCACCTCTCATTCCTCTATTATATACGTCTATGAAAACTAAATGAAAAAGATGCAGTGAAGGCCAAATTCAGTGCTAAATCTCTCCAAGTGTATGTACCTCCATATATTTTGTACAGACTTCTTTACAGCATAAGGCTACTATTTATTTTTATTGTTCTTGAAATCAGTGAATAGGTTGGGTTTAATTTTATTGACACTACTTTTTAAAACAATTCAGACTGATTTCCAAAGAGACATCTTTTTCATCAGAGAGGACTAAACTATGCAAAGTGGAATCTTTTGAAGAATGCTTATTACCAGAGTGGTAACAACGAATTTTGCTCAAGCAGTTCCTATAGTGATTGCAGACTGGCTCACTTCCCAGCTCTTAACAATTTCAGCATGGGTTTTTCTTGATTGACCATCAGTCTTCAGTGTCTCTGAACATATACATTACACACACACATACACACTCACAACATACACATAAACATAGTTGGCCAGACATAAGATAAACAAACAAAAGACTTACTGAACTCGAGGAACAGCTTACACAGAGCAATTTAATCTTTTTGCATAAATAAGATCCCTATTCTGTTATACTGTTTTGGAATATGTAAAGCCTATAAATGCTGACTTTTAATTTTCAGAAAGCAAAGTCAACTTCTTAGTGGTTCAGATATTCAGGGTCTGTTGACTAATCCCACCCTATTTGCCTCTTAGATTCTCAATAGTTTAAAACACAGTCAAACCAAGCATTCTAAAACTCATCTGTGACTGCCTCTTCCAGGTTTCTGAGTTGTTGGCTCATTTATTCATTAACTCCATCATCTACTTTTGGGCATCATCTACTTTTGGATATCATCTACTTCCTGGCCTCGTCTGTAGTACATTAGCAGTTCTAAATATATACTTACTTGCTTTATTATTTTCTCTCTTCCCAATTACAGAATGATGTCAGGAGAGAATTTATAGATAGTGCTAAAATTATGAGATTGAAGCCTCTATCCAATTGAGGAGCAGGTATAGTGGAAATGAGGGGTTGAGAGAGCCAGAAAGATAAACAATTGCAGACAGATTACATTGGAAGATTTTGAGTGTCCAGAAGTTCTTAGAACAATTTTTAGGACAATACTATGGGTGTAAGAGGCCAATGTCAAGTGGAGGTTAAGTGAGGGTTATTAGATTTGAGTGTCCACCATGTGTAAGGCTTCATTAGGCAGTGAGTATATAAGTCTCAGTTCATGCCTTCAAGTGCCGCAGACTTGTCTATAAAACAGCGTTCAATGCTCATAACTCACCACAGTATTTTTTCTCATTCTAACTTGATTCTCCAGTAATGCTATTTAGTAACCTCCTACCTCTGCCACATTCTTCTCTGTAAATTCTGCTTAGGTCTGCTCTGTGCCTTTCTTTTTCTCTGTCTAAATCCCATCCATTCTGTAAGCCTCAACTCCTAGAATTCATTTCTAATTACCTCTTTCTGCACTGCCCCCATCCCCTATTGTGTTACCTGTCTCCCCTAAACATGCAGAGAGTAGTGCATGTCTCCTTTTGCCTGTGCTTCCACTGTATTTTATTCTTTGTCTCACAGATCTTATTTTTCCAGCTAGACTTAAACACCTTGAGTGCATAATAGTTTCTTATATGTCTTTGTAATATGTCTTAATGAAATATGTTAGGGAAGACATGGGGAAAACATTTGACCACGGAAAACTAGATGAGAATTTTTCTCATATATAGCTGCTAAATAAAAACCAAACACATAGTATGAAATGGTGTCTGATGCTAATGTAGCCAGTTAAGAAATTAACTGTTTGACTGCTTTGTATATATAAAATGATGGTGGTGCCTGTTTATTACAGTACAAAGCCAATGGAGAGAGATATGTTAGATGTCTAAATGGTCTATTTAAGGTATTCAAGGTTAAACCTTTTTTTTTTTTTTTAAATCTGAAATATCAGCAATATAGCTTCCAAATTTTTATGGCTGGTTTTCTATATCACTTTTATCTCGTGAAATTTCAGAACAATTAATCTATAGTAAACATCATCATCTGACATGGCTGAAAACAGTACTTTTTGTTCATTTTAATTTTTGGATAATGTAAAATTACAGATTTAAAAAAATTATATTCAAAAAATACTGAGTGCAAGGTAACCTTTCTAGGTTAAAAATACCTTATAATATGACTGAATTGTCAATTATTATTGTATCCTAGTTGTATGGAAGTTAATGGATAGTTCTAGTCAGTCAGATACAGGTTTAGCAGAAGGACTGTTGTAATAGGTAATCTGGAGAGTAGCCAGGTAAGTAGAATTTGGGGTTTGCTCCTGTTGCCAGAAAGCAACACAGAGAGATGGTAAGTGAAAGGAGCCAGATAACTAAAACAACCATGCCTTAGTCCTTTTATGCTGCTATAACAGAATACCACAGACTAAGTAATTTATTGTGAGCAGAAGTTTATTTGACTTCTGGCTCTGGAGACTGGCAAATCTAAGAGCACAGCATTGACATATGGTGAGGATATTTGTGCCTCATCATCCCGTGACAAAAGATGGAAGTGCAAGAGAGCTCAAAAGTAAGACAGCAAGATGGGGCCAAACTTGCTCTTTGTAACAACCCACTCTTGTGATAATGAACCAACCCAAATGATAAATACATAAATCCATTCATGAGGGCAGAGTCCTCAAGGATGAATCACTTCACTTCTTAATGGCCTCACCTTCTAATACATCACAATAGTAATTAAATATTAACATGAGTTTTGTAGGGACATTGGAACCACAGCAAACTCTAACCATTTTGATTGCCTTATTTGCACCATTTTAAAAAAAGCAATTCATTCAACTGATGTTTATTCAGGGCCTATTATGTTGTGTTGGAGGCTAGAGGTAATTACAAAGGGAGTAAGACAAACACAGTCACCCACTCTGGTGATGCTTACATTATCTTCATAATGCATTTGATCCTGTGATTCTTTGGCACATGAGTCCCTAGCATTTTGCGTATTAGTGTCAAGTTTTTCCTGACTGATTGATAATATAGATGTACATTGGTAGAAGTTTTGTGTATATTTTTATAGTTAGATATTGTTTGCAGATGTGACTTGTATCTTAGAAAAATACAGAAAATGATTAAAGATAGGAAGATATTACCCTGATTTCTCAGTTCATTAAAGAACAACTATTTGAGGGAAAATCCTGATACAATTATCTGAGCATGTGTCTTAAAGATCAGACCTATAAACAATTCAGGAACATCTTCCAGCAAACTATGTGAGAATTCACAGAAATAAACCTTGTAGGTTTGTGCTATGTTATTCACATGGGATATTAACTCTTTATTTCCCTGCCCTCCTCAATCTCAGCCTCTTGGGATTTAAACTCTATTACTTCTTTACAAAGTTATCTTCAAAATGATTCATTTTGGGTACCAAACTATCCGTTAACTTACCTACACCCTCTCCCTCATATTCACATTCTCTTGGCTTTCTGTGTGGAAGGGAACGTTTAGAATGTCAATTCTTTGCAATGCAAAAATGACAACACACTGATGATGAAGGTGGATATTTTTAGTAGAAAAAGTACCTTTTCTTTTCATCATGATGTCACTTTTGAGATTCTATAGAAAGAACAGGTATTAAACTCAGACCATAGGGCTCTCTGAGGTATAGTTTGGACCCCCTTAGAAGTCATATAGAACATGCCTTCTGTTTAAGGTCAGAGTCTACATTTAAAACGAAAGAACTGGATTAATTGGCAGGTGAATTGAGATTCCATAATTCAGGAAACCTTTAAGACTTTTAGGTACAGCGTCTCTTGTTTGTAGGCTGGAGTGAAACTTAATATATATATGATAAATTCTTTGATTCCTTCTATACAGTTATAAGGTTGTCTTCTGTGTTATATTGGTTGGAATATTAATATGTTACCCGTGGAATTCACATATGGTCATTGTCCAGTAGTGAAAAAGTGTTTCAATTAATGTGACTAAATTCTGTTATTTAATTCATAAAAATAAATATTTTCTTTATTATCTTCAGAAAAAATTCTATGCTTTAACTGACACCTTATATCTGAATTTTAGAAAAACAGGTAGTTTTACTGCACAATGATACTATACTGCTTAAGGTTTACTGTAAAAATTAGCCTAGCTGTTCTTTACCACCACATTGTTTCCTAGAAGTAGCTAAAACTGCTATTATTCTTTTGTGTTTTTGAGATTATATTATTACCATAGAGTCTTTGAAAAAGTCTTTATGCTCTACTGATTTTTGTTGGGGAAAAAGTATGTATTTCACGACACAGTTCTCCAGATATAATGTACGTTATCCGAACATGAAAAAGAGTAAGATTGTGGAATGCTCCAACGAAACTTGAAAACCAAGGGGGAGAGAAGGTTGTCACATTTTCCTTGTGTGCTTTGCCTAATTTTCACTATATCTTAATTTATTTTTCTGTTTCTCTTCAGTTAAAGTAAGTCACTTTGTGATGAAAAGAGATACACATCTCCTCAGGGCTTGTCTAACATTCAATATTTAGTCCTAAAAGCCAAATTGCATCCTGAAGCCTAAAATCCATGTTTGTTTGTTTTAAACAAAGTAGAGTGAGAGATTTGGAGAGAAAGGAAAAACTATATTTGACAATAGAACAACAATAGATCTGAAGAATAAGATCACTCATTTCAAGCTCCAGTGGAGTGATATATTTTCTTCATATTGGTGAAATATTCAGTTAAAAATCACTTCATTTTTAATTCCACTGTCTTCAGAACACTTTTATATCTAATATCTTGTTTTTACTTTATGAGTAAGAATTTATACCTACCTCGTTAATTAAAAGACAAAAAGAATAATATTGAAAAGATACTAAAGGGACCTACTTAAATGTCTATCATGTGAAATAAATAAGCTGTTTAATTTTTGACTCTTAAACTGAATCTCTTCTGCCAATTTTACTTAATATATATGTATTTCCTACTTGTGAGGTCATTGAAAGGAAACCTTGAACTATACAGCCATTCAGTAATAAATTCTCTATAAAGAGTGGCAAAAGATTTCAGACTATTAAAATGTTGCTGTGTTTATCAAAGTCAAAACTACTTTTGCTTTATGAAGCTGCCCAAAGAAAATGCTTGGGTAATCTTTCCAGGATATCAGTTTGGGCAAAGATTTTTTGAGTAATACCCCATAAGCAGAGGCAACCATAGCAAAAACGGACAAATGGGAACACGTCAAGTTAAAAATCTTCTGCAAAGCAAAGGAAACAATAAAGTAAAAAGACAGCCTACAGAGTAGGAGAAAATATTTGCAGATGACCCATGTGACACAGGATTAATAACCAGAATATATAAGGAGCTTAAATAACTCTGGGGAAAAAAATCTAATAATCTGATTAAAGAATGGAGAAAGATTTAAATAGATATTTCTCAAAAGAAGACATACAGATGGCAAACAGACATACAAAATGGTGCTCAACGTCATTGATCTTCAGAGAAATGCAAATAAAACTACAGTGAGATATTATCTCACCCAGTTAAAATGCCTTCTGTCTAAAAGTCAGGCAAGTAAATGCTGGTGAGGATGCAGAGAAATGGCAACTCTCATATGCCGTTGGTGGGAATGTAAATTATTACAATCACTATGAAGAACAGTTTGGATGTTCCTCAAAAAACTAAATATAGAGCTATCATATAATAACAGCAGTTCCACTGCTGAGGGTACAGCAATACCCCTTAAAAAGGAAATCAGTATATTGAAGAGATATCTGGACTCCCATGTTTTTTACAGCACTGTTCACAATAGCCAAGATTTGGAAGAAACCTAAGTGTTCATCAAGAGATGAATGTATAAAGAAAATGTGGTACTTGCTAGGCAGCCACAGAAACAAAAGAGATTTAGTCATCTGCAAGAACATGGGTGGAACTGGTGGTCTTTATGTTAAGTGAAATAAACCAGGCCCGTAAAGGTAAACATCACATGTCCTCAGTTATTTGTGGAATCTAAAAATCAAAACAATTGAATCCATGGAGATAGAGAGTAGAAGGAGGTAGAGGGAGGTGGAGATGGTTAATGGGTACAAAATTATAGTTAGAATGACTGAGTAAAACTGAATATTTGGGCCGGGATTGGTGGCTCACCTTGGGTAATCCCAGCACTTTGTGAGACCGAGGCAGGCAAATCATGAGGTAAGCAGTTTGAGACCAGCCTGGCCAATATGGTGAAAACCTTCTCTACTAAAAGTACAAAAAAAATTAGCCTGGTGTGGTGGCAGGCACCTGTAGAATCACTTGAACCTGGGAGGCGGAGGTGGCAGTGAGCCAAAATCTCACCACTGCACTCCAGCCTGGGTGTCAGAGCAAGACTCCATCTCAAAAAAAAAAAAAAGAAAAAAAAAAAAAAAAAAAAAGCTTTGAAGGTTTGGACACTCCATTTTCCATGCTGTGATTATTACACAGTACAAGCTTGTTTAAGAATATATAATGTACTGCATAAGTATATACATCTACTACATATGCACAAAAATAAAAAATTAAATGTAACTTAAAAACAATTGATGAGGTAAGGTCAGGTTATATATGATATAAAATCTTCTAGTGATGGTGTGTCACGGTATTGTTTATACAAGTCAGGGAACCTGGTATTTGAGATTACCAAGCTAAAACCATTTCAGTTTGTGGCAAGTGGCACCAATCAGACTGAAAGCCCTCTTTTCTCTTTTTGATTTTTTTTTTTTCCTCAGAGCTAGCTATCATTTGATAAAAGTTATACTCAGTTTAAGAGGTGCTAGTCATAGTTTGTTGGACTGACTTGCCGTTTGTAGTTTGTTCTGGCAGAAAAATGAGTTTAATTTGGCTTGTGTACTATATTTTGAAATAATTTAAAATACAAATATTAAAAAGTAAGTGGTAGAAGGGGAGGCCTGTTTCATCTAGGTTTGAAAATTAGACTAGTCTTCTCTTTTAGTAAATGTGGAAATTTTAACCTAATTACCGAATTAACAATTAATAATTAATAATTGGGAAGATAAAGATCTGGGAAAAACTGGAGAGTTGGTTTAGTGGAACATCAATTGCTCCTGGAGTCAAATCACCTAAATTTGAGTCCAACTTCTTATCCAGTGCCCTTAGGAATGTCGTTTAAATTATTTAAGTACCAGTTTCCTTATCTATGAAGGGAGAGGAAAAACATCTACTTAAAAGGGCAGGAGGCAATATTTTAAGGCACTTCCTGAATTGTACATGTTTAAATATATATAAGGTATGTTTATTAAGTGAAAAGGCATTTGCAACACATGCAAATCTTGTATCAGTATTTAAATTTAATTTTTGAGCTTATAGCTGTAAAAGAAGTATCTTCCTGTATCAGCTCTAGGCAGCAACTTCCCAGGTGATATTTGAGCTGAATGAGCTCAAGTTTGAACTAACATGATACCTCATTGTAGTGCTTCTTGGGTTGGTTGTGGCAAGTCTGAGTAGCTGGTTCTCAGGCAAGAACTCTTTCTTATCTTGCAGCTTTTACCATTAGGAGATAGATCATCTGTCTTGCCCTACCTTAACAAGAGTATCTTTATGTCCCTTTCTGAGCTAAACACTATGTGATTTAGTTTGGATTTCATGCTTTCAGAAAAGTGTAGCCATTTGCTTGCTACAATAGAACTTTTTTTTTTCTCCACAGCCTTCCGTACAACATAGCGGGTCATGTCTAAAAAAATCAAGGTGCTTGTTGTATAATTATTTTTAATTTTTTCAGGAATAACAGTCACAGCAGAAAGAAGTGTGCTTGTTTTGGAGATTGTAGATGTGGTACATTTATTCACATGTATTCTGAGTAGTCAAGTGTTAGTTTTTCAAAACTACTGCTTAACCTTGCAATCTTTTGCCCTTAACGTCTCTAGGAATGAAGAGTTAATTTGACTAGTACTGAACTGTATAAGAAAGCATTCTAAAAACCCACAAGTACCCCTTATTATATTTGGTTCAATTTAAAATCTGTTTACTCATTCAGATATATGTGAATAATTTTAATTATGCATCGTTTTTAAAGAAATATCTTAGACTGATTATGTTATAATTAATTATTTAAAAAACTGTATTATTTCCTGAGCATTGTCTCCAACTCAAGAATTACAAGTCTTTTTATAGGCTTTCAAGGTTTACTACCAAGTCATGTAACTTTATAATAATTAGTAATTAGTTAATAAATTTCCTTTTTTGTGTTTGAATTCTTATAATGAGATTAAAGTTATAAAGTGAAGCTTATTTTACTTATTTATCTATATGAGGAAGCTAGATGACTGAATATAAAGAAATTATTGTTGTCAGACTTTTAAATGTGCTTTACAAGCAGCTGGGCTTTGACTATTGATGGCCCAACTGATTTTGAGAATTATCAGACATTTAATATATGAATCTTTGCAAATGGGGAAATGTTTTAATATTTTATAACAGTATGACCTGCCTTTTGCCATTGGTTTAATAGTAATGACCATTTTGTAATTAAAAGGTTAATAATCAACTGGGGGAAAGGTGTTGTATCATTATTCAAATAGAAGAGACTTGTAATATTGGAAGCAGATGGTGCCAGGGGAAGTGACTTACAGACACTTAAAACTGCAATAGATTATAGTGCCCTCTCCCAGCATTTTTTTCTCAATAGCAGGGTTTTTTCCTGTAGAAAAAGAAATGAGAATATCTTACAGTTTTATGTGATTTGGCTTTAGAAGTTTTCTCAAAGATAAAAGATAATGAGTTTAAGATACTTAAAAAAGAGCAGGGAAAGACATTATATTTATGTGGAATTTTCTATTTTTGGTACAGGTGGAACATCTTTGAAGGTTTGCCAGTAAAAAAAAAAAATTCCCAGGGGAAAAGTAGGTACAGTAGCCAGTATCATGACAAGTGACCTCTACTGTTTCAAAGTGATCAGTGAGGCATTATAAAAGGAAATGATCACAAGCTCTGAATGTAGTCACGTTCTTGTGGTGTGAAACAAGAAATGGGGAACTGACCAGGGAAGGAACTGGAGCATTACTGTTAAAGGCTTAGTGTTTAACCTCAGAAGTTTGTAGAGACATTTCCTGTTCAGTTCAGCCATTCAGTCATTTAACAAATATTTACTGAGCATGTACAATTTGCCATACACTATTATAGGTGAGGACAAGTAGTGTGAAACCAGTTCGTACTCTCATGGAGTTTATATTCTAGAAGGGAAGATGGACAATGAATTATGAGGTCAAATGGTGATAGGTGCTTGGAAGAAAACCAAACAGAGGTCAAGGGTGAGTCTAATCAGGAAGGCCTTCCCTTCATTTATTCATTTGTTTATGTGTCTTTTCATTTATTTGTTTAATGAAATAATTCTTGACCTTAAACAAGACAGTTTAATTTTGGCTTTCAGTGAGTCATGTAAGTGAGTTGTATGAACTCAGAACTAATTTTCTCATATAAAAAAATGTTAAACAAATAAAGTTAAGTTTCCTAGCTGGCTCACAGAATCTCCTAGAACCAATGTTAAAAATTTTACTATAGTACTCCACTCTATTCTTAGGAGATCATAACTAAGGCAAATGAGGGAAAAGGAAGAGAGGAGGCTTTTGCTGTATAGCCAGCAGTCATCTTATAGGTAGATTTTTTAAAAAGCCAGTTTGTTTTCACATTCTTCTATCAGATTTTCACCACCTTAGACTTTCCTTATTTCCCCTCACTGCCCTTTTCAGTCCTCCTTCTTCCTCCCTCAACCTGTTTCATTCTTAGGAAGTGCTTTGTGGCATTCTAGCATTTTCTTTGATTAAACAACTTCTAAGTGTATGAATGATGCATAATGTGAGCATAACCCTAACCTGAACAAAGGTATTTGCATTTTCTAAAGCGGATACTTGAATCACTAATTGCTGGGTTTTTGAGCTGCCTGAAAAAGCTATGTGAAAATCCTCAGAGAGGGTAGAGGACCTGCTGTGGGCGGGAGGCCATTAGGTCTGTCAGGAAGGCCAACAATTCCTTTCAGTCTCCTGCCCAGGTGTGCAGCTTTGCTTTTCACCTTCTTCTCTTCCTCTTATGAAACAACTATATTTTTTTTCCTGTGATTGCTTTCATGCATTTTTATTTTCTGCCTTTTATAAGCGGGGTGTTTGCAAATGAGGGTAGTGTAGATAGGGTCATGCTCCTGAGGCCTTTATTCTGGCCTGCCAGCATGTGGAGCCAGTAATAGTGGCAATAACAATGATAATATAATGACTGTTTTCTGACTACCTAAATATGCTAGATATTTCACATACATTCATGAAATCATTTAATCTTTATTATAGTTTTGAGGGGTGCACAGGAAGATCATTTACAAATAAAGAAGGCAAGGATGCTAAGAGGTTAAGATATCTGCCCCAGGTTGCACAGCTAGTAAATGGGGTTGGGTTTGATCACACTTGGGTTTGTTTGATCCTGAGGTCTCTTTTTTTTTTCTCCTTGCTATTATCCCAGAAATAAGTGACTGGTGATTTCAGAGGAACTGTTCCCTTGTTAGACTTGAACTGTGTTAACTCAGGATCACCAAGTGACTCTTGATGTTCTGTATGCCGAGGCAAATGGATTAGGCTACAGAGAAGAAAGACTTGCAACAGGAGTTCCAGTGGAGTGATTTTTCTCATGTTAGCTTACCAGTCTCAGAGATGTGCTTAGGAGTCTGTTCCTATTTCAGATACCCCAAACTTCTTTTCTCTCTCTTTTTTAAAAATTATATTTTAAGTTCTGAGGTATATGTGCAGATGATGCAGGATTGTTACATAGGTATACATATGCCATGGTGGTTTGCTGCATCCATTCCTCTGTGATCTACATTAGGTATTTCTCCTAATGTTATCCCTCCTCAGTCCCCCCACCCAGCAGGCCCCAGTGTGTGATGTTACCCTCCCTGTGTTCATGTGTTCTAATTGTTCAACACCCACTTATGAGTGAGAATATGTGGTGTTTGGTTTTCTGTTCTTGTGTCACTTTGCTGAGAATCATGGTTTTCAGCTTCAGCCATGTTCCTGCAAAGGACATGAATTCATTCCTTTTTTATGGCTGCACAGTATTCCATGGTGTACATGTGCCACATTTTCTTTATCCAGTCTATCATTGATGGGCATTTAGGTGGGTTCCAAGTCTTTGCTATTGTTAAACAGTGCTGCAGTGAACATACATGTGCATGTGTCTTTATAATAGAATGATTTATAATCCTTTGGCAGATACCTCAAATTTCTACAGGCCTTCAGGACCCATAGCACTGGACTCTTTCCTGGACTTGATAGTATCTGGACTCCTTCTCTGTTTAGTATTTAGATAAATACATGAACAATCAATTAGTGCACTGAGCTGACGATACAATGTTGGTCCTCTTGTGGTATTAACAGAGCTTATTGTTGCAGATTTTACTGACAGGTAAAACTGTCACTAAAATTTATCTCTTTGTATTTCCTTTTCCATGGAGACACTTTCACTGATTGTTTACTTTTATCCCCTATAAAAAACGCCTGGTGAGAAATCTGTTGTTTTAGTGCTTTTTTTCTTCTGTTGGGGACCATGACCAACCTTTGGTTGTGTTTGCACAACCAGTTATTCAAGTATTTCAACAATTGACTGCATTAATTTTTGCAAGGACATTGGGGAATTGGCAGTGGTGCCCAGTATTTGGAATATTGCTGTATTTAGAATATAGAATGATCTGCTTATCTCAAGTGAAAAACTCCTTGTAGACTTGACAGTAGAGTTTACCTTTGACTATATAGGCTGGTACCTACTTTTTGGTTTCTAGCATTTTTCCAATTGGCCTATTCAACTTCTTTTATACTCTCTGTGATACGAGGTATCAGATGCAATATTCTTTGTATGGTACCATCTTTCATCCAGATGCATATATCCTAGTGAAGCCAAACTGAAGGAAGCGACTGACTCTATTATGATAGATTTGTGTGTAGGTATTAGTCTGTTTTTATCCTGCTAATAAATACATACCCAAGACTGGTCAATTTACAAGAAAGAGGCTTAATGGACTTACAGTTCCACATGGTTGTGGAAGCCTCACAATCATGGTGGAAAGCAAGAAGTAGCAATTCCCATCTTACATAGATGGCAGCAGGCAAACAGTGAGAGCTTGTGCAGGGAAAGTCCCACTTCTAAAACCATTGGCTCTCATGAGATCCCCTCACTATCATGAGAACAGCATGGGAAAGACCTGCCCTCATGATTCAACCATCTCTCGTCAAGTCCCTCTCATAACATGTGGGAATTATGGGAGCTACAAGATGAGAGTTGGGTGAGGACTCTGAGCCAAGCCATGTCATTCCACTCCTGGCTCTTCCCAAATCTCATGTCTTCAAATTTCAAAACCAATTATGCCTTCCCAACAGTCCCCCAGAGTCTTTACGAATTTCAGTGTTAATTCAAACTCCACAGTTCGAAGTCTCATCTGAGACAGGGAAAGTCCGTCCCTTCCACCTATGATCCTGTAAAATCAAAAGCAAGTTAGTTACTTCCTAGATACAATGAGGGCACAGGCATTGGGGAAATACAGCTGTTCCACATGGGAGAAATTGGCCAAAACAAAGGGGCTAAGGGCTTCATGCAAGTCTGAAATCCAGCTAGGCCATCAAATCTTAAAGCTCTAGAATGATCTCCTTTGACTCCAGGTCTCACACCCAGGTTATGCTGCTAGAAGATGTGGGTTCCCATGGTCTTGTGCAGCTCTGCTTCTGTGGTTTTGCAGGGTACAGCTTCTCTCCTGGCTGCTTTCACAGGTTGACATTGAGTGTCTGTGGCTTTTCCAGATGCACAGTGCAAGCTGTCAGTGGATTTACCTTTCTGTGGTCTGTAGTATGGTGGCCTTCTCATAGCTCCACTCAGTGGTGCCCCAGTAGGGACTCTGTAGGGGCTCTGACCCCACATTTCCCTTCTATGCTGCCCTACCAGAGTTTCTCCATGAGAGCCCTACCCCAAAGCAAACTTCGCCCGGGCATCCAGGCGGTTTCATACATACTCTGAAATCTAGGTGGTAGTTCCCCAACCCCAATTGTTCTGTGCATTCTCAGGCTAAACACTGTGTGGAAGCTGCCAAGACTTGGGGCTTCCAATCTCTGAAGCAATGGCCTGAGCTCTGTGTTGGCATCTTTCAGCCATGGCTGGAGCAGCTGGGATGCAGGGCACTAAGTCCCTCCGCTTTGCACAGCATGGAGACTCTTGGCCCCATCTATGAAACCACTTTTTCCTCCTAAGCCTCTGAGCCTGTGATGGGAGGGTCTGCTGTGAAGACCTCTGACATGGTCTGGAGACTTTCCCCATTGTCTTGGGTATTAACATTTGGCCACTCATTACTTGTGCAAATTTATGCAGCCAGTTTGAATTTCGCCTCAGAAAATGGGATTTTTTTTTATTTTGCATTGTGAGGAGGCAAATTTTCTGAACTTTTATGCTCTGCTTTTTTTTTTTTTTTTTAATAACTGACTGCCTTTAACAGAACTCGTCTCCTCTTGAATGCTTTGCTCCTTAGAAATTTCTTCTGCTAGATACCCTATATCATCTCCCTCAAGTTCAAAGTTCCACAGATCTCTAGGGCAGGGATAAAATGCCACCATCCTCTTTACTAAAACATAACAAGAGTCACTATTGTTCCAGTTCCCAAAAAGTTTCTCATCTACATCTGAGACTACCTCAGCCTCGATATTTCATTATTCATATTGCTATCAGGCTTTTCATCAAAGCCATTCAATAAGTCTCTAGGAAGTTCTAAACTTTTCCGCATTTTCCGGTCTCTGAGCCCTCCAAACTATTCCAACCTCTGTCTGTTACCCAGTTACAATGTTGCTTGCACATTTTTGGGTATGTTTTCAGCAGCACCCAACTCCAATTTCTGTATTAGTCTGTTTTCATGCTACTGATAAAAACATACCTGAGACTGGGCAATTTATAAAAGATAAGACTTTAATGGACTTACAGTTCTACGTAGCTGGGGAGGTCTCACAATCATTGTGGAAAGCAAAGAGGAGCAAGTTATATCTTACATGGATGGCAGAAGGAAGAGAGAGAGAGCTTATGCAGGGAACTCCTGTTTTAAAACCATCAGGTTTTGTGAGACCAATCCACCATCATGAGAACAGCGCTGGAAAGACCTGCCCCCATGATTCAGCCATCTCCCATAGGGTCCCTCCCACAACACGTGGGAATTATGGCAGCCACAAGATGAGAGTGGGTGGGGACACAGAGCCAAATCATATCAATGCAGTTCATGATATATCCTCTATTTTCCAGTTGAATCCTTCTACAAGTGTAATTTTGCACCAGAAACTTCATCACTGGTGAATGACAGAATATAGTGGAAAGAACTTCAGTGTAGGAATGTAGATGGTTCATGCATGATTTCATCTCTGCCCTGTCTAGAAATATAAGCTTTGATAAGTTTGTTTATTTCATGGGCCTAGGTTTCCTAGTTTATAAATGAAAGCTAAAGTAATCATCTCTGCCTCTGTGTAGAATCATAAACTTTGATAAGTTTGTTTATTTTCTGGGCTTTAGTTTCCTAGTTTATAAAATAAAGCTACAATTAAGATAGCCTTTAAAGCTGTCATTACATTCTGTAATCCAAGGCTGAAATCAAATAGTGTGTACAGAAGTGCATTACTTTAATAAAGTAATAGGACTTTCTGTATCTACCTTTATGTTTGTCGGTTTTGCTTCATATATTTTGATGATCTGTTATTAGATGTATTAAGATTTATGATTTTTATGTTTATGCTGAATTGCACCTTTCATTAATAATGTTAATTGTGTCTTATAATCTTTTTTGATTTAAAATCTATTTTGTCTGATACTAGTATAGCTATTTCTCTCTCGGTTACAATTTATATGAGCCATCTCTTTTCATCCTTTCACATCCAATTTACTTGTGTTTTTCAATGTAAAGTGAGTCTCATATAGGCAGAACATAGATCATATATTTTGATGCATTCTAACAGTCTTGGTATTTTTCATTGGAGAGTTGGATCTACTTGTATTCAAAGTAACTACTGATAAGAAGGGACTTACTTTATCATTTTGCTGTTTGGTTTTTTATATTCTTTATAGCCTCTTATTTTCTGCGTTAGTCTTCCATTGTGTTTCATTGATTCTTTTTTTGTAGTGAAACATCTAAATATCTTTTTTGTTTCTTTCATTTTTTAAAAATCTGATTTGATTTTATATTAGATTAACTTCAGTAACATACAAAAACTATGCTCCTTTTACAGCTTTGTTCCCATCCCTTTCAGTTGTTGATGTCACAAAATTACATCTTTATCAAATTTTGGAAGTTTTCAGCCATTGTTTTTTAAAATATTCTCCATCCCCCACCACCCCCCCTTTTTCTGTTACACCCTCAATGCACTTGTTAGTTCATTTGTTGGTGTTCCACAGGTCCCTTTGGCTCTGTTCACTTTTCTTCAGTCTTTTTTCTTTTCTTTCCTCAGAATAAATATTTCCAGTGTCCTATCTTCAACTTTACAGATTCATCTGTCTGCTTAAGTCTACCTTCTAATTTCTTTAGTGTGTTTTTATTTCATTTATTATACTTTTCAGCATCAGAATTTCTCTTTTCTTTTAGGTTCTGTGCCTTTTTATTGCTATTTTCATTTTATCCATACATTATTTTTTCAACTTTTATTTCAGATTCAAGGGGTATATATATATGCAGGTTTGTTATATGGGTATATTGCATGATGCTGAGGTTTAGGGTAAATTTAACCTGTCACTAGGGTAGTGAACATAGTACTAAATAGGTAGTGTTTAAATCCTTGTTCCTCTCCGTCCTTACCCCTCCTTGTAGTTTCTAGTGTCTGTTATTCTTATCTTTATGTTCGTATGTACCCAGTGTTTAGCTCACACTTGTAAGTGAGAACACAAAGTATGTGGTTTTCTGTTTCCGTGTTGATTTGTATAGGATAATGGCTTCCAACTCCGTCTGTGTTGCCGCAAACGACTTGATTTTGTTCTTTTTTATGGTTGTGTAGTATTCCATGATGTATATGTACCACATTTTCTTTATCCAATCCACTGTTGAAGGATGTCTAGGTTGATTCCAAGTCTTTGCTATTATAGATAGTACTGCGATGAACATGTGAGTGCATGTGTGTCTTTGGTAGAATGATTTGTTTTAGGGGAGTACAGATCCATTAACAAGATTGCCCAGTTGAATGATAGTTCTATTTTTAGTTTGAGCAATTTCCAAACTGCTTTCCACAGTGGCTGAACTAGTTTGCTTTCCTATCAGCAGTGTGTAAACATTCCTTTTTCTCTGTAGACTTGTTAGCATCTGTTGTTTTTGGACTTATTAATAATGGCCATTCTGACTGGTGTGAAACAGTATCTCATTGTGATTTTTGATTTGAATTTCTCTAATGATCAGTGATGCTGAGCATTTTTTCATATTGTTTTTGGCCACTTGAATGTCTTCTCATGAGAATTGTCTGTGTCTTTTGCCCACTTTTTAATGTATTTTTTTGTCTGGTTTTTGCTTATGTTTCTTACAGATTCTGGGTATTAGAACTTTGTAGGATGCACAGTTAGTGAATATTTTCTCCCATTCTCTAAGTTGTCTGTTTACTATATTGATTGTTTCTTTTGCTGTGCAGAGGCTCTTTAGTTTAACTGTGTCACACTTATCAATTTTTGTTTTCATTGCAATTGTTTTTGAGGACTTAGCCATAAATTCTTTGCCAAGACCTATGTCAAGAAGGGCATTTTCTAGGATTTTGTATAGGGCTTTTATAGTTTGAGGTTTTACATTTAAGTCTTTAATCAATCTTTAGTTCGGGGTCCAGTCTCATTCTTCTGTGTATTAGGTTAGTCAGTTTTCTCACCACCATTTATTGAGTAGGGAGTAACTTGTTTTTGTTGACTTTGTGAAAGATCAGATGGTTGCAGGTATACAGCTTTATTTCTGGGTCCTCTATACTGTCAGATTTTTTTTGTCTGTTTTTGTACCAGTGCCTTGCTTTTGTTGGTTACTGTAGCCTTATAGTTGAGTTTGAAGTCAGGTAATATAATACTTGTGGCTTTGTTCTTTTTGCTTAGGATTGCTTTGCCTATTTGGGCTCTTTTTCAGTTCCATATACATTTTAGAATAGGTTTAATTCTGTGACAAATGATGTTGTTATTTTGATAGGAATAGTGTTGAATCTATAGATTGTTTTGGGCAGTATGGTCATTTTTATGATATCCCTTTTTCCAATCCATGAGTGTGAGTGTTTTTCCAGTTGTTTGTGTTATCTGTGATTTCTTTCAACAGTGTTTTATGGTTATCCTCATAGAGAACTTTCAACTCCTTGGTTAGATGTATTCCTGGGTACTGTGTGTGTGTGTGTATGTGTGTGTGAGTTGTGAATGGGCTTGTTTTCTTGATTTGGCTCTCAGTTTGAATATTATTATTGTGTAGAGATGCAACTGATTTTTGTACATTGATTTTGTATCCTGAAACTTGATCCAAGTCATTGATCAGTTCCAGGAATCTTTTTTTTTTTTTTTTTTTTTTTTTTTTTTTTTTTTTTTCACTCTTGTTACCCAGGCTGGAGTGCAATGGCACGATCTCGGCTCACCGCAACCTCCGCCTCTTGGGTTTAGGCAATTCTCCTGCCTCAGCCTCCTGAGTAGCTGGGATTACAGGCACACGCCACCATGCCCAGCTAATTTTTTGTATTTTTAGTAGAGACAGGGTTTCACCATGTTGACCAGGATGGTCTCGATCTCTTGACCTCATGATCCACCCGCCTTGACCTCCCAAAGTGCTGGGATTACAGGCTTGAGCCACCGCGCCTGGCCCCCAGGAATCTTTTAATGGAATCTTTAAGGTTTTCTAGTATAGAATCTTAACATCAGCAAAGAGATAATTTGACTTATTCTTTTTCTATTTTGATGCTTTTTATTTCTTTCTCTTGACTTACTGGTCTGGCTAGGACCTCCAGTACTATGTTGAATAGGAGTGGTGAGAATGTGCGTCTTTGTCATGTTCCAGTTCCATTCAGTATGACATTGGCTGTGGGTTTGTCATCAGTGTCTTTTACTATTTTGAGGTATGTTTTTTGATGCCTAATTTTTTTAGGGTTTTTCTCATGAAGGATGTTGGATTCTTTCAGAAGCTTTTTATCTATTGAGATGATTTTATGGTTTTAATTTTTGATTCCGTTTATATGGTGAATCACGTTTATTGATTGGCATATGTTTTACCAGACTTGCATTCCAGGAATAAAGTTGACTTGATCTTGGTAAATTAAGTTTTTGATGTACTGTTAGGTTTAGTTTGCTAGTATGGGGGACTTTTATGTCTATATTCATCAGGGATATTGACCTGTAGTTTTCTTTTTTTGTTATGTTTCTGTCAGATTTTGTTGTCAGAAGTATGCTTCATTTGTAGAATGAGTTAGGGTAGGGTTATTTGCCTCTGTTTTCGGGAATAGTTTCAGTAAGATTGGCACCAGCTTTTCTTTGTATATCTAATAGAATTTGGCTGTTAATCTATCTGTTTAGGACATTTCTAAAATTACTGATTTAATTTTTTAACTCATGTTCTTTTCAAGGTTTCAGTTTCTTCCTGATTCAATCTTAGGAAGTTGTCTGTTTCCAGAAATTTATCTGAATTTTCTAGTTTGTGTGCATAGAGGTATATTAGTTCATTCTTGCACTGGTATAAAGAAATACTTGATACAGGGTAACTTATAAAGAAAAAAGTTTAATTGGCTCATGGTTCTACAGGCTGTACAGTAAGCATGTCTGGGGAGGCCTCAGGAATCTTAAGATTATGGTGGATGTTGAATGGGAAGCAGCCACACATATCTCCACATGGCCAGAGCAGGAGGAAAAGAGAGGAGGGAGGTGCAACACAGTTTTAAACCACCAGACCTCATGAGAACTCTATCATGAGAACAGCACCAAAAGGGAAAACATAACCGCATGATCTGATCACTTCCCACCAGGCCCCACCTTCAACATTGGGGAATACTATTTGACATGAGATTTGGGTGGGGACACAAATGCAAACCACATCAAGAGGTGTTCATAATATTCTCTGAGGATCTTTTGTTTTTCTCTGGGATTGCTTGTAATGTTACATCTTTGTCATTTCAGATTATGCTTATTTGGATCTTCTGTTGTTACTGTTAATCTAGCAGCATCCTGTTGATCTTATTATCCTTTCAAAGAACCAACTTTTGGTTTCATTGATTTTTCACCATATGTTATTTTATTGACTTCATCTTTCTTTAGTTCTTTGAGCATCTTTAAGACAGTTGTTTTCTAGTTTTTGTCAGGTAGATCTGTCATCAGGTCTTTTTAAGAGACAGTTTCTGTTAATTTATTTTTGTTTGGGCAGGTCATAGTTTTCTGTTTCTTTTTATGGCTTGTGATTTTTTGTTGAAAACCAGATGTTTGCATCTGATAATGTGGTAGCTCAGCAAATCAGATTCTCTCTCTTTTTAAGGGTTTGCTGTTTTTTAAAAAATTGTTTTCTTATTCTTTCTAAAATTGTTATAGCTGTCTCTGTGCCAAGGATCAACCTGATATGTAAACTTAATGTCTTTTCAAGTCCTTGCCTGAGCATACACAGTCGCTTTCTAATTTTCCCCATATATGCAGTTGCTTTTGAATATTCTAGTCTTTAATGTCTGGTTTTCAAAAAGGAAAAAAGTGAAAAATAAATTGTGTGTGGGAGTGGGTGGAGTGGGAAGCATTCTTGCCCTTTTCTTCTTTGGAAGTCACTTCAGCTTAATGGAAAGGGTTTTGAGACAATGGGGAGAGGTGCAATAATGGCCATCTACCTTTTGCATCTCTTTGATCAGAAGCAGCAATCAGCAATTAGAACACAGATCTCTGATATTTAAGAAAGTATCCTTTCTGCCCACTTTGGCTCCTGTAAACTATATGCAAGTTTCTGTATGAACACAAGAAGAGCTGCTTGCCATAGGACTGTGTATGGGGAATGAGTAGTTGTTACTGTGTAAAGAGCTGAGATTGACCAGAATCAACCCTGATTGACCATTCAAGCCTTCTTATGGAAGTTATAAGCCTTCAGTAGACATTAGAGTTCCAAAACAATTACCTAAGACCTAGTCTGCCAGTGTAATTTTTGTCTAGATGGGGAGAAACATTCCTGTTTCTCTGCCACTCCTAGCGAGAGAGAAAGGTCAGGGTGAGGAGAGAGAGAGCATGCATGCATGCATATGTGTGTATGCTTTAAATAGAAAGTGGTGTTCAAGGTCTATGGGTTGGCTACAACATCTTAGAGACACTTTCTGCTCTTTCAAGAACATAGCATAGGAATCTGAATTTAGTGAGGCCTTTGTGAAAGGCAGTGGAAGCATGAATCTTAAACTGGCTAGCTGATAATTCAGAGGATTGTGGTTGCTTGATACCTGTTTGAGCATAACTGAATCCTTTTGTTAATCTGTTGCATGAAATATATGATCAGAGTCCCTAAAAAAAAAAAAAAAAACCTTTTAAACAAATTTAAAGATTACTTTAAAAAAATTTTTGTTTTTGCACTTTTGTAATTGATGATTAATACTGAGTGGATCACAGTGTATTTGAAGATTTTTTTTTTCCTACCTGCTTGTCATGTCCAGGCAAGTAAATTTAGACTTGACTTCACTTCTCACTATTGGAGACTGCTACTAAAAAAGAACCTCATAGTTATGTATGACATAATTAGCTTAGATAACTTTACAGGAGAGTCAGAAAATCTCACCTCTGCCTCTTAACCAGATGTTTAGTTGTTTAGCATTCATGCATCTTGTATTTTCCATTTATACATTACGACAACTTATTGTAATTATTGCAGTAATATATTCAATGCCCTTGGCACAGCACTTGGAACAATGGTTAGAATGAAGTGAGGTGGGTTGATTATAGTTAGGGTTTGCCTGGCACATTTGTGCTTGAGAAGATCCTAGAAGAAGCTATTGCATGATATAGACACAACCCCTCTGCAGTATAGGAGTTACAGAAATTGCTGGGGCACATAATCCAAACTGGGCCAATCGGATTATCTTTCCTAGGGATTTGGCTATTGACCCTGCAGTTGGTCTCTATTTGTAGCCAGAACTCTGTAACATGTTTAAATTTGGGAGCTGTGGGTTTCTCCATCGTGAGGTCACATTAACACATTGACTTCTCTCTTTCACGTTTTTCCCTTATCCAGTTCACATCAGCAAATGCTTTCAGCTCTATCTTTACAACGTATCCCGACTCTGACTCCTTCTCATTTTTATCACTTTCTTGTCCTTGCCACTGTCACTCTTACCTGCCAGTCAGCTGGCTAGCTGATCTCTACTTCTGTCTTTGTGTATGGTTCTTTTCTTCTCAGCAATCAGAATTGTTTTTCCAAAGTGTGTCCATCTTGTCTCTGCTCTACTGTAAACCTTCCTCATTGCTTCCATCTCATTTTCAATAGAACCAAACACCCTTAACCTGGCCAACAAAAACCTGCATGACCTAGCACCTGGCTGCTTGTGTGTCATCTGTCTTTCCTCCTTGCTCCTTAGAGTCCTGTCCTTGCTGTTCAGGTGTGTGTGCTACAGAAGTTTATGCTGGAGCCAGAAATGTTGGTTGGTCTTTGTGGAAAATCGTATTAACAGCAAAGGGGTGCCTTTCTTTTTTCTCTGTTCCTTCATTTTTCTGACCAGAATGGATATCTGATGAATAAAGCTTCACAGCCATATTGGACCATGGTGGCAAAATGAGGAAGTAGAGGGAGCCTGGGTCATTGACAACTTGGTAGAAACTTCACACCAGTTTTAGATTGCCAACGTTCAGACTTCTGTTTTTCAATGTGGAAGAAAAATAAACTTCCGTTTTGATTAAACTAGTGTTATTTACAGGTGATCGAATATCTATTATCCTGATAAACAGGGATAAAAATTGCGTTCTTTCTTACCTGTGTCTATGTATGATATTCATACATGTCCATACATTACCCACAAACCCACACAGAGTGAGGCTAAACACTCAATAGTGCACTTTAGTGAATTTATATATTTTTGGCTTATAGTATGTGCTCACTGTTTTCCCATGTTATTAAAATTATATTTTACATTTTTATATCAACTTAATGTGTATGTACCATAATTTGTTGAATTGGTCTGCTGTCTTTGAACAATTATTTTGTCTTACTATGTGGAAGTCTTCTTAAAATCTATTCTAGGAATATTTTTCTTCCTATTTTAATTTACTGAGTATTTCTTAGGCCAAAAGTTGTATTTACATACAATATGTGCAATTCACTGTCACTTCTCCAAGAGCTCTTCTGAGAAAGTTGTCCTGGCTTTGCTGTGCCTTTATTCTCCTATAGATCCTTGCACTTGCCTCTAATATATCACTGGCATTCCTGCTATAGTTATTTATTTTCTTTGAAGTTTCCCTCACTTGCTCTTAAAGAAAATCTGGAGCCAGATTTGGTTACTGCCAAATACTTGGTTCACATACTTATCTCAGGCCCTCCACACAATAGCTCTGTGGCTTTTCTAAGCTTGAGTTTCTTTATGCTAAAATAGGTTTATTTTTTCTCACTATTAGTATCTTCATGATAAATGGGATTATTTTATACATTTCTTACTACAATACTAGATCCAAGGTTGTCATGTTTAATTGCCTTTGAGTCTGCTCAAATGTCATCTTTTCTTTGAAGCCTGGCTGCAACTGTGTTTAAGTTGCAAACAGCTTTCACCTGTTACCCTTCATCTCCCATACTGCTTTCTCTGTAACACTTACGATGTTCTAACATACTTTTTAACCGACTTATTTATTATTAGGTCTATTCATTATCTGTTACTCTACACCAGAGTGGAAGCTCCATTGTAGGTAGGAATGTTTGTCTGCTTTTACTTACTGAAGTCAAGTTCATGGAACAGTACCTGACACATATGGATGCTCAAAAAGTATTTGTTGAATAAATGTGTTCATGTAAGATGTTTTGAATGCATAAAAATCTTTTGACATTTAAAATATTCTCTTCATTTATGGTTTTAGAGACTCTGTAAAAGCATCTATAACTTTACCAGGCTGCAGAAGATATTTCTTAGGCTCTATATCCTGTTTTTTGTCAATATCTGCAGCTCCTTAGGTCTGGTATCTATAGTTTCTACCTTGCACTTATCTTCCATATTCATTTTCTGGAGCTGCCATAAAAAAGTGCCACAGAATGGGTGGTAAACAACAGAAGTTTATTTTCTCATGCTCCTGGAGCCTAGAAGTATCAGATAAAGATGTCAGTAAGGGTTGACTTCTTCTGAGGACCTCTCTCTTTGGTTTGTAGATAGTCATCTTCTCTCTATATCTTTACATGGTCTTTTCTTTTTGTGCTTCTGTGACATAACCTCTTCTTATTACAAAAATACCTTTTATGTTGGATTAGGGCTTACTCATTTACCTTAATTAACTCTTTAAGGGCCTTGCCTCCAAGTATAGTCACATTCTGAGGTACTAGGAATTAGGACTTCAACACACCTATTTTGGGGATAAAGAAATATGTTTATTTTATTTGTTATAAGTAAGCAGATGAAATAAATTTGTTTTATTTTATTATACCTTCTATTTATCTGACTGGTTTTTTCTGTAAGCTACTTGGTTGGGATGATTTGTTTGAGTTTTCTTTTTCCATTTCCATTGAAAATGGAAAAAAGCATTTTGGATACTGTCTTTTTGATGACCTTTTGCTCCAAAGTTTGAGTAGCCAGCTATTCCTTCTTCCCTGCTATATTCACTCCCAACATCTAACCCTCTGCCTGGTCCATACTCCCAGGAGTCTTGCAGAAAAGACTTTCAAAAGAAAGACTATTTTCATGCTTGATATGCTCATAATCCTGTAGATGTGTCAGTTTGGAGGCTATAATGGGTCAAAGATGGACAATTAGCATATAGAAGAGGATTAGTTTGTTAAATGTTTAAAGAACATTTCACCAGAACAGTAGGACAGTTGGATAGTGTGAATACCCTAAAACTAAGTCTTTAAATATCTAAACAAAGCAAACAGAATAACAAGGGGAAACTGACAGATTCTTATTGGGAATAGATGAGTTCTTAGCATATATTCACTCACTGCATAATGATGTTTTGGTTAACGGTGGACCGCCTATACAGTGATGGTCCTATAAATTATAATGGAGCTAATGAGGATAATTCCTGTCATCTAATGACATTGTGAATGATCTTAATGATATAGCACAACACATTACTCATGTGTTTGTGGTGATGCTGGTGTCAAGCCTATTGCATTGACTGCCAGTTGTGTAAAAGTATAGCACGTACAATTATGTGCAGTACCTAATACTTGAAAATGATAATAAACTAGTACGTTACTAATTTATGCATTTACTGTGCTATACATTTTATCATTATTTTAGAATGTACTTCCACTTATGGAAAAAAAAATAACTGCAATAAGCTTCAGGCAGGCCCTTTAGGAAGTATTCCAGAAGAAGGCATTGTTATCATAGAAGATGACAGCACCATGCATGTTATTGTCCCTGTAAACATTCCAGTGGGACAAGATGTGGGATTGGAAGACAGTGATAATGATGATCTTGACACTCTGTAGGCCTAGGCTAATTGTGTGTTCAGGCTAATAGGTGTGTTTGTACCATAGATTTTAACAAAAATTTTAAAAGTGAAAATATAATTAGAAAAAGAAAAGAGTTTATAGAATAATTATTTAAAGAAAGAAAATGTTTTTTGTTCAGCTGTACAATGTATGTTTCAAGTAAGTGTTTACAAGAGTTAAAAAGTTTTAAAAGTTAAAATTTAAAAATTTAAAAAGTAAAAAATGTTACAGTAAGCAAAGATTAAGAAAGAAAAAATTTAAAAATAAAGTTACTTTAGCCTTTATGTTAGTCTCTTTTTATCCTGCTGATAAAGACATACCCTAAACCGTGAAGAAAATGAAGTATAATGGACTTAGAGTACCACATGGCTGGAGAGGCCTCACAGTCATGGCAGACAGCAGGGAGGAGCAAGTCACATCTTACATGGATGGCAGCAGGCAAAAAGAGAGAGAGAGCTTGTGCAGGGAAATACCGTTTTTAAAGCCATCTTATGAGACTTATTCACTACTATGAGAACAGCATGAGAAAGACTCACCCCCATGATTCAGTTACCTCCCACTGGTTTCCTCCCACAACGTGTGGAAATTATGGGAGTTAGAACTCAAGATAAGATTTGGTTGAGGGCACAGCCAAACTGTATCATGAAACCCCTGGTCCTCCAAAATCTCAAGTCCTTTTTACATTTCAAAACCAATTATGCCTTCCCAACAGTCTTCGGATTCTTAACTCATTTTAGCATTAACTCAAAAGTCCACAGTCCAAAGTCTCATCTGAGACAAACATATTGTCATGAGACAAGGCAAGTCTCTTCCACCTATGATCCTGTAAAATCAAAAGCAAGTTAGTTCCTTGATACTATGTGGGTACTGGCTAAACACAGTCATTCCAAATGGGAGAAACTGGCCAAAACAAAGGAGCCACAG
Source organism: Saimiri boliviensis (assembly GCF_048565385.1). Classification (NCBI taxonomy): domain Eukaryota; kingdom Metazoa; phylum Chordata; class Mammalia; order Primates; family Cebidae; genus Saimiri; species Saimiri boliviensis. Next base: position 52,769,470 of record NC_133450.1, on the reverse strand, counting down.
GCCGCATGCAAGTCCAAAATCAAGCAAGGCAGTCAAATCTTAAAACACCAAAATGATCTCCTTGACTCCAGGTCTCACATCTAGGTCATGCTGATGCAAGATGTGGGTTCCCATGGGTTGGGGCATCTCTGCCCCTGATATAATTTGACTGTGTGCCCACTCAAATCTCATCTTGAATTCCCACATGTTGTGGGAGAGATCTGGTGGGAGGTGATTTGAATGGAGTCAGGTGTTTCCCATGCTGTTCTTGTCATAGTGAGTGGGTCTCATGAGATCTGATGGTTTTATAAGGGGGAGTTTCCTTTCACAAGCTCTCTCTCTTTGCCTGCTGCCTACCATGTAAGATGTGACGTGCTCCTCCTTCCCTTCTGCCATGATTGTGAGGCTTCCCCTGACATGTGGAACTGTAAGTCCATTAAACCTCTTTAGTAAATTGCCCAGTCTCATGTATGTCTTATCAGCAGTGTGAAAACGGCCTTATACAGTAAATTGGTACCAGGAGTGAGATACTGATTAAAAGATACCCACAAATGTGGAACCAACTTTGGAACTGGGTAACAGACAGAGATTGGAACAGTTTGGAGGGCGCAGAAGAAGACAGGGAAATGTGGGAAAATTTGTAATCCCTGGAGACTTGTTGAATGGCTTTAACAAAAATACTGGTAATGATATGGACAATGAAATCCAGGGTGAGGTGCTCTCAGATGGAGATGAAGTTGTTGAGAATTGGAGCAAAGGTGACTCTTGTTATGTTTTAGGAAAGAGACTGGCGGCATTTTTCCTTTCCTGGAGATGTGTGGATCTTTTAACTTGAGATAGATCATTTAGGATATTTGGCAGAAGAAATCTCTAAGCAGCAAAGCATTCATGATGTGACTTGGGTGCTGTTAAAGGCATTCAGTTTTAAAAATGAAGCAGAGTATGGAAGTTTGAAAATTTGCTGCTTGACAATGTGATAGAAAAGAAAATCTCATTTTTTGAGGAGAAATTCAAGCTGGCTGCAGAAATTTACGTAAGTAATGAGGAGCTGAATGTTAATCTTCAAGACGATGGGAAAATGTTTCCAGGACATGTCAGAAATCTTCATGGCAGCCCTTTCAACACAGGCCTGGAGACCCCAGGGAAAACAGTGGTTTTGTGGACTGGGCCCAAGGTCTCCATGCTGTGCACAGGCTAGGGTTTTGATGCCCTGCATCCAAGCTGCTCTAGCTGTGTCTGAAAGGTGCCAACATAGAACTTGGGTCATGGCTTCACAGGGTAGAAGCCTCAAGCCTTGGCAACTTCCATGTGGTGTTGAGTCTGGTAATGCACAGAAGTCAAAATTTGGAGTTTGGGAACCTCTGCCTAGATTTCAGAGGATGTATGGAAGTGCCTGAATGTCCTGGCAGAGTTTGCTGCAGTGGAACAGTCCTCGTGGAGAACCTCTGCTAGCGCAATGTGGAAGAGAAATGTGGGGTTGGAGTTTCCACACAGAGTCCCTGCTGGGGCACCAACTAGTGGAGCTGTGAGAAGAGGGTCATTGTACTCCAGACCCCTGAATCATAGATTCATTGACACCTTGCATCGTGCACCTTGAACATCTCCAGAAACTATTATTATGATCTTTGCCCTTGGCAGGTCTGCTTTTGCTTTGACAGATCTACTTCCACTTCTTGGGAGCCATTGCTTTGATTGTGCTTTGTTTTTAGGATTCATCTGCTATTATAGTTCTTTGAAGAAATGCTTCAGTATCATGATCCCGGTTATTTATAATTTCCATTGAAAGCTCTACCATGATCTGTAGCTGATCTGAGTCCAACAGTTTTGGCACCCATCAAGTGGAAAATTCGGTCAACTTTAATTTTTGGATAAGAATTTTGTAAGCTCAGCCACCTGAAATGTCTGTGGTGTTATTTCTGCTGTTAATCATCAGTCTTCTTTAGGGTATAAATGAGGAAGTTTTTTTCTTTGCTTACTGATGTGAATGCTCTGCCACTGTGGGCTTCATCTTCAACATTGTGTCATCCCTTCTTAAAAGGAGTTATTCATTTGTAAACTACTGATTCGTTTGGGCATTCTTTCCCTAAATTTTTCATAAAGCATCAGTGATTGCATCATTCTTCCACCCAGTCTTTTCCTAAATTTGATGTTTGTTTTTGCTTCAGTTTCACAGAATTCATGTTGCTCTGATAGGGGGTCTTTTCAAACTGATTATTTAGTCTTCTTAGTGCCTCAAACAAGATTCTGTTCAAACATCTTATAGCAAGTTAGTGTCAGTTTATTTCGGTGCAAAATTTTTGAAATTTATGCATAATTTGTAAATAATATGCATTTCCATGAATTATATCTTATATTTATATATAGATCTGTGCACCCAATAATTAGACAATAAACCACATTTTCAATTATATGGCAAATATTTACAAAATGGATTGAGTGCTATGGCATAAAGACAACTAAATAAGCACCAAATATTGATATTATACAAAGAACATTTTTTTTTATCACTGTGCAATTAAAAGCCAATAACAAAAAGCTGATGAAGGAAACCTCTTAAGTGTTTAAAAACTATTTTTATAAAACCCTGTATTTCTAACTCATTTTTCAAAAGGTTTTTACAGAGGATCTCAATTCTATCTGTAATTTTTAATTTCTTAATAAATAAGAGATTTGAAGCACTTATTGCATGATATTAAGAATGGACAAATTGGATTGTGTGTTCTATTGATGTTTGCTTGATTATGTGCTGCAGTTTTCCCTTTTGTATTTTTTTAATTAAAAAAGATAAATGATTTCTAATCCTATGCTCCTGTATTTATACTTTAAGTAGAAGGGAAAAATAGAGGCATTTTTCCACGTTTAGGGGCCCAGAAATTTCATCCTCCCAAAAATCTATCTAGAGGTATCATAAAAATCAGGAAAGCTTCAGAATCCATTTCACTTCACAAAGCATGCTGACATCTTCTCCTATGAAAATTAGTGTGAATGCAAATAGGAAGTTTTGTGCTGTGCAGTCTTGTGCTCTGCTGAGCAATACAAATAGCTTCTCAAAGCCCATAGCAACGAAGGAGTGGTATTTTGTAATGTAGTACCACATTGACTAATCAAGAATGTTTACAAAATTAGTACTGATGGAGTAAATCTACCATACCCCAAATTATTTAAAAAGCTTTTTACAGCAGTGTTTGAAATTCAGTCAAACCCTTAAAAAATATAGGTATACAGTATTTTATACATGTATATGTTTGTGCATGTCACAGTAAGTACAATTAGCAAACCCTAAATGACTTAGTGATGAGAGGATCAATGTTTTAGTTACGATTACTCACATGAATTACTATTGCTGTATATATTACTGTAATTACTGATAGTACTTTATATTTAATTTCACTTATATAAGCTTTTGGTATAAAATCAGACATTGTATTGAGTTTACACCTGAGAAAGCCATAGATTATAAATATTTAATATAAATCTTTTATGCTACTCTATTTCATGATAATTTGTCCTTCTTGAAAGTAGGTGTTTAGTTACTCAAGGGTTTTTACAAGTGGATTTGATTACCGCTTTACTTTTATAGTGTTAAATAGTAAGCTTCTTTACACATATAGAAAGCTGAATAAACAATCATATTGCTAATGGTTGGTATTTATTAGAAAACAATATTGAAAGTGCAGTGGTTTATGTATTATGAACCAAGTTAAATTTTTTAAGGCACACCAATCATGTACTTTATGTTATAGCAAAGCAGGAAGACCTAAAATTAGTGGAGTTTGTTTGTTCATTTTTGTTCATTTTGTTTTTCTGTTTTTTGGAAATAGTTCGAATTTGAATTCTTTAAAAAAATAGTTCATGACAAGGAAGGGTACTTCTTTTACAGTTAATATAATTATTGGAATTATTTATGGTGTGGAGGTGTATGACCCCTTTTACAGTTTTTATGGCCATTTAAGGTCTCAATCCAGCCATGGTATAAAGACATCTTACTGTGTAAGAAAGTAGATGGAATTATTTTAACTGTACCTTACCAAACTAAGCCAGAAAGCAAGGTACCCATCCTGTGATTGTGATTTTATTATGACTTTTATGAGTACTTCATGGAATTGTGTGGTCTGCCATTTCTTCCTCTAACTTTTTTCCAGCTACACTTAATCCTAACCTTGTCTAGCTCACTCACCTCTGGCCTTCCCACTTTTAGCCTTTTCATTGGCCTTAAGGCACTCGGGTTTCATTTCTAATCCAAAAGGACCTTAATGATGTCATGTGCTCCCATTTCCTGAAATTTAGATCTTCTCATGTGTCTGGTCTTCCTCTCACAACCCTCTCTAGGGGAGGCTGCTTTTCTCATTGCCTTTGACTGAGCGTGAGATGGAGGCATTGGCAAACCTTTGCTCCTGGGACTGTGTTTATGCAGTTACTCAGCAGTTGTAGTTACCACTGACTACCCGCACTAAGTACTCACTTTATTCGTGTAGTCTGGTGGACTCTTAAGACATTGTCTACCACCCAAGCTTGCCAATATCTAACTTACAGCTCTCTTTACCTATCACCTGCCATTATTCTTGAGAAGTACCCCACCTACAATGTGACTAAATAGTTCCTCAAGCTTCTCCAAACCATTGACCACTCTTAAGCCCCTAACCTGGTAATAAACTTTTCAGGCTCTATCGTATTTCCAGTTAGCATATTAATTTTTCTAGTTCACTGCTGTGACTTCAGACTTCATGGTTCAAAAATCTTCAATAATTCCTTACAGTTGCCAGATAGAATACCAGAACCTCAGCCTGACCTCAGCCCCTTAAATCAGCTCCAGTTTGCTTTCCAAACATCTTAGTTTTGTGATTGGCTAGGTGTATTTGATATTCCCAAGCAGACATATTTTTGTTTGAAATGTCTTTTTTCTAGTCTGTTTCGATTTAGTCATGCTCTCATACCACTTCCTTTGTGAAGTTTGTCTTGATTGTCTCATCTGGGGAGACCTCTCTTTCTTCTGATCTGCCTTGATGCTTAGTTCATAACTTTTGAATAATATTTCTTAAACATTTTTACTTTTAATATGTTACTTTGAGTTTTATTATGACTTGAACTATGAAAAGGGGTCCTGGACTAGGGGAAGATATATTATTGGTCAAACCCAGATTTAAAATTAGTTTGTTCAAAACCAAAGCCCAGAAGTGACAAGTTTTCAAGGAGGCTGGTCAGTGGAGATTGGGGAAGGGTATCATTGAATGAGAAGCAGCAAATGTTTAGTCAGAGTTGAAGATCTAAAGAAACAACTAATTTATTTAGATCTACATTATTTTGCATGTGAAAGTAAAGTGTGCTATTTACTTAAAGTTTTTACCCCATAAGAAAGCACGAGTTGAACCTGTCACCTAGCTTTCAGTTGTTCAAGCCAATAAAAGAAGGAAAGAGGTATGAAATTTAAATTATTAGTGTCCCCTAACATAACCAAGATGCTAAGTAAAATCAATGAAGAGCTTTGAGCTTCTTGTTTTCTTTAACTGCCCCATTATTTCCATAAAATGATTTTTTTTTCAGTATATGACCAGCATTCATAGCATGACATATATTAGTACATGACATAGCATAGTACATGACACATTTTTAAATAAATTTACTTGTTGGTTGGGATTCCTGAATTTGTATTTTTTTGTGTGTTGTTTAATTTATTAGATTGTAAACTCACAAATATAGAAGAATAAGTTAGTTCCTCATAGAAAGAAACCAGGTCTCAGCACTGTGCAACTCAGATCTCTTTAGTTGTGTAATAGAAGGTAATCATGGCATTTAAAACATTGACTATGGTGTTCTCTGACTAAATGAGAATATTAGCTCCACCACCTTTATCCATATAACCTTTGGCTAATTACTTAACATGGATGAGTCAGTTTATTTGTTTCCTAATTACTTATGGAGTATGTAAGCACTAAATGAGATAAAAAATGTTTACCATAGTGCCCAACAGATAAGAATTGCCCCATAAATGTTAGTAGTTTATTATTGTGATTACAATTTTAGTATATCTCTTACAAGATTAATGCCACTAATATTTAGTAAAATAGAAAAGAAACATTAGGAGAAAAATTAATTATTTATTTTGGCAAATTATAAACTGAAAATTCAATCATTAAATTATTAAGAGTATGCTTTTGACTTGATCCAAGATGGCCGAATAAGAACAGCTCTGGAATGCAGTTCCCAGTGAGAATGCGGAGGGTGAGTGATCACCGCATTTTCAAACAAATTTTTACTGCCCACAGACCAGGAGACTCCTGGGCAGAAAAGTACGAGTCTCTGCACAAAAAATCACACAAATCTGGGTACCATTTCAACTGGTGCCTGGAATGCCTGGGAGACAGAGTCACCTATTCAACTGAAAAAGAGGGGGCTAAAACAGGGAGCCAGGTGATCTGGCTCAGTGGGTCCCACCCCCACAAAGACCAGCAATCTGAAACGCTCTGGATTGAGAGTTTCACAGCAGGCACAGCTGGACCCAGGATGGTCCAGCTCTGCGGGAGGAAGGGTGTCTGCCATTACCGAGGCAGTCCACCACTACCGAGGCAGTCCACCACTACTGAGGCAGTCCACCATTACCAAGGCAGTCCGCCATTACTGAGGCAGTCCACCATTACAGAGACAGTCCACCATTAGTGAGGCAGACCTCCATTACCAAGGCAGTTCTAACTATACCTCTGTAAACAAAACCACAAGGAAGTGCACACAGCAGCTGGGCAGAGCCCATGGCAGCTCACCAACGCCTCTACCGGCAGAATGTGACTAGGCTACCTCCTTGCTGGGCAGGGCATCTCTGAAAAAAGGCAGCAGCATGTCAGGAACTTATAAATAAAGCCCCACCTTCCCAGGACAGAGCACTTGGGAAAAAAAGGTGATTATGAGCTCCACTGCAGCAGATTTAAATGTACCTTCCCAGCAGCTCTGAACAGAACAGTGGAGCTCACAGCACAGCACTTGAGCTCCTATAAGGGACAGACTGTCTCCTCATGCAGCTCCCCAACACCTATATATCCAAAGAGATACCTCATAAAGGAGATCTCAGGCTGATAGCTGGCAGGTATCCTGTGACAGAGATAACAGAGGAAGAAACTGGCAGCAGCCCTTACTGTTCTGCAGCCTCTACAGGTGATCTCCAGGCAAGCAGGGTCTGGAGTGGACCTTCAGCAGTCCTAAAGCAGAGGAACCTGTTAGAAGAAAAAGTAAAAAACAGAAAGAACTTCATCATCAACAAAAAGTATGTCCACTCAGAGAACCCATCTGAAAGTCACCAATTACAAAGACCACAGATAGATAAATCCACAAAGATGGGAAGAAACCAGTGCAAAAAGGATGAAAACACCCAAAACCAGAACACCTCTCCTCCTCCAAGGGATCACAGCTCCTCCCCAGCAAGGGAACAAGGCTGGATGGAGAATGAGTGTGATGAACTGAGAGAAACGGGCTTCAGAAAGTGGGTAGTAACAAACTTCTCTGAGCTAAAAGAACATGTTCTAAACCAATGCAAAGAAAGTAAGAACCTTGAAAAGAGGTTTATCGAAATGCTAAGGAGGATAAACAGTTTACAAAAGAATATAAATTAAATGATGGAGCTGAAAAACAACATGAGAACTTTGTGAAGCATACACAAGTTTCAATAGCAGAATCGACGAAACTGAAAAAAAGCTATCAGAGATTGAAGATCAACTCAATGAAATAAAATGAGAGGGCAAGATTAGAGAAAAAAGAGTGAAAAAAAACTGAACAAAGCCTCCAAGAAATATGGGATTATATCAAAATACTTAATCCACGTTTGATAGATGTACTTGAACGAGACAGAGAATAAATCCAAGCTGGAAAATACTCTTCAGGATATTAACCAGGAGAACGTCCCCAGCCTAGCAAGGCAGACCTTTATTCAAGTCCAGGAAATACAGAGAACATCACAAAGATATTCCTCAAGAAGAGCAACTCCAAGGCACATAATCGTCAGATTCACCAGGGTTGAAATGAAGGAAAAAAATGCTAAGGGCACCCAGAGAGAAAGGTCGAGTTACCCACAAAGGGAAGCCCATAAGACTTACAGCAGCTCTCTCAGCAGAAATCTACAAGCCAGAAGAGAGTGGTGGACAATATTAAACATCCTTAAAGAAAATAACTTTCAACCTAGAATTTCATACCCAGCCAAACTAAGCTTCATAAGCGAAGGAGAAATAAAATCCTTTATGGACAAGCAATTGCTGAGAGATTTCATCACCACCAGGGCTGCCTTATAAGAGCTCCTTAAAGAAGCACTAAACATAGAAAGGAACAATCAATACCAGCCACTCCAAAGACGTGCCAAATGGTAAAGAGTGTTGGCACGATGAAGAAACTGCATCAACTAATGAGCAAAACAGCCAGCTAGCATCAAAATGGCAGGATCAAATTCACACATAACAATATTAACCTTAAATGTAAATGGGCTAAATGCCCCAATCAAAAGATACAGACTGGCAAATTGGATAAAAAATCAAGACCCATCAGTGTGCTGTATCCAGGAAACTCATCTCACATGCAAGGATACACAAAAGCTCAAAATAAAGGGATGGAGGAAGATGTACCAAGCAAATGGAGAGCAAAATAAAATAAAATAAAATAAAATAAAATAAAATAAAATAAAAGCAGGAGTTGCAATCCTCATCTCTGATAAAATAGACTTTAAACCCACAAAGTTCAAAAGAGACGAAAAAGGGCATTACGTAATAGTAAAAGGATTAATGTAACAAGAAGAGCTAATGATCCTAAATATATACGCACCCAATACAGGAGCACCCAGATATATAAAGCAAATTTGTAAGGACCTACAAAGAGACTTAGATTCCCACACAATAATAGTGGGAAACTTTGACACCACACTGTCAATATTAGACAGATCAGTGAGACAGAAAATTAACAAGGATATCCAGGACTTGAACTCAGATCTGGACCAAGCAGACCTAACAGACATCTACAGAACTCTTCACCCCAAATCTGCAGAATATACATTATTCTCAGCACCACATCACACCTACTCTAAAATTGACCACGTAATTGGAAATGAGTCACTCCTCAGCAAATGCAAAAGAACAGAAATCATAACAAACAGTCTCTCAGATGACAGTGCAGTCTAATTAGAATTCAGGATTAAGAAACTAACAGACCTGCACGACTTCATGGAAACTGAACAACTGGCCCTTGAATGTTGACTGGATAAACAACGAAATGAAGGCAGAAATAAAGATCTTCTTTGAAACTAACAAGAAGGAAGACACAACATATCAGAATCTCTCGGACAAATTTAAAGCAGTGTCTAGAGGAAAATTTATAGCAATAAATGCCCATATGAGAACGAAGGAAAGATCTAAAATCAACACTCTGTCATCAAAATTGAAAGAGCTAGAGGAGCAAGAAAACAAAAAACAAAAAACAAAAAAGCTAGCAGAAGACAAGAAACAGGTAAGATCAGAACAGAACTGGAGTAGATAGAGACACAAAAAAAGTCAAAAAAATTAATAAATCCAGGAGCTGCTTTTTGAAAAGATCAACAAAATAGACCACTAGCCAGATTAATAAAAAAGAAAACAGAGAAGAATCAAATAGATGCAATAAAAAATGATAAAGAGGATATCACCACCGATTCCACAGAAATACAAACTGCCATCAGAGATTACTACAAAAAACTCTATGCACATAAACCAGTAAACATGGAAAAAATTGATAAATTCCTGACACTATCTCCTTCCCAAGCCTAAACCAGGAAGAAGTCAAAACCCTGAATAGGCCAATAACAAGGGCTGATGTTGCGGCAGGAATTAATAGCCTGCCAGCCCAAAAAAACCCAGGTCCGGATGGGTTCACAGACGAATTCCAGCACATATACAAAGAGGAGCTGGTACCACTCCTTCTGAAACTATTTCAAACAATCCAAAAAGAGGGAATCCCTTCCCAACTCATTTTATGAAACCAACATCATCCTGATGCCAAAACCTGGCAGAGACTCAACAAGAAAGAAACCTTAAGGCCAGTATCAATGGTGAACATAGATGCAAAAATCTTCAATAAGATCCTGGCAAACCGATTGCTATAGCATATCAAAAAGCTTATCCATCATGATCAAATAGGCTTAATCTCGGGGATGCAAGGCTGCTTCAACATACTCAAGTCTATAAACGTAATTCACCACATAAACAGAACCAAAGATAAAAAACACATGATTCATTAGATGCACAGAAGGCCTTTGACAAAATTCAGCATCCATTATGCTAAAAACTCTCAATAAATTAGGTATCAATTGAACGTATCTCCAAATAATAAAAGCTATTTACAATCTCACAGCCAATATCATACTGAATGGGCAAAAACTGGAAGCATTCCCTTTTGACATCTGGCACTAGACAAGGATGCCCTCTCTCACCACTCCTATTCAAAATAGCGTTGGAAGTTCTAGCCAGAGCAATTAGGCAAGAAAAAGAAATAAAGTGTATTCAATTAGGAAAGGAAGAAGTCCAATTGTCTCTATTTGAAGATGACATGATTGTATATTTAGAAGACCCCATTGTCTCAGCTCAAAATCTGCTGAAACTGATAAGCAACTTCAGCAAAGTCTCAGGATACAAAATCAATGTGCAGAAATCACAGGCATTCCTATACACCAATAACAGACTTAGAGAGAGCCAAATCAAGAGCAAACTCCCATTCATAATTGCTACAAAGAGAATAAAATACCTGGGACTACAACTAACAAAGGATGTAAAGGACCTTTTCAAGGAGAACTACAAACCATTGTTCAAGGAAATAAGAGAGGACAAAGACAGATGGAAAAACATTCCATGCAAATGGTTAGGAAGAATCAATACTGTGAAAATGGCCATACTTCCCAAAGTAATTTAAAGATTCAGTGCTATCCCCATCAAGCTACCTAAGACCCTCTTCATAGAACTGGAAAAATCTACCTTAAACTTCATATGGAACCATAAGAGAGCCCTTATAACTAAGTCAATTCTAAGCAAAAAAAGAAAGCTAGAGGCATTATGCTACCTGACTTCAAACTATACTACAAGGCTACGGTAATCAAAGCCACATGGTACTGGTACCAAAACAGAGATATAGACCAATGGAACAGAACAGAGGTCTCGGAAGTAATGTCATACATCTGCAACCATCTGATCTTTGACAAATCTGACAAAAACAAGCGATGAGGAAAGGATTCCCTGTTTAATAAATGGTGTTGGGAAAATTGGATAACCATCTGCAGAAAGCAGAAACTGGACCCCTTCCTAACACCTTACACTAAAATTAACTCCAGATGGATTAAAGACTTAAACATAAGTCCTAACACCATAAAAACCCTAGAAGAAAATCTTGGCAAAACCATTCAGAACATGGGTATAGGCAAGGACTTCATGACTAAAACACCAAAAGCATTGGCAACAAAAGACAAAATAGACAAATGGGATCTAATTAAACTCCAGAGCTGCTGCACAGCCAAATAAACAATCATTAGAGTGAATCAGCAACCAACAGAATGGGAAAAAAATTTTGCAGTCTACCCTTCTGACAAAGGGCTAATATCCAGAATCTACAAGGAACTAAAACAGATTTTCAAGAATAAAAAAAAAAAACAAACAAAAACTGCATCAAAAAGTGGGTGAAGGATATGAACAGACACTTTTCAAAAGAAGACATATGTGAGGCCAACAAACATGAAAAAATGCTCATCATCACTGGTCATTAGAAAAATGCAACTCAAACCCACATTTAGATACCATCTCACACCACTTAGAATAGTGATCATCAAAATATTTGGAGACAACAGATGCTGGAGAGAATGTGGAGAAATAGGAACACTTTTGTTTTTTTTAATATATATTTTTTATTACATTTTAGATTTTGGGGTACATGTGAAGAACATGCAGAATTGTTGCATAGGTACATACATGGCAATGTAGTTTGCTTTCCTCCTCATCACCTATATCTGGCATTTCTCCTCATGTTATCCCTCCCAAACTCCCCACCCCTGCTGTCCTGCTTCTAATTCCCTCCCACAGACCTCAAGTGTGTGATACTCTCCTCCCTGTGTCCATGTGTTCTCATTGTTCAACACCCACCTATGAGTGAGAACATGTGGTATTTGAGTGTTTGATTTTCTGTTCTTGGGTCAGTTTGCTGAGAATTATGGTTTCCAGGTTCATCCACATCCCTACAAAGGACATGAACTCATCATTTTTTGTGGCTGCATAGTATTCCATGATGTATATGTGCCACATTTTCCCTGTCCAGTCTATCATCGATGGACATTTGGATTGGTTCCAGGTCTTCACTGTGATAAGCAGGGCTGCAGTGAACATTTGTGTGCATGTGTCTGTATAATAGAATGATTTATAATCCTTTGGGTATATACCCAGTAATGGGATGCTGGGTTAAATGGAATTTCTATTTCTAGGTCCTTGAGGAATCACACACTATCTTTCACAGTGGTTGAACTAATTTACACTCCCACCAACAGTGTAACTAGGGGAGGGACAGTGGGGGTAGGGAGTTGAGGAGGGATAACATGGGGAGAAATGCCAGCTATAGGTGATGGGGATGGAGGCAGCAAACCATATTGCCATGTGTGTACCTATGCAACAATCCTGCATGTTCTTCACATGTACCTCAGAGCCTAAAGTGCAATAAAATATATATATTAAAAAAAAGAGTATACTTTCGTTAATTCACTTTGTTTCTAAAATTTAGGGCTAACTAAACCCAGAATTTGGCTATATGTGAGGACTCAGCTTAATGAAAAAGAAGTATTTGATTGAAATGTGTGATGTTTCCACTATATGAAAGAAAAGGAGAATCATGTTAGAGGGAAAAAGTCAGTTAAAAAAATCAGGCCTCTGTTTCAAACAAATGAGATAAAATTTCAACAACAGTATTTCAAAATAGAAACAAAGTACATCAGTGGTACTGCTGTATTTTTGCCCAAATCTCAACTTGGGTGAACCCATTCTTCTACTAGAACAATGAATGGCTGACAGCTTCTGTCTATAGCAAAGCCAGTTTGATAAAACTCAGTAGTGTTTTTACTGAGAAACCTTACTTAAAAATATTCATGTAATTGAAAACAAGTTAAAGTTTTATGAACTATAGTATTTAATGTTAAATTTCATATAATCACTTTTTAAAGGAATAATAGACGTCTTCTTGTAGGAAATCTGTGGAGGGGATCTCCATTAGGGGAAGATTGAGAAGAACATGCTCTTTAGGAAGTGAGCTGTCTTCCTTTGCTCTGTATTTTGCCTTGAGAGGTTTGAATAGCTACTCTCTTGAGAGCTTTTTCTTTTTTTCTTTCTTTTTTTTTCAGTCTCACTGCTATCTAGTCTGTAATGGGTCTGATGGATAGAAAATAGAGGAGTAAAAGGATTGCTTTTTCACATATGAAATTGAAATTGGTTGAATTCAACAAATAGCAATTTCAATGTATAGGAAGATAAGTCAACCAAAGTAAAGTTATTTGGAGATCACTCAGAAAATGGATATGGAGTCAATTGTAAAGCAGAATACTATATTATAAATATTCTTATACTGAGATGTTTCCCACTTGATGGCAAAGGCTGTTCAATTCTGTCTGTTCTAGAAGAAACAATAAATGTCTGACATCATCAGAATCCATTTCCTCTGAGGTTCACTGCCTTTTGTTTGTTAGTAATGGTTTTTATTTCAGCAGATATAATATATTAAAGAAGGGAAGTTGCCTGTCCCATTTTGGGTAGCTGAATGTTAAAATGAAATTAGCTTCATAGCTGCTGTAAGTGCTCTTTTGGCTTTTGAGAATAGATTGTATGTGTATACTTTAACAGGTTTATTATAAAAGAATAGAATTTTGACAAGCATTTTGCCTGAGTATATTTTCTTACACAACTAATGGCAGGTTTTTAGATGTGTAGAGCTAGTTATCGTACTATTTATTCATTCCCATGATTTTCCAAAGAATAACCTGGGACAGGATAAACATTCTTTAGGTGCCACCTTTCAAACGTTAGATTGTTTTTTTACCCTAACTTTTTGAGAAATATTTTAAAGAAATCCTTTCTAGTTAATAAATTGTAGGAAAAATAATCTTGTTCTTATAATTACTTTCTTACATACTATTCTTCAGGTATGTATATAGATTCTATTTCCAACTTCGCAGGAAGCTTAAAAATAGGAAGTGGTACTATGGAGGCTATCTTGGTAATAAAAACAACTGACTTGAGAGAAAAAAGGATGCATTTGCAAAGTATGATACCCAGGTAAAAAAGGAATAAAATAAAATTCCATAAATGAGCCCATTAATAAAATTTATACTAGTAAGTCACTTGGAGCCGTGTTAAGATGGATAATGTTAATAAAAACTGTGAATATATTAATATTTTTACTTTAAATAAAAGAGTAGAAAATGAAAGGATAATTCCACTAAAAACAAATGAATAATATTCAAAGGTTGAATTAGTTGTTCTGGAGCATTTTACTCAATGCAAAAAAGGAGTTAGTCTAATTCTTGTTCTTTTCTCAGTTTACTTTGAGGAGGTTACAAATAAGGGTGTCCATTTCTAGCATGAAAAACATTTATGCAGATATAAATTTGATTTTATTGAGCTAAATAAGAAGTAGATAAATTTTATACTACAAGTAAAGTCTCTAAAGGATACTATTAAAAAAGCTAAAGGCCAGGTTTTTTTCTTTTTTTTTTTTTTTTTTTTTTTTTTTTTTTTTTTTTTTTGAGACAGAGTTTTGCTCTTGTTACCCAGGCTGGAGTGCAATGGCGCGATCTCGGCTCATCGCAACCTCCGCCTCCTGGGTTCAGGCAATTCTCCTGCCTCAGCCTCCTGAGTAGCTGGGATTACAGGCACGTGCCACCATGCCCAGCTAATTTTTTGTATTTTTAGTAGAGACGGGGTTTCACTGTGTTGACCGGGATGGTCTCGATCTCTTGACCTCGTGATCCACCCGCCTCGGCCTCCCAAAGTGCTGGGATTACAGGCTTGAGCCACCGCGCCCGGCGGCCAGGTTTTTTTCTGAAGGAAAACAACAGACAAACAGACAAACAGAAAAATCTTGTAAATCAATAAGAGAAATGCAAACATGGCAGTGGAGAAATGCATGAATGATAAACTATTTAAAGAAAAGGAAATCTAAAAGTGGTGCTCAGGAAAATGCATAAAGTAAGGATGAAAGCAACATTTCATGTATTCACCAACAGAAATTTAAGAGTTTTGATGATGTCATATATTAGAGAAGTTTTGGTGGTGGTGGAGGAGTGGGAATTATCTCTATAATGTGTGAAAGTGTGAGTTGGTATAATCACTTTGGAAAAGTATTTGGCTATATTTTGTGAAACTAGAAATACATAGATACATTGAATCATAAACTTATACAAATAAGTCCAAGGAGACATGTACAAATATATCCACTGTAGCATTGTTTGTTCATGAGGAAAACAAAATAATTAATAATAATATGGCATGTTAGTAAGATAGAAATAAGTAATTAGAGCTAATGACTGGATATACATACATGTATTAACATGGGCAGGTCCCCCAACCATAATTTTGGACTAATAAAGCAACATACTTATAACATGCCCATAAATAAAAAATAATTCTCTATTTGTTGATTATGGGTAACCGTAGGTGATTATTAAATAATCAGTAAATGATGAAAGCATGGCCTAGAACAACATACAGCAAACTCAGGAAGGATGAATATAAATGGGGAGACGAGAGTAAGAAGCTGAAAACCCATAAATAGAATGAGAAAATAAAAAACATGGTGAAATCTTATCTCTACGAAAAATACAAAAATTAACTGGGTGTGTTGGTACATGCCTGTAATCCTAGCTACTTGGGAGGCCGAGATAGGAGAATCACTTGAACCAGGGAGAGGGAAGTTGCAGTGAGCTGAAATCAGGCCATTGCACTCTAGCCTGGTCAACAGAGCAAGACTCCGCCTCAAAAAACAAACAAAAAAGAAACCAAAAAGCAAACATTCTAATGACTGCTGGACTGTGAGTGAGAGAACTGGCTTTAGATCTCATTCAGCTAACTTTACTATGACCTTAAACTGTTCTGGCCTCAGTTTTCCCATTTATAAAAGGCAGTTTTGTTAGCCCATCTTAAATGTTTCTTTCAAACTTGAAAATTCTATAAGCTTTTGTAGTTGTGTAACTTAGACCTATTTTATAAATAAACTTTCCCTCAGTTTTCTTATCTGTAAAATGGGGACTAATAGTATTACCTAATAGTGTTGTATTGAGCCGTTTATGAAGTAATCCATGTAGATCACTAAGCTCTGTGTCTGGCAAGTATTATATCACTCTATGAATGTTAGCTACTGATGTAATGACTTTATAAATTCACGAAACAGATCAATTATACGATACATTAATCAGAAATAATGATTTCTTCTTTATTGACCTAGATAACGAGTTTCTGCTGGGTGCAGCAGGTCATGCCTGTAAACCCAACACTTTGGGAGGCCAAGGCGGGCAGATCCCTCCAGCCTAGCAGTTTGAGACCAGTCTGGGAAATATGGCAAAACCTCATTTCTGCAAAAAAATTAGCTGGGCATGGTGGCACATGCATGTAGTGCCAGCTATGGGGAAGACTATGGTGGGAGGATTACTTGAGCACAGGAGGTTGAGTCTGCACTAAGCTGTGATCATGCTTCTGCACTCCAGCCTGGGTGACAGAGCGAGACCCTGTCTCAAGAACAAACACATGAGCAAAAAAAAAAAAAAAAAAGAAAGAGAAAAAAGAAAGAAAAGAAAAGAAAAAGAAACCCAGAAACAAAACAACAAAAGAATCAAGTTTCAATGGGATATTATGTTAAGCTTGGTATACTTATGATTCCCAGTGTGCTAAATGTGAATTTTTTTTGGATATATTGATTTGAAGGTAGACTTTGTCTACTTGAACCATGCCCTTTCTTAAGTCTGTTGATTGTTATGGTTAAGTACACACACACACACACACAGATAAATATATGCATTCGAGGAAATACAGAGTATATCCTGGGTAGACCTGACTTAATTCTTAGATTAATTCAGTAAAATATGGATTCCTTAAATAAATGAGAAGATTTGACAATGTGCATAATTTAATTGTACAAAGACAAACTCCACTTTGAATGTCTTCTTGGCAAATGAAGGCCCATTAAGCCATATTTCAATACACACTCTGGATGGAGGGTGGAGAAGAAGGGAGGGACAATTTGTAGTACACTGTATCTACTTTATGGCTACTGATTTTAAACAAATTTCAGATTACCCTTATTGTCTAATCATATGTTTGGGAGGATGGGCTATTTATGAGATGTTAGCTTTCCAGATGCTCGAACAATGTGCTTTAAATGCTGTATTCACAAATCAGCCCCCAAAATGCAGCAGATTAGCTGTTTCTAATCTTTGAATTCAGAACAAATGTTAGAAAAAGGAACACTTGCAGAGCTGTGTAGTCTCTATTACCTCATTAAAATGTATTTATAAATGAAGTAGACAGAGGAGCAAATGTCTGCACAAAACATTGCTACTTCATTAATATTTTTTTATTACAAAAGTGCTTTCTATGAAATCTGTCAGCATAGAGGAAATAAGTGAATCAGTTGGCTTTCATTTTTGTGTTTTGTTTATTTTCCCTGATATGCAAATGAAATTTTAAAAGAAATATTTTAGCAGTAAATATGAACTTAGTGAAATGAAAAAAAGTAGGACATTGTGACTAGGGACAACATCTGGTTCAAAATGTGTATAATGTTAGGATTTAAGTGGGAAGTTGAACAAGATTCTATTTTTTTTTTTATGTGAGGTTTCTGTGTTAGTGGAGAAATACTATGTTATGATGCTCTTCCTGTCTAAGGGTAATTCTTTAAAAGAAAGTCTCTTATTATATGAAGAGTAGCTAGAAATAAATGAACATGTATAAAAACCTTTTTTCTCCCCTCTGTATTAGAAATTTTGTTTGAAATATGGTTTAAGAAGCACATCATCAAAAAGATTGTAATGAGTAAAAAGTAAAAGCACACTGTGACATGCTTCCCTAAATAAGAGGCAGTTTATTTTATGTCCTATTTGAGGAAAATCTGGTATTGAAATACCTAAAAGATCTAATAATGAATTTTATTTCTTTTAATTATGGACCTTATTCTAGTATCTATTGCTGTGTAACAAATCACCCTAAAACTTAGTAACATAAAACAACTTACTTTTAAATTTTGCTCATGGATTTTTTTAGGTCAGGAATTAAGACAAGCTACAGGGTACTTTTAATGTCTATTCCATGATGCCTGGGGTCTCAGCTAGAAAGACATGAATAAGTTGGAGCTAGAGTCATCTGAAGTCTTCTTCACTCTCATGTTTGGCTTGTGGGCAGGGATGATTGTAGATTTGGGTTTGCCTGGGCCATGAACTGGACTGCCTACATATGTTCATACTGTATGTCTTGGGCTTCTCACAGCATAGCGTCTGGTTTTTCAGAGGGACACCCTAAGAGAAAGCTTCCAAAGAGGGAAGCTTACCACTCCAAAAATTCCAAGAGAAAGTTTCATTGTCACTTAAGGACTAGCTAGGAAATTTTACATACTGCTATTTGTACTGCATTCTGTTGGTAGAAGCAATTGCAAGCCTGTCCAGATATCAGGGAAAGTAATACAGACCTCACTTCTCCCTGAGGCAGTGTCAAAAAGTTTGTGGACATTTAAAAATCTTCCACAGGTGGTTTCAACATCTTTATCTCTAATTCAGTATATGTTTTGTTGGTTCTGTCTCTTGATTATCTTTAATATTTATATGACGAAGCTTACAAGTGCATGTGTGTATGCATTTTAAACATTTGAGATCAGTATTATTCTTTTATCTGTTGAATTTCTTTATGAGTGTGTACATCCAGGGATAGAGAACCTCTTTTCCCCTAAAGATCCAAGCACTAACAAAACCTTGTATTAGTCAAGGAGAATAGAATATTGATAGGGTTTGGATGTTTTGTCCCCTCCAAATCTGTTGAAATGTGATCTCTGTTAGATAGGTGCCTAGTGGGAGGTGTTTGGGTCATGGTGGGGAATCTCTCATGAATTGCTTGGTGCTGTCCTCTTAGTAATGAGTGGGATCTCACTCTAGGAGATCTGGCTATTTAAAAGAGCCTGGCACCTTCTCCCAATCTCTCTTGTTCCCTCTCTTATCATGTGACATGTCTGCTCCTCCTTCACCTTCCTCCATGATTGTAAACTTCCTGAGGCCCTTACTAGAAGCAGATACTGGCGCCACACTTCCTGTATAGCCTGCAGAACCATGAGACAAAATAAACCTTTTTTTTTTTTTTTTAATGAATTACCCAAGTTCAGGTATTCCTTTATAGCAATGCAAATGGACAAACACAAATATGTAAATTTGATTTGCATTTATTACTATGTAAGAGAATTACAGGGATGAAATTGGGTGAGAGAAAGACGTACAGAAGAGAATAAATGGAGGAATATATGAGCATCAAAGTGAATGAAAATAAAAGGAGGAAACAAAAGGAGGCCGAGGAAAAGCAGGTGGAAAAGAAATGAGAGAGGGAGATACAGTGGGAGGAAGAGGAAGACCAAGGTAGGAGACGATGTCAGAGGAAGAAGAGCTCTGTGGGTAATTAGGTAAGTGTCAAACAAACGATAGCACGGCCATTTGGACTGTAAGTGTGAGATATTTAATTCTACTCTTTTTGCCTCCAGGTAATCCTCTTGCTTTACTTGTCAGTGTTTTCATAATTCCACTCTGGAATGGGAAACCAGAGAATTTATAATAGTGCAAAAACTGTTTTCCTATGTTTAGGCTGTATTCTAAGTTAGTGCTTCTTAAGTTTTAATATGCAAATGAATCACCATGGAGTCTTTTTAAAACAAGAATTTTGATTCACTAGGCCTGGGGAAGAGCCTTCGATTCTGTCTGTGTAACATATTTCCCAGTCATATCATTGTGGTTGACCCTTGACTCATACTTTGAGTGGCATGGTAGTCAGGGTAAGATGAACGGAACGAGAAGCATGGCCCCATGAAAGATCACTAGTGGGGAATCATGATCTCCAGACTGAAAAGTCCAGGGTATATATCCAATGCTTTGTTTTTCTGCCATCTAACCATAACTCCCACATGCCTTTGCCATTGCAAAAATGTCGATAGTAATATTTACCTCACTGAATTGTAAGGATTTCATGTGCATTCAATTTATGGTATACAGGTCTCGAGAATGTTTGATGACTGTTATGAATCCCTGGTTTTTTTTGAAAAAATTATTTCTGTAGGTTTTGGGGAACAGGTGGTATTTGGTTACATGAGTCAGTTCTTAATGGCGAACTGTGAGATTTTGGTGCATACATCATCTGAGCAGTATACGCTGAATCCAATTTGTAGTCTTATCCCTCACTCACTTTCTGCTTTTTCCCCTGAGTGCCCAAAGTCCATTGTATCATTCTTCTGCCTTTGCATTCTCTTAGCTTAGTTCCCACTTACTCGTGAGAACATACGATGTTTGGTTTTCCATTCTTCAGTTACTTCACTTAGAATATAGTATCCAGTCCCGTCCAGGTTGCTGCAAATGCCATTAATTCATTTTTATTTAAGACTGAGTAGTATTCCATCACATATATATACCACATAGTTTCTTTATCCATTCATCGATTGATGGCCATTTAGGTTGGTTCCCCATCTATGAAGATCTAGCATAGTACTCTCAAGAAACCTTGGTTTTAGAGAACAAAAGCCAAGTTTAGGTGTTCATTTTTGTTTTGGTGGGGGAAAATAAAACCCTCAAAACAATGAAAAGCAAAGGCTTGCCTGCCTTTATAGTGGAAGAGTAGGAAATGAACAATATAAATTTTTTCTCATAATTTAGCTTAACACACTGGATAGGAAAAAATACCTTTCAGACTCCACTATGTTGACAAAATATTCGTGAACATATTTGGAAAGTTACAGTTGATAAACAGTCCAGTTTTTAAAATTCAGTTGTTTCTAAGAGTGCAAATGAAACCATGTCATCATACTCTTTACATATTTTTAATAACTATCCCTTTGTTATTTAAAATATGTGAAGAGGATATTAGATTCATATATTGGTATAAACTTGTAAATCATCTTTGATGAACTGGCAGGTGTCTACTTTACATCTTCGATTACATTGAAATGTGTGCTACCTTTACTAGAATGAACTTCTCCTGTCTCATGGTATTGACTTATACACACACACACACACACACACACACACACACACACACACACATGCTTACATGCTTACATGTACATACACACATTCAAATATATGACCCTTTGCCTGACCAATGACTACGGCTTATAGTCTGTCAAGTGTCAGCTCAGAATTACTTTGCAGACGTTATAACTGCCACATACACCCTTTTCTGAGCATTCCTCTATCATATTGTAAATAAAATCTTGTTATATATTTTTCTGTCTCTTTAGCTCTGTAAGTCTTTATTCGTATTTCATACATATCACATTTCCTGGCACATGTAACCTGAGAAAATCTGTCTTCTGAGACCCAGGAAAGACCACATATCTTTGAATTCCACATTAAAGACTGGTAGTCCACTAGATTTTGAACCAAAAGTCTTACATCTCTTTGGATAATTTTTATACTCAATAAAAATTTGAAGCATGGGTATTCCAATCCTTCCATGGAATACAGCATTGATTTGAAAGAATCTTCTATTGAGGTGATAATTATCTGACTTTTTCAGTCTACTGACAAGTGGATATCTACTGAGTTAGTGTCCAGTTGAGTGAAAGAATATGGTATCATCATTACTGACAAATGCTGGTATGTCTGCAATCACAAGGCTCTCTAATTAAAACAAACAAACAAAACTATAAGCAAGATACATCCTCAAGAATATACCTAGAGATTTCGTATGACCAATTGCACAACTATCTCCAAATTACTGGCCTAGACTGGTAAGCAGTAAAGAATGTGTTTAACAGGGTATCTGGTAGAATAGTTTCATCAGTAGTGTGAGTGAATTTCTTGCATGTGAAGATATTATGTTGATGTCAGCCAAATTGTTTGTTTTTCAAGTGCCATTTTTTAAAGATCATTTGACACATAGTTTATAATTGGAGAGCCTAACATTTTTTTGCCTGAATATTGGTGCTGGGCCCTGAATTGAAAAATTATGTTGATTCTAAATTGACTTCCAGTTGAGAGATTTTATTTATCAGGTAAGGAAAGAGGGCACTATGCTGCTGCTGCTGCCATGACTTAAAAGGCAGTGGTTGGGGTTTTGAAGGGGAATGGGAAAGTTAAAAATTAAGTTTACTTTTAAAATAATATAGATGTTCAAAATGATGAAGTATAGTTCTTACCTTTAATTTTCATAAATGGAAAATTGTGAAGACTTGTTTTGGAAACTTGGACAAGCATCATTTAGCTTAGTTGGCTACCACTAAGTTCGATCCTTGTAGACTTTGGCAGAAGGTAGCAAGTGTGGCCGAGGCTGTTTCTCTGAAAGGATAAAGGAACATTAAAACATTTGGGTTCTATTATTTCCTTTTGAGAACCTTCCAAATACAGAGTTGCTGCATGCTCACCATAGCTGATAATTCGCTTAAAATTCACACAAACTGATTTAAAAATGCAAAGGCCTCAAACACTGCATTCCAACTGTGCATATTCTAATTATACTGAATGCGTGCAGTGTGTGTCCGAAGAATGTGTCAGCTTATGAGGAACAAGGGGTGTTTCTAAGGCTTAGCCCCAGAGTTCTCAAATTGAACAGTTGGAGAGCCAAAATACACAATGGAAAATACACACAATCTTGCTGTTTTCAATTAGGAGTGTGCTCCTCTTTCTTCAACTTCAGCAGGTGGCTATTCATCATTGAAATGAAAAATGTTTATTAATGTGAATATGATATTTTGGAATTTTTACAATTGAGAATCAAAGATTAAAAACTTTTTCTTTCCTCTTCTGCCAGCAACTTATAAGGGTCTCATCCTAATATTTTTGTCTTCTGACCTGTTACTTAAGAGCTTTTCAAAAGTGGACTTGACCTTCTTCCCTTTTCTGTCAGCGGTTGGTTGTGTAATGAGGACAGTGCTCCACTAAAGAGTGTTTTGTATTTGATCCAGTTTACTAGGTAGCACAAAAGAAGTGGCAATATGGTATTCATTTGATGATTCTGTCATTTAGAGCAAGCAATTCAATGGGATCAGGACCCAGGATATTTTAAAATTATGAGCTCATTTATATTTATTAATTAAACACATACTTTCACATCTGCATTTGAATGGGTTTTTCTTTTGCATTATTCTCTGAGCACATAGGCTCTACAAATAACAAATATTAAAAATAACAGACTGAATTCGCTTGTGATGGCAATTTAACATATATCAAAATGGAATATTTTGTGATATTCTTTGTTTACAGATTGGCAAATAATCACTGAAATATAAACCAAACCACACATACACAGAATGTGCTAATTATGGAATTCTCTAATGATGTTGTTATTTACAATATCAAATGGAAAGCCAAGGAGAAAGTGAGTGCCTGTGGGTACTCAGCACTGGGCTTAGTTGATTCACACATAGTATATTCACTTATTTCCATGTGGAGTCTAAGCAAAATAAATAACTTGTCTAAAGTCACCTAGCCTGTAAATATTGGAGTTGAGGCCTGTTTAATTCAAAAAATGTGACTTTTAAACCTGGCTGCATTGTTTCCAATTTTGAATCCATCTTTTGTTAATTTATTTTTGGCTGTACTTTAAAATTTACTTGAATAATTTTTTTAAAAACATTTTGATTCTTTACAGAAATGTCTAGCTCTTCTTTAGTTAGATGTCCCTTTAAGAATGTTGTGGGACTGAACTAAGAACTGTGGGAGTATTTTCTTTGTAAAAAGATTCAATAAAGAATGTCCCTTTTGCATCCTAGCTGCTTGTGGGATATTCCCTAAACAGAATAGTTTCCAGCTATGAATGAACAAAACACAGGATTCTGTACTTAGAACTACATTTTAAAAAAATGTTGATGAAAATCTGGATACTATGTACCTAAAGTAAAGGGCAGAACATTAGCTGCCTGCAAACACAGTGATTGCTTTCTTCCTTAGGAAGCTAAGGCTTTCTCAGCATGAGATTTTATTTATAAACAGTACTGTCTCTTTTACAGGAGGTTCAAAATAAGGTCATCTTTTTGACTGTCCAGATTGAAGCAGTAAAATAATTATTGCTCTGTTAACATGCTGGACAAACGGGAAAGCCATTTTGGATCTGAGCCTTTATTTGCTGAATTAGAAAGTCATAAAGTGAATATTGACCCAAGAGAAATATATTCACCAAATGAAAAAGGAAAATTGTGCAATTCTCATAAGATGAAATTCGGATCATTTCTGAAGAAACCACTTGAAGGATTCTATAGAAATCATTCTACGTCATTTGTTTTCAAGCTGCTAAACTTGATCTGTGAGTAATTATTTTCTATAGCTCATGGGTAATGAATACTTTCAGTCAGATGCCTGGGCATTGTTTATTCAAATGATTGTATAAGAAAAACAGACTACTTTCTATAGTGACCTGGGAGGCCAAAAACATTGAAGATCTGGGCAGTGCATTGATCAAAATTTAAAGAGAAAAATTAAATATGGAACAAATTGGTTCATGGAGTTAGTTGTAAAACCTGGTTGCTATGCTGAGTTACTGATTACAGGTATCACGGTCTCTATGAGAGGTTAGATGATTGCACTAGACTGGTGGTCTCTGTGGGTGATAAAGGCAAAGTGTTTAAAAGGTTGCTCTGACTGTGAAGTCTGTCTGCTTGAAGAGGTTGTGTGTGGGTGTGTGTGTGTGCAGGCACACATGGTCTCAGCTGTGCATCTGCAGGCATTCATGTGGAGGATGCTATTGTTTAACCCAGAATTGCTAGCATTGCCATGTTGCAATCAGAACATTTGTATTATTTTAACAATGGTTTATTATGATATTTTGCCCATCAGTAATTTTTAAAAGAGGGGTGAATGTGTTCAGGAATTAGTTTGTGAACCTTTTTTTCCTTTGTGTTTCTTTATAAGCCCTGAATGTCTGTTAAAGTTCCAGTGTGACCCTGATTATGCTTCCTTTCAAAATAAAGTCCTTTGTTTAATTTTGCAATTCAGTGTGTAAGGAGAGAGTGAATAGGATGAGAACTTTAACTCTGTTTCTATTCAAACTTAGAAGTTAGTATGTCATTCAGATAGAACAGAAAACAGGCTAATATGATAGCCAGGATCTAGCAAAGTGTCCAGTGCCTAACATACCATAGTGAATTGAATGTTAGTGGAACCATGGTCACTGAGTACCTAACCCACATAACAAGTACTCTGAGTACACAGAACTTGGTATGTGGGTTAGGTACTCAGTGAATTCTGGCTGCTGTTCATTATTCTTCCTTCCTTTGGATTGACTGCTTCCTGACAATCTTAAGATATCTATCTTAGCTGTCTTCTCAATCTACACAATCTACCTTACAGAACACAATCATTTGTTTAATTATCCTTAGCATTACCCTAAAATATATTCTGAACGTGTAAAAATTCATTCTATTTGCCCTAACTCCTATTCCAATGTCTATTGTATCTCCTGTAATTATCTTGAACATCTCCAGTCATACTACACTTGAATTTCAAACTCAACATGTTCAAAGCTGACTTCATCTTTTCCCGTTTCTCTCCATCTCTGTTAATGGCTCCCAGAGTTTAAACTAGAAAGCTGCATCATCTTAACGCCCTACCCCCATTACATCTCATCCTACACAATCAGGGGTTAGCTGAGGGCAACCCATTTCACCTCATCTGTGCCTCTTTCCTTGTTGATGTTGTCTCAATTCAAGCTCTGATCACATTTGAAGACTATGGCAATTACATGTGAACTGCTATTCCTTTTCTCCCTTCCCTTTCTTTACATTTTTCTTACTGAAAATATTCTTCCATTCCCTCCACAAGATTATCTTGTGGTTCCTTAGCATGTTATACAAGGCCATTCAGCATCTGACCCTAATTGGTTTACCTTCCCCATTATCCACATTCCCAGGTGATGCTGTGTTCCTAGCCATACTGATCTTAATTATCCAGTGAAAACACCTTATACTTGGTTGACTTTCTGCCATTCTCTTGTGTTATTAGTGGGTTTTATCTGGAATTCCCTTCTTAATTCTTTTTCTGTCAGCTAGGGGAGCATGTACTTATCCTTAAGGTTGTTTTCTCTGACACAGAGTAAATATTTATTGAATAACTAAAAGTTTGGTCTCATCTATTCACTACAGTCTTCTCAGAACATTTGGTACACACCTTTGTTACAACAGCATTTCATAGATTCTATTTTAATTACGGAATGTATGTGCTTTTTTCTGCTCAGCCTGCGAGTTCCTTTAAGACTAGTGCCAGAGTTTATTCATCTTTTCTCTTCCTAGCACATAGCCTGGTGCCTGAACATGGTAGGCACTAAATAAATATTCTCTGATTCCAGACCACCAGGGTAGTAGCCAGAAAGTATTGCCTATAGATTGGTGGAGTATGAAGGAATCTTATTTCCAGGGATAGCATGGGATGTCCTTGTGATTCTGTAACTGTGTTGTTTAGGGTGGATATGCCTCATCTTCTCATTGTGGAGGCTGAGTTTATAGTGGCTGAGCCTTTTTGGAGAGACCTTCATGTTAGAAATAATTTGCACTCTGTAGACGAACATCTTTTGAGACTTGAATGTCTGTGACAGTCTACAAAGTAACATTAGTATCTTGAGGGCAAATATCAGGGACCTTGCTTTTGTCTACTTCATGGAGTTGAATTCGTACTGTTGGTCAGGTCAATTGTGTTTCATTGTTGTTGTTTTTACTTTTAATCTGGAAATCATTTCAGATTTACAGAAAATTTGCCAACAATAAAAATAACACAAAGAACATTCCTCTAGTGTTTACCCAGATTCATCTAAACATTTTAGCCCATTTGTTTTATTATTTGTGGGCCCTTTCTCATTCTGTCTCAGACCTTTTTTCCGTCCTAAACTGTCTGAGGATATTACACACCATGACCCTTTGCATCTATCCACATTAGTGTGTATCTCCTAAGGATCAGGTTTTGTTTCTTATAACCACAGTGCAATTATCAGTGAGTAAATTTGTCATTGATAAAATACTTTAACCTACCATTTATATTTCTGTTTTATCAATTGAGCCAATAACTTCCTTTAGAGTCTATTTTTCCTTTCTGTACAGAATGCAGCTTTGGGTCAGGCATTGCATTTTGTTGTCTCCTTATTTTCCTTTAATTGCAGACATTTCCACAGTCTTTCTTTGTATTTTCTGACATTGACTTTTTGAAGAATACAGTGTACCCTCATCCCCTTTTTAATAGAAAATTTTTTATTTTGAGATTTGATAAGTCAGAAGATTTTGCTCAATTATTTTTCTTTAACTAGCAGCTAGACTTTAAATACTAATGGGATATTACTATATCTAATATAAATAAGTAGTACATTAAAGTTTTGCTTAATTTTCTTAGAGTAAATTGATCCTATTTATGAAACTTCACCTAGATATAAAACATCATTTAAAAAAAAGTTTATATCTAAAAGGAACAGATTGAATATACCAATATTTTATAAATAACTAGGCTCTTTCTGATACTGCAAGAAGAAATAAAATAACTATTACTGAGTTTCCATTGATGATAAAACCAAAGAATAGGTAGATAGGTGAACTTTCCTTTTTTTTTTTTTTTTTTTTTTAAATGAACTGCTTTTTTTTTCAGTTTGGAAATATTAAATGCCAAGAAGACTGAATTCTCTTTCAGACCCATATTTTGACCAATTAATTGATTTGAAGTCTTTGAATAAAGGCTTTTGTGGTTACTTTGAGGAAAGTGCATTATTTTAACTGCAGGTACTTAAAAACTAATTCCTTACAGAATGAAAACCTGAAGGTATTAAAACACAATACATGAATATTTAATAGACAGCAAATATTTAGACTGGTTAAACAAGAAAGAAAATTAGCATCAAATTAAATAAACTGCTGTGGATATTTATCCCCAGTATTGGAGAGAATTGTGTGGTATGGTGTTTCTGTTTGTTGTTGTTTGTCATCTGTTCTGTCGTCTCAGCTAAACTCATGAATTGAGAAGCAGCCTGGGCTTATTTCCACAACATTCAGACCTTACTGTGCATTTACACTTGCTTACAATATGCTTCTCTTTTCTTTCCAAGCGTGGTCATCTTTCATTTTCACACCATGGACAGCCACTGAACACAGTGCAGTCAAATTGTCATAGTCAGCAAGGTAGAAGAAATACTGTCAAATGCCATTTTTTTTTCCAACTTTAATTTGTTTTTCTCTCTTCATTGTTTATGATAACCTCCTAGAAACTTGAAAATAGCATTTCCTTCCCTGCTGTTTTTGTCATTTGTGTTTGGAAGACAAGTCATTTTCAATGAAAAAATAGTTGCCTTTAACTGAGAAGGAAAGAAATGGCAAAACTATACAATTTTATTTTCCTTTTTAATCACAATGTTTTCTTTTTGTTATTTATTGGATTTTTGGGTGGAATTTATAAGAAGAATTAGAGAAGCAGTGGCTGGCAGAGGCAGGTTAAGGCACTTGTGAGCATGACTCTGGAGTATTGCTGCTTGGGTTCAAATCCTGGCCTAGAAGTTTACAAGCCCAGTGATCTCCAGCAGGTTACCTCATCTTTCTGTCCTCTATATTCTCCTCGGTGACATGGGGATTACGTAATGATATCTAACCTCAAGTTAGAGGTTACCATAAAGTTAGAAATCATGAGGATTTATTGAGTTATAGATACTTAAAAGTTATAGATACTTAAAACAGTGTCTATAATATGGTAAATGGTATGTATTTATCAAATGAAAATAGATGTCCTGCCTCCTCTTAACCTTACTGTACTCTTCCTTTTTCCTTTGTGTTATGAGTTAGTGAAAACTAACATTCACAGCTTTTCAGGGGATCATCTTCAGAGAGATAGGAGACTTTTCACTGAAGAAATCTGAATCTTTTTTTGAAATCTCACAATGTGTCAGTTTGCCTTACATCCTTGTGCTTGGCTTGGTTGGGAGAAGGCATTATTAAAAGGTTACATATATTTATGTGCCAGTGGGCCTCTGATCACTCACAGCATGCCCTCATTTTGATTTGACAGAAGCCCACAGTAGTTCTTGTGAAGAATATTTATGTTAGTTGAAAATTTCACAGATACCAGATATGTAAGTTGAAAGGAACATATTTTCAGAGATGACCCTAGGAAGCATGTCCTCACCCTTGCAAAAATGCACTAGTAAGCATAAAAACTAAAGTATATGAATATATGTTTGCAAAAATTAGTTGTAATCCTTCAGGCCTTAGTATGTCTTCTTTATCTAAATGTATTTAAAATGAATAATTTGGGGGCCTAATAGGTCCCAAATACTTCAAATGTAAGATGTTTATATTTATTTTCTGCTGAAGACAGCCAGAGAATATATGATCTCTTTGAATTCCAGGAATTTGGGGGCATTTCAATATGTGGAAACCATTTTTTAGTAATCATAGGGTGACATAGAATAGATTATTTACAGTATTGAGGACACAATAGCCTAGATGACAGCTAAAACTGTCAGTGAAGCTAAAGGCATCCTAAACCAACATCTTCACAGAGGGCAGAGTCACAGTAAATGCAAACTTCTGGTGATTCGTCATGATATGGCTGCTGCTAGATTTTTTTTTTTTTTTTTTTTTTTAATGAAGTCTGTCTGTTGCCCAGGCTGGAGTGCGGTGGCACAATCTTGGCTCACTGCAGCTCCCGCCTCCCAGGATCAAGCGATTCTCCTGCCTCAGCCTCCTGAGTAACTGGGAGTACAGGCACTTGCTACCATGCCTGGCTAATTTTTTATATTTTTAGTAGAGACGAGGTTTTGCTGTGTTAGCCAGGATCATCTCAATCTCCTGATCTGTGATCCGCCCACCTCGATCTTGCAAAGTGCTGGAATTACAGGTGTAAGCCATTGTGCCTGGCTGGCTGAGGCTATATTAAGAGAAAAAAGTCCCTAACACTTAAGGATAATAGAAAATTAAAGTAAGTTCATATGTTGAACTTAAAAGGCAAATAACTCTCTAGTTTATTTGAATGTTGCATTTATGGTAATGATTTTTCTCTTACCTATATTATATAAATGTCATAACAATAAATTTAAGTAACAGTAGACGATTTTTTTTACTTCTTTTTAATTGCATTTTAGGTTTTGGGGTACATGTGAAGAACATGCAAGATTGTTGCATAGGTACACATGTGACAGTGTGATTTGCTGCCCTCTTCCCCATCACCTATATCTGGCATTTCCCCCCTTGCTATCTCTCCCCAACTCCCCACCCCCCGCTGTCCCTCCCCTATTTCCCCCCAACAGACCCCAGTGTGTAGTTCTCCCCTCCCTGTGTCCGTGTGTTCTCATTGTTCAACACCCGCTATGAGTGAGAACATGCGGTGTTTGATTTTCTGCTCTTGTGTCAGTTTGCTGAGATGGTTTCCAGGTTCATCCATGTCCCTACAAAGGACACGAACTCATTGTTTTTGATGGCTGCATAGTATTGAACATTTTTAAAAACAATGAAACCAACTGTTTACCACCATGTGTCTGTTGTCATTCCTCAATGTGTGGCACACAGTTATTTGCTTTATTGGGCACTGTTGGTACCTCAGGAAGCTTGTTTTTCTCTCTGTACTGATTTCCCAAAACTGCTGATAAAAAAGCTTCTAAGAAGAGTTTTAAAGAACTATTGACATGACTAAGCTGTTTATTAAAATGCTCCCTTTGCTTATACCTATACGGAAGGTAGCAATAATGTCTTAAGCTAATGAAGAAATGAATATTATTAATATGCGAAGAAGAGGTGCCACATTTAAACTGGTAGACATAAATGCCATAATTTTTGTAGATAACTGGAAAATAAACGTGGCTGGAATTGCGCTGTTTGAGAAGTACAGTTGGAAGTGTTTTGTGGACTATGGATCTACTTAGATTTTTAAAGTATATACATTCTTAATAGTCACTTAGGAAGAACCTTGAGACCAGGAGACATATTCCACTACCCAGAAAGGGTGGATGTTACAAGATATGTTAAGCTGAATCCTTAGTGAATATTCCGTTGCATAGTTCTGTAAATTGTTCCAGGATCTTATAACAGTTAGACTACTAGCAATAAATTTCCCCACGTTTTGTTTTGTTTTTTCATGAGTTTGTGCCAGAGTCACGTATTTTATGCCTGCATTTTCCCTCTCATTGTCATTTCCCATCTTGATCTCAACAATTTCCATCTAGGGATATATAATCTTCTGGAATAGAGAGGTGAGAATATGCTGGAAGGATATAAATCATAAGACTCTCTACAATATTCATGTTAACTATGACTTACTAGTGGATTAGAAAGAACTTACTAATTTTCCTATGTTTATCTTAAATAATTTAGATGCTTCTAATGGTAGTCTTGCCATGACAAAATTAATTCTTTACTGTTTCAATGTACAGTAAACTGTGGAAACTTTTCTTTCCTTGATGATTAAAAGGTCATTTGATGCACTTTTTTTAGAAGACTTTTCATTTTAAAGTCAGTGAGCAGCCTCTCAACTAGATCTTGAATCAACCAGGGAACTTGGAGCCACAGTTGATTTTAGTGACACAATTTAGAAAATGAGAATCAACGCAAAACATTTTGTGTTTGTTCATCCATGTTAACACATGCATTCTGTCATCTTTTAGATTGGCACTTATTTAAATATTAAACCATCCTTTACACAGTTTATATGGTGATACAGTTCAAGTTGGCTCTTGCCTATATTTTGCTTAGTCATTAAAAATTTTGCATATAGTTTAATTGCATGAAATATAATTAGCTTAGTTTTGAGTGCTAAGGAATCAATGAGAGAAGAGAACAGATTCAAGATTTTTGTAGTGAGTAGATACAAAGCTGCATTTGTCTCAGTGCCAGCAATGGAGGCAGCAGGGAATCATTGAAACAGGGCAAGCAGCCAGCCTGGGATCTGAGCCTAAGCTGAGTGGAGAGGGTTTTGAATATACCTTTGGAAAAAGTGCATTGAAGTCAGGTGTGCAGACTGTAGTTGGAGCACATGCAGGCATATGAGGTTAGCTCTTTAGAACTTGCAGGTCCTAAGACAAGACAGGGAAAAAGCCCAGTTCCTTAATACACCGATGTGGCCAGGAGCCTAAGAATATATAAGAACTTGAGACTGTCAGAACAGAACTAAGGCACCGCTACCAAGAAGACATTGACAGTCTGCCAGCACTGCTCTCCTGCCTCAGGAGGTTCTTAAGTGCTTTTTGTTAGACTCCAGGCTGAAACTTGGGTACAGGAAGATGCAGTAATTTGCTACACCTGGCAAACCCTGACACAGAGTTGTTGGTATACCCACATCTGACTGGTGTTGCCAATGATTAATTATGTGGTGAGACAGACAATACAGTCAATTGAGGTCGTGAGTAAAATACTGTTTTATTTGTGGTTCCTTCTCTACTACTTTGATATTTTAACTTTAAAAAGAAGCTGCAAGGGAATTTGGCTAGTAAAGACAAAATAAAAAGCCAGGTTGGAGAGAAGTCTGTACATATCCATTCATTAATTCAGTCTTTCATTCAACAAATATATTTTGAATACCTTAGTATGTAATTACCCAAAGTAAATGAATATTCATTCATCTTTGAAATTCAAATTCCATTTTGCTAATGAACAGCCTAATGTTTACCCAGAGGTACAGAGTTAGCAGTGGCAAAACTAATTTGATCCCAAACTTTTTTTTGCTTGTTTGTTTATACAGTTCAGGTCTCTGCAAAGTCCTGGCTAAAACCAAAAAGTGGGTTGATCTTGCCCATGAACATCATCTGACAGAGCAAGAAATGGTAGATATAGTAACTGGATGTGTGATTTACATTGAGAGTCAGTGCTAACAAGTCAGAGTACAAGCATGCTGCATTTTTGATATTAATTGCTAACATCTATTGCATGTTCCGAATGTGTTGGGCCATCTGGTATTAAGCAAGTTTCTTCCACTACCTCATTTTATAGTTTAAATATAAGTAGGTGCTCTTTGGGTAGTGTCTGTCTCTGCGGCCCTTTATATATGGCCATGTCCTCTCCCTAGAACTGTAATGAGAATGATCTTGTTTGGTCATCTGCTCACAATACACAGTCCTGAAGAGCAGTGTAGAATTCTTATCTGGCTCAGGTCCTCTGGAAAGTCAGCCTGAAAAATTCAGATTTTCCCTATTATATTTGTGATGTTTCACCATCTGATGGGCAAGATGTTTCATCTTTTATATATAAAATTTAAGTAATTGTTCCAGCACCAAATAAGTACTTCCAGTTGTAAATGTATGCAGATCAGATATCTGTATTCAAAAATTTAACATTTTAAAGTTGATTTTGGGCTTTTCCATGTACAATTGTCTCCTCTCTTTATAAATAAAGATGCTTTTGCATAGACACTTAGGTTTCCAGAGTATTTTTGTGGTTTCTAGAATTCATATTTTCATTTTATCTTAAATAGATGTCTTTTTTTTTTTCAGACAGAGTTTTATTCTTGTTTCCCAGGCTGAAGTGCAATGGCGCCACCTCAGCTCTGCAACCTCTGCCTCCTGCGTTCAAGCAATTCTGCTGCCTCAGCCTCCTGAGTAGCTGGGATTACAGATATGTGACACCACGCCTGGCTAATTTTTTTTGTATTTTTAGTAGAGACAGGGTTTCACCACATAAGACAGACTGGTCTTGAACTCCTGACCTCAGGTGATCCACCCATGCTAGCCTCCCAAAATGCTGGGATTACAGGCATAAGCCACCATGCCCTGCTAGATGAGAGAAGTTTTAACAAGAAATATAACTGATATGGTTTGGCTCTGTGTCCCTACCCAAATCTCATCTCAAATTGTAATTCCTATGTGTGGAGGGAAGAAAGTGATTGGATCATGTCGCCAATTTCCCTCATGCTGTTCTCCTGATAGTTAATGAGTTCTTACAATATCTGATGATGGCACTTTTTCCTGCACTCTCACTTCTCCTGCCTCCTTGTGAATAAGGTGCCTTCTTCCTCTTCCGCCATGACTGTAAGTTTCATGAGGCCTCCCCAGACATGCAGAACCTCCTTCCTTTATAAATTACCCAAGTCTGGGTATTTCTTTATTGCAGTGTAAAAACAAACTAATACAATAATCGAACACTTTACTCCTGAGAGGAGGAATAACACAGTGAATATAGTGTTGGCAGATTTTGTATTCAAGCAAGTTATTTTAAGGATTGCTCCTTAACATATTGAAAGTCAAATTATATTCAATTTAGTGTTCTGAATATATCTAAGTATAGGTAGTTTTGCTAATGGTTTCCTGTATGTTGTATGTGTCCATTTAATTGACCTTGGGTCTTTCTTTAGCAGTGATGGTTATAATATGGAGTTGTAAGACATAATACGAAGATGTCTTTTGAACTCTACATGTTTTTTCACAACATGTTGCAAAACTCTAGTTTAGTATCATAGCTAAGATATTGATATGGGCACACAATCCACATTTCCCAAGTTTTAGGTGTTCTCTTTGGTGTGTGTGTGCATGTTTGTGTGTATTTAGTTATATAAAATAAAAATACGAGACACATAAAAATTTGTATTTCATCCTTTTGTAAGTGTCATGCTAATCTATTGTCCAGTTTTAGTATGTGTGCTGAAGAAGTGGGCACAGGCCTTGGGATTTTTATGCATCAGGGCTGGCTTCATTATTTGGTGATGATAGCAGTTTTTCAGGTGTAATGCTCTGAATTTACTGTCTTGAAATCCTTGCTTTTATGTTTGCATTTATATTTTATAAGTGAAATCTGATGGGATAATGGAGCATGCTGAAGACTTGAAGCCTTGGTTCAGGTGACCACTTCTGCTGTTGTTCACTTCTGGCTTCCCCACCACTGAGGACTCCAAGCCCATTCTGGCCTCTTCTTCCCTGCTCCGGCACAACAATTACTGCTGTCCTCAGCCCCTGACAGAGAAGGTCAGGGTGTGGAGCAAGAGTCTCATGGGTCTTAGGACAGGCCACCCCTTCCAGTACTGCCACAGGGGTTCCTCAGTTGAGCAAATCTCTCACTCACCCCTGAACTAGATGCCTAATACATCCTTGTGTAGGGAATATAGTGCTGCTCCTGGGGGTCATCCTTCTGCCTGTGGGCTGGAGCAGTAGAGTTGTGTGTGGGAAAGGAGCTGCCGAGCTCACCTCCCCTAGATGGTACACAGAGCATTGTTCTGGTGGCTGGAGAGAGGGAGAACTCAGCCACTAGCCAGTGGGCAGTTTGTGTGAACTGTGGGTGTGCATGTGGGGTAGAACCCCGGAAGGTCTGCACTTATTGTGCAGATATCCCTGTGCCTAAAGGATGCAACATGAAGTAGCAGATAACACCATGGTGGTTGAGGGGGAAGCTGCAGAAGAAAGGAAAACACTTGATATTTTAGTACCTTTAATGGTACTTTTCCTCTGCTTTATGAACAGGGGGCCCTGCAAATTATGTAGCCCATTCTGATAAGCATAGTGTTATCTTCAGCTATCATTTACTATACACAGTGCCCACTTGTTTTCACTGCATCATCCTATATTTGCTTCAAATCTCAGTGACATAATAAGAAGATATTCAGTGAGACTCTGTGGGGACTAGAGCAGCACAAAACCCATAATGATATAAATATGTGGTAGAAAATTACAATAAAACCCTTGCATCTTCCACTTTAATTCTGCTTCAAGGAAATGGCAAAATGCCCAGCTGGCAATAACCATTTCCAAATGAGCTGCCAAAACTACTAGGTGCTGAAATACATAGTTTGTTGCACTTCCCTTTTCAGTGCCTGACTATAGGTTTTGAGGTTGGCATTTTAAAGCCAGAGCAGGTGCCTGCCACCTGGAAGCATTTTCTTAAGTGCCAAGCTAATGTCACCACAATAAGACCAATGAAGTATATTTTTAAATAACATTGAAACTGCTTTACATGTGTATACATATCTATTGAAATAAATCATAAATAGGCCTAAAATGTTTTCTTCTAGAATTCAAAGGGATATGATTTGTGTCTTGGAACAATGAAGGATTCTTATAAAAAGGAGCATGCTGATAGAAAACATTTAGATAAAATGTTTGAAAAGTTTGTAAATGTTGATTGAACTCTTAGCAGAAGAACATTAGATTGCTTTACCTTAGAACCTGGCATTAGAGGTGCTGAGGTGACAGTTAAGAATACATACAGGCACCCATCTTTATATTGCTGTTCACTTGATTGTGCTTTGTGCATTTTTTTTTTTTTTTTTTACAATTCAAGGTTTGTGGCAACAGTGTATCAAGCATGTCTTTCTGTGCCATTTTTCCAATGGCACATGTTCACTTCAAGTCTCTGCATCACATTTTGGTAATTATCACAATATTTCAAACTTTTATTATATTTTCATGGTGATCTGTGATGAGTGATGTTTGTAATTACTATTGTAATTGTTTTGATGTAGCAAAAATTGTGCTCATGTAAGACAGAGAACCTAAGTGTGTGTGTTCTGACTGGTTCATCCACTGGCTGTTCTCTCATCTCCCTCCCACCTTTTAGACCTCTCTATTCCCTGATACACAACAATATTGAAATTAAGCCAATTAATAATTCTGCGATAGCTTCTAAGTGTCAAGTGAAAGGAAGAGTCACATGTCTTTCATTGTAAATCAAAAGCTATAAATGAGTAAGCTTAGTGAGTAAGGTGTGGCCTCTTGTGCCAAACACTTAGCCAAATTGTGAGTGTCAAGCAAAAGATATTGAAGGAAATTAAAAGTGCTACTTCAGTGAACACACAAATGATAAGAAAACAAAACAGCCTTATTGCTGATAGGGAGAATGTTTTAGTGATCTGGATAGAAGATCAAAGCAGCCACAAGATTCCCTTAAGAGAAAACGTAATCCAGAGCAAGGTCCTAACTCTCTTCAATTCTGTGAATGCTGAAAGAGGTGAGGAAGCCACACAAAAAAAGTTGAAAGCTAGCAGTTTGTTTCAAAAGGTTTAACGAATGAAGCCATCACCATAAGCCTAAAAGTAGCAGCAAGTGCTGATGTAGATGCAGCAGCTAATTATCCAGAAGATCTAGCTAAGATCATTGATGAAGATGGCTCCACTATAACAGATTTTCAATGAAGGCAAAACATCCTTTTATTAGAAGAAGCATCTAGGATTTTCACAGCTAGAGAAGAGAAGTCAATGCCTGGCTTCAAAGCCTCAAAGCAGAGGCTGCCTCCCTTTTTAGGAGCTAAAGCAGCTGGTGACTTTAAGTTGAAGTCAGTATTCATTGACCATTCTGAAAATCCTAGGGCCTTTAAGATTTCTGCTAAGTTTGTTCTGTCTCTGCTCTGTAAATGGAACAAAACCTGTATGACAGCACATCTGTTTGCAGCATTCTTTCTGAATATTTTAAGCTACTGCTAAGACTTACTATTCAGAAAAAAAGAGATTCCTTTCAAAATATTATTTTTCATTGACAATGCAACTGGTCACCCAAGAACTCTGGTGGAGATGGACAAGTTTAATGTTTTCATAGCTACTAATAGAACTCCATTCTGCAGCCCATAGATCAGGGAGTAATTTCAACTTTGCAGTGTTATTATTTAAGAAATATATGTCATAAGGCTACAGCTGCCATTGATACAGTGATTTCTCTGATAGATATGGGGAAAGTAAACTGAAAACATTTTGGATAACACTCACCATTCTAAATGCTATTAAAAATATTCATGATTCATCAGAGGTAGTTAAAATAGTAACATTAAGAGGAGTTTGGAAGAAGTTGATTCCAACTCTTATGGATTACTTTGATGGGTTCAGGACTTCAGTGGAGGAAGTAACTGCAGATGTCGTTAAACTAGCAAGAGAACTAGTTAGAAGTAGAGCCTGAAGGTGGCTCACACCTGTAATCCCAACACTTTGAGAGTCAGAGTCGGGCAAACTGCCTGAGGTCAGGGGTTTGAAGCCAGCTGGTAAACATGATGAAATCTCACCTCTACTAAAAGTACAAAAATTAGCTGGGCCTGGTGGTGGGTGGCTGTAATCTGAGCTACTTGGGAGGCTGAGGCAGGAGAATTGCTTCAACCCAGGAGGCAGAGGTTGCAGTGAGCTGAGGCTACACCATTGCACTCCAGCCTGGGGAACAAGAGCGAAACTCCTGTCTCAAAAAATAAGTAGAGCCTGAAAATAGGACTGAATTGCTGCAATCTAATGATTAAACTTGAATGGATGACTAGGGGCTTCTTATGGATGAGGAAATGAAGTAATTTCTTACAATAGAACCTGCTTTTAGTGAAGATTCTGTGAACATTATTGAAATGACAACAAAGGATTTAGGATAGTACATAAACTTAGTTAATAAAGCAGTGGCGGGATTTGAGAGGATTGATTCCAATTTTGAAAGATGTTCTACTGTGGTTAAAATGCTATCAAACAGCATCACATGCTACAGAGAAATCTTTCATGAAGAGTCAGTTGATGCAGCAAACTTCATTGTTGTCTTACGCTAAGAGATTGGCTGGGGCCAGGTGCAGTGGTTCACTCCTATAATTCTAGCACTTTGGGAGGTCGAGGGGGGTGAATCACTTGAGGCCAGGAGTTCAAGACTAGCCTGGCCAATGTGGCAAAATCCTGTCTCTACCAAAAATACAAAAATTAGCCAGTCTTGGTGGTGCACACCTGTAATCCCAGCCACTCGGAAGGCTGAGGCACAAGAATTGCTTGAACCCAGGAGGTAGATAAGCTGAGATCATGCCACAGCATTCCAGCCTGGGGGAAAGAGCAAGACTCTGTCTCAAATAAAAGAAAAGAAACTGGCCTGGCTTGGTGACTCATGTCTGTAATCCCAGCACTTTGGGAGGCTAAGGTGGGTGGACCACTTGAGCTCAAGAAGTGTGAGACCAGCCTGGACAACATGGCGAAACCCCATCTCTACAAAAAATACAAAAATTAGTCAAGCATGGTGGCACACACCTTAGTCCCAGCTACTTGATAGGCTGAGGTGGGAGGATCACTTGAGCCTGGGTGGCAGAGGTTGCAGTGAGCCAAGAAATTGCCACTGCACTCCAGCCTGGGCCATGGAGTGAGACACTGTCTCAATTAAAAAAAAAAAAAAAAAAAAGAAAAGGAAGTTTGAAAAAAGGAGGAAATTGCCACAGCCACCTTGGCCTTCAGCAATTACCGCTCTGATCAATCAGTAGCCATCAGTATCGAGACAAGATTCTCCACTGGCAAAGAGGTTAGGACTCTCTGAAAGCTTAGATCAAGAATCCCCAAACCTCAGACCATAGACCGGTACCTGTCTGTGGCCTCTTAAGAACTGGACTGCACAGCAGGAGATGAGCAGTGGGCCACTGAGCATTACTGTCTGAGTTCTGCTTTCTGGGCTTCTGTCAAATCAGCAGCATTAGATTCTCCTAAAAGCCTGATGATCCGAGGTGGAACAGTTTCACCACAAAATCATCCTCTGTCAGAGACCATTGGAGATGTTTGTCAGCATTTTTTAGCAATTTTTTTTTTTTTCATTAAGGCATGTGCCTTTTTTTTTTTTGGGCATAATGCTATTACAGACTTGACTACAGTATATATAAGCATAACTACTGTAAGCATTGGGAAACCTGAAAATTGGTGTAACTTGCCACATTGCAACACTGGTTTTATTGTTGTGATTTGAATCAAATTCACAACATATTCAATGTATGCCTGGCATGTTTTTATGACATTTCAATCTTTGAGACCAAAGGACCTCTCATTTCAGTTGCAAAAACTATATGTGTTTTGGTGCCAGTAAATACATTTCCAAATCCGATGCCTTCAGGATGCTTACAGGCAGTCCTTTGTCTCCAGTTAAGCTTTTTTTTTTTTTTTAAGTTTCACTAGAGTGTTTCGGGAACATCTCTGCATTACTTCAGGGGTTTTCAAGGTTAATATTTTGTTTTAATACTTGCCTGAACAGTCTGAACCATTTTCTATTACCATACCAAATAACTACTTTATTTATTGTTCTGCCTGACCTGTAATATAATCTCCATAATGTGCTGGCTGTTTTCTAATTCAGACTACGTATTTCAGATTGGATCTGCTTAGCGTATTTTTTTCTCCAGCAACCTGAAGGCCAGGCAGAGGGTTCATTGAAATCTAGGATTAATAATTTATATTTTAATAAGTTTCACAGCATAATCTCCTTCTCCCAAGCCTATTGCTAAATCTTAGAATGAGATCAAAATAAACTGAATTGTCCCTACTCGCTTTCACAAAGTTGCTAAATGTTCAATCCATCCTGTAGGAAGCAAATGTCCAATCCATCCTGTAGGAAGAAGAAAGAGACCCAGCAGTGGCCCCAGATAATCTGTCAATTGCATAATTAGCATAAGAATAATCATGGCTCTTATGATTGAGAGCTTTTCAGTATATTTGGTGTAAATAAATTGTGTCCTCCAGAGGTTGATGAGGTCCATGTCTTGCCTTGCTTTCCTTTCCTGGGCATTTATTTTCCAAGCAGATTGATCATTTCATGTGTCTGTGTTTGGGTGGTTGATGTCTCCACGACTACACTGCACTCTTCTACATTTATTATTTAATTAACAATTACTCCCACTATCTTATTTTTCCCATCTCTGGCTTGTTCTCATGCTCTATCTTGCTATAACTTAGGTTTTCTTCTCTCCTCCTCATTGCATATTCCCCTTCATTGGCAACTTACAAGTACTTACATCACCTTATGGTGAATCACACTTTCTGTTAATAATGAAAAGTGCTCATGATCTAGAGAGTAGAGCCCATGCTCTGGAGGCAGCCTGCCAAGAGTTGAGTCCTGGTTCTTGGCTCTACCACCAGTCAGCTCACTAGCATTGTGAACTTGGATAAGTTTTTTAACCTCTCCTTGCCTATCTTTCCCTATCTGAAAAATGCAATACAATAGTTCCCACCTCATTGAGACACTGGGAAGATTAAAGAAGTTATTCTACATTATGGATTTAGAATAATTCCTGGCACGTAGTAAGTGCCTAACAACTATTAACCATTGTTATTACTTAATTTCATTTAGCTCAGCTGTATGAATATTCAGCCTTCTAAAAGCATTCTGTTTTTCTGGCAACACCTGTTCATATTCTAGATAATTAGTTTTTAAAATATATATAATGCATTTAGAAAATGCTGCTTTTTGAAGTAAGTATTGGCATTTTTCTCTGTTATTTTGCAGGAGGACAGCTTGAGTTGGACTATCTAGAAGTAAAATCTCTCTGTTATGATCAAATTGCTCTTAGTGTCCCTCAGCCAATGTATATGATTTTTACTTCTTCTCCCAACCAATCTAATGGAGTTCAACATCTTGCTACTGCAGGTATCGCCTCCTTACTATTAATAGCAGCATGGTCAATAATAGGAGGTTGTAGAAAAGCAGATCTGAGGCCATGCTGCAGACCAACTGAATGAGAATCTCTAATCTAACAAGATATCCATGTTATTCTTAAGCATATTAAAGTTTGAGAAGTACTATGTCAACATTTCTAGATCTAGAGCACCATAATTCTGCTCTAGGGAAATAGGAAGAAACCAACATGAATTCTATTTTAATAACACATAATATTGACTATTTCTACAAGTTAGCACTTTAAGCCCTATGAGATTTCCTGGAAAACCTATGTTGGCATTCTCTTGGGTGTAATTGTTATCGATTAATATCATGATTAAAAGTGCAGCTTAGGTCTACTGGGAGTTTTAGCTCACTGAAAGGAAAAAAAAAACCTCATTGATCTGAAGCCCTCAGTAAGTCATTCTTAGCTTTTGAGAAAATACTTCAGATAAATAGCAATAATCTTAGCACTGAGAGGTTTGTCTCAAGGGATAATCCTTCTAACAATGACTTGCATTGATTACCTTCATTGCTTTTTAACTGTTCACTTTGTTACTGTGCTAACTCTATTTTAAACATTAGGATGTATTTATTTTTTTTAGTTGGATTGTGTATGGGTAAAGTAATACAAGGAGGCACATTTACGCTTCTTGTACTACTGGTGAATTACTTGTTGAGAGTCTAATGCTCCTGTTGTTTTCTAAATATTGCTTTGTTGAGACAGGGTTCCTGAAAGACGAGGCATTGGAGATACTCATGGGTTAGGCAGCATTCAGAAAAGTCAGGCAACTGTTAGATTCTTGATATCAGTGTCAGCTCTCAAGAAAGGACTAAAAATGCTAGATTTACTAGCTGGAGAATATTGCCTTTTGAACAGTTTACTCTTGTGAATCTTGTATAGCAACATTATTAGATTGTTAGATTGTTCTCTTCTCTTTTGCATGTATTTGTTTTTTTTGTTTGTTTGTTTTTGTTTTGAGATGGAGTTTGCTCTTGTTGCCCAGGCTGGAGTGCGATAGTGCAATCTTGGCTCACTGCAACCTCCAACCTCCTCCTCCCGAGTTCACGTGATTCTCCTGCCTCAGCCTTTCAAGTAGCTGGTATTACAGACACCCACCACTGCGCCTGGCTAATTTTTATATTTTTAGTAGAGACAAGGTTTTGCCATGTTGGCCAGACTGGTTTTGAACTCCTGACCTCAGGTAATCCGCTCGCCTTGGCCTCCCAAAGTGCTAGGATTATAGGGATGAGCCACTGTGCCTGGCTGCCTACATTTGTTTCTACG
Organism: Saimiri boliviensis; assembly: GCF_048565385.1. Lineage (NCBI taxonomy): Eukaryota > Metazoa > Chordata > Mammalia > Primates > Cebidae > Saimiri > Saimiri boliviensis. The sequence goes on along the minus strand of NC_133450.1, from coordinate 52,726,744 downwards.
GATGGTTGAAACATTTGGAAAATCTTCAGCTCACTGCTTACTATGGTTACAGGATAGCAAGAAAGATAAAGAGATTGGGCTTAGGCATTTTGAATTTGGCCTTAAATGAACCTAGTTGCAGATGTTAAGTAGTGATATTGAGAGTATAACCATTAATATAAAATGATGTTCAAAAGTTATAGAACAGCATAGAAGTAATTGAAAAACAAAAGATTATTATTTTGTTCCTAATTACTAGCCTTGGAGTATGGGTCAACCTTCCCACATCCCTCACCTTTCACATCCAATGAGGTGCTCAGTGAGTCCCAATGATTATCCTTTTCTTAGAGTCTCAAGTTCTTATCCTCTATTTTTATTAGAACTGTGTTTCTAGCTTGGATTATTATTACCTCCTACTTAAACTGTTGTAATTCATGGGTCACTCACTCCTTCAAAGTTACCAACTATGTTTTTTAACAAGTTGATTATGCTAGTATAGAGTTACAGTTTTTATATTAACTGGCTAAAAAAAAAATTAAAACTTTGTGACTTCTCATTGTCTATAAACAAAAAAATCATTTCCCAATCTGGTCAATTAAAAGTCTGCCAAATGGCCATAGTTTGCCTTATGATATTCTTGCAAGGCCTTCCTATGTATTAACCTTGTGAACCATCAAAATGGGATTGTTTATTCTAGTCCATACGTACATTGTATTTCACTGTATTTGGACCTTAGCTATGTTTTTCCCTCCATCTGGAATGGTCTACTCATAATTTCTGCCGACTGAAATGTTTCTTATCCTTCATCTTTTACTTAAGCCAGTGGGTCCTTTCAGCCCTCAACACTCAGGTATGACCCAAAGACTACCATTTGGGAGGGATATATAGAGGATAGTCATGCGTTATCTTAGACCTGGCCTGTCTCATGACTGGCTCATTGAAATGCAGTTTCTGGTTCTCAAATTTTAAGCTCCAGAAATTTCATTTTTTAAATAAAACTAGAGTTGCTATAGTTCCTAGAATACAAATCCAGACAAGTAAGCCTTGCAAAATATTTTTATGGACTGGAGTGCCTGTGTACTAACTTATAGTGAGTGATGTGTTTTTCTTGGATATTGCCTTTCCACAACAAGGTGTCTGCAAAGCAGATTCAGAAACTGGAAAGTTGCTCAATAGGCTCAGAATTTAAACATAAGGAATTGGTTGGTCTTGAAGGATATTCCATCCAGGCTATGAGAAAATCTTATTGAGTCACCTGATAAGATTCTTTTCCTTGGGTAATTTTATGTGAACACTGGTGGATACCTCAGGTTCCAGTCTTTTATCTGTTGCTCCAACTGACTAAATTACAGTTCTCCTTTACATCTTCCATTCTGATAGTATCATTCTAAAGATGTCACTTTGTTACCTTGTTTTAAATTTAGCAACTTCCTATCTTTATCAATTAACTTGTAAAGTAATCCAGGTCTAGAAACCACATTTAGGTCTATCTAATCTATCTACTATGGTGCCAGAATCTTTGGTTGGCTGTTCTCATACGCCATGTGTTTGTTTTTAATTCTTTGTAGTCTCACAATGTGCCTTTTATGTGAACTTAAACAAGAATTAATTAAATTGCCTTGTGCATTCGGTGTATTCTCTTCTGTATTCCTTTCAAACTATTTGTATTATGGTTATTGGCAAACTGGATTTATTTACTACTCAGGTCTAAATTTCTTAAAAGTTGAGACTATTATTTATTCTTGTTTGTTTTTTTCTGTAGTCTCAGGTAGAGTCACTTTTGTTGAAAAATGTAGCTTTATATTCATTTCTTCATTTATTCATTCATTCTCTCCACCCCTCTTTCTCACCCTCTCTCCCTTCCTTTCTTCCTTCCTTTATTCCTTTCTTCCTTCTTCCCTTCCACAGACATTTATGAAACATGTACTATTTCTCAGGAATGTATTAATGCTGAGATTACAGGTATAAAAGAAATATACCCCAATAGCATAGTTACTGCCACTCATTGATTGCTTTAAGCTCGTCATGTAATCTCTATAAGACCATCAGAAGGTAAGTGTCAATACTCCCCACTTGTTTTTTGTTTTGTTTTGTTTTGTTTTTTAATAACCATACTGAGGTTCAGAGGGAAAAGATGACTTTCTTAAAACCACATTGTTAGTGAAACAACTGGGATTTAAGATCAAGACGATTGCCTCAAGTGGTTCTTTTTCCCTATTGCTTATTGATGGTCATCGGAGTCCACTTTAGAGTTTAAGGTACTGTGATGGCTAGCTACAAGAGTCATTAGCCTTGATAATATGGGGAGGCCTCATCAATCAGTTGAAGACCTCAAGAGCAAAAATGGAAAAGAAGGTTTGCAAACTCAAGACTGCAGCACCACTCCTGCCTGAGTTTCTAGCTTGCTTGCCTTCCCTTTGATTTTGGATTCTCCAGTCTCTACAATGAGATACTTAAATGCACACGCACACGCACACGCACACGCACACGCACACACACACACACACACGCACACGTCCGCTTTCTCTGGAGAACCCTGACTGATGGGCTGATACAGGTTCTGATAGTTAAATAGACAAAATATTACACTAACATTTTTACTGTATTAAACTCTCAAATTAAAAGTGTTTTAAAGTTTAAAATGTATATACCATATAGCAATTTTATTTTAAATAGGGAGGATTGGTGCTAGGGGTCGTATCATGTAGGGACCAAGTGTGGAGATAGAAGGAAAGGGTTGAAAGACTGGACTGTTTTTCAAGGTGATTGACAAAATAGAGGGCTGTGGCAACCTAGAGGTGGTCACGTTATAGCTGTCCAGGGAAAGATTTATAAAATTGTTGAAGACGTTCATTAAAAAAAAATCAAATAACAAAAGAACCCACATATTTTTCCTTGTGATTTGACGTTAGCATGTGTATGTGTAGAGTCTGTGGTGTTCACAATTCTACTTTTAGATTTCATTAGGTAGAGAAAATTAAATATTTTCCTGCATGTGGACTTACCAAATATGAAGACACTGAAAAGGAAGGAGTAGTGATTTTATGAATTTGGGTTTCAGTAGAAAATTTCATTTTTAGGCCGAAAGATATTGTGGTAAATGCATAAAAGTTTTTTGTCTGTTACAAATCAGAGTTAACCTACCAATAAAACCTCAGGGTCTAGAACACAGGTTTTAATGAAGTAGAAATGGACACATGGAGGAACAGAGTGTTAAACAAATGCAACTGCGCCTCTATGCAACCAGTGCTGCCTCTCCTTGGAATGGGACATCACAGCCAAGTTGCCTGGAAATATACAGTTGATACTGATTATTTGTGGAAGTTCTGTTGCACATCATCATCTTAGTAAATACTGAACCATTGCTCCTGGGAGAAATAACGGGGTGGGTTAGTTTCTGTGAGCCTCTTGTCACATTTTTCTTCACAATCGATACATAATCTTGTTTACATAGGTTTCTGTTTAAAGACACTTATTTAGTCTACTCATGGTCAATAGTGCTATAAATCATGCCTGAACTGAGTTTATCTAACACATGTATTTTTTCTTTGAGAAACATAACAGTTTTCTTGCACTTAGGAACACTAGACGGCACTTCAGCACTGTGCTTGGGGTTCCTTTTGAGCAGCACGATCACGGAGAAGAAGCACAAAATGCAAAATACGTGGCGTTATATAGACCATGGAAAGAACACTGTTAAGAGTATGAGAACTGAAACAAGAAGGCAGTGTAAGCTGGGAATGTGCACATTGAGCAACTCATTTTTTTTTCCACTCTGTGCATGTCTGCAAATGACCCCGAAAGCACTGCAGTATTTATTTTGGTGTCATAAATACATTTTAGCAAGTAGGTGAATTTGCAAATAAGGAATTGGCAAATAATGAGGATCTGATCTATGTAACTAGTTTGGGTCTTCCTGGAAGAGAAACCTATTTGTAGTTAAATAGCTCCCCCAAAGACACTCTGTAAGAGAGCGCAGTGCTGCCAAAGAAAATTATTTGGCTTCTAAAGATCTTAGGTTCATTTGCAAGATTATTTAATAAACATTTTTAATCCTTGCTATTGCAGGCTTTTGGAAGAAAGTGTGCCATAATTAACAAAACTTTAACAATAGCAGTATGCTTTCTTTAGGAATCCTTGAGCAATTTCAGGTGTCTGTTTTGAACCACTGGAGTGATGAATAAAATCAGCACAAATAAACAAAAAAACAAAATTCAAGCAAAGTAATTTGTTGTCTTCTCCATGATATTAGGAGGAAGCAATTTGTTTTCTTTCACCAAGGTTTACAGTTAGTTCATTAAAATATCACTTGTTTAACCATGTTAAAACAATTGCTTATTTAACTGAGGTTTTCACCTTTTAATGACTTTTGTCATATTGAAATTTGCCAAGAAATTAGCAAGTCCACAACTTTGATTCTTGCATACTATTTTAGTACTTTCAGGTTGATACCAATCCGTTAAATCTTTATTTGTCCAACACTTAATATGTACAGATTTCTTTGCTTAAGAATTCTGAATTAGCAAAGCATGACTTTTCTTGACTTAAGCAGCTGCCAAATCGTGGAGGTATTCCCACCCAAGAAAGAGGAGTAAAAATGAGATATGGTCTTTTAAGATCCTGCAGCAAAATTAGATCTCAGGGGCAGAGGGGATAGAACAGCTCAACTATTGATGATATTATTATTTAAAAGAAAAGAAAATCAGTGATACAGAAGATTATTTTTTTTGTAAATCAGGGTTTCTACCAATAGCTCATTGTACACTGAAAAAAAAAAAGATTTTTTTTTTAATTTTGAAAAGATATTGTAAGCCATTTTTCTCAGCCATTTCATAAATTAGAATGGGAGAAAATAGCTTTATATTATAGCAAGTACAATTTAGTTTAGACTAGTGGTGGTGGGGGATACTACCAGAGGACTATGACTATGAATATTTATAACCTGAAATAGATGTAAGAAGTAAATTAGAGAAATTAACATGGGCAATAATCATATTCATACAGTGACACTGACTTGGAGAGAATTATATTAGGTAGTCAGAAGACTTTAGCCTATTGCTGCTTGAAATTATGTATACATGGATCCTTAATGTTCTGGGCTTGAATTTGAAAGGCTCACTCATCAAGATTTTTAGACACATTATATTTGCTTTTGCAAATTAGAAGCTCCAACCACAGATGCAAGTATACATTGCCATGTGTGGAATTAATGCTTCAGACAGCTTATGAATATGTATGTGTATTTTGGTGGCGCTTCTGCCACATGAGTCTGAAAAGCAGTGGGAAGTGGGTGGAACTGCGTGGAACTGCATATTGCTGTCAGAAAAGTGCAATTCTCAGAGAAAAAAATATAGGGGCAAATTTTCATTTCAGACATGTCTGCAAAAACATAAAATTTTCCCAAAGAGGAAAGCTGATACTTGTCCATTTTAATTGTTAATATTTCTGTTGACATCTTCACAACTTGGAAATATTCTAAGGCCAATCATTTGTATTTAAATGTACATACATCTTCAAGATGGTTTCTGGAATGCCTTAAGTTTCAACATGTAGTGGGATTTATATGACACTGAATTCTGTAGTTACAGTTGTACCTGATTGAATATATTACTGGTATATATTTGTTGGGTCTAGGTTAAGTTATAGTGGGAGGTTTCACATCTGTATGTCACCAGGATGTTGGTATTAACCATTGATTACCTCAAAATCATGTTCATCTTGAAAAAATACAATATAAATGGTAGTACAATTGCAATCTGTTCTGCCTTATGGGCATCACTTGTAAATCATGATACCTGGGTGGGTTGGGGTGGAGGGACAGGAAAGGTAAGGTCAATAGCAGCTCCTGTCGTGGTGTGTGTGTCTGCAGCAGTTTAAGTGCTTTGAGGGCTCAAGAGGACGAAGGATCTGTACCAACTGATTATGGCTGCCTTGGGTAGTTTGAATTAATTACCTGTTAAGATTAGCCCCTTTTTATAAAAGTTTTAGGATGTTCTGGAAAACCTTGTCACTCAGTGATGGTTTGGTGTAAGGCTCTGGTTAGAGCAGGATCAAATGATACATGTTTCATATGGTCTAACAGTACAATTCTGATGCTTCAGATACTTAAACAATTTCTAATAGCACATTTTAAACATTAAGTTGAAACAGATAGTAAGACAGTTCTCATTGCTCTATTTTATTGATTTAAACTTATTACATTTGATCAATCATTACCAAAGAGATTTTAACCCATTATTTACACACAATTTGTTTACCAGGCATACTGATACCCTCCTAAAAGATCATCTGATACAGCTTTTCATTTTCACTTGTTTTTGGAGTAGTCCCTTGGGCTATTTGCCTTTACCCCAGTTATCGTTTAGAAAGGGAAAAGAACACTTGGCTGTTACTTTTGATATGTAGTTAGAGCACCTGTAAGTTCTCATTGATTATATGTCTGGTCTAATGGGGGGGTTCAAAGTTTTCTAAGCTATAATATTTTCCTCCATAGCCTTAGTCATCATTTCTTAACGGCCTTCCTCATTAGAGCTCTAAACTGGATTAAGGTTATATGGTATCTGGGAACTTTGTAAAGAATTAATTGTTACAAATTTTCATTTGCCTTAAAAAACAAATAACAACAACAAAAACCCTCTCACCTGTTGACCTCCCTTGGCCTTCTAGCTTCTGTACATTCTTCCTTTTCCTTTGCAGTGTATATCAACATGTCTACACTTGTTGTCTCTAATTCTCCTTTAATTATCTCCTAAACATACTTGAATCAGACTCTTGTCCTCACCATTCCAGAACTCTGGTCAGGTTCAATAGTGACCTTTAAGTTACTATATCTGTGGATCAGTGTTGAATCTTCATCTTACTTGACCTATCCAGAGCATTAGAGACATGTGACTCACTTGTTCCTCCACATTTTTTAGACCTTTTACTTTTGGAATCTCTGAAGGATGAGCACTTAGTCCGCTTATCTATTTGCAGTTATTGTTAGGGATCTCATTCAGTCTCATGACATTAAATATCATTTATAGACTAATGACGGCCAACTTAATGTCAGTAACCCAGAAATTTTTTTCAAAACAATCAATTTTCCTATTTCAGAAACTATAGGAATTTATAGCTCTACATTCAAAAATCTTAATAGACAAGTTTTGCATCTCCCACCAGAAACAAAAAGGAGTCAGTAACATGATAATTTAAAAATTTTGATATTATTATGATTAAAAATTTACACTAATTTCCATATTCCAGAGTTAGGGAGTTTAACTGAAGATAGACAAACTAAGATAGACAAACTGGAATCATTCAATTCAGGAAAGTGCATCATGCATATTTAAATAATTTGTGTGCATACTTGTTGACTGCTATTTCATATTTAAGTTTACTTACCTAACAAACTAATTCATGCCAACACAATGTACCATGTAATCCAATGGGAAATGTCATTTAGTGAGTGAAATCATTTGCTTGTTTAGAAGTGTTACAAATATGTATATCACTGTTATTTATGTATCAATAGATGAAAGAAGAATATAGCATTTATAACTAGAAAAGAAACACATATACTAATATGACCAGTTGATACATTTAAAGTGATCTTAGTAAATTGTTTGTTTTGCTTACCTTTTTTTGCAAACTTTGTCCTTTTTTGCCTATCTACCAACAGACAGTCAACTGAACTGCTTAAACACATTGAAAGCTGAATTATAACTAAAATAAAATTTGTAGTCCACATTGCACATTGTTGTATTTATCATTATTTCTTGTTGGTCAATTTTGCTGTAATTTCACAGTAGAAAGAACTCTATTTGAAAACAATTTCAGGCTGATTCATTTCAACCTTAAGGTCACCAAAATGCTTACTCATCCTCTAAGTTACAATAATACTACTCATGTTGAAGAGAAGACAATGTTTAATTAAAGCCTTCATAAATGTTTAATAGTGTTTATTATGTGAAAATTAGGTGAGCATATTATGGGAACATGAATTATTTAAAACATATTCTTGCAAAATTGAGGAAGATAAACTTTCCCTGTAACTCTTTAGATTTAAGGACAAGATGACATTTAATATATAAATTGAATTTAATTAAATAGGTATATATAAATAATTATGTATGTATATTATTTGTGTGTAAATGAATGTAATTAAATAGGTATATATAAATAAATATATATTTCAATTATATAAAAAGAGAAGCAACGGGATTTAGATGTGACATTATCTGGATTTCTCTGTTTAGAATCTCAATAAATTTAATAGTTTGATGAACTATTGATACATTACTGACTAGAGAATTGATACTGATGTCATTTAGACAATGAAAATGTTTAAGAGTAATATTCAAAGGACAGTTATTCAGAGAATGAAAGCAAATACCTGTATAAATGAAAATGCAAATAGTAAAGTTGAAAGGGAAAATGTTCAACTTAGTAATATTACAGAAAAGTTAATTAAAACCAGGGTGTGTACTGCTGTCCATCTCCTAAATTATTACATCACTAAAAAGCATAAATATGATTTTTGGTGAGTCCGTAGTGATATTTGTGAACTCATAAATTGCTGCTAGTATTATAAATTAGAAGAATTTATCAATGTTGGGAGGATTACAACTGTGATCATTCCTTTGATTCTATCATTTGGCTTCTGTTTTTGAGACTTCCTCAAGAAAACAATTCCAAAATAAAATACAGCAGCAAAGAGAGTCACCAAACAGACTGATACATATACATAGGGATAGCAGGGGAGGGTCAAAGGAGGAAAGGGAAGGGAAGGATGAGAAGGGGCAGAGGGGAAAGAGAGCCTGTATGTGTGAGCTCTTTGCCTTTCAAATATGTATTCCATCAAGAAGTCAGATAGTAACTCAGTATGCTTTGTAAATTGTTTATATCCATTAGGAAGTTTAGCCTGGTGAAAATCTTTGTTATAAATAAATAAGCATATCTCTATACAACATTTTATTTACATAATTATTGTAAATTTCTAAGAGTGAGTATATAGAAGGGGAATGAAAGGAATTGTCAACCCCCAGAAAAAGAAACCCTGATAATTTATAGATATTATTTAGGGACAGGAATAGTTTATATTTCTAGTTGTTGTTGCTTCACAAATTTACATGTATATTTAAAATCATTGTTGCATATTTTATACTTTAAAAAGAATATAATAATTTTATATAATAAAGTATGCTCTGCTAAATCATGTACATTATAAATCATAGCCCTTGTTTTGTGTGAATAAAATAAAAACTCAAAAACAGTTTAAAATAACTTGGAAAAATTCTGAGCCTCCTTTTATAGAAGCAGTATTTTAACCAAAATTATAGGTGAGATTTGAACTTAAAATATCTAATAATACATCTGCATTTTATGGCAACGAAACAAACTTAATCACTATGCACAGCAGAAATTTGCACATGGCTAATACGCTTGATTTAAAATGGCCACAGTAAAGATCTGCTTGTGTTAGAGAAAACATTGGATCTTAGTAAATTCAGAACACAGCTCATGAATTGCTATGTTCAGAAAAGGTGCCACCCTAGCTTGCTTCCATTTGCCGTCTTTAATTTTACCATCAGTTCAAAGACACACCTATGCATGGAATAAAATAATAGTGTATGTTTAAGAGAAAATTTTAATTAACAAATTGTATATTTCCTTTTCTGTGGGTAAACAGCAGCTGTGAAGCCTTTAAGATCCACTGTTTATTCAACAGAGTTATATAGAAGAGTTTTAGAGACCAGCTTCATTTCATAAAAGCTTTAAGAAAAAATACAAACTTCTGCTCATCTCTTTTTATTTGAATAAGAAATACACACTGTTCATGCACGTGATTATTTTGAACATTGCTCCCATTTCAATGTAAGAAACCAAATTGTGCAAGCCAAATGTTTTTACCTCTTCCCACAGAACACACATGGAAAAGATAGCTGTGATACTCTTTACAGAATGTGGAATTTAGGCTCACAGTATCTTAGAACAAATCAGTTCTGGTTAGTGGCCTTTGTTTTCTTTAAGAATAATGTGTCTCAAATTTATCTGAAAGAAGAACAGGGAACAGATGAAGTGTGTCTTTGGTTATTACAGTTTGGATGACTCTAAAATAATTTGCTCCTTTTATTTTTTTTTTGTGGACTTTTTTTTTTTTTGTCAACAGCTTAAAGATGACTACTATATATGAGGTATAGAATTGGATGTCTTTTTAAGTGTGATTGCATTCTCTATTCTGTAGAAACACCTACCATTTAAATAAAATTATAGTGCTCCTACAAGCAAAAAATAGTCTTTTGTTACCCTTATATATTTATGCAATTTTGCTTTTATTTTAACCACAATAACTTTCTCCAATTTTGGCAGCACCAATAATCTGCAGATTGTCATTTTTGTGTGTGTGTGATAGAGTGTGAAGTTTTTTCTACAAAGAATCTGATTTGTAGCTATCTCTATTTTGCCATTACATTTCCATGTATGTTTTTGAATGCATTTTATTCTGTGATCGTATCACTTTGATCCAGCGAACATTAGGAGAATGTTTGGCTTTTTAAAGCAATGGCCTCAAATTGTCAGCACTTTAGCACTGGTTATTTTACTAAAACCTTGTTAAGTCAATTTGAATTATTTTTCCTGTCTAGTTTCCATCTATTGCTTTCTTCTCAAGTATTGCTATGCCCAGGTATTTGTGAGTTGCAAGTTTCCATATAGATAATAAACTTTGTCTTTTTGCCTGAGGTTTTCAACAATGCCATATCTTGGCAGTTAGGATATTTTAGAAATTTTCCTGACTACTGCTGCCACTGAGATACAAAATTATTTCCTTCCCTCTTTTGTTTACTTAGTTATAATGGTCACTACATTTTAGCTTCCTGGGTGAAATTTCACAAGCACAAATTGTGCCAAGCGTTGGCTTTCAAAACTTTAAATAGTGAATACAATTATTCTTTATAAATATTTGTAACAACATTTGAGACAAATTGATATGTGAAATGTTCACAGTGTTACTAATGTTTGGTAGTAACACTAAAGCAGTATGTCATCCTCCCTACATCTAAAGGATGAGAGTATTAAAATGTGGACTTTCTGACCTTATATATTTCATTTTAATACAATTTCATGTTCTAGTCTGTGCTTGGTATTAAAACACACTTGTGTGCGAATCTTACTGTGACATAAATCTATAGAAACAAAGTTCAATTACTTATTCACTAATAATTTTGACTTTTATAAGTTTTATATTTTTATACTAGCCCACAATTTTGTGTAATTTGAAGGAACTTTTAATAATTTGTCACATTGGAGGGAAAATATTGGCAGAGCTTCAGTTGTATTGATCTATGACATGGAATTATATGTCATTTTTTTAGAGTGAGAAATCACTTTTAAAATAGCTAATATTAAAATGATTTACTGTACCCAGTGATGCTGAATATCTGAAAGAACTGGAAGTTTCATACACTGCTGGTGAGAACATACAATACCACAATCACTTTGGAAAGCAGTTTCACAATTTTAAAAACATACTAAATAAATACCTGTCATATATTCCAGCTGTTCGAGTCCTGAGTATGTATTTACTTAAGAAAAATTTACCATATCTTGGTATGATATAACTATACCATGAATTATATACAAGTGTCTATGATAGCTTTGTTTGGAATAACCTAAAACTGAAAATAACTGACATACCGATCAACAGATGGATGCACAAATTGTGGCATATTCATATAATAGGATATTATTTGGCAATAATAAGGAATGCAATAATGATATGTGCTACAACCTGGGTGAATCTGAAAATAATTATGCTGAGTGAAAGACATTACACGTAAAAAAGTACATAATAATTCATTTTTAGAAAATTCCAGAAAGTGCAGTTTAATCTATGGTGATGAAAAGCAGATCAATGGTTGTCTGGAATTGGGGGGAGGGTAGGAAGCAGCTAAGGGAGGGAATACAGAGGAATATGAGAGGTGATGCATATGTTTTCTTAGGATGAAGGCTATGCTCATTATCTGGTAATTACAATGGTATATTCATATGACAAAGTTTATCAAATTGTCTGCTTTAAATATGTGTACTTTATATCAGCTTTACCTTGGTTACGTAGTTTAAATAATTAAACAAGGTAACACATATGGAAGCACCTATCATGTTGCTTGGGAGTTATAATGCATGTTATTATGTCAAAATGATAAAATGATGAGGTAGGGGGAAAATCGGAGACAGTTTCATTTTCCCTACAAGGAAAACAATAGTTTTCTCTTTAGATGGGAAAATGGCTATGTATATTTAAAGATTGGTTTATACACTGGTTCATATTTATTTTGTGTGTATTCATTGAAATTACCCCTACTCTGTTTTGGTCACCTGGTTTTCCACACATGTGAATGAATACAGTAGCAGATCATGGATTCTCTAAGTGACTGGTGTGGGTAGGGCTCACTGAGGTCACCTAGACTGAAGAGGAGCTATGTCTGAGGAATGTGGAAAGATGGTAGAGGATAGAATTATACAGGTGAATGATGCAGGTTTCTCAATGACTTCATGTAATCTGGAGAAAGGAGACACCTAATTTCACCTAAAGCTGCCTGTACTCATCCCTAGCCCTTCTGTTCCCCAGCAAGTAGCATGGCAACTCCCATTTGGATTTCAAATCATGTACATGGAGTAGGAGATCCAGAAAGAGGCACACATTGCTAAACCTCTAATGAGCAGATTCTGTGATAAAGTAGCAAGACCATGAAACAATTACAAACTCTAATGCCTTTTGTTGTTATTCCCCAAAAATAGACAACATATGGTTGCTTCTGGCACATCTAATTCTATTCATAATATATTATAAACATGCCTGGTCTGGAAGATTATAAAAGGTCTTGTGCTGAAATAGTTTTAACTGTATAATCATTGTCATTGCAATTGCCATCATCATCACTTCACTGAGAGGCCCAGGCTGAGTGCTTTTAAAGCATTTAATTTTCACAAGAACTTTCAGAGAAGCAGTTTCTGAATCCTATTCTTCCTCTCCCCCAAATTAAGTCAGAACTTCACTTTACATGGTCTCATAGCATCCTGTACACCTCTGTAACACTTGTGACCATCATAACCATGTAATGAATTATGTAATTAGCACATTCATATCTAACTCTTCAAAATGCAAGACAATTTTTTTGTTGTTTATGGGACTTTGTGTATAGTTAAAGCTTAATACTGATTGTTCTGTGAGTGAATGAATAAAATATCATAATCTAGTAGTTTTATGGTATGGGCATGGGATATAAAGGCTTTGTGAAACAGTGATTCCAAGTTCTTTAGAAGGATGTATAGCTTAGAGATTATTCTAAGTTTAAAAATTGAAGAAAACTATAGTGAAATACGAGCAATGATATTAAAAACTATCATAGAGATTAGGAAATCATGATGTTGTAGATAGGTTAAACCAAATTTAAAAAATTCTCCAAGGCTGGCTAATTCCAGGGATTATTAAACTCAATCAATTGATTAATCCTTGTATTAGTAAGGAGGATCAACTCTTCCTTTATTCAAAAAGCAAAAGTAAATAACTAGCAGTATTTATGGCACATGGTCAGTATGTTGAATAAATTATGAATCTTCTTTTTAGCTGGAGAGATGAAACTAAGTAACAATTAGACTGTATCCATAGTATACAAATTTTTTCATAAGTTGCTCACTCAAGAAGTATACATCATTAGTTATGATATATATCTTTAAAGACAACTTACTTGGCAATGCTTCTAACTAGTTTGCATGTTTATTACGAAGTAAACAGTGAAACTGTGATATCCAAGGGCCTGGGGATTGATCCACTCAGCTTGGTGGTATCACTTGTGTCTGCATGCACTATCAGGGAGCCGGAAGACAGGTCCACCCCACTTGCCATGGCTGGCACCCACATGTCATTTGGGTGCCTGGAATTGACTTACATTGCTCACTGGCACTACTGGCTGCACTTGGCATCCAGGGGTCTGACAATATGCCCGCCCCCCCCCCCTCACCCCCGCTGCCATTGATACACATGCATTCTGTCTAGGGGGTACAGATGGCTGGTGCACTGGAGCTCATGTGCCTCCTGGGCACCGAGAGACTGGCCTACCCAGCCTGCTGCCATTGGCATCATTCACATGCACCACTTAGGTGCCTGGGAACCGGCCTGCCAAGCCCACTACCAGCAATGTCTCATGACAGCCTAGGCCACTGAGGAACTCACAGACAACACTGATGCTGATAGAGTCAAAGAAATTATAAAACACACTGTACTAACACAGCCACCCAGAATTAATGCCCAATCACTCAATCCAACCAGCACTATAGATATGTCTATAGGAAAAAGTCTTTCCCTCAAAAAGCCAATCCATAAAATTGGAAGAAGTGAATGTTACTCTAGATATACAGATATCAAGATAAGGGCACAGAAACAGAAACATGAAAAAGCAAGGAAACATAACATATCCAAAGGTACACAATAATTATCCCATAACAGATCCCCCAAAAAGGAAATCTATGAAATGCCTAAAACATAATTCCAAGTAATGATATTAAAGAAACTCAGTGAGGCTAGGCATGGTGGCTCATGTCTATAATCTGAGCACTGTGGGAGGCTGAGGCAAGAGCATCACTTGATCCCAGGTGTTAGGGCAACATATGAGACCTTGTCTCTACAAAAATTTAAAAATTAGCTAGGCATAGTAGTGCACGCCTGTAGTCCCAGATACTTGGGAGACTGATGTGGAATGATTGTTTGAGCTCAGGAGGTTGAGGCTGCAGTAAGCCAAAATCACGCCACTGCACTCCAACTTGAGTGACAGAGTCAAATCTTGCCTCAAAAATAAATAATTTTTTTTTAAAAACCCCTCAGATATAGGAGTACACTGATGAAAATACAAGGAGATCAAGAGAGCAAGTCATGATCTGAATAAGGAATTCAGCATAGGCTAGATATCATAAGAAAGAACCAAACAGAAATTCTGGAATTTGAAGCAATCAGAGAGTAGAATAAAAAATATAGTTGAGAGCTTCAACAACAGACTAGATCAAGCAGAAAAATGAATTTCTGAATTGGAAGACTGGCCTTTCAAATAATAAGATTTAAGAAAAGGAAAAAGAATAATAAAATAAAGAAAGCCTACGTAACATACTGGGCGCTATAAACCAACCAAATACTCAAATTTTAGATCCAGAAGGAGAAGATATGACCAAATGCATAGAAAACCTATTTAACAAAATAGTAGCTAAAAATTTCCAAGTCTTCCAAGAGATAAAGATATTCAGATAAGGAAGGTAAAAAAAATCTCCAAACCAATTCAATCCAAAAAGATCTTCTCCAAGGTACAGTATAGTCAATCTGTCAAAAGTCACAGACAAAGAGAAAATTCTAAAAACAGCAAGAGAGAAGTGTCAAGTCATCTATAAGGGAATCCCCATCAGTGTAATAGTGGAATTCTCAGCGAAAAGCTTATAAGTTAAAGAGAACACGATAGTGCATTCAAAGTATTAAAAGAAACAATGACAGCCAAGAACACGATACTCATCAAAGCTATCCTTCAAAAATATAAGGGAAACAAATTATTTTTCAGACAAGCAAAAACTGAGGGAATCATCACCACTAGACCAGCAGTACAAGAAATACTAAGGTAGTCCTATATCTGGAAGCAAAAGGATGATATCTACCACATGAAAACATACAAAAGTATAAAACTCACTGTTATTGCAGATACACAAAAGAGAAAGAAAGGAGCCAAACGTTATCACAACAAAAAGCCTATCAGTTTGTAAAGGTAAACAATGAAAGAGGAAAAAAGAAATGAAGCAAATACAAAAAACAATCAGAAAACAGTTAACAAAATGACAGTTGCCATCTATCAATAGCAACCTTAATGTAAACAGTTTAAATTGCCCAATTAAAAGATACAGAGTGGATGAATAGGTTTTACAAAAGACCTAACTATAAGTGGCCTACAAGAAACTTGTGTTACCTGTGAGAAACTGTAGACGCACATAAAATGAAAGTGAAGGCATGGAAAAATAAATATTTCACACAGAAGTAAAAAGTATGCAAGAATAGCTATACTAATATTATGCCAAATAGCCTTCAAGTTAAAATGTGTATATAATATATATATATATATATATATATATATATATATATATATATATATAACACATATAAATATATAAAAAAGAAATAAAGACGCCCATTATATAATGATAAGAGGTTCAATTCTGCATGACGGTATAACAGTGATAAATATAAATGCACTCAGTACTGGAGTATCCAGATACCTAATGCAAATATTATTAGAGCTAAATAGACTGTAATACAATACTAGCTAGGAACTTCAGCACCCACTGTTAGCACTGGAAAGATCATCTAGAGTGAAAATCAGCAAAGTAACATTGGTCTTAATCGGCACTATACATAAACCAAATGGATCTAACAGTTATTTACATAATATTTCATCCAGTAGCTGAAGAATACACATTGTTCTCATCAGCACATGGAATATTTTCTAGGAAAGACCATATATTAGGCCACACACATACACACACACACACACACACACACACACACACACACACACACACACAAGCTAAATAAATTGTATCAAGTATCTTCTCAGACCACAGTGGAACACAACTAGAAATCAATACCAAGAGACACTTTGGAAACTATACAAATACATGGGAATTAAATAGCATACTCCTATATGACCACTGAGTCAATGAAGAAATTAAGAAGGAAGTTTAAAAACATCTCAAATGAATGAAAATTGAAGAACTTACAAACATATGGGATATAGCCAAAGCAGTGCCAAGAGGGAGATTTATAGCAATAAATGCCTAAATCGTAAAAGTAAAAAGTTTCAAATAACCTAATGATGCAGCTGAAGGAACTAGATAAGCAAGAACAAACCAAATCCAAAATTAATTGACAGAAAGAAATAAATATCACAGTGTAACTAAACAAAATAGAAGCTAAAAAAAAGAAAAGATTTTTTAAAAGATAAACAAAAATCAATAAATCACTTGTTAAACTAACCATGAGAACAAGAGAGAAGAGTGAAATAAATAAAATCAGAAACAAAAAAGGAAACATTACAGCTGATACCACAGAAATACAAAGGATCATTAGAGACTATTATGAACCACTACATGCTAATAAATTGGAAAACCTGTAGGAAACAGGTAAATTCCTGGACATACACAGCCTATCAAGATTGAACCAGGAAGAAATAGGAAACCTGAATAGATCATTAACGAGTAATGAAATTGAATCAGTAACAAAAAGTCTGCAACCAAAGAAAAGCCCGATGCCTGATGTCTTAACTGTGGAAGTCTACCAAACTTATAAAGAAGAACTATCACCCAATCTTCTCACGCTATTCAAAAAAAATTGAAGAGAAGGGAATTCTTTCTAACCCAGTTTAAAAGGCCAGCATTTCCTTGACACCAAAACCAGACAAGAAAACAACAAAAGAAGAAAACTATAAGCCATATTCCTGATAAACGTATATGCAAAAAACCTCAAAATAAATTAATCCAGCACATCAATAAGATAATCTTTTGCGACAAAGTGGGGATTTGTTCTAGGGATGCCAGGATGGTTCAACGTACATAAATCAATAAATGTGATACATCACATCAACAGAATGGAGATAAATTATGCAATCATATCAGTAGATCCAGAAAAAAGTATTTGATAAAATCCACATCCTTTCATGATAAAAACTCTGAATAAATTAGGTATAGATGGTACAAATCTCAACATAATGAACATAATAATAAAAAGCAACATAAGGAACAAATATGACAAACATATATGACTAACATGATACTAAATGAGGAAAAACTGAAAGCCTTTCCTCTAGGCACTGGAAAAAGATAAGGAAGTCTTATTTAGAACTATCAGGCAAGAAAAAGAAATAAAGAAAATCCAAATTGGAAAGGAGGAAGTCAAATTGTCCCTCTTTGCAGATGACATGATCTTATATATAGACAAACCTTAGGACTCTATCAAAAACTCCTAGAACCTATAAATAAATTCCTTAAAGTTGCAGGATACAAAATGGACATACAAAAATCAATTGCATATTTATATACCAGTAACAAAGTAGCTGAAAAGGAAATCAGGAAAGCAACCCATTTACAAGGGCTACAAAAATAAATTTTAAGAATACCTAGGAATAAATTTGCCCAAAGAGGTTGTCATCCAGAAGACCACCAGAAAGGCTAAGTGGTAGAAAAGTGGTTTCTATTGTCAATATCAGTTTGCAATAGCAGGTTTGGAGGGACAGCTGCACGTATTTATGAGGGAAGTTGAGTGCTTGTGTAATGGATAATATATGTAACATACATCCCATGTTCACTTTTGAGTGGGAGTTTAGCAGTAAAATGAGAAATAAGTGAAATAATTGTTCAAAGTTTAGACTTGTAGTTATAATTTATTTATCTTGTCTAATATAAAAATATAGTCATTATTTTGTGTAGGATCTTTTGGTTTTTGTTGCTAGAAATGCTCAAAACTCAGGGAAAATAATCAAATTAATATAGTCTTCAAGATAAAGCAAATTGCCCTTAATGCATTTGTGAGTCAGACCAGAACTTAACTAATGCAAGTGCTTTTGAAAGCAGACCACTTGACTAAGACACAGAGAACTATTGATAATGTTCAAAAACGTTTACTGGTGCATTAGAGTACTACTGATAACGTTTCTTTTCCTTTATTCAGAACCTTCTCAAAACAAGTAGGATTTCAATCTTCAACTGAACTGAGTGTTATGATACACTGTTTTGGGAAAACAAATGGTTTTAGCATTCAAGGAATATTAGGGCATGAAGAATATATTGTAGACATACCTTTGGGTATACATATAATATAGATATTTTTGACAATACCAGACAAAAGATCATTTAATCACAAAGGAAGAATTTAAAAACTGCTACATATTTAGAAGTGGTAGCAGATTGCATTGTATATCTCAATGCATTTTTAAAATAATTCGCAAATGATACAGTTGTCTCCTTTTAAATATTCTTTAGGGGGAATATGTTGACTGCTCTTTTTTTCTCCTGTCAAGTTACTTTGGTAAAGGTATGTTCTATGGTTATATTATGGATATGTTCATGTGAGGTAACATCTCTGACTTTGCAAAATGAACTTTCAAAATGTTTACACTTTAACTTGGTGGTAGACATTTCTTATTCTTTTACGTTCGCCTATATTTTAAAGACTCCCTTGCCTTTTGAAGGAGAGAACTTAGCCATTATCAAAACTGAAAATGCCTTTCCAGTCTTCTTTGTAACTTGACTCAGGCCAGATAAACTTTTATCTTGTGAAGCAGGTGTCTCCCTGACCATTCTATCATTTGGTGGTTCCAACTGTGGTAGTTTCATCCAGTTTCCAGTAAAAGCAGTGGTAGCTGAACTGATGGCATGGCCAGCCAGAGTCTTGTCTGGAAATATTGAGGATGTAAACTGGTGTGTCACTGGCAGTGATAGAACCTCTGTCTTATAATTTGAGATGTTTTTCATAGCTACTGGACTTCCAAGATTGGTTTCCATTCTTCTCAAGATTCTATAAGCTATTCATATCTCTTTCAGTAAATTCATTTTTTTTCATAAATCAGCCAGAATTTGTTTCTGCTGCATCCAACTAAGAACTCTTAATGATACAAACTCTTTAATCCAAATTTTGTCATTTATGCTTCAAAATGACCTCTGCTATACCTGGTTGCTGATCTCTAGGCATTATAACTACAACTTCTTGGTGAATAATTTGGCTTTCCAACCTCTCCCAATTTATTTTTCACAGACATCTTCCTAAAGTACCACTATTATTATGTTGCTTTCCTGTGGAAGAATCCAAATAACATTTTCTTAGTATCTCCTAAGTGTTGTGAAGCTTTGGAACAGGTGAATGTGAGCAGTCATACTCTTTATATTAGATTGCGTGACCATGAGTAGGGTACTTTATTTCCCCAAAGCACAGTTTCCTTCCTCTTTAAGTGAAGATAATAACTTATACAACTACAGTTGCTGTGAGAATTTAGTTGAATGACGTGAGAAAATGTGGAATAATGGCAACTGCTTATGTCTCAAATCCCAGTTTCACCACTTTATAACTCTGTATTCCAGCAAATTTGTTTACTATACCTTAGTATTTCGACCTGCAAAATGGTGATGTTAATGGCACCTAACTCATGCATATGAAATGCTTAGGAGGGTGCTGGTCATAGTGAACTCTCTGTAAGTGTTATTACTATTATGGGTAAAACGTTCAGGTAATAGTAGCACCAATTTCCCCTCCTCCTCTTCCTTTTCCTCTTCTTTCTTTTTATTCTGTTCTCTTCCTCTTACTTTGCTACTACTACTGGAAATCAACTGATGTACACATTTTCAGGAGGTATGTTTTAATAATAAAGAAAGTAAGAAAAAGTCATAAAAGTATTTCTTAAATATAATCTTGTCCCATTTCACTCTTCCGTAACGCCCATCCTTCCTGGTCAAGTGCATCTCGTTTTCTCCAGCACATGCCACGCTAGCTTCCTTTCTTTTGGCATTGTCCTGCACATTCCTACTTTCAGTTCAAACAGATAAGGTGTTTGGTTTTGCAGTTGATTCTCTTGTGAGCTTATCCACACCCCAGTATTTTCAAGTGTCCATTTATATATCACCTTTTCTGGGAGGCATTTCCCATATACTCTAGCTCAACTGGCATTTTCTTTTTTTGATCCAATGTTTATGGCAAGTAAGACTTAACCTTTTATTATTCCACTGCTTTTTATGAATGTGTATTAGTTTGTAGCTAACTTGGAGAAGGAGGTCCTGGAGGGCAGACAGTGTCACACTTAGTACTGCTCATAATAGCTTATTTTTATTAACAAATGGTCCAGAAGTAGTCACTTTGGATCTATTTCCAGGTTACCTGGGTACATTTCATTGTCTTATGTGCAGCTTGTAGTCTTTTATGATTTAATTCTCTCAAAATAGGAAAATCCATTTACAAACAATGGTTATAACGAAAGAAAACTTGGATTAAATTGCTGTGTTCTTTTCTGTAGAAATATTATATCAAATGAGATTGGATTATATGAGATTATATATTTATATTTTCAAAAGGAATCAACAAACAGATCTGATGAGCACAGACAGCTCATCAGAAAAATAAATATGGGGGTAATTCATGGATCATGTAGAGACATATGTGAATACCTACATAATATAATGCTTTTGAGTTCTTTCACTCTTTTTTGTTTTGTTTTGTTTTTGTTTGGAGTCAGTCTCGCTCTGTCACACAGGCTGGAGGGCAGTGGCATGATCTTGGCTCAGTGCAACCTCCGCCCCCCAAGTTCAAGCGATTTTCTTGCCTCAGCCTGCTGAGTAGCTGCGACTACAGGCGTGTGCCACCACACCTGGCTAATTTTGTATTTTTGGTAGAGACGGAGTTTTGACATGTTGGCCAGGCTGGTCTCAAACTCCTGACCTCAAGTGATCCAGTCACCTCGGCTTCCCACAGTGCTGGGGGATTACAAGCATGAGCCACCATGCTTAGCTGTTTTTACTCTTTTAAAAAACTAGTTATGTATTAAAGAGTCATCTAAAATGTTGGCTGGAGAAGGATTTATAAAAAAAAAAAAATCTCAGTTTGTTACTGCCCTTATCTTTAAAATATTTTCAACATTGCAAAAATTTTAAGGTTTTAAATGAAATTTTGAGAACTAAGAAATCTTAAGGTACTGAGTACCAATAAAATTAAAATGACCCAAAACATCTAGACACTATAAAATGAGGTTAAAACATGTATTCACTCAAATTTCTGTGGAATAAAATCTTGTGAAGAAGAGTCTTATTATCAGTTGTGCTTCCTAAGGAATGTGTGAGAGCTGAAATTATGAGGTTAGACATGTAGGAGGTAACAGAGAGAAATGGGCATCATTTTTGTACAAGAGGTGAAAGAAGCTAAGATTTCTCAGCAATTTAATTCTGTAGTCTTTGGAGGCAGGGAAATATAATGCTTTCTATTTGTTGATCTAATGTGTACAGTCATGAAACATTTTATGTTAGGCAAGGCTTTGTAACCTAGTGGCAGCTGTAATATGTCAGTAAAGATGTGATTGGCATTAAGTAGGTATTGAGAACATTTCAGATGATAATGGAAGAAAAATGTATACTCATAGACATAAGGAAATATGAAACTTGCGATATTGCCTTATTTCATTTGGATGGCTACAATAAAATACCTTTGACTGGGTGATTGATAAACAACAGAAATTTATTGCTCACAAGTCCAAGATGAAAGCATCAGCAGATTTGGAATCGGGTGAGTTCTTGCTTTTCGGTTCACAGATGTTGTCTCCTAGCTGCATCCTCACCTGGTGGGAGGGATGACAGAGGTTCTTGAGGCCTCATTTATAGGAGTATTAACCACATATTAAAGGCCACCTTCTTAATGCTGTTGCATTGGGGATTAGGTTTCAACATATGAATGTATTAGAGGGATACAAAGATTAAGACCATAGCATTCTACCTCTCATCTCCTAAATTAATCTTCTTCTCACATGCAAAATACATTCATTCTATCCCAATATCTCCCAAAGCCTTACCTTATTTAAGCATTAACTCACAAGTCAAAAGTCCAGTCTCATACAAATATCTAAATCAGATATGGCTGAGAGTCATTTCATGATTCACCATGAGGCATATTTCTCTCCAGTTATGAGCCTGTGAAATCAAACAAGCCATGCATTTTGAAAATACAATGGAGGAACAGGCACAAGGTAGATATTCCTCTTTCAAAAGGGAGAAATGGGAAAGAAGAAGAGTATAAGTCACAGTAAGTCCAAAAGAAAACAGGGCAAACATTAAATACTAAGGCTTGAGAATAATCTTCTTAGATTCCATGTCCTGTCTTTTCAATGCACTCAGTTGAGGGTTAGCCTCTCAAGTTTACATGCATCCCAGCCCCCCTGACTTTGCTGGGCACAGCCCTTATGGTTTGGAGAGGCATGCTCATAACTCTCTGAGTCGAGTTGGATGAAGGTGGGGTCTAGAGTTCTGAGTTGTTTTGGGTGACTGCGCTTCCATGGTTCCCAATGCCACTCCCATGGCATTGGCCCAAGTAGGGAATTTCTACCTCGGCCTCAATGTTCTCCAAGGAAGACTTTGAAATCTAGATGGATGTAGCCATGCGCCTGCTGCTTATGCACTCTGCTCATGGGTAGAGATGGCACCACACAGACACCACCAAGGTTTACTACCTGTGCTAATGGGAGGAACAGCCAACATGGGGTGGCTGATGAGCATTATGCCAGAATGTGGGAGTCAGAGACTTGAGGCAGTGCTAGGCAGCAACTGCCAGGATCCCACATGGGCCCAAGAGCCCTTGTTTGATATAGTTCTGTTCTCCAGGTCTTGTTACTCTGGGCCTGTGATGAGAGGGGTAGCCTAGTGCTCTCCAAACTGCAGCTGGGGCCATTCTTCCATCATCTTGATGAACAGGACCTGGCTTCCACAGATCCATAACGGTCTCTTTATCAAAGGGTTGCTTAGCCACACCCGTGGTATTCTCTCCTGAATTCGCCTTTTCATTCTTTAAAATGTGGCCACGCTGAGAATTTTCCAAGTCTTTAAGTTACGCTTCCTTTTTGATTATTAATTTTGTCTTTCAATAGTTCCTATCTTCTCACATGTTACTATTTAGAGAGGATCTGTGTTGTACCCCCAGCACTTTGCTTAGATATTTTTTCCTTTTCTTCTTTCTTTCTTCTTTGTTTTTTGAGACAGTGTCTTACTCTGTCACTCAGGCTGTAGTGCAGTGGCATGATGACAGCTCACTGCAGCCTTGGTTCCTGGGCCCAACCAATCTTCCCACCATAGCCTCTCAAGTAGCTGGGACTACAGATGCGTGCACCTGGTTAATTTTTGTTTGTTTGTTTATATTTTGTAGAGACAAGGTCTCATGGTGTTATTCAGGCTGGTCTCAAACTCCTGAGGTGATTCTCCCATCTTGGTCTTGCAAAGTGCTAGAATTATAGGTGTGAGCCACAATGCCTGGCCTGCTTAGATATTTCTTTCACCAGATATCTTGTTTCACTTCTCATAAATTCTACTTTTCACAAAAACACCAGAACATGGACACAATTCAACCAAATTTTTTGCCCTTTTGTAACTTGGATGGCTTTTGATTCTGTTTCCGATACCATGTCTTCACTTCTGTCAGATCTCATCAGAATGGCCTTAGCCATCTGTATTTCTCCCTCGTATTTTGATCACAACCTCTTAGGTAATCTCGAAGAAGATTGAGGTTTGAGGTTTTTCTCTGCAGCTCTATTCTTCTGAGCCCTCAACAGAATTACTTTTTATAGTCCTTTTATAGCATTGTAGGCTTTTCCTGGCATTCTCTTCAAGACTCTCCCAGCCTTTATTTATTACCCATTTCCAGCACTGCTTCCACACTTTTAGGCATTTGTGATAGCAACACCACTTCTTGGTCCCAATATCTATCTGTGTTTGTCTCTTCAGTTGGCTATAACAAAATACCTTAGACTGGGTAATTTATAAACAGCAGAGATTTATTATCTCACAGTTCTAGAGACTGGGGAGACCAAAATCAAGGGAGTTGACAGATTAGGTGTGTGGCGAAGGTCTGCTCTATGCTTCATAGATGGCACCTTCTAGCCATGTCCTCACAATGGCAGAAGAGGCAAACAAGTTCCTTCAGGCTTCTTTTATAAGGGCACTAATCCCATTGATGAAGGCTCCACTCTCATGACCTAATCATCTCCTAGTACTATTGGAGATTGAGGATTAGGTTTCAACATATGATTTATGGGAGTATGTAGACATTTAGATAATAGCAGGTATAATATATATGATTTATAATTCATAATTTATTGCATATTATATAATATACCTATACAGCATTTAATAATATATTGTCTGAATTCTGAATGTTTATGTTCATATATAAATAAGTTTATAATATATAAATAAGTTTATAATATTCATACCACTGTTTTTGTGTATATGCATGTATACATGGTATATAGTTTGTTAATGTCCTAAATATACAGTGAGTTTGGTGTCAAAATAGTTAGCTGCTGCTTTTTTCCACATGGAAAAAAATATTAACATACATGGACTGTCTCACCATGTCTCTCTCTCTCTCTCTCTCTCTCTCTCTCTCTCTCTCTCTCTCTCGAAACTGGGTCCTGCTTTCTGCCTAGGCTGGAGTGCAGTGGTACAATCATAGCTCATGCAGCTTCAAGTTTCTGAGGTCAGGTGATCCTCCTGCCTGAATCTCTCTGGACTACATGTGTATGCTATCAGACCTGGTTAATTTTTAAATTTTTTGTAGAGATGGGGTCTCACTATGTTGCCCAGGTTGATCTTAAATTCCTGGCTTTGAACAATCCTCCCTTTTCAGCCTCCTAAAGTGCTAGGATTATAGGTGTGAGCCACTGCACCTGGCTGGCATGGACTTTTTTATTAAAAAAAAAAATGAGGAGAGAAAAGAGTTACATGTGGAGGAGTTACTCTCTGAGTGTGTCCTGTGAAGGATAGGCCTACAGTGCTTTGGTTTTCTCCTGTTGGTGATACATGAATCTCCCATGACTTGTATGTCTGTCTTTTTCACTTTTTTCAGGACTCTTATCTGTTGATGCTTCTTTCATTTTCTGTCATTTGTAGAAGTTACTGTAATGCTTTTCGTTTCCTTCTTATTGGCTAACAGTTGGCTCTGTTTCAGAATATGAGGATGGTGATGAGGTGGGCAGAAGGAAATGTAGAGTTCAAGGATTGCAAATGACTTGACTTGGACTCTCACATGCTGGATAATGCACATCATGTGAGTTCTGAGAAGCATGTAACCAAGGATAGTTATACAAGAGAAGGCAGAATCTTTTGAATCTGGCTTTATAAAGTTTTAAAGCATAATCTGCCATAAAAGTAATTTGAACTCAGTTTCAGAAGAAGATGGCCATGGAAAGGTAGGCTTATGTTCAAGGTATATCTTGTAGTGTTTCTAGATGACAAAGAGAACGTGGAATACAGTTATTTTCTTCCTTTTTTTTTTTAATCAGGGAGAAAGAACTTTTAAACTCCAGAGGTAAAACAAACCTTTGGAGCTAACAGGAATGTTATGCCTTAAGAGATTTGGAAATAGTGATTGAACTCATGGTCAATGAAGTAGTTCAGTTTTGAGGCCAGATTTATATATAGGGATCTTGGAAGTATCAGTGGTCATATTTGTAGATTCAAAGAACTAAACAGGTTCTAAGAAATTAAAGATAATTTTCCAGAAGGGATAATCTGTTTTCTTTTTCCCTCCCTCCTTCCCTTCCTTTCCTCCCTCCCTCTCTTTCTTTCCTTCCCTCCATTCCCTCCTTTCCTCCCTCCCTTTCTCCTTTCTTGTTTTGTTTTATGAGACAGGGTCTCACCCTGTCACCCAGGCTGGAATGCAGGAGCCCAGTCACGGCTCACTGAAACCTCTTGGGCTCAACCAATTCTCCCACCTCAGCCTTCTAGGACTGCAGGTGTGCCTGGATAATTTTCAACTTTTTTTTTTTTTTTTTTTTTTGTGACATGGTCTTGCCATGTTGCCCAGGCTGATTTCCAATTCCTGTGCTTATTATTTACTTTTTAAAATAAAATAAAAATAAATAACAAGCGTAGGAGTTGGATTAAAAGTAAATAACAAGTACAGGAGTCGGAATACTAAGGTATAGGCTGGGTACAGTGTTTCATTCCTATAATCCCAGCACTTTGGGAGGCCAAGATTAGTGGATTGCTTGAGGCCAGGAGTTCAAGATCAGCCTGGGTAACATGGTGAAATCCCATCCTACTAAAAATACAAAAATTAGCTCAGCATGGTGACATGTGGCTGTAGTCCCAGCTACTTAGGTGGCTGAGGCACTAGAATTGCTGGAACCCGGGAGGTAGAGGTTGCAGTGAGCTGAGACTGTGCCACTACACTCCAGCTTGGGCAACACAGAGTGAGACTGTATTTCAAAAAACAAAATAAAATAAAATACCTTAGTATAGATAGTAATATATGTGTGTGCACAACTTTTATTTTCCACCACTGGCATGGCGACTTATATAGGAAGGGCCTTAGTGGGAATCTGCGATCTAGAAGTGGTCACTAAGACGTTTCAACTGTTGTCACATAAGTATGACCACAAAATTCATTTATTAGTGAAATAGATGTCAGAAATAATTCTTCAATGTTGAGATGAATGTTGTCAGTAATTATATAGGTGCCTTCATCCTTTGCATGAGAGACATAAAAATCTTGCAAGTAGAATAGGTAATACCTTCAGAGCAGAGCCAATAAGTTGAGAATTTCAAGGAGTTCACTCAGAGGAGCAACCTGTCTTCTGATTTGACTAGAAAATAGCTGGTCCTTCTAGAATGGTGACTCTTTCATGCAGAGTGATGGCTGGAGTGCCTATGAAGACAGAGAGGGAAGTTCAAGAGTCTGTAGTAGTAGGTAATATGACAGTATTTATGCCTACTTTCTAATGTATGTTTGAAGTTGTTGTTGAGTTCAGTCTAGAGCTTGATTTTATTACACACAGCTTCCTGATTATACTGTAAAATCAGTGTATTTATCCAAAGAATTGGACAGTTGTCTTTGGCCAAATTGGCTTAAATTAGTTTGTAGCACCTCTTCTTCCCCCATCTTCATTCAAGAATCTCACTGTTAAGGGCCAGGTGCAGTGGCTCCCACCTGTAATCCTTGTGCTTTGGGAGGCCAAGGAAGGAGGATCGCTTGAGCCCAAAAGTTCAAGACCAACCTGGGGAACACAGTGAGACCTCATCTCTACAAAAAATAAAACATTGCCGGGCTTGTTGGCATGGCCCCCTAATACCAGCTACCTGGGAGCAGAGATGGGAAGGTTGCTTGAGGCCAAGAGTTTGAGGTGACAGTGAGCTAGGATTGTGCCACTGCACTCCAGCCTGAAGCAACAGAGCTAGACCATGTATCTCTAAAAAACAAGCAAACAAAAAACAAAAAAGAGAATCACTGTTAGAACAACCCACTTCTTCTGTTAAAAAGGAAGGAGGAAGAAGTTTTTCTGCTTTAAACAGGGAGGATTCTTTTCTAAAAATTTTATACTGTGCTCTTTTTTACTTATTAGACCATTGAGTAACATAAATATATCAGTGATAATAATCAGCTTATAGCACAGGAAAATAGGCAAATAGTAATAACATCAGGCAGGAGAACTTTAAATGTGCACTGATTTGGATCTGTCTAGAGTGGAGGTGGAAGTCTCATCTATCTCAGCAGATGGTGAAAACACCTCAGCCTTCCAGATGAATGACACACACCCTGTTTGAGTGCTATTGGTTATCTAACAGTCTCAACAATGAAATAAGAAATGGGCTCACTCTTTCATTTTGTAGATAAGTAATACAAGACTCAGACAAATCTAAGTTACATAATGAATTTGGGTATTGAGCTCAGTACTTTAACATGCTTGCTCTTACAATGCTGTATTATGTGACTTCCAGTAATTATTGATGTTCATGTGATCAGTTCAAGCTGATGTTCAAAATTTAAACTATCTTTAGCAAAATATACTTAAGGAGGCAAGGAAACATGTTTCTATATTAGAAAGATTTTAATCCTGGTTGATTAAAATAAGGGGATAAAATGGTAATTAAAAGTGAAAAATTAGCTGAGTGCAGTGGTATGGATTTGTAGCCCTAGCTACTTGGAAGGGTGAAATGGGAAGATGGCTTCAGCAAGAGTTTGAGGCTGCAGTGAGCTATGATCACACCAGTGGACTTCAGCTTGAGTGACAGAGCAAGAAACTGTCTCTAAAAGAAGAAAAAAAGTAAAGATTATGGCTAAAAGGTAAAGAATCTGGCTGACAAAGGTATGCCTAGGATGATCAATTCCATTTGGATAAACTTTTATTATATAACTATATAAGTATAAGCTACCCAAACATAAACAAGAGGGTTGCTATTATCAAGGTATATGTTTTGTTTAAAATGGTTTAGAAAAACTGAAGAACAAAGTAGAGTGATTTGTGTTGTAAGGCCTGATAGAATGGAGCTACTAGGTGATAATCCAGAAATAATTCCTCAATATGCCTTTTAACTGGTATGTTTAAGAAGGTGAGAAAAGATCAGGCATGGTGGCTCATGCCTGTAATCCCAGGGCTTTGGGAGAACAAGGGAGGCAGATCATGAGGTCAGGATTTCGAGACCAGCCTGGCTAACATAGTGAAATCCCATCTCCACTAACAATAGAAAATTAGTCAGTTGTGGTGGCACACAACTGTAGTCTCAGCTACTTGGGAGGCTGAGGCAGGAGAATTGCTTGTACCTGGGTGGTAGAGGGTGCAGTGAGCAGAGATCATGCCACTGCACTCCCACCTGGGCAATGGAGCAAGACTCCATCTCAAAAAAAAAAGAAAAAAGAAGGTAAGAAAACTGGTTAGTGAGACTTATGTGTCATCTGACTTTGAATTCGAAATCCAGAAGCTGTTTTAATGAATCAGTGGTATAAGCAGGATTGAAATGTGTGTGATCTCTTATTGGCATAACTAAGTAACTATGCAAATCAGAATGCAGAACAATTTCTCCAATATGAGGAAAGAGGGAATTTAGGGTTGGCTGAATGGAATGCTGTGCATTAAAAGGAAAAATAAAAGAGCTATTGAAAACTGCCATTATATAAAAATAGTAAACAATGATTCTTGCCCATTAACTGGACACAATGGCCTTTTATTTAATAACTTTGGGGAGGTCTGTATTTCTAAAGTCTTTGCATGTGTTTATACTCAACAGTATGGCTGGCCAGACTATTTTAACTGCCTGTAAATCTCTGAATCTGAAGAAGTTGACATTGCTTTTATAAATAGAAAATATTTTTCCCATGACTGATATGCAGTCTCCCTTAGTCATAAGGAAAATATATGGATGAAATGTTCCATCTGAATACTCTCTTTCTCTCTTTAAGGGTTTTCACTTGATGAATTTGCACTTTAAGGCTTCCACTCAGATGAGACTGATGACTTACAGCACACAATGCCAATTTGTGCCACCGTGCTGTGACTCTCAAGTGTTCTGTTTGCTTGGTGAGCTCTCTATTTCTTACATGAAAGTACCATGTTATACATTTTAATAAAAACTTTCCCATTGTGCTAAAATGACTCCCAAACTTAATCCAAGGATCAGTAAATTGCACAACTTTTAAACTCCTGCTAGAATGTGGAGGGGTAGTGATGTAGTTACTACTCAGGCTGTGGTGGCTTCTGGAACATTTACATTTGTGTATTAATGTTATGACAGTGTTTAAAGTTATCTAAAGTATGATGACACTTAACACATTTATCAATATGACCAGTTAAATGAGTGAGCTTACTTTCACACTAATAGAAAGATTGCTATTTTTAAATTAATTAGGATTTATTGCATGGATGCTGTGCTTTCCACACACCAGGTGATTCACATACTCTTTCAGGTAAAATCCATGTGCACATGAAATATTCCCAATTACTCTCTTTGTTCATTTTTTCTCTTCCTTTTTTTTTGTTTTTGCATCCTAATAATATACTTCTTTTAACTAGCATTCACTGCCTATGCACCTAATCCACACTCACTGCCTATGCACTTAATCTCAATATCGTGTGTTAATTGTGACTGTAAAACACCACAGAACCCAGCATAGTTACAACATTCTCCTTAGACTAGGGAATGCTGTGGTGATGGTCAAGACCAAAATGATCACATGCGAGTAATGGACACTATTTCCAAAATGTTGAGACACTATTGCTTTGGAGCAACACTTTCTTCTTATATATGAAACATGATAAACTGGGAGTTTGTAAGTATTGTAACTCTCTAGTAGAAGTGAACATGTTTATACCAAATAAATGTATTTGCAGTATGAAAAATAACTGATGTGACAAGAGAATTAAAGTGTGATAGACTGAGGCTCCAAAATTTGCATGTTCTTAATCTGGAGACAGGGACTTCTCTAATCCTGGCATTAGATGTCATGGAGGAAGGTGGGCTTTATGTGGCCAGGTCTTGTAATTTTTGAAGTGGAATCAGCAATTATGTGAAATCTCCCAACTTTAAAACAATGGTGGAAAAATACAGTATAGACTAAATACAATACCTTTGTGGAGTTTGTCTCTTGTGCTCTAGAGCACAATTGAAAAACTGACCTTTTACAAATAAATGTAAATACGTCCTGATATTTCAGTTAACCTTCTCTAGTTATATATTTACCAACTGACTACATCTGTGAAAAGAAGAATGAAATATGCCCTGCTCTGTCTTTTCTACCTTGGCTCAGAGGGAGAGAACAGGCGTTTACCAGCAAGAGGTGCCTGAGTTCTCTGACCTCCTGCTGAACTGCCAGCTATTGCTGGAAGTTTCACTTTTGGGGTTTCCTGGATCAAACCACTTTTGAAAACTCTCACTGTAGTCACCTCTCAGTCAAGTCTGTATAGTTGCTAAGGTTTGGCTCAGTCTTGCTGCTGCTAATGACTCTCTCTCCACCTTCTGTGGTTACCACTTCCCTCTTTTTCTTCCACAATGCACACAAACTCATTGAAGTTGCTTTTTTTTCTTTCTTTCCCTCTTCCATGTTTCAATTCCCCTTTCTTGGTAGGGAGAGACTTTTATTTACCCTGTCAGGAAACTATAATTTTGGCGGAAAATTACTGGCTTCCATGTAGTGCAATCAGAACGAGACACACCCAGGAAACAAATCTTGGGCCCTACATTTCATAGGTCCTTAGAACAGTTCCTCATCTTTTCCCCTATGTCTACTCTTTGTCCTGTAGTCCCAGCTTTAGAGAATGTCAGCATCAGCTAACTGGTGGATGAAGCCTCAGATCTGAAAGCTGTCCTGTCTCTGTCATTTCCTGGTATAAACTAAACCCTCCATATCAAATCTGCTGCCCTTCCCTTTATCCCTCAGTAGTAGCCAGTGCTGTGACTTTCGTGACATCCCCAAAACTTCCTATTTGGATTACTGCCCCTTACCCCTGTCTCCACTCTCACTCCCTTTAAGCCAGTCTTTGAAAGACCTCATTTATGATCAGGCTCTGTTTCTATTTTTAAAAAATTGGTTTTCTTGTGAATGCCAAAATTAATTGGTTTTATTTTTAAAAACCAGTTAATTTTTGTATCCACTATAAAATCAGTTAAATTTTCTGGCTGCAATAAGATGCAAAGTCTTTGTTGTGGCACTCAGAACTATTCCCAACCACCTCTCCTGCCATTTTCCTGAAATATGATTTATCCCAGGCATATTCAACCATCAGCCAGTCTCCTGGATTGCTATGTTTTTGACATGCCTCTTCTCTCTTTGCTCAGCTAAACATCATGCTTCAAACCTCAGGTAAGATGATAGTTTCTCCATGTAACCTTCAGGTGAAGATAGGTACCCTGCATCTGTACTTCCCTTGTATTTAGCTGCATGGTTCTTCAACTTTCACTAGACTTGAAACTTCTCAAAATCGGGAACTATGTTTTATCCCAGAATCCTTAGGGTTTAGCATGATGTTTGTCTACATGGCCAGTAACTGTGTTAGACTCTAAGAATGATGAAAACAGCTAACAGACTTCAGTTACTTTTTCCTTAAGGGTATAAAGTTGCTCCCATTACTAGCGACAAGATGTGTTAATGCTGCTCATACTTATTAAGAACGATTTACACATGATCGATTCATTTAAGCCATATTACAATTATTTATATCATTGAAAACTTTGGGTTACAATTAAATGATATTTACTCTTTTAGTTACACAAATAAATCCAAAGTTAAAAATGCAGAGTTTATAAATTACTTCAAAGACAAATAATCTGTTCTACCAGAGGATATTAGAGTAAGAGAGACATAGAAAGAGGTCCCAGCAACTCTACTCTTTGCATAAAGTTTGTGAATAGCTAACACAAAGAGCAATTTTATATGTGGAGTCCTGAGTCTTTCAAGTAATTTTTGGAACCCTGTATCACCCAATCTGGGGCTACCACCATGGCTTGGTAGCCATTCAGGCTCACATAGCTCTCTCTGTAGGCCCTCAAACTTTCTGATTGCATGATAAAGACTCTGGTCTCCTGTGAAGCACAGGAGAGACTACTGTCATAGTTTCTGAAAACACATGAGTACTCAGTGTCCACATTGGTTCTACCACCATCAAGAGGGATCAAGGACAGACATTCAGCAGTTTCTGATGGGGGTGTTCTACCACCATCAAGAGGGATCAAGGACAGACATTCAGCAGTTTCTGATGGGTGTTTTTGTCTTGCTTTTTATTTTAAAGTTCTAAAGAGCTAGCCATACTATTCGTGTTTTTTTTTTTTTACACATAGCATTTACCCTTAAAGTAGAGATGAACTGTTACTATGCATGCATATTTAAAAATTCTAGACACACACATGCATGGACACACAAAATCCCTCAAATTTTTGAATACACCTTCATTACTGAATAAATTTTGATTTAAGAACATAGAAAGTCTTTATGCATAGTACAGAGAAAGAACACTTCAAACAGACTTTGGCAGCATGTGTCATTGTTTCTAAATGTAAAGTTTTTAAACATAGCTTGGTACAACAGTTTGTTACAGTTAAAATTCAGTTTGTGTCACTTTTGGAAATCTAAACATTGTTTCTCTGTCATATGTCTTTGAAATGATATCATATGTTCTGGAAACTCAATGGGGGTATTGAGAGTGCCAGAACTTACTAGAGGAAAAATGCATATGTATAACCTTATAGATACAGATATAGATATGACTATATATAAACATGATTTTTTTTCCTATTTCTTTCTCATTAGGTTTATGAAAGAGGAGTGTCACAATTGGGGAATGGCTATGGAAATTAAGTGATGAATGTGTGTGATAATAGGTAAATATGTATGTTACCTGAAAATCAATGACTGTGTGGCCTGGGCTGATTGGGCAGAGAGCTAAAGAGAAAGTTGGTTGTTCACAGGTTCCAAAGAAAGTGAAAGTCTGAAAATGAGATCAAAGCTGCTGCTTACAATGTGAGAGTAAGTAGATGTACATACTCTAAGTAGATGTAAGTACTCTAAGTACATGTGAGAGTAAGTAGAAAATGGGTTCTCCTGATATCAAGGCAATGGCTATGGAGTTAAAAACTTCCTTCTGGTCAGAAAAAGGGCAGTCTTTTGGAGGGCAGGAGGACAGTGACCCATGAAGCAGGAGGGATCCATTATACAGGCCAAGGAGTTAGGAGCAAAGTTTTTGAGATCCTATGATTAAAAGTGACAGAAACCAGCTGAAAAGTGTCTCCTGAGGGACTGTCTCAGAACACAAAACCATATCAACAAGGGATAAATTTGTTTTTTTTTCTAGCACTCTGTGTCACCAGGGTTTGTCTCTTGGCTTTGTTGACTTGGCATGTGACTCACAGGTTTGATAACTGTTAATGAAAAATATATCTGAGGAAAAAAGTAACAGAAAGCTACATAATTAATTTAGGAAATGTAAGGTACAAGAAATCTAGAGAAATAATTATATTTTATGGAGAAATTTAGTACATGTTTTTAAAGCTATGTAGCAAGAAAAAGGGAATCGATAAAGGAAATCACTTCTAAAATAGAAAAAAAAAAGTGGAAGGATTAGAATGGGAGAGATAAGGCTCTCATTATTTGCAGATGAAATGACCACCTGTCTTAAAAAACAGACATAGAATTTGTAGATCAGTGGTTACAAGCTATGAAGAGTTAAGCAAGGTCTTGGATCCAAGGTCAACTTTCATAAATCAATAATATTTTTCTACACATGGACACAGGGATGGGAGCACTACACACTGGGGTCTGTTGGGGGGAAATGGGGGAGGGATGGGAGGGGGTGGGGAGGTGGGGAGAGAGAGCATGGGGAGAAATGCCAGATATAGGTGAAGCGGAGGAAGGGAGCAAATCACACTGCCATGTGTGTACCTATGAAACAATCTTGCATGTTCTTCACATGTACCCCAAAACCTAAAATGCAATCAATAATAATAATAATAATAATATTTTTCTGTACCAGGAATAATCAACTAGAAATTTTAATGGAAAAAATACCACTACAAAGCATAAAATATCTAGGAATTAACATCATCGAGTTTATATGTCTATGGAAAATATTAAAACCCTAATAAAAATAGAATAGGTAATATAATAAAGAAGAAACTGCTCATCCTTTGGGATTATATAATTTAGTATCATCAAAATATCAATCTCCCTAAATTAACCTTGATCTCAGTATCAGTTGGATAAAAAATACTAAATTTATTTCAAAAATTTAAGAAAGAATTAAATTCCAAAAATAGCTGAATCAAACTCAGGAAAAGAAAGGGAGAGATATTTGGCCATTCAGTATTAGGACTTAATAGCAAGTCATAGTAATTTTTAAAAATAGTGTTTTATTGGTATAAAAACAGAGAAACAGATGGGAGAAATTGAATAAAGGACTCAGAAATAAGCTGATATAAACAGGAGCATTTTATATATGGTAAAGAGTTGTACCACAATCAATGGAGAACAGATAGAATGATTAATAGATGATTGGAAAAATTGGTTTACTATATGGAAAACATAAAACTGATGCCTAGTTAATACAGTATACAAAGGTGTATTCCTAGTAGACGAAATACTTAAATATGAAAGCTAAAATTGTAAATTGAATCAAAAATCTAAATTTAGGAGACCACCTTTGTAATGCAATTGGAAGAAGACCATCTGAAACAAAATTTTGTAAGCAAAATTATAAATAATTGATGAATTTGATGATATTACTTATAGGATTTCTGCTCATCAAAGGATAGTGTTAATAAACATATGATTAAATGGATGAAGTTATTCTTAATATATAAAAATAGGCAATGAATATGAAACGCTAATTTATAGAAGAAACTTTTAATGCCCACACCTCAAATTATTTTGTAATTAGGTAAATGCAAACTAAAGGAATTATGGCATGTCATCTCTCACCAATTAAGCTGCAGAAAGTTAGAAAAGTTGGGTAATAGCCATTGTTGGCAAAAAGTTTTGTTCATAGGCAGCCTTAGGCACTGCTGGTAAAAGTCTAGATTGTTGCCATCATCCTACAGAGCAGTCTAGCACTATTTCATTAAATTAAGACAGATGAATACTGTAACTTTTGCATACATATGTTCTCAAAAAATTTCTCACACAGGTACATGAGGAGGCATGCATCAGGCTATCCATTGCAGCATTGTTTGGGCAGTAAGTTAGTAGAGATCTAGGTATACATGATTGGAAAAGTAGGTAAATAGAATATACTAGACATCAAGGTGTATGATGCAGCAGGTAGTAGTTATGAGTACCTATAGCAATATGGATACATTTCAAAAGCTAAAAAGAAACAAAGTGATATGTTGCATACTGGTATTTATGTAAGTGAAAAAAAATGCATACTCATACAAACAAAAGATACACATAAAACACTGATGGCTTGCTCTGGGCTAGGAAGGATAAAGAATATGAGCTATAGAAATAAGGGAGAAAAATAAAGGCAAGAGAGTAGACATAGATACCATTTCCAAAAGAAAAGGAAATGGGTTCTGTCTGGCTAGTAATGGCAAATGTGTTGTTTCAGTTATATTCAACAAGTTAAAAAGTAGACCCAAATAGGCAGAGTATGTAAGAATACTGTGTATAAAACCAGCCTAAGGTAGATGATGTTGACCTCTTACCTAGAATTACTATCACACATAGAGCTACCCAAGGACTAGGGTACCAACAATGTGGAGAAAATGAGCAGCTACTTAAGTTTAAGGTCAAGGTTTGGCAAGCATTGGAGAGAGTGGATACTCACTATGACATAGTAAGCTTTGGCATTGTCATCATTTTTACAAGCAGAAGTTTCTTTCCAGCTCTGTAAAATTTGTTTTATTATGATTGTTTCTTTCTCTTTGTTTATTTTTTAATCTTATTTGCCTCTTCTACACCATCATTCACATTCTGGGGTCTCTCAATTTGTTTAAAGTTTGTCATATTGAGTTGCTTTTTTCATTTGTACTTTTCCCCTTTCTGTCTATATTTTAAAAATTCTATTGTCTTGTTATTTCCCTTTCAATGTTTTTCCTGTTCCAGTCACATAGCCTCTGACCCCATTTCTTTCTACCAAGAGATTTTCATCAGCCTCCAGAACTATCCTGCATACCTCCCACTCTCTGTTCCTAATATGAATTTGGGAGGAAAGTGGTAGGAATGCCAAGACTACTGGGTTTCTTGATCTTATTTTCATGCACATATTTTAGCAATAGAATAAAGGTTATGAAAAAAACAGGAAATCAGAAAAGTTTGTTTCTAAACATATTCTTTTTACTTTTTTAAATACCTTAGGTTGCTCTTTGATGATTTCATATAAACAGAAAGGTGAAATTTAATCACTATGTCAACTGACATATGTTTTGGCCTGCAAACTAATCAGATTTAGTTGGTGATGCCCTCATGGGTTCTTAAAAATGAAGCCAGCATAAGATGTAAGGAAGGGGTCTAGTTTCAGTTTTCTGCATATGGCTAGCCAATTTTCCCACCACCATTTATTAAATAGGGAATCCTTTCCCCATTGCTTGTTTTTGTCAGATTTGTCAAAGATTAGATGGTTATAGATATGCGGCATTATTTCTGAGGTCTCTGTTCTGTTCCATTGATCTGTATATCTGTTTTGGTACCAGTACCATGCTGTTTTGGTTACTGTATCCTTGTGGTATAGTTTGAAGTCAGGTAGCGTGATACCTCTAGCTTTGTTCTTTTTGCTTAGGATTGTCTTGGCTATACATGTTCTTTTTTGGTTTCATAAGAAATTTAAAGTAGTTTTTTTCTAATTCAAAAAAGAAAGTCAATGAGCTTGCTGGGGATAGCATTGAATCTATAAATTACTTTGGGCAGTATGACCATTTTCATGTTACTGATTCTTCCTATCCATGAGCATGGAATGTTTTTTCCATTTGTTATTGTCCTCTCTTACTTCCTTGAGCAGTGGTTTCTAGTTCTACTTGAAGATGTCCTTCACATCCCTTGTAAGATATATTCCTAAGTATTTTATTCTCTTGGTAGCAGTTGTGAATAGGAGTTCACTCATGGTGGCTCCCTGTTTGTCAATTATTGATATATAGGAATGCTTGTGATTTTTCCACATTGATTTTGTATTCTGAGACTTTGCTGAAGTTGCTTATCATCTTAAGGAGATTTTGGGCTGAGATGATGGGGTCTTCTAAATATACAATTATGTCATCTGCAAACAGAGACAATTTGACTTCCTCTCTTTCTGTTTGAATAAATATCCTTTATTTCTTTCTCTTGCCTGATTTCCCTGGCCAGAACTTCCAATATTATGTTGAATAGGAGTGGGGAGAGAGGACATCCTTTTCTTGTGCCAAATTTCAAAGGGAATGCTTCCAGCTTTTGCCCATTCAGTATTATACTGGTTGACACACCCACCAAATAAATAGCTCTTATTATTTTGAGATACGTTCCATCAATACCTCGTTTATTGATAGGTTTCAGCATGAACGGGTGTTGTTGAGTTTTAT
This sequence comes from Saimiri boliviensis, assembly GCF_048565385.1. Lineage (NCBI taxonomy): Eukaryota > Metazoa > Chordata > Mammalia > Primates > Cebidae > Saimiri > Saimiri boliviensis. The sequence continues at coordinate 52,688,212 of NC_133450.1, read as the reverse complement.
CAAAGGCCTTTTCTGCATCTATTGAGATACTCCTGTGGTTTTTGTCATTGGTTCTATTTATGTGATGGATTATACTTAAGACTTAAACGTAAAACCTAAAACCATAAAAACCCTAGAAGAAAACCTACGCAATAACATTCAGGACAAGCATGGGCAAAGACTTCATGACTAAAACACCAAAAGCAATGGCAACAAAAGCCAAAATTTACAAATGGGATCTAATTAAACTAAAGAGCTTCTGTACAGCAAAAGGAACTATCATCAGAGTGAACAGGCAACCTACAGAATGGGAGAAAATTTTTGCAATCTGTCCATCTGACAAAGGGCTAACATCCAGAATCTACAAATAACTTAAACAAATTTACAAGAAAAAAGCAAACAACCCCATCAAAAAGTGGGCAAAGGTTGTGAACAGACACGTCGCAAAATATGACATTTATGCAGCCAAAAAACACATGAAAAAAAAGCTCATCATCACTGGTCATTAGGGAAATGCAAATCAAAACCACAATGAGATACCATCTCATGCCAGTTAGAATGGCAGTCATTAAAAAGTCAGGAAACAACAGATGCTGGAGAGGGTGTGGATAAATAGGAATGCTTTTACACTGTTGGTGGGAGTGTAAATTAGTTCAACCATTGTGGAAGACATTGTGGCAATTTCTCAAGGATCTAGAACCAGAAATACCATTTGACCCAGCAATCCCATTACTGGGGATATACCCAAAGAATTACAAATCATTCTATTATAAAGGCACATACACATGTATATTTATTGTAGCACTGTTCACAGTGTTCATTCATTCAGAATGTTTTAATTGAAAACTTAATATGCAATAGGCACTGGATTTTAAAGATGGCATGATATGTTAAGATGATTCATCTTAATTTGTTTCTTTAATTTTTTATTGATGGCTGTATTTATTTAATAGTTAAATGTTTACTGAATACCTATTATGTGCTTGGTATGTCCTAGGTGCTAAGGATACAGCAGTGAATGGAGTAGACAATATCCATGCTTTCTGGAAGTTTACACTGAAGGAAATGGTAGACAGGGGCTTCTAGTCAACATATGCACAGAAGAGGTGAGGGCCTATGTGAGATCTTTTCCAGTCAGATCTCCATCTTCTTAATATTTATCTAAAGTTTTGGTCCATTGATAGCTGTCTCCACTCCCACGTTCAGTGGTGATACAGATTTATTCCCTTTGTAATTTACTGTTATTTCAGTCATGGAAATGAAAGGTTAATGTGTATGCTTCATCTGCCATCTTGAACCAGAAGGCTTCTTAGCTTGTGTAATTTGAGAAGACTTTCACCAACCAGATAAATACATTCATATTTCTCTCTATTTATTTATTTATATTTAATTCATTCAGCAGGCATTTTGGTTGGTTGTAGAGACTAAATTTATTTTTCCCTGAATACTTTGAAATCCAAAATCATAGCACATTACATACTTTCAATAAATTAGAGCTGTAACTCTAATTATTACTAGAATCAGACTATTTTCTATTGGGAAATTATTGCAAATAATTCTTTAGTGAGATTGCACAGTGCTCATAGACATGTTACATGAAGTATATTGAGTGCATTTGGATATATATTTAAGAAAAATTACAAAGTTTTGACCAGTGGCGGTGGCTCACATCTGTAATCCCAGCACTTTGGGAGGCCAAGGTGGGAAGATCACTTGAGGTCAGAAGTTTGAAACCAGCCTGACCAACCTGGTGAAATCCCATCTGTACTAAAAATACTAAGGTTAGCTGGGTGTGGTGGCAGGCTTCTGCAATCCCAGCTACTTGGGACGCTGAGATCTAAGAATTGTTTGAGCCCAGGGGGTGAAGTTTCTAGTGAGCTAACCTGTGGCACTGTAGTCCAGCCTGGATGGCGGAGCGAGACTGATCTCTCAAAAAAAAAAAAAAAAAAAAAAAAAAAAAAAAAAAAATAAGAAAAGAAAAATTGTAAATTTTTTGACATTTTAATCTTGCTCATTTTACTTGGCATAGTTTTTTTGAAGCCCCTCCACATTTTAGTATATAGATCAGGACTTTATTACTTATTATGGCTGAATAATATTTCATTGTATATGTATACCACAATTTGCTTATCCATTTATTTGCTGATGGACATTTGAGCTATTTCTACCTTTTGCCTGTTGTAAACAGTGATGCTGCAAACATGTGTATGAGTATTTGTTTGAGAGCCTGTTTTTAGTTCTTTTGAGTATATACCTAGGAGTGGAATTGCTGGGTCATATGGTAATGATATGTTTAACTTTTCGAGGAGCCAACAAATTGTCTTTGATGATGATTGAACTCTTTTACGCTTCTACCAGTAATGTCCAGGTGTTCCAATTTCTTTACATCCTAACACTTGTTACTTTTTTCTTTTTGTTTTTATTATTGTTAGAGCCATCCTAGCACTGTGTATGGGTACCTCATTTTTAAAATTTTAATTTTTATTTTTATGGGTACATGGGAGGCATATATATTTATGTGGTACATGTGATGTTTTGATACAGGCATATGATGTGTAATTATCCCATTTGGGTAATTGGGGTATACATTACCTCAAGTATATATCATTTCTTTGTGTTAGGAACATTCTAAAGATTTGTAATTTTTTTTAACGTATGTTTTTAAAGCTGTATGTTGAAATTACTTACAGTATACTGACAATAGAATCTTGTAGAATAAAATTTGGAAATTATTCCAGAGAAGTAGTGAAACATAATTACAGATGCTTAAAATATGTCAATTTACAAATTAATAAAACATATTAATATTTGTTAACTGTGAGTAATATTTGTTTGCATTCCAGTCATGTTTTCCAAATCAATAAAGTGAATCATTTTATAATTGAGAAAGGAAATTATGTTCTAATATCAGTATCAAAATAGGCTGCTTTCAGTAGGTTCTGAATTAAGTGAAAGTTCATTCAGTGAATAATGAACAGGATTGGGAAAGGATGATAAAAATATACCAGATACTTATTGAGCATTCATTTGACGACTGTTTATTGACTGCCTGCTCTGAGCTTTGCCTGGTCCTAGGTACTGGGGTTACAGCAATGAACCAAAGCACACCCCTCAAATGAGCTCACATGTTAATGAATAGAGAGATGATATACATACACAATGAGATAAATAATAGAAGAATATTTGGACAGAAACCTGAATTAGATGACAGTATGTACCAGTGGACTTTTATGTGGAAGAATGTTCTAAGCCAAGATAACAATAAGAACAAAGGCCATGAAGCCAGGTGCTTGGTGGTTGAAGATTCTGGAGAAGAGTGACTGAGGGGAGAGTGACGGGTGGTAGTAGATAAATTAGCAAGGTGAACTATGCCAAGATGGTGGGGTTGTCTACTGATTTTAGGAATAAGTGCCTTCGATTTTCCCTAACTAAAGTTTTCTAGAGGTGATAAGGTCAAGATACTCTGATAAGGCAAGGAAGGAAATTCTCACAGTGGCACCAAAAATGAGAATGAGGCCCTCGGAGACCTGGAGGTTCCACATTGGGGAAGTATACTGCTTTAGTGTGAGTAGTCTGCCAAAGTCATTGTAAACATTTGAGTGCACAAATGTGTCTGAGCTGTAACCTCTGCAGGAAAAGGAAATCCTGATTTCTAAAAATAAAGACTGCTTTTATTTTAAGAGTTGAAGAGGAACAGACTGTCCCAGTAAATACAGGGACATTGAAATATTTTAATTGTGGAATTAGAATAGGAAGAGAGATAGTCTCTTCAAACCTATAGATAGTTAGATATTTTCTTAAAATGTCTCCAGATAGAGGAAGCCTAAAACCTTTATTGATAAATATGAGTCAGTTTGCAGTGTTGCTTGGGTTGGTAATGTTTTAAAAAATGGGCTTAGTGCAGGTGGCTCACACCTGTAATCCCAGTGCTTTGGGAGGCCAAGGCAGGAGGATCACTTGAGACCAACTGTTTGAGACCAGCCCAGGCAAATGGTGGCATGTGCCTGTAGTCCTAGCTACTTAGCAGGCTGAGGCAGGAGGATTGCTTCAGCCCAGGAGTTCAAGATTGCAGTGAACTATGATTGGATCATTGCACTCCAGCCTGGGTAATATAGCAAGACCCTGTCTCAAAGATAACAGCAATAATAATTAACTAATTCCTTTAATAATCTGTGAGATAAAACAGGTCATGTTGTTACTTATCCATTCATTTATTGATTCAACAATATATATATTGAGCGTGTACTATGTACCTGACACTGTTCTAGTCTCTTGGGATACAACAGTGACTAGGATGAAGAAGTCCCCACTCTGATGGACCCATATTTGAGTTGAGACAGAATACTTTTTTGTAAAAGATAGACATATCATAGAAGTATAGGTAGTGATGACTTATCTGATTAAAGGAAGCAAGACAACAGAAATGATTAAGAGGAACTGTTATTTTCTTTGTGGATGGTCAGGTGGATGTCACCTCTAAGGAGGTGACACTTGAGCAAAATGAGGAATTAGCCACGTGAATATAGAGGGAAAATGTTACAACCCTGGGGTGGTAGGGGAGCCACAGGCACAAAGGCCCTGAAGTGGAATAGTTTATTTGAAAAACAGTAATAAGGCCAGAGTGGAGGAAGAGAGGTAGAAGAAGATGAGGGTGGAGATGTAATAGCTTGATTGAGAGCCTATGAGCTCTGGTTGACTTTGGGATGATTCTATGTGTGAAGGGAAGCCGTTGGATGGCTTTGATCTGTTGCATGTTTAAAAGAATAACTCCATACCAGGTGCGGTGGCTCACGCCTGCAATCCCAGCACTTTGGGAGGCCAAGACGGGTGGATCACCTGAGGGTAGGAGTTCGAGGCCAGCATGGCAACATGGTGAAACCCCCTCTCTACTAAAAATACAAAAAATTAGCTGGGTGTGGTGGTGGGCACCTGTAATCCCAACTACTCGGGAGGCTGAAGCAGGAGAATCACTTGAACCTAGGAGGTAGAGGCTACTGTGAGCTGAGATCACACCATTGCACCCCAGCTTGGGCAAAAGAGCAAAACTCCATCTAAAAAAAAAAAGAAAAAAAGAATGATTCCAGTTATTCCTCTGTGTAGAATAGATTGCTGGGGCAAGAGTAGGGGCAAGTGGCTTGTGCAGTCATTAGGATTTTGGAGAAATCATGGCTTGGACTAGGGAGACAGCAGTAGAGATGCTAACAAACTTTGGATTTGGAGTATATTTTACTTTTAATGTACAGGCAACAAGATCTGTTGACAGATTAGATATGTGAGAGAGAAAAAGAAAATTCAAAAATAAAACCAGGGTTTCTAACTGAACAACTGGATGTTAGTTACATTTCTTGAGATGAGAGCAGCAAAGAGGGGCAGTGGGGGCTGATAATTAAGACCTCTGTTCTGAACATATTAATATGTGATACCTTATAGATATATCTCAGTAGAGATGGTGTATCAATTAGATAGATAAGTCTGTGTTTTAAGGGGAGGCTCAATGGTAGAGTTAGAAATTTGTGTCACCCAAGTATAAATGATATTTAAAGTCTAGAGACTGGATGAGATCCTCTAAGAGAGTGATGACAAATAGAGAAAATAAACTTTCTAAAGAGTGAGTCCTAAACACTCCAGCAACTGTGTACAGACTGGAAAGAAGAGGGTTCAGTAAAAGTGACTGAAGGTGATAGCCAGTCCAGTGGGAGGAAAGACACAAGAATACACTATTCTGGAATCAAGAGAAGAAAGTGTGTTGTTTGAAAGAGGGAGTGATCCACCGGGTCACATGCTGCTAAAATGTCTGTGAGGAAATAGAATTACCCATGAAGCTGGCAATGAGAAGGGCATTGATTGGCAGTTTAAAGAGAGAGGTTTGAAAGTAGAGGTTGGGCAGACAGCCTGCCTGGAGTCTATTCAAGGGAGCGTGAATGCAGGGAACTCAGATCCTTCTTGTGAGGAGTATTTCTATAAATGGGGTGGAATTTGAAGTGCAATGTATCTTGAATGTTTTGTCTGCAATCTGAATTTTGATTGTTGTGTTTGAAGTTTTGTGAGACAAGATGTTCTATTTCCTAACATGCTCTTGTCTCCACTAATGAATTTTATGTTCTATGAATTTAGAGTGAGACATCACATCTTTTTTTGGTTCTCATCTTGTTGGTTCTCTGTGTTCAAACTAGCTTTCTCTCTCTCTCTTTCTGTCTGTCTGTCTCTCTCTCTCTCTCTGTCTCCCCCCCTCCCTCCCCCTCCCCCCTCCCCCCATATATAAAATACCATGTTTAATTCAAATGTTTCAATTTTAATTTTTATATACATCCTTTCTTTCCCTTCCCGTGAAAAGGCATGGAAATTTGTACCATGACTAAATCTAGATGAAATGATACACTCATGAAGCCAACCTCTTCTACACTCCCAGTTTTTTCTAGAATACAATAAAGATTTTTGAGAACTTCCAGTTGCTGGCCTATTCACGAGCCTAGATTTCTCAGGTATCTCAGTTGTAAACTAGATTTCTCTCAAGAAGAGTTTGTCCTGCCCTATTTTATTTTATTATTTTAAAAATTTTTTTCCTGGAAACATTCATTTATTGCTGATTTTGGACATAGGGCTGACAAGGTGCTAAAGTGATACAAGATGAGATCCCTGCCTCCAAAGAGCTTGTGTGGAGATTGTATGTATGTATGTATGTATGTATGTATTTATAGATTTTTTTTATTATTCTACTTTAAGTTCTGGGATACATGTGCAGAACATGCAGGTTTGTTACATAGGTACACACGTGCCATGGTGGTTTGCTGCACCCATCAACCCATCATCCACATTAGGTATTTCTCCCTCCCCCAGCGCCCATGCCCCGACAGGCCCCAGAGTATGATGTTCCCCTCCACGTGTCCATGTGTTCTTATTGTTCAACTGCCATTTATGAACGAGAACATGCAGTGTTTGATTTTCCGTTCCTGTGCTCTTTTTTTGTTTCACATGAAATTTAAAGTAGTTTTTTTCTAATTCTGTGAAGAAAAGCAGTGGTAGCTTGATGGAGATAGTATTGAATCTATAAATGGATTTGGGCAGTATGGTCATTTTCATGATACTGATTCTTTCTTTCCATGGGCTTGAGATGTTTTCCCATTTGTTTGTGTTCTCTCTTATTTCCTTGAGCAGTGGTTTGTAGTTCTCCTTGAAGAGGAGAATGCATCCCTTGTAAGTTGTATTCCTTGGTATTTTATTCTCTTTGTAGCAATTGTGAATGGGAGTTCATTCATGATTTGGCTCTCTATTATTGATATGTAGGAATGCTTGTGATTTTTGCACATTGATTTGTATCCTGAGACTTTGCTGAAGTTGCTTGTCAGCTTAAGGAGCTTTTGGCCTGAGATGATGGGGTTTTCTAAATATACGATCATGTCATCTGCAAACAGAGACAATTTGTTCTGCCCTTTTTTAAAGGCAAAGAAACTTCTCTCAAAATGTCTTGCTTAAAACATTTCTCACTCTCACTCCTTTACACTCTTGTGATTATGAGGAAATTGGATTACAGAAATATAAAGGGAGTAAGATGAAGAAAGTCAAGATGTTAGCTTTTTGGGGATTGACTGTGGCAATCTTATGAAACTCAAGAATTTTAGGCAGGGAAAACAAAGCATATCTCAGACTTTTATGAGGGTAAGGGCTCTTTGTCTGTATTGTTTATTACTGTGTTCCCAGTTAACCAAATAAAATGAAGATACAGACTTGTATTGGAATAACTTATGTCACAAGGTAATAATATGTTCTCATAGGTAAGCTACCATTGTTTCTCTAATAAAATTGAAGTTATTTTATATTAGCATAGATATATATTTTTTATTATATGCATGAAAAAATGAATTCACTATTTTATGCATAGTCACAGTGTAATATTTTACCTTGATATTCATTTTTTACTGTATTCTGAAGCAAAGAATATGAACATCTATAGATTTTGTTTTTCAATATCTCATTCTTTATTTCGGCCTTTCATGGTGTAAAGTGTAACTTGATCTTTTTCACTGCTCTTTAGATTTAGTCTTTGTAAATCATATCTGCCTTTAAGAGAGACAGCAGCAGACCATTAGTTAGATTTGTTGAAACTATGATACATTTCTCTATGACTTACTAACCTGAATCTAGTTCCCAAACATCACAGATAGTCATGGAACCTTTGCAGATATCCTTTTAATATAAGCATAGAAAGGTCTCTGTAGGCAGGTCCAAAATCTGCTATTGGCCGTTAGTTCAGCTGAGGACATCTGGCCATTGGGAGTCAATGGAAAGACCAAAATAATAAATGCCACTTATGTTGGGGTGGCAGGTGGTTTTATTGTCTTTAGCTCTTTCTTACTCTCCTACATACTACAGCATTTTTTTCCCAGAAGCCATATAGATCTTACAAGAGGAGAAGAAATTCTTCCCTGTCTCAAAGAACATCAAAGTAAATGAGAGAAATTGTTTTCATTTTGATCCTTTAAATCAGATGCTCTGCCCTCTTATTAGTACAAAGAAGAAAGGAATACACCAGCTCCTTGGAGATCTGGCTTCGGGAAATGAGATTTTTATCCTTGGAACCAAGGGATCATTTGCAGCACAGTCAGAACAATGGAATTCTATTGAATCAATGCCAGCATCCAAATCTATGGCCCTTGTTTGATTCTAGCACAATACGTGGATTGATGCAAAAATGTCATAATATTAATAAAAGAAAGGATTTTTTTAAAAAAATTAATTTGTCACTGAATATAGGTTAATTTTGATGAAAAACAAGATCTATAGATATAATGAATATATATATTATTAAAATTAATAAGATGGAAGTTTAGAAAACCTTAGTTTTTAGCCTTTTTAGTTTTGGGGACTTAGGTAGAGCCAATTAGAAATCATGTGAGTGGTATTCAAGCTATAGAAGCTAAGCAAAAATATCAGACCACTGAGTGTGCCTAATGTATGTGGCTGTGTCATTCCTTATCTGAAATTTTTTAACCAAAACAGAGTGGCCTAGAAGAACTTCTCAAGGTCATGGCTACTTACAATAACAAGAAACATTTATGAAGCATTTACTCTGGGTCTGGCCTGTTTGTAGTTTCTTTACATATGTTTATTCATTCAGTCTCTGCAGTGGTCCTGGAAGACAGTCAGTGAAGTCATAAACATACAAACAAGTATATTTGCAAGTATATACATATGACATGTCATATATGTATACACAAATGTGTAAAATATAGAAATATGATTGAAAGGCAAGTTTTATAAACATTAATTATGACAATAGTCACAGTGAGCTTTATTTTTTACTTTTTATTTTAAAAATTAAAATGTGCAGATTTGTTATATATGCAAACTCGTATTACAAGGGTTTTTTGTATAGACAATTTTACCCAGGTACTAAGAACTTTTTTTCTGTTCCTCTACCTCCTTCTACCCTCCACCCTCAATTAGGCCCCAGTGTCTGTTGTTCCTTTCTTTGTGTCCGTAAGTTCTCATCATTTACCTCCTGTTTATAAGGGAGACAATGTGGTATTTGATTTTCTGTTTCTGTTAGTTTGCTCAGAATAATAGCATGCAGCTCCGTCCTGCAAAAGACATGAACTTGTTCTTTTTTGTGACTGCATCATATTCTGTGATGTATATGTACCACATGTTTTTAAAATCCAATCTGTCGTAGATGGGCATTTAGGTTGCTTCCTTGTCTTTGCTATTGTGAATAGTGCTGCAATGAAATTCATGTGCGTATGCCTTTATAGTTGAATGATTTATAGTTCTCTGGGCATATACCCAGTAATGGGATTGCTGGGTCGAATAGTAGAACTGAAGATAGCCAGGAACAGCTGCTACAGAGCTCATTAAATCATTTACTTTGGTTTTATTCAAAATCCAAAAGCCTATGTCCAGGGCTTTCTGGCAAAGAAAAGTGCTCAGTGATTTCAGTTCTGAATCACTGTTTGCTGGACATTTGGCCATTCTTTCTGTATTTCCTTTCTAAGAGAAGCAGAACTGAGAGGAAAGATCAAGGAGTAAGATTCAAGAGACTAGCTCTTAGCTATTATTCTGGCACTACCTAGCACTGCCACCTGGAATACATTCCTTTATATATTCTGGACATCAACTTACTCATCTCTAAAATGAGTTTTCTTCTCTAAAGTTAATGACTATTAACTTTTGGTTAGACTTATTTAGTTGTTATCATAGCCTTCGTTTTGTTCAGTATATGTGTCTATTATTTTTAATTTGTTAACAAACATTTAGCCTTTTTGAAATTTAAAAAATCTTCATTATGCTATAGTGACAGTTTTATTCAGAGTGAGACAAAGATTGTGAAGTGTGAAGTACATTTTTTCATTTCCAAGCTGCACATCTACATGCCTAATTATTGTTGTGTGAATAATTTCGAAGTGTCTACTAAGACTTCTAATAGCTATCACTATCTAGTAATCTGTCAGGGTATAATGCATGATAATATGTTTTTACACAACAGTAGTGAGGCTCTCATTAATTATTACTTCTTGTAATTGCTTGATATGAACATTTATTTTAAAACTTAAAAGTTATATACAACAAAATTATGACTTAAACTACCTCCAGGAAGTCTATACACAGAAGTTGCTGCATTAGAGTTAATGATTTATTAAGTCATTTGATTGCTTTTATCTTTTTAATAAATGACATGTTATTCAAGTTAAAATAAAAGAAGTTTTTTTGCCAATTATTAAGTATCTCACTGAGACTTCTGGTATCTGTTGCCTTAAAGAGAAACTTGTAATTTGTTAGACTTCTTTAGCAATACTTGTTAGAAAACATCAACATATTTGTATGCCCAAGGAAGACGGATTTATAATCTGGCTTTATTCCCAAAAGGTTAAGCGAGTTCAAGTTATAAGCATATTTCTATATCTTGTAGTACAACAAACTTTAGAATCTGGTAGCCAAAATCTGCCATTTCTCATTCAGTCAAAACTTTAATTTCAAAAGATTCCAAGCAGACCTTTCTTTAATGAAACACATTTCTTTTTGTCTTATATATCTTTTCCCATTTATTTTATTTTATTTTATTTTATTTTATTTTTTTCTGTAATGGAAATAGAGGGGTTAAAGTTAAGGTCCAAATTTAAAGTTGTGAATGAAAATAGTTTTTTAAACAACCAGATTTTAAACTTAATGGAAAGAAGAATGGTTAAAAAAGAAACATAAGCAGAAGATAGTCTGTGGGTCAGATTCTAGCTCTGCCAAACAGAGTGGAGTAAATTAAAGTCTTGTCTTGAATGAGAAAAGGAAATTATTTTGTCAATACAGTGAAGAGAGGAAGACTTAACTAGAATGACTTTAGTGTTTCTAAATTTGGACCTTGAAGATTTCTGAAGTTGATAGACACCTGGTGTTAGGCATTCCTTTTCAAAAAAGAATTGGAGCTCAGCGTGGTGGCTCATTCCTGTACTCCCAGCACTTTGGGAGGCCAAGGCTGCCGGATCACTTCAAGCAAGGAGTTTGAAATCATCCTGGCTAATATGGTGAAACGATGTCTCTACTAAAAATACCCAAATTAGCCAGGCATGGTGGAGCACACCTGTAATCTCAGCTACTCCAGAGGCTGAGGGAGAAGAATCACTTTAACCTGGGAGGTGGAGGTTGCAGTGAGCCGAGATTGCGCCATTGCACTCCAGCCTGGGCAACAGAGTGAGACCCTGTCTCAAAAAATAAAAAGAAGTATTGGGCTTGTGGAACAGAAGTTTACGTGATTGCAGTTGCTGGTGTGAAACAAAGAACTACAGAAGAGGCATGGCAAGGTGTGAAATTGTCTCAGTTATCTGCATTTGAACAGCATGCCTGTGGCCGAGAAAATAACAAAGTAAAATGGGTTCAAAAAATTTAAAAAAGTTAAAATATTTTAAAGATAATTTATGAAAATAGGTAACAGGTATTACAGATTTATCTTCACAAATCAGATTTTCTGGACAGAGACCTCTGTAATTCAACCAAGAATCTGAAATGTAAGTTGTCACTAGGAGAGATGGCAAAGCCCTGTCTTGGATGGTGGCTTTTAGTTATTGTATGGTAGAACACCATTCATTTTTTGCCTACTTTGGCAGGAGGTGGTGGTGGTGGTAAGGAATTGGCATAGGTGGAGAAGGAAGGGAGAAAAGTGGAAGAAAGGGAAGGAAAAGGAAAGTCCTTTATTTTTCTAGTTTCTGTTTCTTAAGATTACATTCAGAAACTAGATACAGACCTGTGTGGTTACAGTGTGGAAAAATCACTAAAAAAAATCCTGTACCCAAACTTGAAGAAACTTCATAAATGTCTCCAAATAATAATAGATTATTCACATTCTCTATTCCTCCTTTCATTTATACTTCATAATGTGGTTTCTAAGTGGAACTCTAGTGTTAATGCTATTGGTGGGCTTAAACCATCCCATACGTTTTTGTTGTTAATACAGCTATAGTGCTGCGTATGTGATAATCACCCAATTCAATAAGTATTAGTTGTTTTTTCATTGATATACTTAAATCTTCATAGTCTGGTATTAGGTGATTTTTTTTTTAATTGTAAAGGTGGTTAAAAAGAGGATGGTTTTATTTCCTGGACAGAAGTTAATAATACAAGTTTGTGATTACTGTCTTGGGTCTTTCAAATGATCCAGGAGACCTCAGGATCTACCACTTTCAAAACAACTCTCAACTGTCCCTTACAGCGGAATACTAGAACCACTCCACCAAGAGAGTTAAGAGATATTTTTCACCCAATTTTTAAGCACTCTTGTTAAAACAGTTGATCACACAATGTGTCCTTACTGTCCGTCTACTCTTGGGACAACACTTCAGGAGAGTTTCAGCCCTATTAGAAAGTGAAAGTACCTTTTAAATTTCTTTGGCCATTAAGAGCCAACAGTCATGTCACTAATTATTGTGGAAAGGAAGAATTCCTGGAAAGCGACTTGAGACTCATATTTAATAAGACTGCAACATCCAACTGCCTGATATATTCGATTATTGACCAGAATAATTTAATTTCAGGACTTGTATTGAATCCTCACCTTTTAGCAAAAGTAAACTGCCAGAGTATTTTCATTTCCTAATTGGGCCATAGTCTCTCTTTCTCTTTTTTTCCACTTGACTGAGTCATGGATTAGTTTGTTCTAGTATTGCTTGCCTTTTGTGATTGGCCTAACTATGGAAAAGCACCCTTTGTTCTTTGGTTTCCTGTTGGCCAGGTCACATTTCAGCTACTCATTAAAACATGTATTTATTCTACTCTGGAGCACATTGTCTTGCCAACCATAAATTTATAGTGAAATGTAACAGTAAATTGTGCTCTGTGGTCAGAAATGCCAAATGATACACACAACAGCATAAAGGTTTCCAGCATAGGGTAGAATTAACGAGCTTAGGACCAGTGCCTGGATTGTTGACCATATTTTCACAGTGGCCAGTTTTGTTAGATTCAAGCTTGGAGAGAGCTTGAAATCACTTATCTCAGATGTTTGCACTCACAACCACAAAGCCTCTGAGAAACACACAACTGATCTTGTAATAAGCTCCAGCTGAGTTTACAAGACTCTGAACCTTTCTGAAAGCCTGTTTAGTTTAATGAGGGTTTTCAGATTTCAAAGCTCACACACCTTCACATAAAAATAGATGATTATGACCAAATTAGGGCATGCTGTTCTGAGTGTGTTCTCCCAATATGTTCTCTTTTCAGTTGTCACGCATTGTTTTCAGTATACTTTTAGCCTTCCGGACATCATTTTAATGTAAGATTTTGATAAGTTTTATTGCATATAGTTTGTTTAGGCAGATGTGTTAAGATTTTTCTCTTGACAGTTAAAGATCAATATGCATATATTTATTTCATAATAAAAGTAACAATTTAAAAAAATGTAAACCTTCAGCTTTTGCTACCATGACAACTGTCCTCAGAAGCTAGGCCTCTGTGTTCATATGTATGACCTACTTCATAGGCCTCTACAACCTGTTTCTGAATGGCTTGGAGGGAAAAGAGCCATGTCCGTTAACCAGTAAGATGGATATAGGAGAGAGAATATTCATACTTTAGTCATTTTGATATTGCACAGATTTCCTTTATGATTACTTATAACACTATCTTCATTGAAAAATATAATGTTTAAATGATAGCTTTAATATGTGCACCATATTTTGGTATTTTCTACCTAATTTTTTAAATGTCTTCTCAGCCACCCTTAGAAACATAGTAATAATTAGGTTGTGAGGCACTTAAGCCTGACTTGAACACCAAATTATTTATTACATTGTAACTGTCGTTTTACAAAAAGGCATAATGCAGAATGTGAGGTTCAAATCTCAGCAGTATAGAAACAGAAATCGAATATAGAGAGGTCCTTGAAGAAAGCAGGAGGCATGTGAATGAGACCAGACTGCAGTGGAATGGTGTTGAGCTGGTAGATCCCTTGTCTCCTGAGCCTCTTCAGTTTTCCCACCTAACTCCTGAATCACAGAAGTAAATTGACAACACATGAGTTAGAAGTCGCTAAAAAGTTGAGCTATTCTTCAGAGATATGGTTTGCTGTTTCATCTTTCTTTCCAGCTGTTATTTTCTTACTCACCCTAGCCCAAACACTGAATCCTTTGAATTTTTTTTTTCCTACTCTTTTAAATAAGAATTAGCTATCCAACGTTTGGGAAAGGATATGGAAAAAGGACCTGTGTCTTAATTAAAGTCTTGCATTTTAATAAGAATTTGTTTTCTAAGCAGGGACTACCTTTTTAACTGTTAAAAGTTCTACCCAGTGTAGCTCAAACTGGCGTCTGAGAGTTATATAATTCATACATTTCGTATTTTTATTTCATTTTATTGTGCACTCTTACCAATTATGGAGATTGCCTTTCTCTTTCACTTTTCTTGCAAAATGTAGTTTACATAGAATTAAATAGTCAAAGTGTTGAGTAGGCAATATTACTATTCTCTATTTTGAAAGTGCACGGGGAATAACTGGTTTGAGGCATGTCTTCTTGCTCTAAATAAATAGGGAAACAATGCAAAATTTATAAAATATGGTTTTAGGCATTGGCCAATATACAGTACAGTAATGTGATCCCTCACAAAAGGTAAACAGACAAGGTAAGTACTACAAACACCTGAGCTTCCTGCCTAGTGGCAGGATCCAGAGTGTTAGTGTAGAAAGTGAGAACCCAAGCAGAGCCTAATTGTCTGGCTGCTTAAGGAAGACAGAGATAAGAGCTCAGGGAGGCCAAACCAACAGGATTTTGGGGGAGTCGTAATGGAAAGGTTGGACTTACGCAAAGAAAAAGCTCCAGAAATCTGTGTAAGGATCTAGTTTAGTATTTGATTGAATACAGTTGTGTATGCATAGGGTGGAACTCTATAAGGCAGGAGAAAAAGCAGCTGTTGGTAAGCTATGAAATGATCACTTCCTAGGGCACTCATAGGGCTGAGAGACATTTGAGTTTCTATCAAGCAAATAGGATGTTCAGTAAACACTTGGGAGAATATTTGGAAATGTTCAAAGAGTCGTTAGTACTAGGAATAAGCTAATCCCTAGACCAAGGAATTGTTACAGAGCTGTGCTAACAAAGCTTAACAATAGGCCTTGAAAGGATAAAACTGATCTGCAATTAACTTAATGTTTTGCCAAGACAAATACTAATATACATTAAGAGAAGACAACAAAGTCCAACTGCTCATATTAATTTATAATATCAGGCATCTAACTTACAAAGTACACATATAAAAAAGCAGGAAGCCAGATGTGGTGGCTCATGCCTGTAATCCCAGCACTTTGGAAGGCCAAGGTGGGCAGATCACAAGGTCTAGATTTTGAGATCAGTCTGGCCAATATGGCAAAAAGCCTTCTCTATCTCTACTAAAAATACAAAAATTAGCCTGGCATGGTGGCAGGTGCCTGTAATCCTAGCTATTTGGGAGGCTGAGGCAGGAGAATTGCTTGAATCCAGTAGACAAAGGTTGCAGTAGCCGAGATCATGCCTTTGCACTCTAGCCTGGATTGACAGAGCAAGAGTCTGGCTCAAAAAAAAAAAAAAAAAAAGCAGGAAAGTATGACTCAAAACCAGAATGTAAACAGTTAATTTAAACAGACCAGAAATGATAAAGGTGATAGACTTGATAGAAAAATCAAGGATTTAAATGAAAACATGAACATACTAAGGAGAAAAAGGGAACACATATAAAAGAACCAAACACAACTTTTAGAACTGAAAAATATAATGTTTATGTGCAAGATTTACTGGGTATATATGGTTAGGCTTTGTGCCCCCAACCAGGTCTCACCTTGAATTATAATCTCCATAATCCCTATGTGTTACCAGGTGGAGGTAACTGAATCACACAGGTAGTTTCCCCCATGCTGTTCTGATGATAGTGAAGTAAGTTCTTGGGAAATCTGATGATTTTATAAGGGTTCTTCCCCCTTTGCTCCTTACTTCTCCTGCGGCCTTGTGAAGAAGGTGCCTTGCTTCCCCTTTGCCTTTCTCATGATTGTAAGTTTCCTGAGGTCTCCCCAGCCATGCTGAACTGTGAGTCAATTAAACCTCTTTTTTTAAAGAAAGTACCTAGCCTCAGGTATTTCCTTATAGGAGCATGAGAACCGTATGCTTAAATGGTAGTTTCGACATTGCAATAGAAAATGTCAGTGAACCTATAGATACAGCAATAGAAATTATCCAAACCGAACCTCCAAACAAGACAAAAATGATGGTAAAAACTTTCTATAAATGTCATGAAATCTATAAATCTATAGATCAAAACACAGTGAGCCTCAATCAAGATAAACAATAACAACAACAACAAAAATCACTTTAAGGCACATCACTATCAAATAGCTTAAAGTCACTGATGAAGATTAAAACTCTAAAATAGGGAAGAAAAATACCTTGCAAACAGGGCATCACATAACCTATACTTCTCATCAGAAATAATTCAAAGCAGGAGACAAGGGAATTACATTTTAAAGGACTAAAAGCATTAACATACAACTCTATATACAACAAAAATAGCTTTCTAAAAAAAATGAGATAACTTTAAAAAAAAAATATATATATATATATAATTTTACTTTAGGTTTAGGTTCTAGGGTACATGTGCAGAACATGCAGAATTGTTGCATAGTAACATACATGGCAATGTGGTTTTGTGGTTTTCCGCCTCCATCCCCCTGTCACTTACATCTGGCATAACTTTCAGAGGGAAAATCTGAGAAAAATTTTTGCCATCAAGCTATACTAAAGAAAATTCATCAGATGGAAGAAAATTATACCATGTGAAAACTTGGATCTATACAAATCCCTAAAGAGTGGCAGAAATAGTAAAATAAAATATTTTTTATTTTAAAATTTATTTCAAAGATAATTGTTTAAAGCAAAAAGTATTCTATTTTAGTTTTTCTAACATTTGTGTATTTAAAAGACAGAAAAATAGCATAAAGGAAGAAAGAAGGGAAATGGAACTATACAGTTTTAAGGTCATTGTGTTGTATGTGAAATAGGATAAGATCTTTATACAAGGAAGTACAGCTGGGTAATAAACCAGGAGCGAAGATAAAAAGAAGTAAAGTACAAACAAATTCTCGATATTAAATAATACAGAAAAGGAAAAAAGGGAATAAAAACAGATGCAACAAACAACAAAAAAGGAAAGGTAATAACCTTAGTTGCACATACATTAAAATATAAATGATAGAAACAACTTAAAAGGTAAAGATTGTTGGCTAGGCACAGTGGCTCACACCTATAATCCCAGCACTTTGGGAGGCCAATGTCAGCAGATCACCTGAGGTCCGGAGTTTGAGACCAGCATAGCCACCATGGTGAAACCCCATCTCTACAAAAATTAGCCAGGTGTGGTGGTGCGCACCTGTAATCTCAGTTCCTAGGGAGGCAGAGGCAGGAAAATAGCTTAATCCTGGGAGGGTGAGGTTTCTGTGAGTCAAGATTGTGCTCTTGTACTCCAGCCTGGGTGACAAAGCAACACTTGGTCTCAAAAGAAAAACAAAAACAAAAATAACAACAAAAAACCAAAAATCAAAAAGAAAGAAAAAGGTAGAGATTGTCAGACTGCACAAAAAGATGAGGGAGACATATATATGCTGTGTACAACAAATTTATAAAGACACAGATTAAAAGAATGACAACATAATGCCATGGAAGCATGGCATTTAAAGAAGTTTAAAATGGTTGTATTGTCATGAAGGACAAGAAATAATACCAAATATAAAGAGAGACACCACATAATATGAAACGGATAAATTCTTTAAGAAAATGTACCAAGTTTCATTGTTTACACACCTAACAACAGAGCTTCAGAATGCTTAAAGCAAATAATAGAATTGAAAGGAAAAAGAGAAAAAAAACCCACAAGTATATGTGAAGACATCAATATTTAATTTATAGAACAGAACATTAAGCAAATAGAAAATCTGAAAAACACTGTCAATAAACTTAATATAATTGACATTTATAGAACTTGCCACCCAACAACAGCAGAATACACATTATTTTCAAATGCACATAGGATATTCACCAAGTTTGACCTCTTGGGTCATAAAACATCTTAGGAAATGCAAAAGTGTCAAATTTATGCAAAGTAGGATTTGGACCTTAACAGAATTAAACTAGGAGTTAAGAACATAAAGATATCTGGAAAAAAAATCTCTGAGTATTTGGAAATTACACAACATTCTTCTGAATAATCCATGGGTTAAAGAGAAATTCACAAGGGAAATTAGACTATATATATTTTAAATTAATGATTTTAGTTGACAAGAATTGTGTATATTTACCATATACAGAATCATGTTTTGAAATATGTGTACATTGTGGAATGGATACTTCAAGGTAGTTAACATATGCATACCTCACATACTTACCTTTTTTTGTGGTGAATACACTTAAATTTTTCTACACTCTTAGTGACTTTCAAAAATACAATATAGTGTTATTATCTATACTCACCTCCTTATGCAGTAAATCTCTTGAATTTATTTCTTCAAATTAAATTTTAAATCCTTTGTCCAACATCACCCTGACCATTCTCACCCACCATTTAGCTCCTGGTAATTTCTATTCTACTCTGTGCTTTTATACATTCAGCATTTCTAGATTCTACATATGGTAGTTGTTTTCTGTCCTTGGCTTATTTCACTTAATATGTTATTCTCCAGGTTAAATCATGTTGCCCCAATTGTTAGTATTTCTTTCTAAGGTTGAGTAGTATTCTATTCTGTATCTGTACACCACATTTTCTGTAAATACTTATTCATCGATGGACACTCAGGTTGATTCCATATCTTGGCTATCGTGAACAATGCTATGGTAAACATGGGAATGCAGTTATCTCTTTGAGTTCCTCATTTCAATTCTAGATATTCCTATGGATACGCAGAAGTCAGATTGCTGGATCATATGGTAGTTATATTTTTTAGTTTTTTGAAGAACCTCTATAATGTATTTATAGTGATGGTACCTGTTTACATTTCCCATAGTGTACAGGATTCTCTTTTCTCCATATTTTCATCAGTACTTGTTATCTGTTGGTTTTGTTTTTATAGTAGCCATTTTAACAGGGGTAAAATAATATCTCATTGTGGTTTTTAGTTTGCATTTCTCTGATTGGTGATATTGAGCAATTTTTCATATACCTGTTGGCCATTAGTATACCTTCTTTTAAGAAACGTCTATTCAGATCCTTTGTCCATTTTTTTAATTGGATTATTTGTTTTGTTGCTGTTGAGTTGTTCTACAGGTGGTCTCTTCACTCTGTTGATTGTTTCATTTGCTGTGCAGAGGCTTTTTAGTTTGATGTTACAACATTTGTCTATATTTGCTTTTTTTGTTTGTGCTTTTGGGGTCATATTAAAAGAAAATCATTGCCCAGAACAATGTCATGGAGTTGTCTCCACCTCTTCTAGTAATTTTACAGTTTTAGATCTTATATTTAAGTCTTTAATCCATCTTGAGTTTATTTTTATACATGGTATGAAAGAAAATATTTAGAGTTTAAAAAATAAAGATACAGCTTTATCAAAATTTGTGAAATATTGCCGAAGTACTTATGGCATTGAATGGTCATATTAGAACAGTCTCAAATGTCTCAAATCAGTAATACAAGCTTCCACCATAAGAATCTAGGAAGAAAAGAACAAATTAAAGTTAAGTTAAAGAAAGGAAATAATAAAGATAAGCAAAGAAACCCATGAAACTAAGTTTAGAAAAATAATGGAGAAAACCCATGTAACAAAAGCTGGTTCATTACAAGAAAAATTGAATAAATTGACAAATTTATTGCCAGACCAAACAAAAAAAGAAATGACATAAGAAATTAATGAAGAGACATCACTATAATCTGTATAGTTATTAAAAGGGTAGTAAGGGAATCATGAATAACTTTATGCCAATAAATTTGACAACTTGGATGAAATAGATGGCTTTCTGGAAGGAAACAAACTGCCAAAGTCACTTAAGAGGAAATTGATGTCTAAAGTATACTATCAAGATAATGAATATGAAGTTTTAAGCCCTCCAGCAAGGAAAATTCGGGTTCACATGGCTTCAGCAGAGAATTCTACCAAACAAACATTTATGGAAGAAATACCAAGTCTGCACAACAGTGAACCTCAATCCATATATTTTGCCCTATTAAAAACTTACCTCAAAGTAGATCATAGTCTCAAATGTAAAAATTTAAACAATGCAATATGTAGAATAAATTATAGGAGAAAAATCTGTGTTATATTCAGTTATGCAAAGATATATTAGCAAAAGCATGGTCTATAAAGAAATACATGATTGAGTGGGCTTTATGGGCCACTCTCTTGGCCACTCATTCAGAACTTTTTGTAGAAATCAACAAAGCATTTCTAAAATGTATATGAAAATTCAGAGATCCTGTATCCAAAACAATCTTGAAAAGGAAAAAAAAACTGGAAGACTCCCACTACCTGAATTGCAGGCTTAAGATAAAGCTACACTTATAAACATAATGTGGTGTTGTATTTATTAAGGAGAGGCATATAACTCAAACATGCATTTATTGTATGACCCAACAAAGCTGCTTCTGGATATTTACCCATAAGAAATGGGAACATGTACCCACGGAAACACTTGTACATAATGTTCATTGCATTTTTATTTGTAATAGCTGCAAACTGGAAAAAAAAAAAGCAATGTCCATCTGTGGGTGAACAGATGAACAATTATGCTAGATCCATTTAATGAAATACTAATAAGTAATAAAAGAAGATAAAACTCAAAAGCAGCATGTATGAATGAATCTCAAAAACTTTATAATGAGAAAAACAAGCCAGCCAGAAAAGGGTACATATAACATATTATATGATTTCATTTACCTGAACTTCTATGGCAGACAAGGCAAACAAGGGTGACAGAAAGTAGATCTGTGCCTGAGATTAAGATTGTGGGTTGCATAGATTGCAATAAAACTTTTTGGGTTGATGAAAATATCCCATGGCTTCATTGTGATTTTCATTGTATGGGTATTTATATTTGTCAAAACTTGTAGATTCACTTATATCCAATTCATGTCATGTAATACTTCAATAAAGTTAATTTTTAAAATAGTACATGATGTATGCATTGTTTTTTAAAGCAGAGAAAATGTTATTTTGATTTTCTCTTTGTTTC
Source organism: Saimiri boliviensis (assembly GCF_048565385.1). Classification (NCBI taxonomy): domain Eukaryota; kingdom Metazoa; phylum Chordata; class Mammalia; order Primates; family Cebidae; genus Saimiri; species Saimiri boliviensis. The sequence continues at coordinate 52,666,583 of NC_133450.1, read as the reverse complement.
CTTGGGCTTTACTAGTATTATTGGAGATATTTCCAAGAAAAAGTGAACTAAGTTTTTTTTTCTTTTAATTAGCACAGTGGAAGCAGTGACATCATTTCAGCTTTTGTGTGTGTGTGTTTTTAAGGAAGTTAACTTCACTAAATGACATGCAGAAATAGTTTTAAGCCTGGTCATCAGCACTGACTCCTAAGAGCAAGAAGATGTTCTCATATTTATTTTTAGTTCATACGAAATGTTTCACGTGAATTTAGCTCCTGATTTTATGACTGAGAAAAAGAAAGAGACTTATAATGTATTGTTTTTATCTCCAGAAGATAATAGATTCTGGACATTTCTTCCCAAAAGCAGTTTCTTAAAGTCCACCTATATTGATGTAAGTGTCAGATCTCTCATCAGTTCCAGGATGCAGAAAGATAATTTTCTCTTTCCCTGAGTTTGCATCTTTTCCCACTACATTACAAATGTCAGTTTATGGCAGAAATAGCAATCTTCAATAATTATGTGAAAAAGTCATTACAAGAAAAGGGCCCTTTTCACATACCAAATTAGCCTAGGTTGTTTACTTTAATGAAAACCCTCCATGCTGGTGCAGATGGACCTTTCTTACACTGCTCATGAGATTGTGGATTGACAGATTGCATGAAAGCCAAATGGAATGTAGTAGGGGCAGCAGCAGAAGGGAGAGTTGGGTTGCCTCCCCTGATCTCCTGATCAAAGGACCTAGATAAAGCTACTGCTCACATACAGAGCATGTTTAGATTTATTGAGTCATCTCTTATTTTTGAATATACCAAAACAGACAGACCCAGTTTTTTGCAAACAAATTGCCATTATTATGTGTAATAGAATTGGAATAAAGCGACTGCCATTTTTATGTTATTGGGTTGCCCTAAATCATGTGAAAGTGCACACCTCTTCCCACCTTGACCACTTTACTGCCAGAACTTCTTTTAATCTTATCTTATATTCTCTTGTTTTCTTGCTCTCTAGTTAGAAAACCACTTGACCACTGCCCACGTGATCTATGTGATTTCTTTCTTTCTGATTTGGAGTCTTCCCAATATCAACCCTACCTTTTTAAAAAAAATTTAATGATACAGATACTTGGAACTTTTCTAATTAGCTTCTATTTCTGTCCTGAAATATTTAAAACAAAATATTTGGAAGGATTTTGACGTTTAAACTCTCATGCTATTTGTATTTGCAGTTCCCTGAATGTGGTTTCTATGGAATGTATGATAAGATCCTGCTTTTTCGCCATGACCCTACCTCTGAAAACATCCTTCAGCTGGTGAAAACGGCCAGTGATATCCAGGAAGGCGATCTTATTGAAGTGGTCTTGTCAGGTAGTATACTTTAAACATTTGCTTTATCCAGAAGTTGTATTTGAAGAATTCTTGGGCATATGTTTTTTAAAAAAACAAAAAGCATACATCAAACTCATCTCCAAGAGATGTTGGAGCTCTGTCCACATGAGAAAGGGAAATAAAAAGTTTCCCTTAGATTGGCTGTGTCTACACCCACAACTGTTCCAATCATGTCTCCTGACTTACTGTTTCCTACTGCCCCCTTTTCAGCCCCTAGCAACATACAGATGGTGTCATTCAGCACCTTGAATCATTTGGACAGCAGCAAAAGCAAACAAGAAACTCACCAACAGTGAAGCTAAATTAGCTGTCAGGGCTATATATGTACAGAATGTGTGGAAGCCAAGAAATAACACCAGGGCTAAGAAGCCCTTGTCTTATTAAAGTTAAAAGTCCTGTAGCTATGAGGTAAGCCAAAGCCAAGGAGGCAGCCAGAGCCCAGGAGTTAGAGCAGGTTAGCTCATGCCATGTGAGGCTGTATTTGCCTTTGCTCGCATTTGTATTTCTTGTTTAGGATTTGGAAGTTGGTAATAGGACTGTGCCTATCCAAACAGATTAAAAAAAAAAAAGGATATATTTTTACTTTTTAAAAAAAGCACCAGAGAACAGAGTGGAGATCTTTACAATGATGCTCAATGGAATGATAATGATGTCCAAAATTTTATTGTTTATTTTTGTTAAAAAGACAGTAATTATTGAAAACGTGGATTGCTTTGTTCTTTTCTTCTCTCCTGCCTTCTTTGTTTACTATCTCTTTGACTACAGGAAGTCTGGTAGCATTATAGATTCTTAACTTCATTTCTTCAAGTTCCTCCACTTGGTTAGAGCCCCATACTTGGGTACACTGATTATAATTCAATTTGCCTTTGTTTCACTCACTTTGCTTTGATTCAGTCTAGTTCTCTTTTTGTCTTAATTATTTGCCCACAGTTGTTCAAGGTCCTGGGATTGCCACAATTTTATTGTATAGATGGATCCTATAAACAAAACTTTTATGCTAGACAAAAGTAATTATTTTTTCTATTGCCTATAGGGTTGCTAGTTGTTAAACAAACTGTAAAAGCAAAAGCTTTGATTTTTTTTTTTTTTATTACTTTTTTAAAGAAGTCACTTGCTTTGTCTGGGTTTTCCTTTCCTTTGGCTCTTTGACATTTGCTTACTGCACCTCACCTCCTGAAACCAAGGACTAGACATGTTGTTTTCTAAGTTTCCTGTTTCTGAACACTAAATTAATTATTCAGGGAAATCATGCCATAATTCATATTAAACTCATAGCCAGGCTGCTTGGTAAATAATGTAATATGTTTTATGAGTCCTATTGCCCTGTGGCAATGTTCCGAAATACATGAGGATTTTTAATATTGCATTTCTAAATATGATGTATCATTCTTTCCATTTTACTTTTGTTATCAAGCACTTTAGAGTAGTAGCAGACAAATTGAATGAAACCTGTGTGGGGGTGTATTTATGTAGGAGAGGACTGCTTATTTGCATGTTATCCCAGCATTAATGAGCCAGACCTGCTCTTCCCTCATGTTGACCTGATGTAGCCCTCTAGAATTCCCTTGCTGCATGAGAACAATGTTCTGCTTTTCCTCTCCCATCTTTGCAAATTGAGAACTTCATCGTGTGTATGTCCCATCTCCCCTGCTATCTACCCTTTATGTTCCATCTCTCCTGTTTTCCTGGCTAACAGTTGTTGAGAGGGCGTTTAAGAGCAGCCTGTTTTTTTTGTTTTGTTTTGTTTTGTTTGTTTGTTTTTCCTGCTTTCCCAGTACCAGACTCCAGAAGGGCTCCCTTAATCTTACCAGCTATTTTGCTGGTATTTAAAAGGAGCTATTCTGTAACAGTTTAATTCTCATTTTGTATGACATAGTGCCACTTTTCCAATGTCATTGACCCTTTAAATTATTCAATTATGTTTATCAGTTGTACACACACACACACTTAATTATGTTTAGATCTCCTGAACTTACCTATAATCATCAGCAGCAATATTCTTCCAGCTTCTCTCCCACTCTATTGCTTAGCATTGTGATTTGCTCAATAAATGTTTATGTTTAAAATAGTTTTTTTTTAAACCCTGTTTGTTACCCATATTTTTTACCTCTTTTCCCTTAGCCTTTTTAGGCTCTGATGTTCCTTTATTTTTTTTTTCCCTGTCTTCCTTGTATCCTGACTCTCCTGAAGGTGATGCTCCATTTCCAAGAGGCTTTGCTTATTTTCCTCCACTCTTAGTTGACAAGTTGAGTAATATGGCCCTCTTCTGATTTTTCATTGCAATTTTTGGTTGTATCCTGATCCAGCCACCCTCTAGTCCAAGATGTTACTTTAATTATTTATGTCACTTCTTTGCAGTGAAGTGATTTATTTTCTTTGAAGACTCATTTTCATGTATGTATGGCAATAATCAGTGTTAGATTCTTAATATTTCCATTTTATGCACCCATTAATCCTTGGTTTTGTTAACATGCATGTTTATGATTCCTCAGATTCCTTATTATTAATTTTTGTTATCAGTCACCCATGGTGCCATTCCTGACTTCACCAATAAGACAAGTCTCCAGCTTCAAAATCTCCATTTGATAGCACTCCTCTTCTCCTACTCTAGTTTGTCTGTCTACCAAGCACACGTTCCTGTTCCCTGTCTTTTTTACTGTATTTTAATCACTAAATGCCTACCATTGTTGACTATGTTTTTCTCTTTCTTTTTTCTCCACATAGCATGTGGCTTATTATAGCCATGTCTTACATCACTTTGATGCATTTTCACTGACTTTATTTACATGGGCAGGGCCTGCAATACCTGTTACTAATCTGAATTACTTTACCACCCATTTTTGCCATTTCTTTCCTGAGCCACATGGGACACACAGTTCCCAGCCTACCTGACTAAATGCAGATACAACTTTCACCTGGCCTAATCATTGTTCAGCAGTCTTTCCCCCACCTCATCCTTTTGTTATCCATAGATGTGAGGTTCTCCATAAACATGTATGAGTTCATGTATTGATTACTGGCTATGAGAATAATGTTACCACATATACAACATTTTGTAAAAATACTGATTTTTTGTAAAAATGTTATTTCTAGATATATTCTCAAAAGTAAACTGAACTTCAAGTCTTCTTGCTATGCATTCTTTTGGCCCACATAAGAGAAATTAGTATATATCAAGTGAGCAGGATTGTCCCATGTTATAATTTGAGGCAAGGCAAATGATAGCAACTAGGACGCTTCAGGCCTTAGGTACAGGGGAGCTCGGATTACATATGCACTTCTGACCCAGTTCTGGAGGAGGACAGGATGGGTGCTGATTGCCCTGGGACAGATGCTATTTCCTAGAGATATAGTTAAGCATCAGTTTCACTAAAACTGCAGTGGGTAAAGGAATAAACAAGCTGTGGGCATTTTCCTTCTGAAGACTGTAGTTTTACTGTTAAATTTTATTCAAACTTTCTTTTTCCTTATCACAAATTAAAGTTTACTCTATAATTTGACACAAAGCTAACCTGGTTCTTTTTATGTTTAACTAACATTCTACCAGCAGGAACATTTTCTGACATAGGACTGCGGCAAAAATGAGAGGGAAAAAATAGGGAACACATTTCAAGTTAAATACTTTTATTTATTCAGACAACATCAAGATTTTTTTTTCTTTGCTTATATCATTTTCTGCTCAGACTTTTCATCATCTTTAAACTGCTTTGGGAGTGAAAACTAACCAAGCTGCTTCTGGCTAATTTGCTGATTTTTTTTTTCTCCCTCCCTTTCTTTTTGTAAAACATGACTAGTGTGAGCTAGTACATTTAAACACAGTAAGCCAGGAAAAGATTGCTCATGAGTAGATATATTGGGTTATTGAGGAAAAAAGTGACAACTGCATGAAAGTTTCTTACCCCACCTATCCCCACTACTGGCAAATTCTCTGTCCGTTAAACAAAGGACTAGAGTTCTTACTATTGTTACAAAGTAGGAAAACACTGAAAATGGACATTTCTTTTACCAAAGCCAAAGTCAAGTTCAAGTATATAGTACTGAACTGTAAAACAAAGGTCATGGAATGTATTTGAAGCCTTCTTCATGATGGACCTTTATCAAATCCTGATAATTTGGCCTTAACAGATCAAATTAATAACAGAACTACATTTACATAACTCAAACTCTTTTCGTTTGTTTGGTTTCGGCTTGAACTCTAATAATTATTAGTGTGTATATATGTATGTTTATGTACATATGGGTGTGTATCTTACAGGTAGTTAAGTAGTGACTAAAAAAGTTCTACAAGAATTTTTCAAATTAAGTCACAGTTTTAAAAAGTTTGAGAGATAAATGTTGAATCCTTCTTTCATTTAAGGTTAAAAAAATTGATGTTTTTCTTGGGCTTCTTTTATTATAGTTTTACAGTAGATTATTTTGTATCATAACGTTTAAAAAAGCTCTTTGTACATGTAGTTAGTTATTTGGTCCTCAGTATCAAGAGAAGGGAGCTTCATTAGAGAGCTCATGCCGTAGTTCAGGCAGAAGAGGTGTGAGCCTATTCTCGGGTCATGACAGAAGAGCTGACAATGAGGCAGAGAAGTCAAGAAATATTTTAGAAGTAAAATTAAACAAATGTAATAACCATTTTGATTTAGTTGATGGAGGAATGAAAAAATGAACAGAACTCTCAGGAGAGGTGCAGCTATGTGAGAGTGTGATGACATTTATTTTACCCCACCCCAAGTCTTGCCCTCATACATTGATCAATGTGTTTGCCAAATGGTTCAAGTACTTACCTGAGGGGCTGAATAACTAATTTCTCAGGAAGGCAGTACCATTGTTTTTCTTTGTGATTTTGTACAAGTTGCAAAACCTTTGGGCTTCAGGAATTTTTTTTCTGTGTTCTTTAATCAAACAAAAAGCTTCTAGTAGATGAAAGTATTATACACTGCTAACATTATATGCATTCTATTTTTTTTTTCCATTCTGGAAGTATTAGGCATGATGATAGGATATAATTTCCAGGGCCAGAACATCTGAGTTTATCCTTTATCTATTCTTCACTACTTATATCACTGCCAAGACATGTAATCATTCTGCACCCACGTGTCCTCATTTTTAAAATGGGGATAACCTTAACACCTATATTATAAGGTGTTTACATAAATTAAAATAAATTATTGCTTGTAAAGCCCATCAGACAGTTTCTGTACATAGCAACTTCACAATAAATGCAAGCTATTAAGATTGCTTCTTCTCCTCACATTCTAAGCAGCCTTTAAATGTGATGTGTATGCTTACTAAACATACCACAAAAGGGAATCCTGATCTGTTAACTTTGGGAAATGTTGGGTAAACAACTTTAAAGCAATTATTTACTGCAAGAGTCTTCAGAACTTTGGTACATGCTAACTCTCCAAGGTCATGCCCAAGTTCACTTTCTCACAGAATACTTTTTCCCTCCTCTGAGCATTTGGTGAGTCCTGGTTCAGTGGACCACTCTGGAGATACTCCTCTGGGTCATGTCCATGGAACAAATTGTCTGAGAGGATGATCCAGTCTCTCTACACAGAGGGGAAGATCTGAGCCATAGAAAAGTAGGAGTTAGGAAGTATGAAATCTTTACTTACATAATATCACAGGTTTTTGAAGCAGTTTATATAAGTAATTTTGTTTTCTTCACAATGACTCTAGAAAGTAGAGAAGTCAGATATTTGGAAAGCTATAGAATATAAATTGTAACTTGCCTACATCCTGCAGAGAGTGGGGAGCTTGTATCTGTGTTCAGTCACTATTCATACCATTTCAATACCGTTTAGTCCTTTGAACTTGAACAAGTAAACAGAAATAGTTGAGGATTTGTTCAAAGAATTCCTTATACAATAAGACAGTTTACATTTCAGGGACCATTGATGGTATTAGTAACAGCAAAAATAGCAATGAGCTTCAGGAACCATTGAGATGATTTTTATCATAGACCATTGACATCCTCTTTCTCATAAAAATGTAAATATTTAATTCATATACTCAAACTTTAGTGAAGTTAAGAAAACCTTGAATGTTCTTCTCTATAGTTACAATACAAAATATAAGATAATATAACAGTGACACTACTTCACCAGGATCCTGTAATAATTCCACAATTCTGATCAAAATGGAAATAGTGTCTTAGGGTCACTATATTTAAGAGATCCTTATGAGTAGATTTTGCTCTTACTGAGATTCATTCCCTAAACCATAAACCAGAAAAAGTTAGGTGGTAACAACATTTAATTAAGCTTCTTTTTTCTTTCATAGAAAGTGCAAATTACTGACTTTGTATAGCATTGTACCAGTTACATTCATTTCTCTTAGATATAATACATTGGTTAGCAATGTGGCAATGTTTTATCATCTCTGAAATATAGGCAGAAGATAAAAGCCCCAATAATATTTTTTCAAAAGTGTATTACATAGACATAGTTTTTGTTTGCTTGCTTTTAAGAAAGGAGAATTATAGGCAACACCTTCTCAGCCCTACTACTACTTGAGCAATTAAGGTTTTATAAGACCTGGACTTCAATGCTCAATTTATATTTCTTTGTGTTTGTACTTGGACATCTAAGTGTTACAGGCTGAATGGAACCAACTTTATATAACTTCGGTTGCAATTATCTTTGCAGGTGGTTTTGGAACAGTGGAAAATTTAAATGTGAAAAGACAAGTCATTTCTCTTTTCTCCCAAGTATGGCTTATGTTAAGTGTGTCTTCAGCATTTCCTTTTTATGATTGTTAATATTCTCTTTCCATTCTTTTCTTTCAAGTAAACCCATGTATTAGTTCATTTTCATACTGTTATAAAGGTACTACATGAGACTGGGTAATTTATAAAGGAAAGACGGTTAATTGACTCACAGTTCCACATGGTTTGAGACGGCTCAGGAAACCTGCAGTCATGGTGGAAGGTGAAGCGGAAGCAAGGACCTTCTGCACATGGGAGATGCTTGTGAGAGCGAAGGGAAAACTACCATCTATAAAACCATCAGATCTCATGAGAATTCACTCACTATCACAAGAACAGCATGAAGGAAATCACCTCCATAATTTAACCACTTCCCTCCCTTGACAGGAGAAAATTCCAATTCAAGATACAATTTGGGTAGGGACACAAAGCCTAACCATATCAACCCAATTTTAATTTCTTTATACCACACTAAACCATTTTCTCAGAGAAGAGAAAAAATGATCTGCTGCTGCAGACAGCAAGCAGGTTAGAATGGTTCCATAGACTCCCACTTTTCCCTACTTGTGACTTCAATATGGATATTGTGCTTGGAGCTCTCTTCCTCACTTTGATAGTTTTCTTGGTGATTTATCTTCTTATAATTGGATTCTCCAGGGAGAAGATGGAGAAGCAATGCACTATTGTGTCATTGCTTCTCATCTGTTTTTTCTCAAGCACTCCTAAGTATCAAGGCAGAGGGAAGAAATTCTTTCCAGGTCAATTGGGAAATAAGAAAAACCCTGAAGTGAAAAGTCTTTTGAAGCTGCTTATTTCATATGGAAATTTTATGCACATTTTGCATTCTGCTGCATTATATTTTTCATACTGTATAATTTTATCTTTATCTTTTTATTTATATATATATATTTTATTGTACTTTAGGTTCTGGGGTACCTGTGCAGATCATGCAAGACTGTAGTATAGGTACACACATGGCAATGTGGTTTGCTGCCTCCATCCCCCACTCACCCATATCTGGAATTTCTCCCCATGTTATTCCTCCTCAACCTCTCTACCCCGTCTGTCACTCCCCTAGTCCCCCCCAACAGACCCCAGTGTGTGATGCTCCCCTCCCTGTGTCCATGTGTTCTCATTGTTCAACACCCATCTATGAGAGAGAACATCCAGTGTTTGATTTTCTGTTCTTGTGTCAGTTTTCTGAGAATGATGGTTTCCAGATTCATCCATGTTCCTACAAAGGACACAAACTTATTGTTTTTTATGGCTGCATGGTATTCCATGGTGTATATGTGCCACATTTTCCTTGTCCAGTCTGTCATCAATGGGCATTTGGGTTGGTTCCAGGTCTTTGCTATCATAAACAGTGCCGCAATGAACATACGTGTGCATGTGTCTTTATGATAGAACGATTTATAATCCTTTGGATATATACCCAGTAATGGGATTGCTGGGTCAAATGGAATTTCTATTTCTGGGTCCTTGAGGAATCACCACACTGTCTTCCACAACGGTTGAACTAATTTACACTCCCATTAACAGTGTAAAAGTGTTCCTATTTCTCCACATCCTCTCCAGCATCTGATGTCTCCAGATGTTTTAATGATCACTATTCTAAGTGGCATGAGATGGTATATCAATGTAGTTTTGATTTGCATTTCTCTAATGACAAGTGATGATGAGCGTTTTTCCATATGTTTTTTGGCCTCATGTATGTCTTCTTTTGAAAAGTGTCTGTTCATATCTTTTGCCCACTTTTGAATGGCTTTGTTTCTTTTTTTGTTGCAACTCTGTTTTAGTTCTTTTTTTTTTTTTTTGAGACGGAGTTTCGCTCTTGTTACCCAGGCTGGAGTGCAATGGCGCGATCTCGGCTCACCGCAACCTCTGCCTCCTGGGTTCAGGCAATTCTCCTGCCTCAGCCTCCTGAATAGCTGGGATTACAGGCACACGCCACCATGCCCAGCTAATTTTTAGTATTTTTAGTAGAGACGGGGTTTCACCATGTTGACCAGGATGGTCTCGATCTCTTGACCTCGTGATCCACCCGCCTCAGCCTCCCAAAGTGCTGGGATTACAGGCTTGAGCCACCGCGCCCGGCTGTTTTAGTTCTTTGTATTAGCCTTTTGTCAGATGGGTAGATTGCAAAAATTTTTTCCCGTTCTGTTGGCTGCCAGTTCACTCTAATGATAGTTTCTTTTGCTGTACAGAGTTCTGGAGTTTAATTACATCCCATTTGTCTATTTTGGCTTTTGTTGCCAATGTTTTTGGTGTTTTGGTCATGAAGTCCTTGCCTATGCCTGTGTCCTGAATGGTTTTGCCTAGGTTTTCATTTCTTGCCTCATGTTCTTTTAGAAATAATAATAATAATAGTGATGGTAATATAAGGACATATAGCACTTATGATGTGTTATACACTGTTCCAAGTGCTTCATATATATGAACTCAGACATATGCATCATATTTATAACATATCTCCACATAGCTTCAATTTAATAAGTAGTTGATTTTCCATCAATACTGTGGTTTCAGTCCCAGCATTGTCATTTATTTCTTATATAATGTTCAGCAAGTCACCTCATTTCCCTGAATCTTGATCCATCACCTGTAAAATAGCATTAACAGTATCTCCAACATATGGTTGGGCTAGAGAATTCATGAGAATAAATATAAAGCATTTCACAAGATGGTGCCAAGTGTAAAGTACTGAGTCTACTCACCCCACCTCTACCCCACTGCACTACATATTTCTTGAAATAAGAATGATTTGTTTTAATGTTTGAATCTTTAGTATCTGGTACATCACATGCAATCAATATCTATTTATTGAGTGAAAGAATGAATCCTTAAATCAATAAAATGGACAAACCAACAAACACATAAATGATTTAATTGATGTCCCTATATATGATATCCAAGAATTAATGTTGTATAGGAATTGAATTTTAGCGTCTACCATTAGTTCTCCTTGACCTAATCTATTGGTAAAATTAATATTATCATCTGATTAATTCTTTTTTTTTCTGGACTCTTGTTCTTGCCTAAATTTCATAAAAAATTCTCTTTTAGATAATTGTTTATTTTAAACAGTCCTGTTTTTAAAACATTGCAATATCTTTCACAGTATTTCTCATGCAAAATGAGACTTAATTCGTGGAATACCAATTGTTTTCTTAATTTCTGTGACTCCTGTATTGTGTTTATTACCATGACCAAATAACACCATTTGCTGTTTTACTAAATTGACTCTTCCTTGAATCAGTTTTCCCAACCATTGCTCTTTTCTTCCTAAATATTCTTGCCCTGTTTCTGAGATATATTCAATAGTTGCTCCTTTTCTGTGTACCCCCAATACTCATCTCATTTGACTTCATCTGTTTACTCATTGTCTTTTCCTTTCTGGAACCTCTGTGATTCATATCTTCAATATAGCTCCTAAGAGGTGGACCTGAAGATGGCCTTGGTCCCTGGCCTTTCTATTTCTGAGTCTGGAAGGAAAGAGGACTGATATCCTGAGATCTGGCTGCCCTCTCCTGTTTCTCCTTCTTCCCCTTCTGCCCCCTATATTGGAGCTCTGTAGTTTTATCCATTTAGCAGAACAGCTGTCCCTGCCTAAGGGTCAGCTGGCAAGGCCTATAGAAGAAGTTGAATCATGTGCTCCAGAACTGGATTCTAAATCTCCATAGATCTCTGTCAGCAGTACATACCGTGGTTTTCATGGAAGGACATATCAAGCTCCTCTCTTCACACAGAATTAGCCTAAGGCTTAGTTGCTCAACATCTGGCAAGTGGATTTTCAGCCAGAAATTATTGTTTCTCGTCTTCTCTTTTCATCTGTTACTATGCTAATTGAAGATAGTATTATAACTGTCACCCATATAAACAGGAAAAGAACACAAGGGCAATGAAAACCACACAAAGGGGACTTTTGTCTCTATTCTCTGTTTACTGTGAAACTAAAAATTCCTTATATTTTCTTCTTAGAAAGGAGGTTTAATGTTCTAGTCTAATTAAGTGTTACCATGTTAGGACCTTGATGGTACAACAGGACTTTTAATATAAGAGTCATTCTAAAAAAACATATAGTAAGGCATTAGCTTGTTGTTTTTGTCTTTTTACATAAATTGGCCTCTAAAACATACATGGCTTATTACCAAATTTGACTCTGGATTTATTTGGGGTTTATTTTCAAAAAATCAGAATTCATGTCAAAAATGAAGGCTTGACACATAGGATATAATGAAATAGATGAGTTATAGAATCTGACAATAATATGCAAAATGTTTTAGGCAATTATAGTATCTTGCAAATAGGTATTATTTTGGCTCACTTCAATAAAGAGGTGATAGGATTTATTTTTAGTTCGAATGTTTGAACAAAACCTTTGGTTTTCTGCTGAGTTGGACAGCACAGATTTCTTGTGCTTGAGGCTTAAACTAGAGAGTAACAATGTTTTGTTTTTTATTTTGTCTATTTGTTATAAAAGTATGAAATTCCATTAATGAGAATTGGCTGAGAGATACGCAGTGCAACCATTCCTCTAGATCTGCACTGTTCAGTGTGGTACTTTTAATCATATGTGACTATTTACATTTAAATTAATTAAAATTAAATTAAAATGCAATCCCTAAGTCACAATAGCTATATTTCAAGTATATAGAGACATGTGGCTACTGGGCGCCATATTGATATAGAACATTTTCACTATCAAAAAAAATTCTATTGAACAGAGCATCTAGATAAATCAAATTTTTACTCCAAAGAGACTACAAACCTAGATGACACACATGCACAGCCTGCAGAAATACCTTTACTAAAATGACCTTCAGTGTTACATATTCAGTGATGTTATAAATAATAGACTTGTAAATTTTGGTAGCATATTTATTATGGAAGTCTCGTGGAAGAAATTGTTTACGGTGTCACCCTGTGATTACTTTGCAGCACAAACTCCTCATACTTTAGTACCCAGAACAGCTCTATTTTATGAGTAATATTACTCTTATTACATCTAATGTTTGTTTTTGCTTTGGTTTTGGACTCTCAAATCTAATTTGTGGACTACTTTTAATAATGGTACAAGTCAATACTGCATCTCTTTTACTATACTAACGTTTTGTATTTGGCATAATTCTCATTTCTTCAGGGTTTTAAATTTTCTTTATTTTATTTTATTATTTACTACATGGAATACACTACTGATTAAAAGAACAGGTCTGAAAGTAACCTGCCTGAGTTTAATTTTAATAGCTTCTCCGTTTCCTAGCTGTGTGGCATTAGGAAAATTATTTAGTGTTTGAGTACCGCAGTTTCCTAATCTTCAAACTGAGGATTGATCTTGGTAATAATGTAAAGTATCTATAAAATCATCATAGAAAGAAAGGATACAGAAAAAGTAGAAAGGAGAAAAAGAAATAGATCAGGAAGAGGAATACAGTATTATGATAAAATATATAGACTATTTGTACCTCTTATGAATGGCTTTGTTTCTCTGTTTTATCTCATATTTTTTCAAAATACATGGTGTAAGTTTTGGTGGCTTACAGAAACATACAAAATATTATAAAATGTCAGTAACTGACAATGGATGTTGTCTAAGTTAGAAAAGACAGCATTTAGTTAAGTGTATATATTCTAGAATATTCATTTTAAAAACAGTCATATAACTTTATTCTTATACTTCATAAGCTGCCTTGATTCATATGAAAATGTGCTTTTGAAAGCCAGGTTTTTCTTTGGTAAATTCCTTGGTGTTTATTCACAAAAGAAATTCTAGGTTTTGGGTGAATGTACATAGTAGCATTCTGAATGTAGATTTAAAAATTTATTAATTAAGACTAGTCAATGAAGGTCAATATTGATCAAGATTAGTTTTATGTGGATAGATGCTCTTTTTTACTAAGAGGTCATATTGCCTTTTGACTTCTTCCTATGCAGTGCTAATCTTCTTAGTAATGGGAAAAATCATAACACATACTTTTTTGCCTTATTTTCCTATTCAGTTCTCTGTTTCATTTTCTGTACAGACACACACACACACACACACACACACACACACACAACAAAAGATCCTAGAGGAGGAAAGGCAGAATACTTCATACTCTCAATATCAACAATCAGTAAAAAGTCATTGAAGGCTGCCTGCATTAACAAAGCCAATTGAAGAATGGCTACTAAATGGCTATCTGAAGACTTCGTGGACATTAATTATTTTTGTTGGAGGTAAAAGATTGGGCTTCACTTGAAAATCTGCCAGATATTCCTTTTGTTCCATGATTGGTGGCGCATGGCACTTCAGTTCAATAACTCAGTCATGCCACCATCTGCCCAGCACTCTCATTCTGCTGGTTGGCATGTCATTTATTTGCTTTTAACATGCAACCCATATAAAAATCCCTCATAATCTGCCAAAATTAGAAATGCAGCTGTTTTAAATCTTAAACAGCAATAGCACTATTCATTATGCCAGTATGAAGGAATAAAATAGAAAAATGTATTTGAAAAGAGCAATGCTACACCAGAATGTATTTGTACCTTCACTTTTTTTTAACATTCAAGACATCTATAGTCTGCTACCAGTGCTGACTTCAGGCTTAAAGTTGACACATAAATATACCAAATAGCTCCTTTAGTATATGTATTTTAATATAAGAATTGGGATTTGAATCAGCTCTGAATTATTTTTTCATGTTATAAAGCAATTTCAGCCTTTCAGTTTCTAGAAAATGAAAAATTTCTCTCTAACCCTGGGTCTCATCTTATTCTATTTTTATTTTCCTTGGAAGTTTCTTGAGTTTCTGATTATTATAACTTGTTAATCCTGAGAAAATTTATCATATAGAGGTGTGTGGAGAATTCTCAATGAGGCAAGCAGTTAGTGCCCTATTTAGGGGAAAAAATGATAAAGAGAAAAAAAAAGAATTTTCTCCCACATAGTAATCTTGTGATGCTGAAAAATGAAATTCAAAACCTACCTTTGTTTCACTTTGCTTTCTGCAACCACATTATTTGGGAATGATAGTTATTAGGAAACAATAAAGATCTGGTATTACTTTCCAGAGCCACCTTTCTTCACAGTGAGGAGACTACTTGTTCTGGAGCAAAAGTTGGATAGTTTGAAATTGCTTTGCTTAATCCTTTTCAGTATTCATAAAAGTTAAAAGGTCTAAGTTGAATTCATTTGGCTATGTGTTAATGGTGATCCCATATAAGATCTTTCATTGTGTGAATTTTACAAACTTAAAAAATAATTTATATTTGTGAGAATTGACCTGTAAAAAAGTATTTGCTTTCTTTGAAATCAGGGCATAAAAAGTAATGATCAAGCATGACACAAACTTACTGAGATATAGATTCACTTGATAGGAATTAGTATGCCTTACAACTCCATCAAGATTAACAGTACTAAAAAACAAGGACTGTAAACTGTGGTTCTTTAAAGATCCATAAGACAGGTTAGTACCAGATATAAGGCAGTATTTCTGAAAAGACTTACTCATAATTGATATGCTTTTCTTGGCAATTTAAGATTTCATAATTGAATCTCAAATTTTTTTAATTAAATTTGGTTTTAAGCAGTTAACATATTTGGAAAATTTGAAAGTTAAACTTCTGTGAATCTTGTTTCATGTTGCATGTAGTGGTTTCTAACCACTAATGAAGGGAAAAAAACATTAATCCACTGTCTTATGTACTTCCGTATTTGCATTATATATTGTGTTGGATGTAGTTTATAGCTATGTGACTGTCAATTACTGTCTTAACTACTAAATAGTTTAGTGTAGCTTTAAGTCCATGTATTCTTAGGTTTCTGCAGTTAAAATATTATTCCCTTCCTTTACACTAATTAGCATAGTCCTAGCCTCTTTTACTCTTTAGAATACAATGAACTTTCTAGCATGTTATAACAATTGTTATATAATTTTAATGAAAATATTTAATTATGTAGCCTCAGTATACCACCTTTTCTACCTATAGCAAATATGTAATGTTTATATATTAAGCCAAAGAGATTCATCTATTTTGTCCTTCAAGGTCAGCAGCAACCTTGGGCTTATCTCATGTATAAATCTCTACTCTTGCTGGTTCTTTGCTTTTAAAAACATTTAATGCTGAGCAGAGGTCTTGGTTTGCCATCTCTAATGACTGAAATCTATTCTTAGTCTCCTGGAGTATTTAACATGCAGAACGAGAGAGACAAGCACAAATGCATCTTTCTAGCTTTGAAATCAGATTGTCCTTCAAAGATGATATGACTCCAGCAAGGCTTTCAGTAGTCAAAACCTAATATAGTTTTTTAAGGAACCTGTATTTTTGCATAATTTTAGATTTACAGAAAAGTAGTAAAATATACACAGAGTTTGCTTTACCCAGATTTATTATCCTCAAATGTTATCATCTTACATTGTCATGGTACATTTGTCAAAACTAAGAAATTAACATTGGCTTATGATTTGAACTTACCAGTCTTTTTCATTGATGTCCTATTTCTGTTCCAGGACCCAATTTCTGGAGTACCACGTTGCATTTTGTTGTTACATTTTCCCAGTCTCCTCTGGTGTGTTGGGGGTCTGGTCTGTGACAGTTTCTCAGACTTACCTTGTTTTTCATGACCATAACCATCTGGAGTAATACAGGTCAGGTATCCTGTAGAGTGGTCACCCATCTATGTTTATCTGATGTTTTCACAATTAAACTGGGGTTACGGATTTTGGGGAATAATACCATAAAAGTGAAGTAGCTTTCTCATCATGTCACATAGAGATACATGATATCCATATGACATCAATGATAATGTTAACCTTTATCACTTGGTTAAAGTCATAGTTGCCAGGTTTCTCCACTGTACAGTTTTTATTTTCTTCCTTTGCCCCGTTTTGTCACTAAATCTGTCTTACCCTCAATGCAGGAAAGAAAAGCTCCATCCTCTGAAAAGTGGAGTGTATGCATATGTTAAATGGAATTCTTCCATCAAAAGGATTTGTTTCAGCTCCACTTATTTATTCAAAACTTAATTTTGGGTCTATTTTTTTTTTACTGCATTTGATAACATTAATTCTAGTGCTACTTGCCATAGTTCTAGTTTTTAATTCAGCTTTCCTTCTTAAACATATAAAGAAAATAAACACACAGACACAGTGCAAAGAAGTAATTGTGAACACTAGTGAATATTAGTATAACCAACTGGGATTGCTAATTTTTTGTCAACTTGAGTGGGCCGTGGAGTTCTCAGATGTTTGGTTAAAGGTTATTCCAGGTGTGTCTGTGGGAGTGTTTCTGGGTGAGATTCAACATTTAAATTAGTAGATGGAATAAAGGAGATTGCCCTCTCTAATGTGTGTGGGCATCATCCATTAAATCAAAGGCATGAATAGAATAAAAAGAATGCTAGGGGAAATTTTGCCCTCTCTGTCTGTTTCTAAGCTAGAATATCAGCCTTCTCCTGCCTTAAAAGTCAGAGTTGGACTGGAACAATACCATTGTCTCTCCTGGGTCTTCAGCTTACCAACTGCAGATCTTGGGGTTTCTCAACCTCTATAATTGAGCCAATTTCTTCTAATAAATCTTTCTATGTATCTACACCTGTATCTATTTCTCTTATTGATTCTATTTTTCTGAAGATTCCTAAAACACCAACTGTCCCACTGAAGAATGAGAGCAATGCTATAATCCTGAAACACCTTTGTGTGCTCCTTCCCTGGCTCTGTCCCTTCCTGCTGTCTTGAAATTTGTGTTAATCATCTCCTTGCATTTATATGGTGGGATTTAAAAACTTATAAATTGGAACTCTGGGATGATTAAGTAGGTATGGGTCTTAATGCAGCAAAAACTGTAAAATAATTCTTTTATGTTTTCCTAATTTTCCCTTTTACTTAGGGAAATAAATTGTGTGTCTTTTAAAATTCTTTACTAGTAACAAAGTCCTGTTTACTGAGTAAACTGACATTAAGGAACAACTTTATTCCATAACTAATCTGCTTCTGAAACAAGTGCTAATCAATAGATGTAGGAAGCTCTTCTCTTTAGATCTGCATTTGCCATCAGCAAAGGGAATTTGCTTAATAACAATTCCCAAGTGTGCAGTGCACATTGTAGAAACTTGGCATATTAATGCTATAGTAAAAGATAATAAAGTGTACCAAAATATATCTTGCAATAAATATAAAAAATTTTGCTATCTTTGGGGTGGTCGTAGCTTTAATTTTATTTAAAGGCCTAAAGCTTTGTTTGTTTGTTTTTGAGACAGGGTCTTGCTCTGTTACCCAGGCTGAAGTGCAGCGGTACGAACATTGCTCACTGCAGCCTCAACCTCTCAGTCTCAAGTGATCCTCCTATCTCAGCACCCCTCCCCACTTCTGTAGCCAGGGCTACAGACATGGGAGCCACCATGCCCAGCTGATTTTTGTATGTTTTGTAGAGATGAGGTTTTGCCATGTTGCCCAGACTGGTCTTGAACTCCTGAGCTCAAAGGAATCACCAGCCTCAGCCTCTTAAAATGCTGGGATTACAGGCATGAGCTACTGCACCCAGCTAAAGTTTTTTTTTTTTCCAAAATAAATATTCTAACTTATGAGGATGCTTGATTCCTTTACCTCATAGAGACTGATTAGTAAGAACAAAATATCTAGACAAACCTTTTATTTAATCTCTCATAGCCACCAATACATTTTGAAATTAATTTTTCAAAAAATTCAGATGCTCATGCACTCAAAACAATAGTTATTCACTATCACTAAAATGAAGACTTGTAGGTTCAAATTCTAATAACAGTTTCAATTCTGTTTCATTGTTTCCCTTTGAAGATATATAAAATTATCCTAATGCCACTTTTTAATATCATCCATTAAATATCCAATGTCCTAAAGTCTTGTCATTTCTAGGCTGTGCCTTCTTAGCTTCTTCAACTCCCTATTGCCTCATTTGGGGGCTTGCTTTTTTAATTCCTTCATCTCCCTATTGTCTCATTTCAGGACTTGGGGCTCACCTTTCATCTAATACACAAATGTTGCTTAATAAATGCTGTTATTAAGCAAAATTTGTGTTTTAGATAAAAAGTAAGCCTCTAAATGTAAGGTTGACAAAGTTACCTTTGATGGTCAAGGTGCTGCTGTTAGAAGAGATGGAAAGTTAAGGAAGATTAACATATCAGGAGCCAGATATTTTTGAGAAGTCTTGGCAGGATCAGTAATCTGTTGGCCTGAAAGATGTATCCCATCATCATTCTTATGATGATGAATAAACAATGAGTACAGGATGGAACATCAACATTCATGAAGCCAACAGACACAGGCTAGTCAGGAGTCAGTGAAAAGTTACTAATATCACGGAGTAATCTAGTCGTGAGCTTCATATACAAACAGGGAGTTGAGCTCCAGAAACAAAAAAAGTGCCTGAATTGGAGGTTCTGCCCTAGTTTGGAGGTGGAAATGGTTAGCAGTTTTTGGTTGCATCAGAGAAGAAACTGATAGGAGAGGTGGGAGATATTGGACTTATAGATGTATACCCTAAATTATCTATTTAGCTATTTTTATATTTCTTCCCCTCTAGAATGTAAGTTCCACAAAGGTGGGTACATTATATTTCTACTTTAATGCTATACTCTCAGTGCCTACAGCAGAGCCTGACACTTACTAAGCACAATAAATATAAATTAAATGGAAATTTGAAGGAATCGAATGTATCACCAACTTCTATCAATATTACCGTCTATTAAATAACTACATCTCTTACTGTCTGCCAGTTCAAGTACCATATTCTCCCACCTTTCTCAGTGTAATAGTTTCTTTGTTGGTTTCCTTGCCTCCAGTTGTGCTCCCTCTCATCCATTTTTTTTTCCATCGTGTAATCCTAGTAACTTCTAAAGCCTAAATTGGATAACAACATTTCTCCATGTAAAACCCTTCAATAGCATGAGGATAACTCCCCCTACATTATTTATGAAATTGTTTGTGATTTGAGTTCTTCTTATTTCTTCTACAATATGGCTTTCTATTCTACTCCCTACTCTACCTGACTCTAGTATATGGGCATATGGAACTTCTCTCATTTCCTCTATTACATTAGGAGAAATGCCTTACCTTGCTTCCAGTTCCCTTTTACACCTGCTAATCCTTCAACCTGTACTATGGCTAGTTTAAATTCATCTTTCACGACTCAGCACATAGATCCTTCCCTGAGAATCTCACCTGAAATACCACATTTGGGTGGGCAGCTTTTTCTACCAGGTGTTCCCTTCATTAACATTTATCTCACTTTGTTTATAATTACACTTTTGCTGGTTTAAAAATAGATGATACTCTGTGAAAGAAGGGACCATGATTATCTAATTTGTAAGTGCAGTAATAATATCATAGGATTTTTTTGGTAAAGATTATATGAGATACTATAAGTCACTTACATGTTTTAACATTTTTTCTTCCTGGTCCCTTGTGTAACATCTGGCAATAAGTGTTGCTAAATAATTATTGTTGAATATATTAAACTTTCACACTGTTGTCATGGGCACTTAAGTCAGATTTGAATTTAAATTTGCTACAGATGATAATCAGTTTAGAACATTATCATTATTACTTGTCACTCCAAAGACAACATTCTTTTAATTGATGTTTATATGGGTTTTTAAAGCTTGTAACTTTAACAGCATCTAACAAGATTTCCTGGAAAACACTCAGCAGTGAACAAGAATAATGAACATATGGATTGAATTTCCATTGAAATTCAAAAGCTTAAAAAGAAACAAGGAAACCAATTTTATAAAATGGGCAAAGAATTTGAGCAGACCTTTCTCCAAAGAGGATACACATATAGCCAACAAATACATGAAAAGGTGCTCAGCATCATTTGTCATTAGGGAAATGCAAATTAAAACTACAGTGAGATACTATTTTGCATCCAGTATGATGGCTATAACCAAGTAGACAGATAATAACAAGTTTTGGCAAGGATGTGGAAAAATCAGAACCCTCATAAATTGTTGAAGGGAATGTAAAATGGTGCAGCTGCTTTGGAAAACAGTTTGGCAGTTCCTCAAGAAGTTCACAGCAATTCTGCTTCTAGGTTTATATCCCAAAGAATTGAAAACATATGTTCATACAAAAGCTTGTACACAAATATTCTTAGTAGCATGATTATAGCTAAAAGTAGAAAAAAAAAGATGTATACTAACTAAGGAGTGATTAAAGAAAAGGTGGTATACCCATTCAGTAGAATATTACTTAGCTATCAAAATGGAGTACTGATACTTGTTGCATCTTGGATGAACCTGGAAAACATTGACAGAATTAAAAAGCCAGTCACAGTTTATATGTTGTATGACATTTGTATGAAATGTCCAGAATCAGTGCAACCATAGAAAAAGAAAGTAGATTAGTAGTTTCCATGGGCTTGAGAGAGGGAAGAATATGTTGTGACTACTAATAGTGATGGGGTTTCACTTTGTAGTGATGAATTGTTTTGGAATTAACAGTGATGTGATGGTTCAGCAACCAAATGAATATTTTTAAAACCACTGAGCTATATACTTTAAATGGGTTGATTGTATAGGATGTAAACTTTATCTCAGTAAAGACAAAAAAATAGGATCTGGATTTTCTCTTCACCTAGAGGATAAAGTTTGGTAAAGAGGGGGTTAGGTTGGTACAAAAATAATTGTGGTTTTTGCCATTCCTTTGAATTAATCTCTGAAATGAAAGCAAATTGGCAAAAACCACAATTACTTTTGCACCAACCTAATATATTAAAATAACATGGAGGTCATTCATAATTTTCAGTTGCTTAAATTCTGTGGAATATAAGGATTAGAATGTCAAGAAGCGGAATGAAAGTTTATATCTTGGGACCTACTTAAGGTTGGTGGTTATTTAGATCATCCTCTTTAGAGGGTAACATGTCAACATGAATAATTCAAAGGATATGACTATAGTGCCTTGCAGTTCTGAAGTACAGTTTTGCTTTACTTCTTTGAAGCAGAGATTTTTCATCCTTGTTAGGCAGAGCAATCTACAGTGACATTCTATGCAGTGGTGTTTTTGATAGTGTAATAGTACATCTTTAACCTTGATAGGACACATATCACATGGACCAAATTGTTGTTGAGTCTATGTATTTATGAGTATGGGATTTGATAGAGATATATCAAATCCTTCTAGATACATGTATCTACTCTTTCAATTTATTTATTTTTTTTCATTATGCCCTCTACACACACAAAAAAAAGAGAAAAAACAACTTATTTAAAATACCTGAGTAAATGTTCATAAATATGAAGTCATTAAACATAGAGAATGGAAGTTTGGGGTCTCAAACAAAACAAAACAAAGAAAACCAGTTACTGTTGAGGGAATACACAGGCTCCCATGTGAATGCTCTTGAGATTCATATTAAAACAACATTGAAAAGTAGGGGGTTGTGGAATAATAGTGCACTGGTAAGGACTTTGGAATCAGATGTACTTTGGTCTGATTCTCTGCCGTCTTTGAAGGCTTTTAGAAGGATTCCTTAGAATGTAGTTCTCCAAGCAGAAAACAAATTTCTTGTCATTCAAAGTAGGATAGTAATGTATTATAAATTAGAGTTTTACTTTGGCAAGAATAATAAAGAGATTAATTGGACTAGATACCAAATGCTAGTATCCAGATAGCCAGATATAAAGGATGGGTGGCTAGTAGTACAAAGATGAGAGACCATTCCATAAGAGTTGAATAGCTCTTATTTTATATATTTCTGATGGTGGGTCCTCTCTAAGGTTATGCCATAATTATGTGTTTTATTTCTTTGTATGGGTCTTCTTTTATAAACAGGCCTTTCCCCTGGATCTCTGTTAAATATAGCAAGGAACATGACTGCTTCTTCAGTGGATACCCCTCCTCAGCCTGAACTCCTCATATCCCAAAAACCCTTTGTTGAATGGTTTTGTCCCATATTCTGTTGTGTAAATTTGTGGTGGAAATATTCAGTATCACCTGTCATAAGAATATTCAAATAGAAGATCTGTGTTTTCCTAAATATTTTGATACTCAGAAGCCAGCACCCAGTGAAAGCACTAGCTCGCCCCCTCTGATGTGTTTATTTCAGAATAAAGACAATTCTGTATGTGTTTTGGGGTTTGGGAGTGGCCATATGAAAAGCCATGGGCCACAGATACTCAAATCTTGATTCATAGAAAAGAGTTTGAGGGTAGCCCTTGAGCCTGGACCTTTGCTCTGAAGCATCCCTAGAGATGTTTATTCCCACTCTCTTGTTTATGTTTGCATGACTGATCATTTATCACCCCAAAGATGTATCCATTCACATATATTTATTTGAGTACATAGACTCTAACATGAGGTGGGAAAAAAGATAAAAACATATATCTTATCATTTTCCTTTGTACCTATATCTTCATTTTCTACTCTACAGTATATACTTCTTAAGTCTAATTTTTATGAGATAGTAATCTTCAAAACCCTTTTAAATTTATTCCTTTCCTCAAGAATAATAAAATTATGATCAATGTCTCATTTTCTGATATAACACATAACATACAATACTACAGTCATTTGAGGTAAGAGCATAGAAGCCGTCCCAAAACCCAGTGGAGTGCCTGGTAGCACCAGGCACTGCCCGCCTACACCAAACAGTAGCCCATGAATTTAATTGGTCTTGCCTGGTGCAGCATAGGGCTTAGTAAAGTTGAAGTGGATTTCTTGAAGACTGAAAGGGGAGAAAGTAAAAAGGAGACATTAACTTTATTCCAAAGTCTGGTAGGCATAGAGATGTTACCACAGTTTTTGCATGGAAGGTGATAGGAGACACTGGGATTTAGATAGGGAAACCTTCTTGAGTGGGGGATTGGTAAAAATTGATGAGGTAACTGAGGGGAAGGCAAAGACAAAGAATGTTCAAAAACCCATGGGGGAGGAAAATCACAGGTTTGATCACATATCAAAGAAAATCTTAATAAATTCCTCAAAGTAGAAATCTTCCAGGCTATGTTCCTCAACCTTAGTGCAGTAAAATAAAATAAAAATACAAAGAACAAACAAAATTTGTTAACTTGGGAATTTAAAAATATCATTCTAAAACTTCAGGTTGAAAAGAACAAACAAATCATGAAATTATAGCTAATTTGAAATAAATGATGATAGCATTAAGGATTATGCACTTGTAGGATATTGCTAAAGTGGCCTTAGGAAGAAAACTGATACCCTAAATGCAGTTATTAGTATACAAAAATATTTAGAAATAATTATCTTGCTAAAGAACATTTAAGAGAACAATAAAATAAGGGAATGATAAAATATTAAAGATAATACTATGCATAACTTTTTATCAATACCTTTGAAAATGTAAATGAAGTCTGCTCTAGAAGTGAAGGGTGGTACAGTTTCTAGAAATTTATTATTGCAATTTCTGGCATTAAAGATTAAAAGAGAAAATGATATGATCATTTCAATAGGTCCTGCAAAACTTTGCGTGTATTTCTGAGATAAATGTGTAGCAAGTTAGGAATAAAGATAAATTTTCTTAACCTGTGTCAGTACCTCATATAATAGGAAAGTGAGAATTATTTTCATCAAAGTCTGAAATAAAGTAGAATGGACTAATACCGTATCTTTAAATATTATGTGGGAGGTCTTAGCTAATGACCCAAGAAAAGGAAATTGTATATAAGCTTTAGAAAGGAGAAAAACAACAACTGTTTTTTTCTATACAATTTGTTTGTCTGATGGTTAAACCTAAGAAATTAAACTGAAAAGCTCTTGCAAAGAATTAGTTGATTTAGAATGGGGTTGATAATAAACTATCAATCATCAGAGAAATCGATAAAATACTTACAGTTAAGCCTTAGAAACATCCGTACTTCTAGAGGAAAACTGTGACACATTCTTGGATATACAGTAAAAGAAGAGCAAACCTATTTCTAGATTGTGAGGTTCAACAAAATAAACATTTTAGTTCTTCCCAGATTAATCATTAATTTATTCCAATCTTAATAAATTTCTAAGGTGTTTATTTCATTTGAAAAACTGATCTGAATGGGGAAATGTGAAAGAATAAGAATATCTTCAGTATCCCAATTGTGGCCTCTTGTGATTCTGAGAAGATAGGAGGATTTAAGTCTGACACCAGAAATATGGAATATTGGCTCCCAGTCATACTATGTTGGATAGCAAAGAAATTATAAAAAACTGAGTCTCATCAAAAAGATATAGTTAACAACATGAAGGATAACCAATTGAGTAAATAGGAATTTAAGCGTCAAAAAGACTAAAAACTTAAATTGCTGAAAACATGTTGAATATCTGTGAGCTCATGATATGTAAGAGTTAAAAAGAAAAAAAAAAGTATTGACTACCACTGGAAATAGAGTACCAATTAATTATTGAAAAAATTAACAAGCAAAAGGAAGGAATTCAGAATTTATGTAGCCTTTCATGTGTGAACTGAATTGCAAATAACCTAATAGCACTAATTTATGAGGAAAAGATACTCATTTTGAAGAAATTTCAGCTAGTAATGAGGAATGAATAGGAGAAAGAGAAAGTCACAATTTTGCATCCTTTAATAAAATGATTGATTCAGAAAATTTTCATCAATGGATAAAATCATTATAGCATTGCTTCTCAAATGTATTGTGCATCAGAATCTCCTGGAGGACTTGTGAAACAGACTGTTAGGCCTCACTCCTGTAGTTTCTGATTCAGTATGTTTGGGGTGTGTCCAAGAACATACATACATACATACATACATACATACATTTATTTATTTATTTGTTTATTATACTTTAAGTTCTAGGGTACATGTGCAGATTGTGCAGGATTGTTGCATAGGTATACACATACCCTGGTGGTTTGCTGAATCCATCCTCCCATCATCTACATTCGGTATTTCTCCTAATGTTATCCCTCTCCAATCCCCCCACCCTCTTTTATCTTTCCCCTAGCTCTCTGAACCCCCAACAGGCCCTGGTGTGTGATATTTCCCTCACTGTGTCCATGTGTTCTCATTGTTCAACACCCACTTATAAATGAGAACATGCGTTTGTGACAAATTTCCAGGTGATGCTGATGCTGCTAGTCTGAGGATAATACTTCGAAAGCCTCAGTTTTAGATAAAATTTTGGTGAGGAAGTTCAAAACGAAAAGATCAGGTATAACCACCTGAATGTACTTATCAGTCAGTACAAAGCAGACACTGTGGGCCTCAAGATGTTACGCAAAATGAAGAACACAGGTCTGAACTCTGTTAGTCAAGGTTCTCAGAGTTCTCACACACAATAGAGTGTGTGTGTGTGTGTGTGTGTGTGTGTGTGTGTGTGCAAGCATGTGTACTCTCTCTCCTTCCCTTCCCATCCACCCAAGGAATGGGAAGGGAAGGAGAGAGAGAGCAAAAGGAATTGGCACATATGATTGTGGAGGCTGACAAGTCCAAAATCTGTAGAATAGTCCAGCAGAGACCGAGGGAAGAGTTGACCTTGCAACTGGAGTCCCAAGGGAGTCTACTGACAGAATTCCCTCTTCTTCAGGAGTGGTCAGCCTTTTTTCTGTTAATGCTTTCCACTGACTGGATGAGGCCCTCACGTATTATGGAGGGTAAACTGCTTTACTCAGTCTACAGTAATCTCATCAAAAAATACCGTCACAGAAATATCTAGAGTAGTGTTTGACCAGATACCTGGATAGCATGGTTTAGCCATGACACATAAAATTAACTGTCACACAAACATAAAGCATTCTTGCCCAAAAAGTTGAACCTGAATTTAGTCTTCCAGAGCTAACTTTCTTTTATGTGAAATACAGGAAAAATAGGAACAAGTTAAATGAAAAGACAAGGAGCAGAAGTGATTAGGTTTCTTCTATGTGTTAGTGGCATTTAAAAAAAATAAAGAAAAAGGAGGTGGACTGCTCTAGACCAAAAGAGATTTAAGAGACATAACAATCAAATATGATGTATTGAATTTGTTCAGATCTTATTTAGACAAATCAATTATAAAAACAACTTTTATACTATTGGGGACATTTGTTTATGGAGTCGAAATTAGATGATATTGATAAGCGAAGTTGTTTCAATTAATATGGTTATTGCATTTTTAATTATGTATGCAAATGTCTTTTTTTTTAAGAAATGCACGCTAAAATTTATAGGGATAAAATGACAAAATGTCTGGAATTTGCTTTAAAATACTTCAGCAAGGGAGAAAAGAATTAGAAGGGATAAGCTAAGCAAGTATAGGAAAATCTCGATAATTTTTGAACCTAGTATGGGAAATGGGAGTTTATACTATTCTTTCTTTCAGTTTTTAAGTTTCTTAAGTAAAATTTTAAAATATCAGAATACATTCTAAAAGAATGATAAAGGAGCACTTACTCTTTCAGATATGAAAATGTACTACACCTCTGCATTATTAAAACAATGTGGTTTTTTCCTAAAGATAGATCAGTAGAAAAATATACAGTCCATAAAGAGATGTATTTGTGTATAAAGAGGTAGTGTCATTTTGAATCAGTAGAACAAAGAATGCATTATACAATAGGAGAGGTTGAGACAATTGGATATCCATTTAGAAAATAAATTCTAAGCAGTTAAAAGCTAAGAAACAAATGTCAAAACTCTAAAATCATAAGGGAAATTATTGCCAGATTCAGACCTACTAAAATATTTAAACTCCTGAACAATTAAAAGTATCTTAAATATAAAACACTGGCATAAGAATTGGAGATAATTTTGCCATAAAAGTCAAAGGATTAAGAGTTAAGGTACACGTGGAGCCTCCTTCAGAAATAAAAACAAATTAATGAAAGGAAAAAATTTACAAAGGTCTGGACAGACAGTTCACAAAAGAACTAAAAATGTGTAAAGACAAATGGAAGACCAGTAAACAATTGAAAAAATGGCCAACCTCGTGTAATCTGCAAAATGCAAATTAATCTTTCACTTAGCAGATAGTCAAAAAATGAAATCCCAGTATTGGATACAGTACTGATGAAAGTGCAGGGAAATTTGCAGCCTCACAAACTGTTGGTTGGAAAATAGATTGGTAAAGCTCTTTTTTGTTAGGCAGCTTGATAGTGCTTTTCAAAAATTTTAAAACAAAAATTTATTGACAAAGCAATTCTATTTTCACTCTTTAGAAATACTCTCACATGTAGAAATACTTCTTACAAGGGTGTTAGCAACAAATTAGAAAACCGCTATGATAAGTGCTCATCAGTAACCAAATTTTGATATGTCATTGCTATCAAATACTATATAATAGCTAGAAGGAAGACTGAAGTAAATCTGTAGTTATTGACATGGCAATATTCATCACATTAAGTGTAAAAAAGTAAGCAAATTGTATTCAGTGGCTTGAACTTTGTCAAAGGCTCTACTTAACCACTCGAATCTATTTTTGCACTTTAGCTTCTAACAGCAAAAGGCATCCCTTACTTTATCCCAAACACATTTTCTGTTACTTCATGAGGTCAGTGCAGGCTGAATGTTGTGATTTATTTTTAAATAGAATCCTGTCTGCTATTGATTTTGTTCTTAATTTTAGAGAAAATAGACCATGATTAAGTCCATTGTCAAGACTCACAAACCAGTAAGCAGCCCTGTCACACATTGCATGGAGCTGTGTCAGGGAGGTGCATGCATTATCAAATGGCTTTAAATGCAAGCAGGTGAAGGTGTAGGATGACATTCTTCTAAAGAGGAAGGCCAGCCCTCTTCCAGTTTCAAGAGTTACAAAGAGTTTCATTATTAGAGAGCTAAAAAGTAATGGAAAAGTTAGATTTTTCTGTACTATTTAAACTTATGTGACAACCTGGAAAGCAGAAATTAAATTACAAGGCCAGTGTGTATCTACCATCTAGAATTTTTCCTTAAGCAGTTATTTTTAATATCTGTTGCCTACCTTGTCAAGCTTGATGGTAGTGCTTAATAAAGCTTGCTTTATGAAATTTCAAAACCGTTTTTAAAAAAAGCTTTCCTTATGAATAATACTGTTACACTTGTTACTTTGCTCTCTTCATTAAAAAATGACATCCTGGGGAACCATCCATACTTCACTTAATTTTAGCAATTTAAAAAGTTGTATATCATATGTGATTATCCAGATAATAGTGATTAGAAACATTTGTTTATGTTTCAAATGTCATTTTTCAATTTTTCCCAAACTTAATTTCAAGTACCCAACTCTTTGAAGTGGGGAAGCACCAGGTTAGTGCTGTAAATTTCTATGCATTGACAGATCCCATATGACTACTGATAACAGTGTTTGAGAATATTTGAAAGATAAGATATAATCAGAGAAACACATTTCAATAGTTTATTTGAGCATCTCTTGTTTTCTTGTGAATTTTGACCTCAAGTTAACTTAGAAATGCATAGTGCATCTTCAGATACTGCTCTACAAGTTTGAATAGCATTTATTCTCAGGTGCTCTGTCTTCTCTGGCATATAAAATTACAGGGTTCTTATATAATATCAAAAAAGCAGAAAGTCGTGGGAGTTATACAATTTCATTATGTCAAACAGGAATACATTAAAGCTTACTGTTTGTTAAAGTTAAAAATATATTTGCTGAAATTGCTGGAGAAATTCAAGCACAATCATGTCAAAAACAAATAAAAAGGAACTGAAGTGTGATCTTCTAAAATTTTTTTAGTCCAATTTATGAAACAACATTTTATATTACAACATTATTGCCTTTCCCAAAAATTTATTTTGTACATAAATTTTAATAAAATAGATGTTTGCAATGGGTTAACATACTGCTAAGCAGTGACTGTCCTGAAACTGCTTTGTGGAATTTAAAATGTTTATGAAAGCAATCTGCATATATGATATACACCACACTGATTTTAGGAAATGGTAATTCAGATGTAATTTTAGCTTTTAATTAAATGTTTAATCTTGTATACATATATTCGTTTATGCTATAGAGACATTAGAAGTTGTATTAATGCTGTCATTTGCTCTCTGAGTATAAGAGGCCATCTGCCTTCGAACATGTTATAAGAAGAATAGTTTTCAAAAGATGCAGCCATACGTATTAGTTCATGATACTGTGATTTAAAATTACATGGTCAGAGTAGGAATGGATTTAAATACAGGTACATTTTTTTATTGATTTGTGTTGAAATATGGTTACACACTGTCAGTTCATGGGCCAGATATGACCCACAGATGTGATTTCTTGAGCCAAAACAGCTTTTTTTTTTCCCTAGAAAATCAGGGAAGACATGAAAAAATTATAGAGATTTAACATAAAAATCTGGACTCCAGGGTTTTCTTGAAAATCCAAAGGAAAATGTTGTTCAAGTTCAGCATCCCATGGTGGACACTATGTGAAGTAGGTGGCCTCTGTTCAGTACAGTCACCTCCACTGCAGTGTCTTCCTTCCATGGAAGCTGTGTATCAGTTACTACCCATTTTTGTAATTGCAAATTATATCTCTCATAATCTAGAAATATTTAGCAGAAACTGCATCTCTAGGAAGTGACAGAAAACAAAAAAATTGAGACAACTGAATATTTAGAACAGAATGTGTTGAAATAATATAAAGTGCTTTACTTAATTCAGTTTGGTTTATTTCCTGCCAGGTTTTAGAGATACTTTAAAAACATTTTATTGGGATATAATTCATATACCATAAAAATCACTCATATAAAAATTGCAAATCGGTGGTTTTTAATATATTCACAAAGCTGTGCAGCCATCACTATCTAATTTTAGAAATTTCCATAATCAGAAAAAGGAACCCATAATGATTAGCAGTCTTTATAGGCATTTTAAAGTATGAACTTAGTAGAAAATGTGAAACATAAGAATGAGCTCTAGTGTGTAATCCAAATTTTATTTCAAAATTTGAGAAACTTGATTTTCATATCTCATAAACAACTGTCCTTTTCTAGCTTTGCATATTCTTTATATTTTATACTCAATAGCATTTTATCTCTTCATCAAAGATACTGATTTGAAAAATAAAAAATAGAAACTTTGTACATATGCACATATATGGGCCAAGTTTATGACCCTATTAACTAGACACTTTCATGGAGATAGACATGAATCTGTTCATCAGCAATCCATTTGTGTAATGTTCACCTCATGCTTTGTTTTGTGGTATTTTTTTAACTTACTAGACTATCCTGAGTCACTCTAACATGTGGTTTGTTGAAAATTCAGTGCTTTATTTGTGAGTTATTGCTTTATCTTTCAGAAATCACAAAAGAAGACTAATGTGAGACTCACTCATTCCTGAGAAAAAGTGATTTTATCTGGCTCAAACTGATCAGCTAATTGGTATTTTTTCTCCTAAATGCTCTCAAACTCTGATATTCTAATCAGAACTTTCCATTTTATGTTTATTGATCCACCATTTTCACTCTCATCTTTCTCTTTCTCCTTTTTAAAATCTTCAGTAGCACTTGCCAGTTTGCATTGCCTGGCACTCTTGATCTTTTCTGATATTTCCCTAAAGATTAACTTTAAACTCTTTTCAGTTTAAAAATGTCTTTCCTTAGCTCCAGACTCTCATATCCAGCTTCCTCTAACTCAACATCTCCACTTGGAATGTCTAACAAGCTTTGCAAAAGCAGCGTATCAAAAACTGAACTGCTCATAGTTTCCTCCCAACCTATAGCTCTCAGGCTCTTCCCATTTCAGTAAATGACACATCCATGCTTTCATTGCTCAGTCTACAGCTTTGGAGTCATCTTTGCTTTCTCTTTTTCCTACTCTACCTCTGCTTTGTTATTAAATTGTATCTACTTTTCATTCAGCATATCAGTTCGCCCTTCCTCTACTACTGCTTTCACCCTCGTCCAAGGCAGCATCCACTCTCACCTACCTCTGCCCTTGCCATCATGCATATTACTCCCGATACAACAGCTAGATCTGACTAAATTCTACTACACTGGATCATATCACTTTTTCGTTCAAATGGCTACAGTAATTTTCCACCTCACTCATTCACAGCCATATCAATTGGCAGTTCTTTTAAGACTGTGACTTAGAAGGCTTTATATTCTCTCAGTGGTCTCGTTGTTAATCCTTGAATATCTCAAATCTGTTCCACCTCTGGGTCTTTGTGTATGCTGTTCCTTTTACCTGAAATGCAATTGCCTCAAACATCTACCTGGTTCACTCTTCATTTTCTCCCCCTTACTCAAATACCACCTTCTCAGTGAGTTTGTTTCTGACAACTCTTTCCAACATTTTTCTGTCTAAGAGTTCCTGATACTTCCCATCCTGCCCCCATTTTTGCTTTGTATTTTCTCTTCATACTTATCACTACTTAATATACTACATGATTTATTAATCTGTTTTATTATCTGTCTCCTCCAGTGGAATGCAGTCTTCACTAGAGGAAACATCTTTATCTGTTATTTTTCAATGTCTTTTCTTCAGTGTCTCACAGTTTTTGGAACATAGTAGATGATCAGTAAATATTTGTTGCTTAGAAGATTGCAACCTTGTCGTCCTTTAATGTCAGAATGTAAAGAAATGATCCACAAGAAATTTCACCTATGGCATATTAAGCTGCTATTAGGCAAAGTCTATTCGATCTTATAATTGGGCAAGTTAACTTTTTAGCTGAAATGCATGACAAATAATGGGTTTATTTGGCACACATTTATATGAACTAACAGTGTGATATGTCTACCTAGAAAATCAAAGTGGTTTTTGGTTAGCATAGAAGAAATGGGATAACAATTTTACTGTATTCTGCATAGTTGGAGCCTGTATTATTTTCAGTTCTGGGCACAATATTTTAAACATCGTTTCAATAAATTGTAGTCTTCTAGAGAGGATGCTTGGCTGGCAAAAACCTAGAAACAGTAGGAAGAACTATTGGAGCATCTAAAGTCTCCTCCTGTCAAAGGTAGAGATTCAGATTGTAGAAGGTAGGGGGTTCCTGTGAAGGTTGATGCATATTTTCAAATATTTGAAAGATTTGTTAAAAAGAATAAGGATGAGATTCAGCTTCTGTAGCTACAGCAAGAACAAGTAAGACCACCAGGAGGCGTATTTTGGCTCAGCCTACAGCAAATCTTACTGAAAAGACTATCCAAAAGGGAGTAAGTTCTGTTCTGAGCAAATGAATTGCCTATTGCAGGAAACCATCTGGGTAACTGTCTATCAGTGATAATGTTGGGAGGTTGGATTGGATGACCTATAAAGTCTTCATCCTCAGACAGTAATCTCTTCTTCCAAGATAATATGGATTTGAAATTTACTTGATAGTGTGGTGGTTCCTCAAGGATCTAGAAATAGAAATACCATTTGACCCAGCAATTTCAATATTGGCTATATACCCAAAGGATCATATATCATTCTGTTATAAAGACACATTGCAGACATATGTTTATTGCATCACTGTCCACAATAGCAAAGACTTGGAACAAACCCAAATGCCATCAATGACAGACTGGATAAAGAAAATGTGGCACATATACACCATGGAATACTATGCAGCCATAAAAAAAGGACGAGTTCATTTCCTTTGCAGGAACATGGATGAATCTGGAAACCATCATTCTCAGCAAACTGACACGAGAACAGAAAACCAAACACTGCATGTTCTCACTCATAAGTGAGTGTTGAACAATGAGAACACATGAACACAGCAAGGGGAACATCACACACCGGGGCCTGGGGGTTGGGGGGCCAGGGGAGGAATAGCAGGGGTTGGGAGTATTGGGGAGGGATAGCATTAGGAGAAATATCTGATGGAGATGATGGGGCGATGGATGCAGCAAACCACCACCATGTGTATATACCTATGTAATAAACCTGCATGATCTACACATGTAACCCAGAACTTAAAAGTATAATAAATAAATAATATGTATAGAAATTTACTTTCCTTATTGTAATGATATCAGGATTTTTGTGTGTTTCTGATGTCATAAAGTGCTTATATCTGTGGAAGACTTGAATTCCTGCTTGAAATTCAGAATTGATTGTATCAAGACTTCTTTTTTATGTATAACGGTTTGCAAAGTCATTCAAACTTATCAAAAATCTCAATAGCAACTTACTTTTCATAGTTTCTATGCTATTTTTTTGCATTGATTTCTGGGTTCCATGGGATTTATATTAGTTATGATGTGTAAATTTACATTTTTACACCTCTAGGGAAATAAATGGACTGATTTGAACCAAATTGGCAGCAAAGAATATGAGATTAAGAAAGTTCTCAACAATCCTTGGCCACCAGAATGGAGATGTGATAGTGATAGCCTTTAGAACGCAAAGCACTTGGAAGTTCCAAATTTCTGACTTAGAAGAATTATTTTCTGAATATCAGCATTAAACTGTGACAACATGAGTTATAACATTTTTAGAATTAAACCAGTTAGTAAGAGTATCAGAACTGCACTGCTTGTTTAGTTCAAATGCTTTCCAGAAATTTTTTCTAAATAAAAAAATAGATGTTTCTCATTTGCATCAAAAAATGCCCAAATGCTTTACCAAATAACAGATTTTAAAATATATTGTGCATTGTATTATTGAGCAATAGTTTACGAAGTGTCAAGGCCATAGGATAATTCCTTAGTTGCATATGACCTATACTTCACCTCTTTATATGTGGATATTTGTTGTGATTTATAGTTTAGTTACTATGGAATGAATCAATATTAGCCAACACAGAAAAGTACTGCAGTTATTTGGCCAAGTTATATCTCAAGTAACTTCCAAAGTTGTAAAATGTTATTTATTAGACCCCCATAAGGACATGATGACATTTGTTTTTTGAAAGGGCAAAGAGGTAGGGTGAGTGAATTGTCTGTGAGGTAGCACTCAGAGTAATCTGAACTAGTGAATATGTGGATGGCGATGCCATCCTTTTTTTTTTTTTTTTTTTTTAAGTGGGTACATGTTTCCAGTAACAAACATTAATCTGAACTTTAATTACAAAAGGAAAATATTCAGATTTCCTCATTCCTCTTTCTAGTGGCCACCAAATTTTGCAATTATTTTCCCTCCCACCTTTAAATAAAAGCAATTCTTTCCCAAAAAGCAACCAAGAGAACAGCCATTCTGAAAAATTCTCCTTGATTAAAACCCAGTGCTAAGTCATAGAGTTATCTGGCTTTCGGTAACACAACTGAGGTCAAATACTAACAAAATCCAAAGTGCTAGGGGCATTTAATTTTGTATTTAATTGTGTACGCAGGGAGATTTAACGGCAGGAGTGGAATCATCCAACAGATGTACTTGGACTAAAGGTTGCTGGACCTCTATGTTTTAAAAATGATTAGGAAGTTTTTTCCAAACTCCATTTAAAGAGATTTTTTACATTTCTAAAATGATCCACTCAGATTATTATAAGGGGTCATACTCATAAATTCATGACTCACACATAGGAATATTTCAGTTGGACTCAAAGTATGGCTTAAGTTTTGCATTTAAAATATGGAATTCATACACATCCATGAAAACTTAATATGCTACTTGTTCTGGCGGAGGACTGACTTAAAATTGTATGTGTACATCTTCAAAAGCCCTGGAGGAAGGCTGCCTCTTTACTAAAGTAGATGATGGGGAGGGAAAGCCTCCTTTTTTAAACTCCCATAACTTGTATTCCAGTCTAGACCATTCTAAATACAACTTCAAAGTTTGTGATATAGTGGCAACAAATAGTAGGAATCTTTGTTTTACTTATAGAAATATTAAGTGCTGAAAAAGTGATGATAATTTTTTACCCTTTGTACATAGCTAATCCAACCAATTCTTCCCCTCAAAGCACCAGCCCTAATAGGAGATGCTGTTACTGTTTTAGGTTGGTGCAAAAGCAATTGCGGTTTTTGCCATTTTTTTTTTTAATGGCAAAAAACTGCAGTTACTTTTCACAATCTAATAATTGTTTTAGCCATCTGCTGCAAGGTAATGTGGACTTTGAGCTGTTGAGGTCACTTTGTATCATATACTCTCAGAAAGCCCTTAGTCTCATCAGAGTATTTAAAAAGTACAACACATCAGTGTTTTCAACTTTGCCTGCTCATTAAAATCACTTGGGAACTTTTTAAAATACCCATACTTCCCCACCCCCTAGACATAATAAATTTCTGTAGGTCCAGCATGGATATGCTTTAAAAGTCCCTCAGGTGATTTCAGTGTGCAAACACAAGTTAATCATGAGTGAGCTATATAGAACCATTCATTGGCCATGGGAACTGGTCTGGTGGTCTAGATGGTTTGGGTATAGATTTTAGGGACTCAGAAAACTAGGGGAAACCAGATGTATAAAAGACCTCAATAGAATTGTATTAATAATAATTGGGCTACTTTTTGTCCTGCATTTGAGTTTGGAACTTAATATAATTGAACATGGCATTTATTCATGTTACAAAGGTGTATTGACTATGCACTTGATGCCATGTCCTGTGCTAAGCATGAGGATAAAATGGTGCTCAATATAGCCCTGCAGTTTTTCAAGTCAAAACTAAATGATTCACCAGTTTTCACACATTACTGCAGTAAAGACAAGCACATGGGGAGATATATTTACCCAGACTGAGGTGAAAAGGAAAGTTAAGAGAAGTCCAATGAAATTTAAGCTGAAAACTGAAGGGTGACTAGAATTTAGGTGAGAGAGTAAGAATGGGATTATTCTGAGATATTGAAAAGAAGAACCAAGAGAGTGCACATACATGTCACAAAATAGGAGAATTCAAATTATGCTGGAGAGAGAAGTCCTAAGGTTAGAAGAGTTAGATGAGCTTAAACGGATCAATAGATTGGAGGATTATATAAAAGGTCATGCCATTATCCATGCAAACATTGGTTCAACTTTTGCTGTAGCATTGAGAATAGATTGGAAAAGGAAGAAGAGTGAAGCAGGGGAGACACTGAAGCAGAGATTTAGATAAAAGATGATGCTGGTTTTATTCACAGAGGTAGAATTGGGGAAAAGTAAACAGTTTTGAGAAGTAGAATTTTTAGATACTGAAAAGTAGAAAGAAGCAAGATTGATATAACATATTTTGGATGTGGGCAATTTGACAAAATTAAAATAAGCATAGAAGAGAAGGTTTAGAGAACTTGATGAATTTGGTGTTGAATATATTTCATTGAAGGCTCTTGTAAAATGAACAGATGAACTGTGGTAGATAGCTGATAATACAAACCTAAAGTTTGTGGCAGATACTGGGGATAGGGTTGGACTTGGGGATTATAAACATTAATATAGTAATTAAACCATAGGAGTGGATGACCTTATCTAGAAAGTGGGAAGAGAGGGAGACCTCTCTTCTGTTATTTTTTCTTCAACTTTTAAGTTCCAGAATACATGTGCAGCATGTGCAGGTTTGCTACATAGGTAAACATGTGCCATGGTGGTATGCAACATAGTCAACCTGTCAGCTAGGTACTAAGCCCAGCATACATTAGCTCTTCTTTCTGTTGCTCTCCCTCCCCCAATCCAGGATCAGGCCCCAGTGTGTGTCAGTCCCCGGCCTGTGTCCATATGTTCTCATTGTTCAGCTCCCACATATAAGTGAGAACATGCGGTGCTTGTTTTTCCTCCATTGGTTTGCTGAGGATAATGGCTTCCAGCTCCATCCATGTCCCTGCAAAAGACATGATCTTGTTCCTTTTAATGGCTGCATAGTATTCCATGGTATATATGTACCACATTTTCTTTATCCAGTCTATCATTGATGGGCATTTGAGTTGATTCCGTGTCTTTGCTGTTGTGGATAGTGCTGCAATGAACATATGCATGCATGAGTCTTTATAGTAGAATGATTTATATTCTTTTGGGGATATACCAGTAAATAATCCAGTAAAGGGATTGCTGGGTCAAATATTTTCTGCCTCTGGATCTTTGAGGAATCACCACACAGTCTTCTACAATTGTAGAACTAATTTATACTTCTACTAAAAGTGAAAAAGCATTCCTTTTTCTCTGCAACCTCACCAGCAGCTACTGTTTCTTGACTTTTTAATAATTGCTTTTCTGACTGGTATGAAATGGTATCTCATTGTGGTTTGATTTGCATTTCTCTAATGATCAGAAATGTTAGGCTTTTGTTTTTTCTCATTTGTTTATTGGCTGTCAAAATGTCTTCTTTTGAGAAGTGTCTGTTCATGTCATCTGCCCACTTTTCAATGGTTTGGGTTTTTTTTTTTGTAAATTTAAGTGTCTTGTAGACTCTGGGTATTACATTTTTGTCAGATTGGTAGATTGCAAAAATTTTCTTTTATTCTGTAGGTTTTCTGTTCACTTGAATGATAGTTTTGTTGTTGTTATATAGAATCTCTTTAGTTTAATTCAATCCTACTTGTCAATTTTTGGCTTTTGTTGCAATTGCTTTTGGCATTTTTATCATGAAATCTTTGCCGCATGCTATGCCTATGTCCTGAATGGTATTGCATAGATTTTCTTCTGGAACTATTATAGTTTTGGGTTTTAAATTTAAGTCTTTAATCCATCTTGAGTTAATTTTAGATCTCTCTTCCTAAAGTTTAAGGAATAAAAGGGATTATGGTAGGAATTCTAAGTTAGTACATGAACATTACTGTAACTAACTTGTGGTTCTGACTTTGCCACTGCCTATAACTATGTCATGGGTAAAGGATTTATTTGTTCTCATTTCATTTTCCTAATCCATACCAGGAGAAACTCCTGCCCCTACCTACCTCATAAAGTTATGCAATGGGCTGAATGGTGCTACCCCATGGTTGTCTGTGTCCTATTTCCTGGAACCTGTGAAGGTGTTAGAATATATGAAAAGAGAGAATTAAGGTTGCAAATATAATTAAGTTGCTGTCAGCTGATGTTAAGATATGGAGGTTATTCTAGTGGGCCCAAAGTAATCACAGGCTTCTTATATGTGGTGGCAGGTGGCAGAAGGGAGAGAACTAGAGAGACAATAGGGTGAAAAGGAATTGGCCTAACATTTTTGGCTTCCAAGGTGGAGGAATGCACCATGAGCCAAGAAATGCAAAAGTGGAAAGGCAAAAAATATATTTATTTCAAGTAACTCCAGAAGAAATGCAGCCTGCTTGCTGACAGTTTTATTTTAGCTCACTGAGACCCATTTTGGACTTCTGACTTTCTGGACTATTTGATAATAAATGTGTGTTATGTTAAGCCGCTAAGTTTGTGGTACAGCAGCAATAGAAAACTAATACAAGTATTAGGTAGATGAAATCAGATTATGGATATGAATTGGTCTCAAAGACAGCAAATGGATAGAGAAATGGACATGCTTATGAGAGCATGCTTATGTGTTCATCTACTCAATCCAGTGACAGATATTGAGCACTAGATGTGGGTAAACTGTTGTTCCAGGTGTGGTTGGTTTTAACATTAGACTCTTAAGCAGTTACTGTGAAACAGGGAAGATGATCAGAAGACAAAGGCACATAAATACACATTTAACAAAGAGAATGCTGGATATCTCTGGACTTCTAAGTGGTGTGTCAGAGTGGTTGTAGTAACTAAAGACACCTTCTCCACCACAAGTAAGGATGGCCCACATTCAGGCCCTTGCTTCCACTGTCAAGGGCTTGACTGTCTCTGCAACAACTTGTGCTGGAGTCTTAGATAAGCTTGGGCTTCTGGCTGTTGACCTTGAAGAAGTTAACAAAACTTGAGTCTCTGGTATACCTAGCTTATAAAGCTACTGTAAAGAAATAAATATATCTTTAATTATTTAACCATTTTCTCTTCTCTCCGCTCATAATCTCAACCAATTTCTCTTCCCATCAAAAATCTGAAGATTCCCGGTTTCAACTGGACTTTAGTACTGCTGGTAGAATCATTGCAAGCACTTTGCTTTTCCTCATACATCATCGTAAGAGATCAGAGTGAGTTTTCTAAGACTATGCAAGTTCTCTGTTCTAATCTTTTTTTTTTAAGTTTATAGTATGAAAAGAAATATGTTGCAGACAATACCAGACACCGGACCTTAAGAAAAACAGAGTTGAGGTTGCTGACCTGAGCATGACCTCTGCCGTAGGAGGACTTAGGCTAGCAAGACCCAGAACCTGGGCAGGATATGGAGAATGAAGTAAAACAGACTGAGCTTTAGAAACTAGGTGGAAGAAAGCTCTGAGAGCAATATCATGGTATGTTGTTAACAGTCAGCTAGTGGTAAGTTCTGTTTCATGATTCGCATCAGCCCTAACCTCAAGTAGTGAGAACAGCAATAAGAATATATTTCCTTTTAGAGTACTTAATTGTGTGCCAAGGACTGTCTTAATCATGTGACAAGTAATCCTCAACAAGTTTCATTAAGTAAGTAATGTGATTTTCATTCCCACTTTACAGATGGAGAAACTGAAGTATAGGGCAGTCTACTAATCATCCAAGGTCTTACACCTAGTAGGGGGCTAGTAGAGTCACATGGCATACTGGCAAAGTCCTCAACCTGGAATCTAAGAACTGGCATTCTTTGAAGTAGAACATCTATCAGACAATAGCAAGGCCCCAGCCCCTGTTTTGTTTCTGAGGCTGAACCTCCAAAAGGAAAGTGGACAATATCAAGAGAGTAAGAGAGATAAAAGGGATTACTTAGACTTGGGTCTTAATACCGACAATGGGAAACTAATGCAGCCATCAGGATTGGGTACCAGTAGCATCCTGAGTGTGGACATGATGGCTGAAGAAGCATAGTTGTCAATTGACTAACAAGAGTAGCTGGATAACATGCCAGAATATAGAGCTTAAGCCCCTCACTCCCAACTGACTACACTGCCTGTGGTCATTCCCCTAGATGCTTCCACTTTAGGCCTTGTTTCAGGATCCTGGTGCTCATGAGTCAATCCAGTCAGAGTAGGGCACATCAAATGTATCACCAGCCAAACTGTGGAGCACACTCTCCATTCATACAAGGAAGAACCCAAAAGGATCCAAATTAAAAAGAGGAAGGCAAAGAGAGGTTTTAAGCTCTCAGTGGGATAGGGCCCCTGTATCCTATTAAAGGATTTTCACAAAACTATTAAAGAAAGTAGGAAGCCTTTTATAAGAATTGTACAAACCGAATCCAAAACTGCCTCGTGTCTTCCCCCCTTATAATACTGTTACTATGGAAAGATATTATATGTGCATTTTTGAAGACTTTAAAATGGAAATAAACATTTTCCCCAAATCAGCTATCATCATCAAAATGAGAATCTGTCTTACTGTTAGAAATTCTTAGTTTAAAAAGTTTCTATTTCTAAAACTAAATGCTGATGAGAGCTTATACAGTCCAAAATAGAAATTTTTTTTCCCTAAGCATAAACATCTGAACTTGAGTTATAGTTAGCTGGTCCAGTATTGCATAGAAAAGACTATTCACACACACAGAGATGAAGATAAAGATACATTTTTTGCTCATTTTTTGAGTTACAGTTGCTCATCTTTTTAAAATACTAAACCAGAGAGCCACAAAGAATGCTATTTGCCTCCAAAAATATATCACCTTTCCTGGAAATTTTAACCGTCCACATTTTTGTTCAGTTCAGAGAATCTCAAATAAGGAAAGCCAAAATTGAATAAAATGCTCCTCTTACCCTAAAAGAGTTTGGAATATCAGCTTCCCTTGCTATGGTCTCTGTTTTTTCAGCAACATAAAGATTTTCAGATGTTTCAGTGTGCTATCCTATCTCTTCTATCAGAATGAAGTTTCCCTGCAGATAATGAAAGGAACACACTTTTAAATGCATTTAGTTTGGCATTCACTTTCTCAAATACATTTGGAATAACATAGTGGAGCATATTTAATCAGGCTGAAAACAAGTACTCAATACGGGGGAAAGACATATATCCTAGCAGTCATCAAGTTAGATATTCTGTATACAAATAAGGTGCCCCTAATCCCAAGGGCAGTCAAGCTTCTACCAAGCGGACCACTCTTTGCACTTTGAGTGGGAAATGGCAAGAAGCCACATTGGCCCTGCTGCCTGCGAAATGCTGCCAAGTAGATATAAGCCAGGGAATCTGAG
The DNA here is from genome assembly GCF_048565385.1 of Saimiri boliviensis. Lineage (NCBI taxonomy): Eukaryota > Metazoa > Chordata > Mammalia > Primates > Cebidae > Saimiri > Saimiri boliviensis. The sequence goes on along the minus strand of NC_133450.1, from coordinate 52,624,607 downwards.
GGGATTACACTTTGGAGTTTGTCTAAACATTACACCAAAGAAGGACTCCATCCTTTAAACAACAACAACAATAATAAAGTTTTCTCTGAGATATACTTTTTGTAGAATACACCCCATAAAGGGGGAAAAGGTTCTTTTGGATTCAGAAATGAAAGCATGACAGGCAAGAAAACCATCTAAAATAAGCTTCAAGTGTTAGTCCACTGGAAAAATTGCATGCCTTAATTTGCTAACAATCTCAGGGGTGTGATAACTGCAGGAGAAGCCAAGTGTATTTTCAGAACTTTTAGCAAGGAACAGCCTGCCTTAGCCCTACCCAATGAACACTGTCTTTCCTTCCTAATCATTGTCCATTCAGGCCTGCACATGTTAGCAGACTGAGAATATCCTTCTGTTGTCTTAAATCATCTTGGTAAACACATATAGCTGGGGACATTTCTGCCTGATTAACCCTCAGTCCAATTTGATTTCATTTAGAATCTGAAGACATGGGCTGATTCATAATAAATATTCCTCACTAGCTCTGCAGTTTTCCTTACTGACAACAATTTGCTATGTAGGATATAGAAGAAATATAAAAGGTGATAAAACTCTGTCTGAGGGAGCTATCTATTTAGTTAAGAAAAGAACAATAGACAAAATACTGATGCATAATATAGGACATGGCATATAACTAAATGGTCATCTGCGTCTCAAAGACCAAATGCTATAAACATTCTGCCTGGCCGAAATGATGAAACCCTGTCTCTACTAAAAAAAAAAATTAAAAAATTAAAAAAAAAAAATTAGGTGTGTTGGCACATACCTGTAATCCCAGCTACTTGGGAGGCTGAGGCAGGAGAATTGCTTGAACCCATGAGGCAGAGGTTGCAGTGAACCGAGATGGCACTACTTCACTCCAGCCTGGGCAACAGAGTGAGACTCCATCTCAGAAAAAAAAAAATATTCTAAAGAAAAAATACTGGGAGAGTCTTGGGACGCTTTCTGGAAATGGTGGTTCTTGAACTACACTCTCAGGGTGGTTCTTGAACTACACTCTGAGGGCCGTTTCAGCTAAGGGCATCCCATGGCATTGGGACATTTGGGTATAAGGGGTTTGTTAATTGTGAGAAAATGACCATTGGGCTTAGATACTACTAGGCTCATTTCTGATTTGTCTATACTTATAATATTATGTCCTAGGACAGATTCTTTAAATTCCAGAAGCCTTAGATTTCTTATTTGTTGATTGATGATGACACAACAATCAATGTGGCTATGGTCTGAGGTCAGGATTAAATAAGACCTGACATACAAAGTGTTTAATATAGTGCCTGCATTTGCACTATGTAACCATGTCATGCGACATGCATAATTAATGCTATTTTGTATTATTTTTCAGTTCATATTCTACTCAGTATTCATCTTTTCCATATTTGATAGTGTTTTTAAATCCTTCTATTTGGATATTGCTTCTCTCTTACCATCCCTTGAATTCTTGCCTCCTCTTTGTCTATAGCTCTTCACTTGGCTCAGATGAGCTTCACTTGGCTTCTTCCTTCTTTCTATTGGTGATTTTTTTTCACACACATGTCTTTAAGAACAGTTTTATTCTTTCCCCTAACCTCTGTCCCAAATTACATTTCTAGCCATCTGCTGGACTTTTCCACTTGGATATTCCACTGGCACTTGAGCTGAATATATCTAGAACAGAACCCATCACTCCTTCTGCTCTACTCACACCTCCAGCTAGTGATCTGTCATCATTAATGATACCAGTTGACTCCTGGTGAGTCGTAAGGGCTCAGTGTCACTGTTGACTGCTTTTTTCAATTCTTGTCACATTAGTTGTCAAGTCTATAAATTGCATTTATTTTTCTCTTTTCTGTTTCTATTACTACAACCCCATATGGAAACTCTATAAGTCTTTCTAACTAGTGACCTCACTACTCTATAGTCCATCTTCTTCCTCTCTACAGTCTGTCCTGCACATCAGTCTTCCAGTAACCTGGCTATGACCTCATACCATCTCTACTCAGAAGCCTCCAGTGCTTTCCCATTCACTATCTGCTGAATAGTTTATCTAAGCAGGCATTCAGGCCTCTCTGCGCAAGGCCTGGCTCACCTTCCAGCTTTGCTCTGGCACACTTCCACACATATCCTTTGGGCATTCTGCTATCTAGCCAAACTGAATAACTGATACTCCTTCAACTGCCCTTGGCAGTTGTCTTTCTGTCTAGAATGCCTGCCCTCTCCCAGCTTTGCATTTTAAGCATCACATTTACCCGTCAAGACTCAGCTGAGATGCCAAGTTCTGCATCAAGTTGCCCCTTTATTCTTAGAGAATTTGTCCTATTCTACCTATAATTGTGTTTATACATTTTTTTAATCTTCTGTTAGGTCCTAAGTGCCATAAACACTTGAATGGTATTTCATTTCTTTTGCTTCCCTACTGCTTCTTAAAACTGTGTCATTCCTGTAACTGCTGTTCAAAAAATGTTTTTTGAATGAATAATGCAGTAGGAAACATAAAGCCATTTAGTAAAGCAAGGAAAGGATATTGGTGAAAATGGGATTTGGGAAAGGTTAGTTCAGTACAATTGCATGAAAGATATAAGCTAGTTTTTCAGAATATTTGAAAGTTACAAATGAGTAAAATTATGTTAATGAGACTGTGAACCTGATTGATACTTTTAGTAGTAGAGAGGCTTCAAATAAAGCTTTTGAGATAGAAGTTAAAGGAAATTCTTCTAATTTGTATCTTCTCTCCTACCAAAGTGCATAGTTCAGTATACCCACTTTAACTGGTGCTAAGCAAATAAGTGTATCATAGTCACCAAACCATGTTGATATTCCCAGATGTGGCATTTACATTTTGAATGACCTAGTACAGGCGTCCCCAAACTTTTTACACAGGGAGCCAGTTCACTGTCCCTCAGACCGTTGGAGGGCCGCCACATACTGTGCTCCTCTCACTGACCACCAATGAAAGAGGTGCCCCTTCCTGAAGTGCGGCAGGGGGCCGGATAAATGGCCTCAGAGGACCGTATGCGGCCCGCGGGCCGTAGTTTGGGGACGCCTGGCTAGTATAACAAAAACCAGGAGTCAAACTGGATACTGAAATCCTTTTTAAATGAATACTAGCACATAAGGACACATACATTTTATGACTCAGTGGCTATTAAATTATGTATAATCATCCATGGCCATTTTTCTAGTTCTCACTTTCTACTTGTTCATTAGCTTTAAATGCAGTGTAGTTTTTTGCTAGGGAAAATGTCATTGGTAGTGTAATTGAGAATTACTATCTATACTCAACAATTTTGAAAGCTTAACTGTTCATTTTCTCAGCATACTGTTAGTATTATTGGCTTGTATTAACCCTTTTAATAGCATTTTACCATTAAGTATGTGAATTCTGGCATATAAATTGCATATTAGAATCAAAAGAGCAGAATTAAAGTTAGGATCCATGAGAGTAAGTTTGGTTTTTACACAGGACAATGTAGCTATGAAAAAAGGAAGCATTTCTCAGTGATGTTATTGTTTATTATTTTATTTAAAGATACTTAAGTGTATAATTACTTAATATTTCTAAGTGCCCTCCTAATAATTTCAACATAATAAATGCCTCTGCTTGACCTATATTCCTCAGGATGCATTGGAGAATAACGGTGGTCATAAGGCCATTTTAAACAAGCATTGACTGGTAACATGAGAGAGGGAGGGTTGATCCCATGCAGGCATTCTTTATAATAGTGACACAAGCAGCTTACTCATTCTTCCCTTCACCCCATGTGACAATATTATTCATCTCTGTTACGGAAACACATAAATGTAATAAAATTGTGATTACTCAGAAGCAAAATAAATTTTCCAGTAATCTAACTTCTATTTTTTTTCTTTTCCCTCTTGAGCTTTTTAACTCATCAAGTATTCTCATTTTCATGAAGTGACAGAAAGGGCCAGGAAGCCCACTTAAAGACACAAGAAAACTTTGTTTTATTTGCAACAGGAAATTTGTCGCAGAATACCAGTACGGAATTCGGCAGGGCCAAGGTGAAATAAATGAAACAGTGCTTCCCTGTGTTGCTGCTTTTACAAATGGTGAGAAACTTATTGGCTTAAAACAACACATGCTTTTCTAACAGTTTTAAATAAGGGAAGAAGTTCCTGGACCATCTCTTTATTCTCTCTCACCTTTGTCTTTCTCATTTGAAGTAGGCTGGATTCTGCTCTTTCACTCCCTTTTACAAGAGTCTGTAACTAACCGGATGTTAAAAAATATAGAAGTGTTTTCTCAGGCCACACAATTCTTCCCTTTCCAAAGGCTTTCCTCTTTCTTTACCTGTGACACTGAGTGCTCCTGGTTCTCCTCTTCCCTGTGTTTTCACATCTTATAATTGATTCCTCCATCTACTTCTTTCTTAGCCCTCCAGCCTCAAATCTGAATGCTCTGCTCTACTCTACTTCTTACTTCTCAAAAGGTTCATTTGTCTCACTTTCATCAACTGGCATTTTTTAGAAATTTTTTCTTGAACCCTTATTTTTTTTTTTTTTTTTTTTGAATTACCTATTTTTTTTTTCCTTTTTTTTTATTGCATTTTAGGTTTTGGGGTACATGTGATGAACATGCAAGATTGTTGCATAGGTACACACATGGCAGTGTGCTTTGCTGCCTTCCGTCCCCTCACCTGTATCTGTCATTTCTCCCCATGCTATCTCTTCCCACCTCCCCACCCCCCGCCCCTCCCCCATTTCCCCCCAACAGACCCCAGTGTGTAGTGCTCCCCTCCCTGTGTCCATGTGTTCTCATTGTCTTGAACCCTTATTCTTGACCTTGGCTTCATTTTAAATTTACTTCTGCTAATGGAGTTTTCACACTTAAATGTCTTATTCCCTCAACTATGGGTCTGAAACATGGACTTTCCCTTCAAATGTTCTGCTCTTATTTGTGTTTGTATTACCAGTATTTTGTTTCTTTCATGCAAAAATCAGTCAAACTAAAAGAACTCCAAAAATGAAAAGGCAAGATAAACAACAAATGGAGTCATATTTGCCTTTCTGTACTTTGTAACAGTGCGTCGTAGGTTTTTTTTCTCTTATATATTCCTCTTGTTCCTTTCTTAGTTCAAGGCGTCTAGGGTTCTAACTGGCCTCTAAGGTGTCTCTATTCTTTCTGCACTTCCCATTGTATCCTCCTAAACAGTATTCTCTAAACACTGAGACGCCTTTGTTTAATCCACCTAGTTGGGGAGGGAGATCACAAGGCAGCTTCAAAGATAATGATATGTCCATTTCTTTAGTTGTATGGAGAATGCAATGGGGGTTATTATTTTTTAAATTGCACATGTTATATGTGCTCTTTTACATGGGTGATATTTTTATCTAAAATAAATGACAGTATATTTTAAAAACTTCCTGTCTTTGTTATTGCATTTTAGAATCTACATTTGATAAAGCAGAGTTGTCCATCAGTGAATTCCAAACTACTGAGCCACAGTCTTTACCATTGCTTAGCTTTATTAATCTTCCTTTACAATGATGATGATTCCATCAGTACCCCTCACTTCCTACACTTGTTTCTTTTTCCAAGAGTTACACCACTGTGTTTCTGCATAAGAAATTCTATTTCTTGTTCAAGCCAAGATTTGTACTTTCCATACAAAAATTAGTCAGGCAGGGGGGTGCATCCCTGTAATTCCAGCTACTCGGGAGGCTGATTCAGAACAATCCCTGGACCCTGGGAGGCCGAGGTTGCAGTAAGGTGAGATTGCACCACTGTACTCCAACCTGGATGACAGAGTGAGACTCCGGATCCAAAAAAAAAAAAAAAAAAATTTGTACCTCCCTTCATCTTTTACAGCGAATCTTTCTCTATACCCTCCCTTTTCTTTGCTTGCATCTCTCCTTGATGTTGACAGTCTCCAAATCCCTGTTTACTTACATACTGTGTTATAGTTTACTTGGCCTGTTTTGTTTATTGGTAGATTTATCACAGCTCTTTATCTAGAATATATAATCCTAGAAGGTTGATAGTAAATCTACTAAGCAAAATATGAATGCCACTTTGTTTTAAATATGCTGGAGAATGCTGTATTTGTTTAGTTTAATCATGCTGAGTGTTGAAATAATCTAGAGAATGTCATTGTAAATGTGGAAGGAACCCAAAAAATTGAAGGTCAGATACAATCTTTGAGTGCTGAGAACAATGGCTTTTGAAAATGACTTCAAAGCTTTACCAAATGTAATAACCCTGCAGGCAAAGTCACCTTTTGGAACATTTTTGCTCAGAATAGTTTATACTAATGTTATGTTTATAGCACAGTTTAGGAAGTTAGGCTAAAGTTGCCATATGGTACATGTTTAATCTATTCTCTGCTTATTATCAGATAATTTTTTTCCATCTTAAATTTCCATTTTTAGCTTCATTTTTATCAGCTTTTTGCAACATAAATGCAGCACATGGTTTGGTTTCAGAGTTGTGTACTTTTTTTTTTCTTTATCACTTACGTCTAGGACAATTATTAAAAAAAATTAAAAAAAGAGTCCAAGAAAGTGTTTGTCCTGTGGCCTTGTGATTAACAGGCAACGTTTAATAGAAACTTTTTGCTTACCTAAACCTGGAAGTTAGTATACAAATTGTCCTCTGTTTTTGTTTTGTTTTGTTTTGAAATTTGAGACGGAGTCTCACTCCATAGCACATGCTGGAGTACAGTGGTGCGATCTTGGCTCACTGCAACCTTCGCCTCTGGGGCTCAAACGATTCTCCTGTCTCAGCCTCCCAAGTAGCTGGGACTAGAGGTGTGCACTACCCCAACCAGTTAAATTTTTTGTAATTTTTGTAGAGACGGGGTTTCATCGTATTGCCCTGGGTGGTCTCGAACTCCTGAGCTCAGGCCATCTACCTGCCTCAGCCTCCCAAAGTGCTGGGATTACACTGCATCTGACCTGTTTTTAGTATTTATTTTAATGCTTACTTATTTCAAATAATATTTTTGATTGAAAATTAGGATTATCATGTTAAATGTGTGCTAATTACATTGTGACTCAAATATTCACAGTTTATTAATTTAGACATATTTATGTTAAAATGCATTCTTTTTAATCAAAGATACAATTAAATTTAGTTAAGTGTTGAAATATATTTTAATAGAAACATTTACCTACTTTATGATTTCGATTATGGGAATTTATTGGAATGTCCTCTTTACCATGATATATGCACACATGCACTTTTTAAAATTTGAACCTGAAACTTTTGAAACACTTCAAAATTGGAAATTTCTTTAAGATGTACCAAGTCCCTACTTGCACCTCCCACCCAAAGAGCATTTTTTCAAGAAATCATAAGTGAAGTTTCTGTCAAACACATGCAGAAACTGTTCCAGAACACATGCAATTTAAAAAAAAAAAAAAAAAAAAACTTGTCCAGTAAATTTTTCAAACATTGCAAAATTTTACCACCAAAACCTGTATAAGAAAAAACTGTGTAAGAAAAGGAAAGAATAGTATAGATCTTGTTCACTTATGGAATGGCTAATGTTTATGAGCATTTAGTATTCACTGGGCATGACAAGGAGCCTTTTACCAAGATGCAGAGACATTAAGGAATTTGCTGCTAAAATTGTACATAAATCCCAAGGATATTTGAATTCAGAGTCCACATGCAATTAATAATGTTTTACTTTTGTCTCCTGGATGCAAAAATTCTAAGTAAAATATTTGCAAAAAATAAAATCAATAAGCTTATAAAATAATAATATAAAATACCCAAGCAAGCTATTCTAGAAATAAGATGACTTCACATTATTAATAAATCAGTTTTTATAATCTATCATGACTTTTATAATTATTTATAAATTCAACATCAATTTCTAGTAAAAAAAAATTGGTTAGAAATAAAAATGTTCCCATTTAAAATAATAAGGAATAACTAACTCAAATCAACAGCATCATAGTTAACTAGACAATGTAAGGCACACTCCAATAAAGGTAAAGAAAAAAAACTGGATCAGGTGTGGTGGCACATGCCTGTAATCCCAGCACTTTGGGAGGGTGAGGTGGGTGGATCCCCTGAGGTTAGGAGTTTTCGACTAGCCTGGCCAATATTGTGAAATCCCATCTCTACTAAGCTGGACATGGTGGCATATGTCTGTAATCCCAGCTACTCAGGAGGCTGAGTCAAGAGAATCACTTAAACTGGTAGGCAGAGGTTGCAGTGAGCCAAGATTATGCCACTGCACTCCAGCCTGGGCAACAGTGAGAGACCCTGTCACCCCCACATCCCCCCCTCCAAAAAAAAGACTGCCTTTACCTATACTAGTATTCAACATTCCTTAGGAAGTTCTTTGCAAATGGAGTTAAAACCACAAAATGTAATGAAGTAGAAATACCGGAGAAAGACAAAGTGATACTTATTTGCAGTTGATATGATTACTTAGAAAATTCATACGTAGGCCTGGATTCTGATTAATCTAAATTACTCTCCAGATATTCCCTATTTTAGTTTGTAACCCAGTTTATCCATGCTGAAAGCCTTAATTTCATCATCTACAAAAAGGGAAACATAATAGCACTCATTTTCAGAATTTGGGGGTTTATATAAAATTAATAATATGTGTAACACAGAATCTGACTAAAACTAAGTGCACGATAATTGTTAGCCAATTTCAGTATGTACAATAATAAAATTTAAGAATAAAAATTAAGCTTGAGCTTAGCAAATAAATGAAGAAAAATTAATATATCATAGATACCAGCTATATGGTCCACATTTTTTGTTGTTATTGTTAAATTCTCTCTTTAGAGCAGTGGGGTCCAATTTAACTTTCTGAAATCATGGAAATGTTCTGCACTCTGCAGTATAGTAACCACTAGTCACATGTAGCTGTTGAGAACTTGAATGTAGCTAGTGTGACTGAGGAACTGAATTTTTAATTTTATCAAATTTTAATTAACTTAAATTGGAATAACAAACTATGGCTAGTGGCTACCATATTGGAAATGAGAGCTCTAGAGGGTCTCATAAATTCACCTGGCTTTATTTAATATTGTGACACTGATGACCCCCAAATTAACTCTACAGTCAATGTCGTACTCTAAATGTAAACTTCACTGTGTATCCTATGTATTTATTTGTCAACCTCTCATCCACCCCTACTTGAATAGCTCAGTTTTCTCAGTTGTACCTTGTACTGTACAGGTCAAAAATGGAACTCATGAATTAGCCCCTTTGATGTTCATAGCAATGGAAAACATAAAATTACTTCACTGTGAAGAGACTCTTTGCCTCCCAATATCCATTCTCTCCTCTTCCTTTACTGATATCAGCCCCTATTTTATCACACCCTGGTGCCTAGAATTCGTGACCATTTTGGAGCTAGAGGAAAACCAATTGAAAGGAATAATAGAATGGTCACCTGGAAGGAGCCTGGATTGATGGACTAGTCATAGAAGGCTGGAGATGCCTACCTCTACATGTGAGAATGTAACACATTCTAAGTTGTTTATGCCACTGTCATTTTTGATTTCTTTGGAATAGACATATGAACCTAGTCCAACTCTAAGACAAACAGAGGAAAATTAGAAAAACATTAAGGACATTTTAAAAAAAATTGACTAAATGATCAGGCATGGTGTCTCTCACCTTTAATCTCAGCACTGTGGGAGGCCGAGGTTGACGGATAGCTTGAGCCCAGGAGTTTGAGACCAGGCTGGACAACATAGTGAAACTCTGTCCCTACCAAAAATAGAAAAATTAGTGGGATAAAATGGCATATGCCTGTGATCTTAGCTACCTGGGAAGCTGAGGCATGAGAATTGCTTGAGCTGGTATGGCAGAGGTTGCAGTGATTCAAGATTGTGCTGCTGCACTGGGTACATAAGTACATAAGAGGGATACCCCATCTCCAAAAATAAAATTGAATAAATGAAAAGTCATACCAAATAGCAATAATAATGACTGTTGTTATACTAATGTTTGGTTAGTACTTTACCTGGCATATATACTAAATGCTAAATACATTGTTATTTATTCCAGCAGCAATAAATACTTGTTGAATGACTAAATACTCCTTTGAGAACAAGATAATGCATTCATTCAACAAATACCTAATGAGTATCTAAAACGTCAGGCATTGTTGGGTATTCTACAGTATAAAAACAAAATAAAACAAACATCAAAACAAAAAACAGGAGATTAAGATCTAGTACTTGGAAATTTTTTTTTTTTCACTAATGATTTGCAAATGTTCATTAGAGTGTTACCTGGGATAAACTTTCACTTTAGAAACAGCATTTTAAAAATCACTTTCTATGGAAGCGAAACAAAGAATTAAGTCCCACAGTTTCAGTGCTGCAATATTTTCATGTAACTTTAAAACAAAGGAACTGTACAATGATGTGGACAGAGTGAGCTAGACAGAACCAGCGTGCTGCGAAATAGTGTGTCAACAATAACTAAAGTGAGAATAGAGAAACAAGAAAATTTCCTAAAAAGTAGCAAACATTTATTATGACAGAGTTGTTATATGCCAGGCACTAGTCTAAATGCTTCATACAAATTTAATAGTTCAGCAACCCCGAGGGAATTTTAATTACATTTATTTTCTTCATTTTACAGATGAGGTAATTGAGACCTATAGAATTGAGAAATATGGCCAGGCTCAGACTGCTGATAAGTAGTGAAGGTGGCTTTCAATCTCAAGCAAGCTTTTACTCCAGGAATTCTTACTCCGGAATTAGCAATCCTAACCCATTGCAGTGTGGTGAACATCAGGATCTTTTCTGCCTCCACTTGTACTTTTCAGCACACTTATAATTTTCCACTTTTATCATGTGGAGACTATTTCTCTAGACTAGGAAAGGGGCTACTATCAAAATGTCAAGGAGTATGTCTATAATATGAAAACCACTTCGTTTCCCTCACCCCTCTGCTGATATATCCCACTATGAACACAGTAAAAGTGTGTTAGAATCGCTTATCTGAACAAACCATAACAGGAAACAGTACATTTAAATGAAAATTTATATCTATCTTCTTGTAAACATTTTATCCTGTACTTACATTGTTTTCCTGAAATCATTAGATAATTTGTTCAGAATTTATATGATAATAAAATTAGCCCATTATTTCTTGTAATGATAGTGACATTGTGATTAGGCACAATTTGTTTTCTTTAAAACAGAAGAGGGGGCTGGACATGGTAGCTCACACCTGTAATCCCAACACTTTGGGATGGCAAGGCATATGGATTGCTTGATCTCAAGAGTCTGAGACCAGCTTGGGCAATGTGTTGAAACCCCATCTCTACAAAAAATACCAAAACAATTTAAAAAATTAGGCAGACATAGTGGTGTGTGCCTGTAGTGGCAGCTACTTAGGAGTCTGAGTTGGGACAATCACCTGAGCCCAGGGAGACTGAGGCTGCAGCTAGGTCGGTGCCACTGCACTCCAGCCTGGATGGCAAAGTGAGTCCTTGTCTCAAAAAATCGATGGAGGGGTGGGGAAGAAGATAGAATGGAATTAAAATAAATGGCCAAATCAGGTATGACTAAAATATTACTATGTAAGAATAAAATGTGTATTAAATTAGTAAATGAACGAAGTCTGAAATAATAATTTATTTTATAGTACACATACAGAGCATTTTGGTAACCAAAGAATGTGTTTCTTCACAAAGTAAGTTGAGGATAGATAACAGTAATATGTATTTCGAAATAGCTAGAAGAGAGGATTTTGAATATTTCCACCTCCAAGAAATTGTAAATATTTGAGGCTGATGGCTATATTAATTACCCTAATTTAATTATTGTACATTATATACATGTATATACATCATGCTGTACCCTATAAATATGTACAGTTATTATTTGTCAAACAAATTTAGGCCAGGCATGATGGCTCACACCTGCAATCTCAGCACTTTAGGTGGGAAAGGTAGGAGGATCTCTTTAATCCTGGAGATTGAGACCAGCCTGGGCAACAAGGAAAGACCCTGTTTCTACAAGAATGGAAATTAAAAACAAATTATCTGGGTGTGGTGGCATGTGTCTGTGGCCTCAGCTGCTTGGGAGGCTGAGACAGGATCTCCCTGTATCATCCAGGCAGTGGCATGATCACAGCTCACTACAGCCTGAAACTCCTGGGCTCACTTTCAGGCTGTAGTGAGCTGTGATCATACCGCTTCCTGGGTGATACAGGGAGATCCTCTCTATCAAAAATAAAAATAAACTTTAAAAATGGAATCATTGCCCCAAATGAAAGTATTTCCCCCATATAGTTAATTTTCAATTAAAAATTGTAATCTGTAATTACTTGTAATGTTTTCTAAAGATTGGTAATGACTTGACCTTCCAAATATTCCCCTAAGTGGAACCAACGTTTGTGGTTTCAGTTACAAAGATGAAATGTAATGTAAGATCCTAAAGCAAAGGTAGATAGCCCTGAATATAAGTAAGTTATGTTCTAAAACACATTACTTTGTAATTTAAGTATTTAGAACACAGAATAATGTTGTGATTTAAAGAATGCCACAAATGGTGATTACAATTTCAAACTAGTTAATCAAAGCTCATAGAGCCACAGTGTACTGTAATGAACTAGGTTCCATGTGATTATTTGCCATCCATATAGTTTTTTTTAGTCAACTTTCTTTTCAAATCTTTAGCCCATTTTTATTTGATTGTTTATTTCGTCAATATTATTGTGTTCTTTGTGTGTTTTGGACACAAGTCCTTTAACATGAATCTGTTTTGCAAATATTTTCTCTCAGATTGTAGCTTTCTCTTATGTTGTTTATTTTCTTTTGTTGATTTTTGTTTTGTTTGTTTAGAGACAGGGGTCTTGCTATGTTATCCAGGCTGGTCTGGAACTCCTGGTCTCAAATGATCCTCCCACCTCAGCCTCCCCTTTAGCAGGGATTACAGGTGCAAGCCACTGTGCCTGACTTTTCTTCATTTCCTCAACAGATCTTTCTAAACATAAGTTTTTATTTTTATTATTTTTAAATTTTCACTTTTTATTTTCCTGTTTAAGAGGTTTTAATTTTGAAGCCTATTACTTTTTAAAAATAGAATAAACTGGCCGAGTATCATAGCTCACATTTGTAATCCCAGCACTTTGGGAGGCCAAGGCAGGCAGATCACAAGGTAAGGAGTTTGAGACCAGCCTGGCCAATGTGATGAAACCCTGTCTCTACTAAAAATACAAAAATTAGCTGGGCGTGGTAGTGCATGCCTGTAGTTCCAGTTACTAGGGAGGCTGAGACATAAGAATCACTTTAACCTGAAAGGTGGAGGTTGCAGTCAGCCAAGATCGCACCATTTCACTGCATTCCAGATTGGGCGACAAAGTGAGACTCTGTCTCAAAAAAAAAAAAAAAAAGGTATACTTTTGATGTATCTACGAAGTCTTTGCTTAAATCAAGGTAATAAACATTTTTCTCAGATTTTTCTTCCTGAAATTTTATAGTTTAGATTTTATATTTAAACTGTGATCTAGTTTAAGTTAATTTTTGTAAATGGTACAAAAATATGTTTACTATACATCTAAATTATGATGCATATTTGAAAATGTTTATCATATTTTATCATAGTTGGTATAAATTGCCAGATAATAGTGCCGAGTACTCTACCATACTTTAAATGTTTCCTCATTTAAACAATTATGACAACTGTCTTTTGAGTTAATAATTATACTCATTTCAAAGATGAGGAAAGTGAAGTATGGAGAAGTCCTGCAACTTGTACTTGGTAAGTGAAAACAGCAATGGAGCCGTATTATCTTACTTGGAAGTTATATGCTATCCAGTGTTGTAAAAAGAAAATTGTTTCAATAATCATGCTTCTTTGTTATGAATGATCTGTACAATCCCAAATAAATATTCCTTTGACCTTCACCTCATTGGAGCCTACTGCTCTTGACTTGATCTCCACTTTCCACAAATCCTAGCTGACCTGCTACCCTAATTCCCTGGTGAATGAGTAAACTGATGCCATTGAAAGGATTCAGCTGGTGAATGGATGAGCAAACAGTGGCATCTTAACAAAATTAAATACAACTCAGCTAAAAAAGTAATGAACTATGCATGCCTACAACAGTGTAGATGACTTTCAAATGCATTATACCAAAAGATACTAGACTCAAAAGGTTACATGTATATGATATATTAGATAAAGGACAGAAAATAAACCAGTGGTTGTCAGGAAAAGGGAGATGGGGAAGTGATTGTCTACAAAGGGGCACAGAAAATTTGGGAATTGTTCTGTATCTCAGTGTTGGTCTTGGTTACACAGTTGTATGTATGTGTTTGTTAGGAATGTACACAAAAAGGAATAAATTGTACTTTATATAAGTTATATCTCAATAAACCTGATGAAAAAGTACAAAATCAGATTTTTCATTAATAAAGCTCTTCTTTTATTCTAACAAATCAGAGTGGACCAAAGAACAAAGTCAGCTTTGTTCTTCATGTAGAATAGGGGGAGTGTTTCAGTACCAAGTTCCCTCCTCTCAGTGCCCCTGAGCCACAGCCTGGATAATTCCTGCACACAGCAGGTGCCTGGCCAACCAGTGCTGAATTGGATTCAGCAATTGTTGAACTGGTGCTTCTTCTGGAATGGGTATACCCTGAAGATTTCACAGCTTTTCTGGATTTTGTTGTTCATGAATCAAAAATAGGCGTCTGTTTGTATGAAAAGTACAGTGAAACTTAAAGCAACTTGAAGTAAAGCACATAGAACCTCTTCGGCCCTGTGTCTCTACGTGCAAATCTATTATATTTGACAACAGTGATGCTATTCATCCTGAGAAACCCTGCTGCTTCTCAGAATATTTCTGAATAATACTGTACCTAGTCTTTGTCTACCAGGCTTTTGTAAGAAGTTTAAAGGTAATTTTTATGCTGGTGTTCCTCATGTAAATTAGATCATTATCCTTTTAAAGGTGTAAAGCCTTCTGTACACGATGGAGCTTTCTAAGAAACAGACCTGACCTTTCTTTCTCTCTATCCAGGGTGCCTGCAGAGCTTGCAATCATTAGCTAGAATTTGACTCCATGACATTTTTACTTAATTTTCTTTTTCCTCTATGTTGGACACATGGGGCAACCATTTATATTCTTTCTTGAACAGAGATGCTCTCTAATCTCTTTCCAGCTGTGGCATTTGTCATTCAGTCACATCAGGATATGGTGACCCTTCTTTCCCCACTGTAATTCCCAACTGTTAATTGATTCATTCTGGGGAAGGAACTAGACACAGCCCTGTGGACCTATCTCCATTTAATTAGTGTTAACCAAACCGGTAGATAGAAAAGCAATTTCCGCTGGAGTGGAAGCATAGGCTTTATAAGGTAGTAGAAGGAACAAATAATACTGGTTTTTATAGCCCTTAGTTGTTAAGGGCCCTAAATTGGCAACAGACTTACAAACAGGATTCCCCTCCATTAATAATGATGGTTGTGACAATAATAATTATTAATAATAACTGGGATTCCAAACCAGGTCTTTCTGACCACAAAGCTCATATATTTCATCCTTGTACTAATAACTTTTTGTGACAGCTCCCAATGGTATGCAAAGGACTATGGTAATCACTTTGTGTCCTCCTTATAATCCAGTGAGATGCATTACATGAAGCCCATTTTAGAGAAGGGGATGCTGAGGTTCAGAAAGGTGAAATAACTTCACCGAGGTCATGCATTTGCTGTGACCAGGATCAGAGTCCTTGCTTTTTTTTTTTTTTTTTTTTTTTTAAATCACTACTGACACCATATTGCCTTTAGAGTAAAAAGGTACTAGCAAAGACATCTCTGGAAAGCAATGCTAGACACTTTTTAAAATGTGATACAAGATATTCTGATGGACTTTGCTTTCAAACTTGCAAATATTGTATTTGTAGTTTATTAGGACTTAATAAAATGTAAAGCCTTAGAATTGCAGGCAAGCAACATTAGTTTTAAAGGCATTGCTTTATTTAACTATGAGAATTAATCACTTTCATATGTGTGTGTACAGTTAGAGAAGTTGTGGTCTTGCAATCTGAAATGTTAGGTGTGAACAGATAAACAAGGAGTGGCAGTATTCAGGGATACATTTTATGACAGAAGTGTCCAGGATGCTATGGAAAAGAGAAGAGGGCAGTCTACCGCAGGTAGGGGTGGGCATATCCCAGAGTAAGTGACACTGAGCTGAGGTGTGGATTGGGTGGAAGCTGGCTACCTGAGAATTCTGTAGGCAAAACAGAAGGAGGGATTGACGTGAAAAACAGAAGCATTCTTAGAAATAGCTGGAGAAAAAGTATGTTGAGGAGAGTATCCGTGGCCAACTCAGTATGGAGGTAGATGGCATAAAATAATCCCATTTTTTGATGGTTTTCTCATCTTTTAGCTACATAAGGCTCCATTTTATAAAAATGCATTTACTTTTTATAAAGCTTTTAAAAATAAATTTATTTATTTTTAATGCACGGATAATAATTGTGTATAGTTTGTAGCTGTTTTCTTCAAGAAACATCTTCCTAGCAGGAAGCTTCTAAACTAAATGTTTTACAGCCGCCATAGAGTTCGGTTGCCTGGAAAAGAAACTGATAAAGGATCATTCACATGTTATCTGTAGCTCTGTGAGTTCATGAGTGGTCCTCAACTATTTCTTGAGCAACGCTTTAGCCCTGCCATCAAACACTCCTCCTGTCCCACTGCTTCCTTCTGGCTTAAAAAAATTGAAAAAACAGAATTCTAAACCTGCCTAGGGATGTCTCCTTGAATATTAGTAATTATGTTCTATATACCTGGAGTTATTAAACATAATTAGATTTCTGTGACCGAGAATTTATAATTATTATAAATACATCTACTGTAACTATGCTAAATTAAAGAGACTATTAATACTCCTTGGCCTCAACCAGTAGTGCCTACATGATCATGCTAATGAGTCTTTCTCATTTGATTTCTTCCATTACTGCGGATTTATGAGCTCCTGTTTCTAAGTCATCTTGTCACCAGAGATTTAGTAAGCATTCACTCTATGCCCTTCTAGTTTTTCTATGATTTTGTATTTTTATTTAACTTTTTGCTCAGCAGGTAATTATTTTAGTATAAGAGAGGAAATATTGTTTCAAATTGTATTTTCCCCTACGTTGCTCATTGTTACTGATTGTTAATTATTTTTAAATTATATCTCCACCCTTGATATTGATTTCTGTTATCACTTACAATACTTTAAATATATACATAGGGTACATTTCTGGGTCACTAATTCTAGCCTGCTGATCTCTTTGTCTTTCACAGCCACCCATATTTTAAAATATCAACATTTCATAGAACATTTTGATATGAAGTAGGGCTAAATTTATGTTCTGTTAAATTTTCTATTACTATTAGAATATGTTCTATTCTTCTTACAAAAGGGCTTTAGAATAATTTCATTAAGCAAACAACATTCTGTTAGGGTATTGAGATATATGTTTTCTTAAAGTTAAAAATAAGCCTTTAAGTACTCATTTGTAGTTCATTTGTGCCTATTTAAAATAATTTCTTTAAAGTTCCTTTCTCCTCCATCCTAGACTTTGTTTTCTTCTTGATATGTTATTTCTCTCTATTTTTTCTATTTTTTTCTTTTAGTTTAAAGATGGCCTATTTTTCTAGAAAAGATAAAAAATGTATAATTGAATAGCTTTTTCTATTTTGTCTGTTAGCATTAAACTATTTATTCCTGTGTTTGAGGCCTATCTCTGCTTCATTCCTTCCACGTGAAACACACCGCTGAAAAGCCTTTTGTTCTCTTTCAGCTTTTAAAAAGTTTCAGCTTTTCCTTCTTTTGGCTTCCTAGGGTGGTTCTCTGGCTGGAGCCATTTACTTGCATTCACCCTGACTCTGTGCTGCTCCTTCTGCTGTTGAGACTTTCCTTTTCTGAACATGAACTTATCAGACAGTTCCCTGGGCAGTCACATCGTTCATCTGGTTACCACTCCCTTTTCTTCCTAATTAGGGCAACTTGCTATTGTGTTTTCAATCTGACTTGTGAGAACTTTTTTATTTCTCGTGTAGCCATGTTTTTGTGAATCTCTGACCATAAACTTATGAAATACCTTCCATAAACTTCTGAGCTGCCTGGTAAAGATATCTAAATACATTTTATGTTTTTTTCTCTTGGTTATTATGATCTCTGAGATGATATATTCACAGCCTCTCAAATTCCCATCATTGCACCTCAGTAACAATTTTCTGGTCAGATGTTAAGCCAAAAATGTAAATTCCCTTCATATCTTCACCCATCTGAAAGATGTTATTGCAAGTCCCTCTACAAGAATTTATTGAATGTTCTTGTTGGAGAGCTGTGGATCCTTGCAACTCTAGATGTTTCCAGGTATAACAAAAATGTGAAATGTGAGATTAATTTGAACAATGGTTGCGTGAAGGGAGAATCTGATGTAGAACTGACTTGGAGAGACTGGGACCAATAGAGAAGCAGGAAAAAATGACCAGCCTTAGGGCATAGGTATATGTGTATAGGGTGGTTGGGGGAGAGCATGGTCATATGCAAGCTTAATTTTACAAGCACTCTCACACACCTGGGCCACAACGGTGTGGAATTGATCTGTTGTCATCTCTCAGTTCCCTGCCTCATGGACAATTTATAGTCATTCTTGCCGATCACCCTGACAGTACACCAAAGATGATGAAGTGTCAAGAACCCACAATAATTGTAAAGAAATATATAGACAATTCTATAAATTATTTATAATAAAAATGAGACTATATGAAAATGTTCCCTCTTTTATCGTGTTCTCTGCTTTTCGACCTTCAGGATTCTCTACAATTTCTCCGTTGGATGTAGCTTTCCCTGACAGACCTAGGCAGCCTTAGCCACCCTTTGTTTTGTGTTCCATCCTGCATTTGGTATTATAAATATATATGGGTCTGTCATCTTCATTTTGACTTGGAGCTCTCAACCACAGATAATGTTCCTTTAGTCATTTTTCTATTTTCAACATATGCTATATTACCTAGTAGGTTCTAGATGTATTAATAACATATAAACCACGCTAGCTTGAAATCAGGACTGCTTTACTTATATGAGCTCATTTAAATGCATAAAATTGCCTTATTTTTAAAGGCTTGCTTTTAGCACTGTGACCACTAAGTAAAAGTTACAGAAGTATACTGGGGCCTCAATAACAAGAACTTTCTAAAAATTCAGATATTCACAAATGAGATAAACTGATTGTGAATAGTGGTCATTCCACCAATGATGTGTGTTTATGGGTAAATGATAGGAAGTTTAAATAATATACTGTTTTTTTGTTTTTGTTTTTGTTTTTGTTTTTTGAGAGATGCTCATTCTGTTGCCCTGGCTGGAGTGCAGTGGTGTGATCTCAGTTCATTGCAGCATCCACCTCCCAGTTTCAAGCAATTCTTCTGCCTCACCCTCCCGAGTAGCTGGGATTACAGGTGCATGCCACCATGCCCTGCTAATTTCTGTATTTTTAGTAGAGATGAGGTTTCACCATGTTGGCCAGGCTGATCTCGAACTCCTGACCTCAGGTGATCTGCCTGCCTTGGCCTCCCAAAGTGTTAGGATTACAGGCATGAGCCACTACACCTGGCCAATATTGATTTTTTTTTTTAATCTACAGAATACCTTAAAAATGACAAGCATGTGAATTTGTGTAGGAGTGATATCCAGAAACTATTTTCAATATTCTAGACACAAAAGAAAGAACAAATTTTGATCTAAGAAAGCTTCACAACTTTCAGAAACTTCAAAATGTTTTGCTTTGGAACTAACTAATCAATTTAGTGTGTGACATGGTTATCACGTGGACACAAAGCTCCAGTTGTCTTTTAACTATACATCATTACCATTGACTTGTAAAAATTGAGACACCAATTACTCTTCCTCAATTTGTTTGGAAAGAAGGATTTCTAAACATGGACTTTACGCAAAAAGCACACTAAAAGAATTTTTTATCTTGAGAACTGGATTAATTTTTTCTCTACTATATTTCATAGCTTCTCATTTTCCCAACATTTGTTATAATAATGCATGTTACAAGGGGTTATGTGTATGTGTATTTAATTGCACTGTTTTAAAAAATATTTTTCAGTGATACATAAAATAAAGGTGCAGAATATAGTCCATAGTGTTTAAATAGTCAAAGAAATATAAGTTGAGTAATAGTGGCTGAGAGAGTTTATATGGTTCTGGTGTTAGGACTGCCTGAGTTCAGATTCTGCATTACCTAGTATAGCTCCTTAATTTCTGAGTATCAGGTTCCTCATCTGCAAAATGGGGGTAGCAATAATAACTACCTTATAGATTGCTTGTCAAAAATAAAATGAGATGATGCTTGCCATAGGTTAAGCATTTCCTTTCATTATATCAGTCTCAGCTTGTCATAGCCAGGAAGAGTTAATGCTTCTCCCATTGCCAAAATTACCCATTTTTTTAAAAAAAGTACTGAAACTCTTGGAATATCTGACATTATTTTATTATGCAAATAATTTTGACCTCCAGAGATTATTTTGCTTCAGAAGCCTTGTTTCTTCTTTACTGCTAACCAAACAGTTTACTCCATTTGTGCAACAATTTATAATGAACCATAAAAGAACTGATTATCTTAGGGTTTTTGGCTCAGTTACCTATTTCAAATGCTCAATGACTAAGAAAAGCATGTCATTTTCTCTTCTCTTGCACGCTGGAGTATAACAATAGGCTGTGAATAGAGCAAATCAAAGTGACACAAATACCAGTATAAGGGTCTATTTTGTTGAGTTTGTTGCCCTGTCATATGGTTTTAATATGCCCTGTAATATGGTTTTAACCTAAGTTGGCTGATTGATTATGACAGACTGACAGATAGCACATTGTTCCTCTCTTGGAATCTCTAGATGCTTTAATATTCCTATTCTTATCTGTCCATTTTGATTCCTAAACTTAAATGAAATGGAATTACAGCATTCACTTTGTTTTCCTGTGCTAAGTGATTATCTCTGAAGTGCAATTTTGTGATTAGGCGAGATGGCATGCATACACTCAACTAATGCTGATTTCCCCCAGGGTGCAGAACAGGTAAATTCATAATGAATGGATGTTGTGCTTTGATTTCAAATGGATGAAAAACCTCACCACACTTTGTAGCTTTATTTTAAAAATGTATTTAATTATTCTAAAATTAAGAAGAGAATATTAAAATTGAACTTTAGAAATATGGCATTTAAACATAAGTCAAGGGTGCTAACTGCTTATGAATGTTAATCCCCTTCAAAAAATGAAAAAAACAAAAAAAGCAAATTTACCTGGCATAAATTGGGAGAGTATCACTGAAAATCTTTAGTTTAATTATTTATATTCTTTCTAATTAATTCTGGAAATGTCTGAATCCAGATTGGTATTTGTACTGTCAAATTCTAATGTTTCTTATTTTGAAAACTACAGTAATTACAACTAATAGTTGTCATAGTATTGTCGTAATTGTTTGGTCTGGAGGGGTGATTTGGGGGCAGAGGGGAGAAGCTAGAAGTTAAGGATTGTCATAAAGTTTTCTCTTTAATTATTTTCTTTGATATTTAAAAAATTAATTTTGTACATGAGTATGAGAGACCAATTTTAAAGAGAATTTATAGCATTCCCCCAATTGGACATATTTTGATCAAATCACCAAAGTAGATGGTTTGTACCCAAACCATACTATTTTTCTTATCTACTTAGAGTAAGCATTTGACCATTATATTGTGAATATTGAAGCAGGAAATGTGATATGCAATTTTCTAAACTTACTTGAATTGAGGGGGACAGGAAAGGAAGGCAGAATAGAAGGAACGCATTGAAGGCCTCAGTTTTCCCCAAATTCTCTTAGAATAAAATCTTACAAAATTAAGTTCATATGGTTCTGTTCTGACATTAATGGAAGTTTAAATTTTAAGGGACTGGAGAAGTCGTCATCAGACAGTATCTTTTTAGGTATGAGAAACTGAGGCTTGTGCTTGCTTCTCTCAGGTCTTCTGATGGCCAGGGCAGCACTCTCTATGCTATACTGTGCATCCTCAACCTCGGCTTACTGTGTACAAATAAGTCTGGAAAGATCCACCACTTTCCATTAGAACTTTGAGAAAAAAGCTAATCTTTCCATTTCAATTTTCTGTACCTTTCTATTACTTGAATTGGACAACAACAGAAAAGGCACAAACCACTTTTATAATATAATGCAAATGTATGAAAAAGTGTAATAAAAATGGATTTTAATATTCTGCATGAGGACCATATAGAAAAAGCAACAGTAAGCAACACCAAAGAGTACCCTACAGCATGAATATGATTGATTAAGGTATAATTCTCAGAATAGACTGCAACTCACCAACATATGTATTAAATCCCTCTCTTTGGCATGTTGGTGAAGTGGCTGCTTGGTTGTTGCTCAGTCATGATTTAAATGCTTAGTTATTACACATTGCCCCAAGAGTTCAAACAGCTCTATCACCCTATTAGAAAGCCACTCATATTTCTTACCTGTCTTTCAACTGGGCCCCATAATGCACCTCTTCATGGTCATACTCAATTATACTATTTTTCAGATCTGTCTGAATTCATCAATTTTTATTTTCATTTAATATTTTTGAATACCTTTCTGGCTCATTTAAGTAACCAGTAGGTAAGAGAAAAAGTAAAGTATTTTGAAGTATCATCGGGTATTTTTAAATCAGGTTTACTTATCCTTTCATTCATGTTTTCTGCTAGTTTTTTGGCTGTTATTAAAGTGGTCTGAAATTTTGCCAAGCAGGAAGAGAAGAGAGAGGGTTGTTTGCCACCAACTGTAAAACTATGACTGAGAAGAATGTTTAATGGCTGAAAGTTCAGGCTATGTCGCATCTTATCTTCCCTAACTTTGATGAGAGTTATATCCACACTGGCATATTTGTTATTTTGCATACTTTTTTTGTTTACATGTAGATCAGAATACCCATTCAACTTACTTTTCAATATCACTATTTTTACAGCTTCCGCCACCTTTGAAGACTTTCAGATTCGTCCCCACGCTCTCTTTGTTCATTCATACAGAGCTCCAGCTTTCTGTGATCACTGTGGAGAAATGCTGTGGGGGCTGGTGCGTCAAGGTCTTAAATGTGAAGGTAAGTTTTCTTCCCATGCAAGTTAAACGTGTGCTGTTCACAATTGCAAAGATATGTAAAACCTAAGTGTCCATCAACCAATGAGTGGATAAAGAAAATGTGGTACATATATACACATTTTCTTTATCCACTCATTGGTTGAAAAAACTTTTTTGTATGTTTATGTACATATATAAACCTATGTATATGTACACACATGTGTATGTATGTGTGTATATAAACATAGATCTATGCATATATATGTATATGCTTCTGTGCTTATATACACTTATACCTATACATGTATACATACATGTATATACACTGGTGTGTGTGTGCGTGTATGTACACACACCACATTCGTTTTCTCTATTCATTGGTTGATGTGCACTTAGGCCGATTCCCTATCATTGTAACTATGAATATAATTCACAATATGCATTATACATGTATATGTATAAATGAAAATACTACTCAGCCATGACAAAGAACAAAATAATGTCTTTTGCAGCAACTTAGATGGAACTGGAAGCCATTATCCTAACTGAAGTAACTCAGGAACAAAAAACCAAATACTACATGTTCTCATTTATCAGTGGAAGCTAAGCTGTGGGTACAGAGGGGCACACAGAGTGGTGTAATAGACATTGGAGAATCAGAAACAAAAGGTTCAGAGGAGGCTAAGGGATGAAAAACTACCTATTCACTACCATGAACGTACATTATTTGGGTGATAGCTACATTAAAACCTCAGACTTTACCACTATATAATTTATTCTTGTACCAAAAACCACCTGTACTCCTAAAGCAATTAAAATTTAAAAAAAAATTAAAAATAATGCATGCTGGAGCTATCTGCCCTCTACAGTAGTATAGTAGTATCTCCCTCAGAATTGTCTTCCAGGCATTTAAGGAGTACATGGATTCTCTCTTCATTTCTTTATATTTCCTGTCATGAACAAAGTAGGTCTGACCTGGGAACGCTTATTCTCACATCTTTTCTCCTTTATCATGTGGATATGTTTCTCCCCTATATGGTACTCAATATTTTAAAATCAAACTTAAAATAAAATTTGCCTAGTAGGTAAGCCAGAAATTGTAATAGTAGACATTTAATACACATTTGTTCAAATGAGCAGAGATTCAGGAAATTAATCAAACCATCCAAGGACACTCACCTGTTGAGTGGTGAACTGGAACTTGTACCTGCATTTCTGCACTAATAACACAGTTTTATCATACTGTGGAAAAAAACACTTTGAACTGCACAATTCAAGATGCTATGACAGCATGATATAATCTTCAAAACTTACTCAATTTTACTCTATTCTCTTTGGATTGGGAGGTCAGGGATAGAGATCCTTGAACATTGACCAATATAACTTAGCATTTATTATATAACTTATAAATAAGCTACTGCAATTTTTTAATTTTTGTCTATGGGAGGGAATGCTATGATCTAGAAGAAAGTCTGCCTAAAATACAGTTTTATGAAAATTTGTCTGTCTGGACTGCTGTGTGACACATGGAGAGATTCTAAGTAATGGACTCCAGCTATGTGGGGACTATGAATAGTAAAAATATTGAAAGGAAACTGATACTTGCCTAAGTGAGAAATCTGTTTCCAATTATTTATCACCTACTGTGTGGAAACCAGCATGTGAGGTACTTTATTTATCTTCTTAGTAATTCTACAAGGTAGTTATTGCCTCTGTTTTAGAGACAAGAAAACTGAGGCAAAGGAATTTGCTCAACGCCATGTGGATAAGGAAGTTATGAGGCCCAGATTAAAATCAGTGTTGTATAAAAGTTGTGATGAGCTGTGATTAATATTCCCTTAAGTGTCCACTCACATTTGAGTTTGTGGCAGCTAAAAATGGCTCAGATAATCTATTTTGAGATAATCTATTTTGAGGGATTTCTATATCCCTTAAAGCCTAAGTCTGTTATCTAACAGAACATTTTTAAAAATGATAACTAGCATAATTGCTGAGCTTGTGAAATAAGATCAGAATTCAAAACCCATTAACAAATTGGAATATTCAAAAGAAAATTGGAATTTCCACATACCCTCAAGGAAAATGGAAGCTATACTATTTTTTAAAATCTCTACTTTACACTAATATTGGAATTACTTTTTAATTTATGATACAACAAAAATAATTTTTTGTTTTCCCTTTCCAGGATGTGGTCTGAATTACCATAAGAGATGTGCATTTAAAATACCCAACAATTGTAGTGGTGTGAGGCGGAGAAGGCTCTCAAATGTTTCCCTCACTGGGCTCAGCACCACCCGCACATCATCTGCTGAACTCTCTACCAGTGCCCCTGATGAGCCCCTTCTGGTACGGCCTCCTGTTTACCCATTTACCCATTTCCATGAGAAATCTGTGGGATGATGTGATAGCAATGTCAATCCAAGACAGGGCATTAGGAGGGAGAATGCAGCCAGGGTGTTAATGACAGTGTTTCTTCAGGGCTTGTGCTGTAGATTGGTCAATACCTCATCAAATATCCTGCAGTTCTGAGTTTGCTTTTATCTCTGAGCTTAGTGATACTATAAAATATGTGAGGTTTTATCGTGGTCACAGGGCCAGAGCAGCACGAACTAATGTGTTAATGTTGCAAAACATCGCTTGTCAAAATTTGGAAACCAGAGAGATACAAAATGTTCTCTGAAGATTATTAGAGGAATTTGTGGCATGGCTGAATATTTATTTTGGGAGGAAACTTGAAGTTGCTCCTAGGAAACCATGAAAGTCTTCATTGCGTGGCGTTACTGGTATACATGCAGGTTTATTGTCAAAAACTGATTGATAAATATGGTGAGAAAAATAGCACTTGATATTTTAAATATTTCTATTAGCTCTAGAATGTGTGTGTGTGTGTGTGTCTGTGTGTGTGTGTGTGTGTGTGTCTTATGGATATGGTTAATATTCTACGTTAAGAAAGTTAAATTTGGATTTTCCAAACATTCAAACAAAATAAAAATTGTGGTCATTATATAAATTATTTAAAATAAAACATTCTGGAATAGGCTAACAGTGTGAGGATTTAAATTTCCCATATTTATCTCCTCTACCTCCCAATGGATATTACTATGATTCTTTATAATCCTGTTATTATAAAAATCAATTGGAAAATAATTTTGAAAATACTAAAGCATTTAGATTGAATAGATTCCTCTTGGAGTGGAGAGGGGGAATAAATCCTGAAGATATCTATAAGAAGTATAAGATGTTATGTAAATTAGTTTATTGTTTGGAAAATATTTTATTGTGGTCATGATCTTTATATCATCAAAAATTTTTTACAGTGTAAACCAGGAGTGTAAGTCAAATGGAAGTTCATTTTAATAAGTAGGAAAATTTCATACTCTGTTTTATAGTGCTCTCTTTTAGGGGTTTCTTGTGTTTTTAATACATCATTAAAAGAACCTAGTGGGAAAAGGCAGGTACTAATTTTACCAATAACTAGAAGAACGTATTATAACTTTGTACCTATTCAGAATGTGTATGTGTGATCATGTATTATTCCATAAAGTTACATTAATTGAAATTATGATATTCTTACTGAAAGGTACTTAAGTCAAAGTCTATTTTTTAAAAGAATCCTATGTCATCTTCTCAGGTCAGAAGTTCTTTGAGTTTGAATTTTCACAAATAGTGATTTTACAAGTTACAGCAGTTACTCTTGCTTTTAAGCATAGTTTCTGAGAGTCATGATGTTTATAAGAAAGACATTTAAAAATAAGTGTAAGAAACAAAATTTTAAATTATACATATATGTATATAAATATATGGTTTCTATATAAATATAATTAAGCTTATGTAAGTATAATTTCACACAGTTTTTTTGTGTTTTTAAACCAATTTATTTTATCATTTTATGTAACCAAATTAAATAACTACTTAGTGGTTTGAATTACTTGATATGTTACATAAAATGTTGAAATTAAATGGTGAATTTAAATTTTTTTGTAAAATGCTTAAAATCTATTTTATAAATACGTATTTTTAAAATTAGATTTTAACTGTGTGTGTCAGGAAAGCTTGTAAAATTATGAACAAATCAGATACGTATTATGTGAGAAAACATTGATGCCACAAGATAGCTTTTAAAGCTACTGGGATGGGAGTCAAAGCTTTCATAACCTTGTACAAAATACCTTCAGGTAAACTTTAAATGAGAAATGCCTTTGGGAAAGTAATGTTTGTGACATAGTTTGAGACATTGGTTCTCAGAAAAATGTTTTAAACACAGCAAAGTCCTCTGTGTCCTTATGGGATGCCTACTTGTCTCTGTTTTTATCTGATCCCTGAGAAAGTGGGAAACACTGGCCCACTTTGAGTAGGACACACATTTTGCTGTTGCCTTTGTTCCTTTTCATGTCTTTGCTACTTCATACAGAAACAGAAGCATCCAGCTCGACCCAGGCACACAGGGAGTATTCTGCCTATGTCCCTTTCAACCCATTATAAATTTTAAAGTATAGTTATTGGTGTTATTAGGTTGAAAAGGTTCATAGGCATGATACTCCCTGTGTGCCTGGGTCGAGCAGGATGATTTTGTTCCCATATGAAGTAGCAACCCAATAACACCAATAACTATACTTTAAAATTTATAATGGATTATCATTAAGAAGTGATATTATGGCAATAATTGTAAAACCTTTGGATTCTACAAAAAAAAAAAATGATGGTCTGACCCTTGTAAAGATGGCATTGCTCATTAATGCCACTAGATCATCCATTTTGCAAGTCTGCTATGGTAAGTATACTTTCTCTCAAATATAAGAAAGTTAGATTTTCTGTAAATGATGGCCTATTTTGACTATAAAATTCCTTTTCAGATACAGATTAAGACATTGGTAATTCTGTTTATCCATTTGGGCATGGAAATTCATCTCAGATTTCTCAAATATTAAGATAGAAAAAATATTATTATAGCATAGATCATATGAAAAATTTTATCTGTCATCAACTTTGGCAGTAAACTATCCATTATACTATCCATAAAACAGTTTCTCTTTCAAAAAATCTAAAATGTAGTCAATGTATAACAGTTCTGTGGCCATGGATTGCTTTTCATAAATCATGAGTATTAGAAGGAAACAAGAAAAACTCCTTAAAAGGAACTACTTAAGCAGATCCTTAAGTGGAACACATTAATATATTGTGTCATTATATTTAAGTACATTTATCAAATTATATCAATTGTATAGACTTTTGGGCAATTGTAGAAGTCAATATTAAATTATTGTATTATTTCTGTATGCTTTACTCATCTTTTAATTTTATTTATATGTGTTCTTGTGGTATTTGGAAAAAGTCAAAGCCGATTGAACCCACACCAGGCAAGGCTTACACTTAGTCTCAGGCAAAAAGTTATTATAATATAATAATCTGTTTTAAGGCGGGTGTTGAACAATGAGAACACTTGGACACAAAGAGGGGAGCATCACACACTGGGGTCCATTGTGGGGGGGCTATTGGAGGGATAGTGAGAGGGAGGGTAGGGGAAGGATAACATGGGGAGAAATGTCAGGAAGGTGACGGGGGGATTGTGGCAACAAACCACCTTGCTATGAATGTACCTATGCAACAATCTTGCATGAACCGCACATGTACCCCAGAATCTAAAGTACAATAAACTTAAAAAAAAAAATAATAATCTGTTCTAGAACATCTGTTCCTAGGTATAAAGGAAAGCTTTAATCATATCAACTCTCCCACGAGGGACAAGACAAAAGCTGAATAAAACATGACATTACAGAACAAAACACTATTTGAAGGCACCCAAGAGCAACCAAGTCAATTAGGTTTGAGTGGCCAATCACAGAGAGGTCAATACACAGGGCAGCCTCCAATGATAAAGAAGTACTCAGCGCAAAATGTCAATAGTGCTGAGGTTAAAAACGCCAGATGTAGAACAAACTGGAGAATTGCCAAACATCTAACATTATAAAGGCACAGTAAAAACAAGGTAGCATTATACAAAGTTTAGTATAAAGTATTAAGGCAATGTGGTATTACACAAGGACAGAAAAATTAGCTGATAAAATAGAGTCCAGAAACTATGTGCATACATGGACCAACTGATATATGACAAGGGAAAAACTGCTATGAGAAAAGAATGGTCTTTCCAACAAACATTTCTATGACCAGTTGGATATCTACATGACAAAGAAGAATCTTGACCCTGTCTTATACCATACACAAAATCAGTTGTAAGTAGATTGGAAGCTTCTAGGCGGTAACATAGAAAGTATATCTACAAGAACTCTGGGTAGAAAAAACTTCATAAAACAGGATTTAAATCACTGATGACAAAGGAAAAAGATTGATAAATTGGGCTTCATTAAAAATAAGAAAGTATTTTAATCAAAATATGTCATTAAGAGAATAGAAGAGTGAGTGGGATAAGACATTTTCAATATAATATATCATTAAAAAACTCATATTCAGAGTGCATAAATAACATTTACAAAAAAGTTAGAAGATAGATGACCTCATTTAAAATACAGCAGTATCCTTAACCAGCACATTACAAGACAAACAAAAAACATGAAATGTGCTTAACATCATTAGTTATCAAGGAGTGTTAAAGTTAAGTCTGTAATGAGCATCAGAATGTCTGACATTGAAAGAACACCTGTCAACAAGTACCGGGGAAGGTACTGAACAACTAAACTTGCATACACTACTACTGGGATTGTATATTGGTCCAAACAACTTTGGAAATCTTGTTGGCAGTTATCTTCTAAAGCTGAACACATGGATATCATGTGACTCATCAGTTCTACTTCTAGGTATATATTCAATAGAAATGTAGAGAGTCATGCACAGAAAGATATGTTATAAGATGTTTTTGACATCTTTATACATAATAGCTAAAAATTAGAAACCAATAGTGGTGGAGTCATACAATGGAATGTATGACTGATACAGACATGGAATTAATGAACTATTGATTTATTCACCAACATTGTTAAATCTCACAAAATGATGTTTAAAGAAAGAAGTCAGATACAGGGTACATTCCAGTATATGAAGTTCAAATCAAGCAAAACCAATTTATGGCAAGATACTTCAAAATAAAACTAAGGTGGGATGTCAACTGGGAAGGAGCAGAAGTGAGCTTTCTAGGATGCTGACAATATTATATATCTTGATCTGGTTAGAGGTTACATGTATTTATGCACACACAAAACTTCATCAAGCTATACACCTAGAATGTTGCATACTTTATTCCATATGAATTGTACTTCAGTAAAAATGTTTTAAAATGATAGCAATGAATCTCCAAATAGCAAGTTATATAAAGTCATTGAGATTCTTCAACACAGGTCATGTGAAAAGGGAATGAAATGTTACACATAATAATTAATAGATTAACTTATGAGATTCCTATCAGTTAATTAAAAGAAAATGAGGCTATAAAATTTACATTATTCAATAATTGGAAATAAATTCTTTGGGTGCTAAATTAAAAGTAATGTGCCGGCCAGGCGCGGTGGCTCAAGCCTGTAATCCCAGCACTTTGGGAGGCCGAGGTGGGTGGATCACAAGGTTGAGAGATCAAGACCATCCTGGTCAACATGGTGAAACACCGTCTCTACTAAAAATACAAAAAATTAGCTGGGCATGGTGGCACGTGCCTGTAATCCCAGCTACTCAGGAGGCTGAGGCAGGAGAATTGCTTGAACCCAAGAGGTGGAGGTTGTGGTGAGCCAAGATCGCACCATTGCACTCCAGCCTGGGTAACAAGAACGAAACTCCGTCTCAAAAAAAAAAAAGGTAATAGGTAATGTGCCGTGCCACATCATCCGAGGATACATCCTAGTATTCATTTGTGTGATAAATATTGTCACCTACAGTAGTTTCATCACAGATACAAAACTGTAATTATCTGATCTTCCTTTAAGGGATAAAACCAAACAAAAACAAAACTGTGGTATAATTTAAAACTACCTACCAATGAAACAGGTCACTCTCCTTTCCTTGGTGATTTATAGACATTTCTGGTGATGCTAACTTGATAGCAAGGTGAAAAGATAGAGCTGTCTCTGTGTTTCTCAAAGTTTTCTTCAAAATAATGGCCCCATAAAATACTCTGGAAAAAAAAATCTTGGTCAAATAAGATTAGGAAATGCTTCTCAGTTCATCCAAAGATTGGACATCCTAGTAGCTATTAAGCATAATTAATGGTCTAAGAAGTCTGACAATGGTGAAATTAGTGTTCTTAAAAACGCTCCAACATGGAACCCGTTTCTTATAAAACCCGTTAATATCTTGTGAGAAATACATACACTTTGAGAAACAGTAACTTAGAGGAATGAGTAAATGAATGCATGTCGCATAGACCATCTTCAAATACCATGAACTAAAGTTGAATTGTGATGATGTCCCAGAAAAAAGATACTCAGGGCTACTAACTGGAGGAAAAGCATACACTTTGGATATCAGATATTCAGATGGCAAGAATAGTATCTTACTTTGGAAACTGAGAAATTGATTTCCTCTCCCAAAGAGCCAACTTTGCCATTTCTGCATGCAAATGTGCCAAGAGTAGCTGCAAACAGGGTTATAATTTTTCCCTGAAACTCATGTTTGGTTCTGTTCAAATGAATAGTTGTTGTCCTTAAGCTCTGCACATGCTTCATGTCAATCCAGAAAGGTAATAGATATTACTGGATAACCAAACCGTCTTGGCAGAACCTTATTCTAAATGCACATGACTTTCAAAAGTTTCTGACAGAATGGGTTAGCTGTAGATTGCAAATGAAGGCTGAGGATTCAAAAAACAGATAAAAGGACGTTTCTCAATTTGGGGTCTTTTATTCAACACTGCAAAAAAAAAAATCACATTTCAAAAGACAGTCATGCATTTTTGTTAAGAATAAGAGTGAACTATATTGTAGTTTTGATTTGGTTTCTAGTCATCAGATAGAGCTGCCACAAAAAAGCCTTGAGAGAACAGAGATGAAAAAGAACATATTCAATATAAATTACCAGATAAGTGTTATCTACTTAATTAAGGTCTGTCATATTTTTCGTTGATACTACCTCTTGTCCTTTAGAAAATAATTCAGAATGACCTTTCTGCTTTTGAATTATATTTCAGCCTTGAATAGAATCAGATAGAAAATAATGATATGCAACAAAGATTCTAAAATGAGCAATTATGCACTGTAGGCATATTTTTCTCCTTAAAACTCTAGCACAATATTGGACATTCTAGGTTTGGAAACCACTGACTGATACTGATTATTTAGCAGCTTATTCTTGCTTGCAGGAGGATAACAACTTTGTAACATTTGATTACTTTGATGACCTTTTTCTTTCTTTTCCCATTCAGAATATGAATTATTGTGAAGAAAATCTGATCTTTCACTTAAAGGTCAAAAATGCCTCATTTTGACTATAATTTATTTTCAACAAGGTGAAAGAACCATCATTCATCACTGAGACCATGACAAGTAGAGTTGTCTTTTTTAAACACCTACCAACTCACAACTGTGAACTGTTTTGCAATTTTTACTTAGTATCTATAGTGTCATTTAGATATTAAACATAGTTTCCAACTCAGATGTCTCTGTAGCTATAACGACTAATTAGTATAACATTTTGCTTTTTTTTGAAAACATGCCTATATGAAACATTATTGAGTAATGTGCTTTACTTTCATCCAATAACATTGTTTTCCTGTCTTTTTCTCCTTTGATTGTGCACCTTTGCCTGCTTTTTGCTCTTACAACTTCATGTTTCAGTCTCCTGTGAGTCCTGGCTTTGAGGTAGGTACTAATACTACCTGGCAGTAGAAATTTGCTTCACTATCTTTTTGAAACTAGCATATTAGGCTGACATCAGACAATTGTCTGTATTGACTTTGTGAGAAGAATCAGGTCAGAGTTTTGCTCAAAATTCAACCCATTGGCTCACAGCAAGCCCACAAATTTTCCTTGCTTTTGTCCTATTATGTTTAGTTTTTCATAGTCCCAATAAGCCAAAGAGCAATGAAGTTGTTAGAGTAATCAAATTAGGTTTGTTAGGTCAAATTTTGACCTGTGATTGCTGGATTTCATAACATTGGTGTTGTTTTAATGAAACTGAGCAGACAGATTGAGAATAAAGAAGAATGCCTCAGCCCTCACTTAATACTATGTTAAACGAATCTCATGTATGTTGTAACCATGTCCTGATCCCGAGTACCACAGAAGCGTGCCAAGTGAGGACACCATCCCAGTATGCACGAGTTTCAGTTGACAGGGTAAGGAGCAAACCAAGGACTGCCTAAAGATGGCTGTAACTGCTTGTTTACAGTTCCTGAACTTAACTTTTCAGGAAAGGGTCTTTCATTCTTATGTGTTGTCACCATCTATTAATTATTTTCTAAAAATGGTATACAAATAGAAACGTCAGTCTTTCAATCCAGACAGAAATTATGTATAAAAAGACACAAATTTCCTTCAAAAAATGTTTTAATTAAGCCCACCTCCAAAATTGGCCTTTTTTTTTTTATCTGAAGCAATTAATGATATGAATGTGGAAGAGAGGTATTTAGGTCAATTATTAATGCAGAGCATACAGCAGTGCTCTTCTTGGGATAGTTTGTTTGGGTCAGTTGACTTGTGAATATGTAGTATCTTTTATTTCTGTACCTTGGTCAATTGAGAGTATATTTACTGTTATTTTGCCTCATGAGAATATAAATTTCAAATATTATTATTAGTACCCACTCTAAGATGGTCTCATTAAGGTAACTCTAACAAAGGAAGCTATTGAAAACACAACCAGAACATTTTCTGGGTTAATTAAGATGATGAGTCAAGATTTCTGATTCGTAAGCTGTAAGATGAAGAAGTCTTCTTCAGTAATAGTAAATTCCTATTTTTGGAAAATCATTCTTATTCAAAAAGTGTCCTACTTAGAGTAAGTCCAGTGTAAAAGCTAGGTGAGTGTAATTTTTTATAGTCTTGTAAATTTGGTTTGTAATTTAAAATGCCTTCTAGACATAATTTTAAATGTGAATTAGTATCTTTCCTTTCAAATAATCCTTTGGGCATGAAGCCAAAGAAGGACGGGAAACATTTTTCACTTCCTTCTCCCACATTGCAGTTGGTAACAGATTGCATAAAGGAGTACTGAAGAGCAGTCTGATTTTCTGTGCAAGTTGTACAAATTAAAAGCAGCCAGGCCTTCACAGGCTAGCTCCTGATGGAAATAAGATGTGTTTTCGACATGAGCTATTTTTCTTGAACTTTGTTTACGTCTAGTTT
Organism: Saimiri boliviensis; assembly: GCF_048565385.1. Lineage (NCBI taxonomy): Eukaryota > Metazoa > Chordata > Mammalia > Primates > Cebidae > Saimiri > Saimiri boliviensis. The sequence goes on along the minus strand of NC_133450.1, from coordinate 52,590,238 downwards.
GTCAAAAAGATAACAGACTTTTTTCTCTTTATAAATGTCTTGGAAGAAGCTGATGCATAAAATTTGACCAAAATTTCTTCAGAGAAATGTTTTAGTGACAGCTGTGCAAGTAGCAGAATGGTTCTAGAAACGTGGTGATTGCTTCATTTTTAGCATGTGCTGGTCAGTTTACACTTTCAGGTCTGTAACCCTGAGGTGCACAAGTATACAAAAATAGATAAATTACCTGCCCTCATGGAGCTTTCATAGGTAAACCATATACCAATGAGGAAATATAATAAATGTCTTTGTATGAGCTTCCTATCATGTAACAATGAAATATATTGATTTATGTGATCAATTTCTTCTCCTGTTTCCATTTTAAATTTGAAATAATGCAAAAAACAAGCATCTCTATGTATTTTCGAAGTATTTGTAAAAGTATTGGTAGATTCTGTATAAACATTTATTTGGACAGACTCTGTGGCTCATGCCTGTAATCCTAGCACTTTAGAGGACTGAGGTGGGCAGATCACTTGAGGCCAGGAGTTCAAGACCAGCTTGGCCAACATGGCAAAATCCTGCCTCTACTAAAATAATAATAATAATAATACAAAAATTAGCTAGGCATGGCAGCATGCACCTGTAATCCTGGCTACTCAGGAGGCTGAGGCATGAAAATTGCTTGAAGCCAGGAGGCAGAGGTTGCAGTGAGCCAAGATCATGCCACTTAAACTCCAGCCTGGGCAATAGAGCAAGACTCTGTCTCAAAAAAATAATAAAATTAAAAGTAAATATTTATTGAATGTGTTAGTAAATAACATTCTTAGAATCCGAATGGGTTATACTGCTTTTCTAAAAAAATAGTTCTTCAAAAAGGTGTAAAAGTTTAAATTTTTAACTCTACGAACAAAAGTGTATGACAGTTTCCATTTCCTTATACTCTTCTCAACAACAGATGTTGTCAGTATTTTAAAAGGCTTTCCCCCTTGCTAATTTAAAATATATTTTAAAAATCTGTGCCTAACTATATATTTCTTTATTGGAGAGAATAAAGACTTTTTATATAATTGTCCGTTTGTGTTTCAGTTATGGTGAATTGCCTATTTTTCCATTGAGTTGCTTATTGGTTGTTTAGAGTCTTGATGTATTATACTATCATCCTCTATTCCTATGATAGAAGTGTATTTTCATTTTGTGTGTGTTCTTGATGTATTTTCCTATATTGATTTTTTAATGTGTAGAAGACATATTTTCATTCATTCTCTTACCATGTAGAAAGTTAACCATATAGAGACATGTTGAAAATAAATCAGCATGGCCAGATTAAAGATAATATTTTTGTCAAGTGATTGAGGAGAATGAACTTTTCTTGAGGTAAAGAGCTGAAGTCAAGGTATAGAATGAAGCAGAATTTAACATATTGGATTAGGGTATAATTGATGACACAGCATTTTTTACATTCTGGAATTTTTTTTTAAATTAAATAACTTTATTAAAGTCATCTTAAATGTTTTTAAATGTCTTTAAGGAGGTATCTACTAATTTTGTTTTGATGTTAAGAGGCTCTACAGAAAACGTATTTTTCATGTATTTAAATGCTTCTAGCCTGATCTTTTTGGTTATTCTTAACATTCAGACTGCCTTACAGAAATTATTAGGAAAAAACTGCTCATTCTAAAAGCTTTCTCTGTGTTTGTCCATGTACACCCTTTAATTTTATGAAATTCTGACAAAATTCGGTTTAACTTTTTATGTGAGCATGCATATTTTCTAAATAACAATTTGCCATAAACTGCTATTATTTTCATAAAGGTTTACTGACTCACATGTAATTAAGACATGGATTGTACTAACATGAGTTCTAGGCTGCATGCTTTCCTAGAAAATCTCCCCTCAAAAATGATTCATTTAGTTACTATTTTCATTTATATAAAAAAAATGAAAGCAAGAGAATACCAGCATTGCATTATCTATAATTAGATATGATCCTGATACATTTTATAATAGTCAAAGTAGTTTCTTTTCAAATAAGCAAATAATGGACAAAAAGCTATTTCTAAACTATGATGCTATTTACTGCCCAGATCCATATTTTCCAGGATATTTTTCAATGTACCAAAAGTTTATTTAGAATTGGAGACTTACTCTTGTGTTTTGGAATTCTGGGAATCCTGGTGATTTCTCTGAATTAAAAAGTCATTTTTCCATTTAAATATGCACCATGACACCTATGCAATACATTTGTCAGATATTGCAAGTTTTTCTTTGATTATTATATGAACTGGTTTTTCATATTCAAACCTTGGCAGTGTGTACTTTCAGTGAGGAAAGATGTCCAACAATTTTTTGAACAGAACTTACCTGCTTCCTGAGGCTGTGTGCAGTAGTAAGTTTCTGGGGAAAGTGCCCTTCAGTAAAATTAGTAAGATTGTGAGGCCAGCTTTGAGTAACTGTGACCTGATTTCATTCCACATGTCTGGCTTATCATATCCATAAATTCATACTCTGAACAAAACCTTGCAGATGTGTGATTGTAAATGTGAATACTACTAGAGAGTTCTTCATGAACCCTCCTGGGAGAAAGTGGCATTGTATACCAGTTGCCCCCCACTTACTAATATTATATAGGTCTTAAGAACAATTAGATTTTTTGTAAAGGCTCTGAAGGTCCTGTACAACTCTCAGGCAAGGTGCTGTGACCTCTGTAACACTCCTGACAAGACACGAAACAGAGCCTTTCACTGTTACCAATTACAGGCATTTACTTCATGGGGATCTGCATTCATCTAATGTTCCAGGCTGGGCCAGATCTAAGTCTCTTCTCCCTTTATTCCTGACTGCTCATAACTTCTGAACTCCTACCTGAGGAATATGAAAAAAAAAAATGCCAGGAGCAGTGGCTCAGGCCTGTAATCCCAACACTTCGGGAGGCCGTGGCAGGAGTATCATCCAGGGTCAGGAGTTCAAGACCAGCCTGGCCAACGTGGTGAACCATCCCCGCCCCCCTTCTCTACTAAAAACACAAAAATTAGCTGGGCATGGTTGTGCGTGCCTGTAATCCCAGCTACTCAGAAGTTGGAGGCAGGAGAATCACTTGAACCTGGGAGGGGAAGATTGTAGTGAGCAGAGATTGCAGCCATTGCACTCCAGCCTGGGCAACAGAGCAAAACCTCGTCTCAAAATAAATGAAATTATTTAAAAATATGAAAAAAAGGTTACTCATATTCACTTCAAGAGTTTGTATGTCCTCGTGAATGAACCTACCCAGGAAAAAAGAAGAAAGATTTGTGTAGAAGAAGCAATGAGAAGGAGAGAGGAGAGTGAAAGACTGGAGTTGGTACTATAAATTAGACTTCTAGAAACTAGAAAAAAATTCAGCTTCTAAAATATTTGTGTCTTTTCACAAATATTTAGATACAATTATTTTACTCAACCCCTTAGATGTAGTTTTAATACTTGATTTAATCTAATCAGATGAATTTCTTCTTGCCTTCTCAAAAAGAGTGATGGTGTTGCCATTTAGATAATAAATATAGTGAAATGTAAGATGAGACAATGCCCAGGAGTTATGAACAAATATGCCTCTTTCTCTAAATAGCCCAGTTTTTAGTGTTATCTATTTTTCTGTAGTCATCCACTGAAAATATCATGAGTAATATAATTTCATGAGTGAGTGCTTTTCTGTATTTTTAAAATCCAGAGCTCTTTTGGGGGTGTGGGGTAGATAGATAAAAAGTCTCTTATCTTTTGTCTCTTTCTCTTTTGTACTTAAGTTGCTTTAAAATCTTGTTTTCAGTCTTACCACACTGTTTCAGAAGCACATGAGCATGTACACACAGAAATGCTAAGTGTCTGACACTAAGTGTTACGAGCTAGGATTCTATAATGTACTATGAAGTTATCCTTATGGGCCATTTTTGAAGGGAAAGGCTCTCGCCTTTGTGGCTTAGGACTGTGTTTATGGCATGCTTTCCCAGCTGCTTGGTCTCTAATGCAGTAGTAATCAATGCCACAGTCTCTTTCCAGACTCTTTCATTCAGCTTTCCAGTGAGCTCATAAACCTAGGCCAGGTCCCTGTCTATTCCGGCAAGGTCAAATACTATGGGAATACTTACCTCTGAAATTACTATTCTTGGTTTTTCCACATAATCTCTTTACCCTCCATTTCACTTTCTGACACTTAAAACCCTGAAGTAGAAGTTGTTGACATGCAGTTATTTTCTTCCTCAGTGGAAACGCCCCTTTTCTATTTCATAAATTTAGAGAGCATAGTGATAAATTTGCATTGCCTTCAGTAAAAAGAGGGAATCCTATTTATATCTCCCCTTTCCTCCAGGAACCCACAGATTTGTAGGATGTTGGAAACTGACATTTTGAAAGAACAGTACATGTAATTTGCAGCAATTCTTGAACCTTCTTAAATGAAGGTTCCTTTACCCTTCATTTCAGTTTACTCGAAAAGAGTGAGGCAATATTAAAGTTAATGTAACTTCCACGATTACATTAGCACTCAGCAAATCTAGATAACCTTGTATTTTTAATAAGAGATTATATGTTATTACTTTGAAAGCTTTCACAAATTGCTGCAAACATTAAGAAATGGATTCTCCACTGTATAACATAGCATCTGTCACCACTAAGCAGTGGGCACACATTTTTTCTGCCTGCCCTGTAGCCACCCTTTCACTGTTGTGAAAAGGTGTTGATTAGCTTTTATTTATGCTATATATTTAGGACATTTGACAGGTAGTTCAAGGGTTAGAGAATCAGAACAGCACAAAACAACCTGAAGCTCAGCAAACACCCTACTCTCTACTGCCTGAATTATAGAGCCTGTTATAGTGCTTTCCTATGTGAACTCCATCAAGGGTTTTCATATTTTTCTGCTGCCAAATAACTCTGCACTGGAAACTTCCTACGCCTGGGTGAGGTTATATATTTATGTAGGTGTTGTTGCAGGAGACAACCGTGTGGGTTTTTGTTTGTTTGTTTGTTTGTGGTTTGTTTCTTTTTTGTTTGTTTGTTTTTTGCTTCAGAAAAACAAACTCGGCCTCAGACGGAGCATTCACAGCAATGTTTTCCTAACAGCAGGTTAGGTCATCATCCCTAAGTGAGACAGACAGTTTTAAAGTATAAAAAAGAAATGTCTGGGCAGTTTGCAGATTGAAAGGACTGAATTGTCCTGAAAAAAAATTTTATTCATTTATTTATCTATCTAATCATTGTGGGTACAGAGTAGGAATATATTTGGGTTTTAAAGAATCCAGTTACACTCTTCTAGTTATTTTTAAATGCACAGTTACATTATTTTTGACTATAGTAATTCTGTTATGCTAGCAAATACTTGGTCTTATTCACTCTACTATTTTTTGTACCCCATTAACTATCCTTTCTTTCTCCCTGCCCCACACCCAAACAAAATTTTAATTACTAATAATACTCAACATAGCCATGACATGGCAAGACACCTTGGGGTCCATGCAAATGTCTTTTCTTCAGGACTCTCTTTTGAATGATCCCTCACCTCCACCATGAATATGGTTTATCTTTCCTTCAGACTTTCATATGTGTAAGCACTTATTCTGTGTGACACAGTATTCTAGAACTTGGTGATACAATGATGAACAAAATAATTAAGATTATACCCTCTTGGAACCTATATTCTGTTGAGGGGAGGCAATGAAAAATCCAATTAACAAATAGGTAAATAATAGAGTTGCGTGCTGCAGTAATGACTTTGGAGGAAACAGGATGATGTAAGAGAGTAATAGAGTATGGAGTGAGGTTAAGCAATAAATTAGGTGGTGTGGAGGCCTCTCAGAGAAGGGGGAATAGGAACCAAAATCTGAAGAATAAGGAAGAAACCATCTATGAAGAAAGGGAAAGAGTAAATATCAAGGTCAACAATAGTAACCATTATGCTGTGTCTTAGACTCTACTGGCTAGTAAACTCATTGGGCACAGAGATTGTTATTTCCTCATTTTTCTGTTTCCTGAAGCATGTAAATTGGGATTTTAGGTAAAATTTGCCCCAAAACTTGCTAAATTAGATAGATCAATCTTGATGGCAATAGGAGAGAACTGTCTTAAAGTGTTACTCTATAATGTTCTTTGAATGATAGTCCAAAATGCTAGATCTTGAAAATTCTAGAATAAAAGATTAACATTTGCTTACATCTATTTTTGCACAGTTGTGCTGGTATCTTTTAAGCATAATAACACCTGAATAGGAAAGTAGGCAGCCAACTCAATAATGTTTATGCAATAGCAGCCATTTATTTCACTAGTTACTGTGTTCTGGAAAACATGCATGACTCAGTTCGTATCATCTAAGTACAGACAAGCTGGTTAAAAAATCTCTTCTGTAGGTCAAGGTTAAGGGGTTCATGATACTCTGCATTGCATTTTTGGCACATAAAACACACTACTATTTGATTATTCTTGTTGTCTCATTGCCTCTTATGTATTTCTTATTGACTAAATGAGAGGTTGAAAATAATTGCTGTTTTCTATATTAGCATAAAATCAAGGAATGTGAGAGCTTGGGAGAAACTAAGGAGAAAGAGATCACTGTTATCTGGAACAAGACTACCTGAATTCATAGTTCTGCTATTTACAAGTTGTGTGATCTTGGACAAATGATTTAACCTCTTAGTAATTCAGCTTCTTTATGTGTAATATGGAGGTATAAATAAATGAAATCCATGTAAAGAGCTATGAAAATAGTTGTATAAAATGTATAGTTTATTTTTACATGAGGTATACATAAATGAAATCCATGTAAAGTGCTATGAAAATAGTTTGGCATATATAAAGGTCCCCCATTGAACTAAATAATGATAGAAAACACGTTTTGTAACCTCAGAGGTCTCCCTTTGAACTAGATTTAGTCCCCAGATACACTGACTGACACAAAGCTGTTAAATGTTTTTTTTCAGTTGCTAACATCTAGATCAAGTTATTTTATAAGACACCTAGATTCCCTGCTTCTTTTGAAAACTAAAAGATCTGTCAACAATGGGTTTACATGTTCATGTGGCACCTACTAGAAGTAATTGAGCTGTGGCCATCACAGTGACACTGTTCTCTCCAAATTGCTATAGTCTCAACCATTCCCCATTGCATCCTTGATGCCAAGAGCCACCCATTAATCTGAATAGCCTATTAGGTGTTTGAGTTTGGTAGTGGAAGAATTCTGCACAGATCTTCATGCTGAAGTAGGGGCGAAGAGCAGGCAGACAAGCACAGTGGAAAACATTCCTTAGCCAGGTGTCCTCTCTCAAAACTGAAATCCTATAAAGCAAGTATATCAGTGTTAAAGTTTATGTAACTTTAAATTGTAAAAATCTTTTATTAAACTCTGTATGTTAAATATATCTATTCAAATGTCTCATCTACTAATCCTATGCATTTACTGCTTGAAAACACACATTTTGCTCAGATGAAACTGCTTACTGTTTGTTCTGGACATTGTTCTTCCACAGGAGCTTATTATCAAATGATTCAAACAGATCCATAAAGAGATGTCCACGTGTATGCTAAAGTATTCTCTACTTTTCTATTTCTCTTTAACTTAAAGGGAATTTGTTTTCCAAAATCCAGACACGGTGAAAGGCTGTGAAATGAATTTTAGTTAATACACAGAAATAATTTTAAAATGCACACATTTTCATTTGAACCATTTCTTTATTGTCAAGCAACTTTTATCTCAGAGAAATTTATGTTTGAATTTTTTACACAAGTGACAATAAACCACAAGTAAAGGCAACTTTTCTTCTGTGTTTTCTAGCTTAACTAATGAAGAGAGTTCATTTTGAACTGCGAAGTGGCATATACCTTATTGGGATTTCAGTCCTGTTAAATGTTTAAAGACGTGCTGGCAGTTGGAGTTTCCACAATGTAATCTAAGCAATCATTTCCTGGGAGGGTTCCAAAGTTGCTGAGTCATTAATTTAGCACACCAGGTTAAAAAAACAAATTCAGTCTCTAGAAGAGCACGATGCATTGTCTCTCTGAGTAGGTGTTCAGTAGAGTTCTAACTTTGACAGTAATTTCAAATGAAACAGTTAGTATAAGATATTAAAGATGCATTGTGAAACCACAAACAAAAAATTTGATCTCTATAATTTTTATTCTATTTAACCTTTATTCTTGGCTTTAAAATACAGCTTTCATCATTGTGTTATCGTATTATCTCTCATGCATGATGTGGTATCTCTTACGCTTCTAACAGAAAAAAAAATTCCTTTATGTTTGTCATTATCTATTATTTGCCAAATCAAATCATTTATATGCACCGCTCTCAATACCATATTTTATAGTGATGTCAATTCTCACAAAAGCTCCACACCTGTAATTTAATCCATACTCCTCCAATTCATAGAACCTATGGCTAATATAAAAATATAAAATTTTTTAAAATGCATTCTCTTATATATGTTTCCCAGTTATAGAAAAGGAAATTTTAAATATGTTCTTCAAGTTTTGAGCCATTTTTTGCTCTAAACATATTAATGAAGCAGAATAAAACAATTTTCCAAAGCATTTCAACTTTTCCTCTCCATTTAAAAAAAAAAATCATTCTACAGATTTTTTCAGGTTCACCAAAAATGTGGGGCCAAATTGGAATAGAAACTAGTGGTGGAAATTAATTTAAACACCATTTAGTTAACCTAATAAACCCAGTAAAACCTGGGCATCTGCCATTACTGAGGAGGTTCTAACCTTGCATGTGTAAACAAAGTCCCTGGAAAGTTTACACAGTTGCAGGGTGAAACCCACTGTACCTCAGCAAGGCCACTGCAGGCAGACTGTGACTAGACTCCCATCTATGAAAAAATGGCAATAGCCCATCAGGGACTTATAAATAAAGCCCCACCTTCCTGGGACAGAGCACCTGGAAAAAGGGGCGGTTGTGAGTTCCACTTCAGCAGACTTAAATGTCCCTTCCCACCAGCTCTGAAGGTAGCAATGGAGCTCCCAGAACAGCACTTGAGCTCTGATAAAGGACAGACTGCCTCCTCAAGTGGCTCCCTGATCTCTGTATATCCTGAGAGATACCTGATACAGGAGGGCTCTGCTTGACATCTGGCAGGTAACATTCTGGGACAAAGCTACCAGAGGAAGAGAACAGGCCGCAATCTTTGCTGTTCTGCAGGCCCCAGGGAAGCAGAGTCGAGTGGACCTCCAGCTGTCGCAGCAGAGGGGCCTGACTATTATAAGGAAAACTAAAAAAATGGAAAGACATAATTTCAACATCAACAGAAAGGACCTCCACTAAGAGACCACATCTGAAAGTCACCAACTTCAAAGACCAAAGGTAGATAAATCCACAAAAATGGTAAGAAACCAGCACAAAAACCTGAAATCACCAAAAGCCAGAACACCTCTTCTCCTTCCAGGGATCACAACTCCTCACCAACAAGGGAACAAAACTAGATAATGAGTTTGATGAACTGACAGAAATAGGCTTCAGAAAGTGAGTAATAACACACTTCTTCAAGCTAAAGGAGCATGGTCTAACTCAATGCAAAGAAACTAAAAACCTTGAAAAAAAGTTTAGATGAAATGCTATCTAGAATAACCAGCTTAGAGAAGAACGTAAACAACTTGATGGAGCTGAAAAACACAGCACAAGAAGTTTGCAAAGTATCACAAGCTTTGATAGCCAAATCAATCAAGCAGAAGAAAGGATATCAGAGATTAAAGATCAAGGATATCAGAGATTGAAGAATAACTTAATGAATTAAAATGAGAAGACAAGTTTAGAGAGAAAAGAGTGAAAAGAAATGAACAAAGCCTCCAAGAAATATGGTATTATGTGAAAAGACTAAATCTACGTTTGATTGGTGTACCTAAATGTGATCGGGAGAATGAGACCAAGTTGGAAAACACTCTTCAGGATATTATCTAGGAGAGCTTTCCCAATCTAGCAAGGCAGGCCAACATTCAAATTCAGGAAATACAGAGAACAACTCAAAGATATTCCTCAAAAAGAGCAACCCCCAAGCACATAATATTCAGATTCGCCAGGGTCGAAATGAAGGAGAAAATGCTAAGGGCAGCCAGAGGGAAAGTTCAGGTTACCTACAAAGGGAAGCCCATCAAACTCACAGCAGATCACTTAGGAGAAACCCTACAAGCGAGAAGAGAGTGGAGGCCAATATTCAATATCCTTAAGGAAAAGAATTTTCAACCCGGAATTTCATCTCTAGCGAAACTAAGCTTCATAAGCGAAGGAGAAATAAAATTCTTTATATACAAGTAGTTGCTTAGAGATTTCATCACCACCAGGCCTGCCTTACAAGAGCTCTTAAAGGAAGCACTAAACATGGAAAGGAACAGCCAGTACCAGCCATGCAAAAACATACCAAATTGTAAAGACCATCGATACAATGAAGAAACTGCATCAACTAACAGGCAGAACAACCAGCTAGCATCAAAATGGCAGGATCAAATTCACACATAACAGTATTAACCTTAAATATAAATGGGCTGAATGTACCAATCAAAATACACAGACTGGCAAATTGGATAAAGAGTCAAGACCCATGGGTGTGCTGTATTCAGGAGATCCATCTCACGTGCAAAGACACACATAGGCTCAAAATAAAGGGATGGAGGAAGATTTACCAAGCAAATGGAAAGCAAAAAAAAAAAAAAAAAAAAAAAAAAGAGCAGAGGTTGCAATCCTAGTCTCTGATAAAACAGACTTTAAACCTACAAAGATCAAAAGAGACAAAGAAAGGCATTACATAATCGTAAAGGGATCAATGCAACAAGAAGAGCTAATTGTCCTAAATATATAGGCATCCAATACAGGAGCACCCAGATATATTGAGCAATTCTTAATGACCTACAAAGAGACTTAGACTCCCGCACAATAATAGTGGGAGACTTAAAACACTCCACAGTCAGTATTAGACAGATCAATGAGACAGAAAATTAACAAGAATATCTAGGACTTGAACTCAGATCTGGACCAAGCAGAACTAATAGACATCTACAGAACACTCCACCCCACATCTACAAAATATACATTCTTCTCAGCACCACATCACACTTACTCTAAAATTGAGCACATAATTGGAAGTAAATCATTCCTTGGCAAGTGCAAAAGAATGGAAATCGTAACAGTCTCTCAGACCCCAGTGCAATGAGGTTAGAACTCAGGATTAAGAAACTCTCAAAACTGCACAACTACAGGGAAACTAAATAACCTGCACCTGAATGACTACAGGATAAATAATGAAATGAAGGCAGAAATAAAGATTTTCTTCAAAATCAATGAGAATGAAGATACAATGTACCAGAATCTCTGGGACACATTTAAAGTAGTGTCTCGGGGGAAATTTATAACACTAAATGCCCACATGAGAAGTGAGGAAAGATCTAAGATTGACACCCTAATGTCACAATTGGAAGAACTAGAGGACCAAGATCAAACAAGTTCAAAAGCTAGCAGAAGACAAGAAATAACTAAGATCAGAGCAGAAATGAAGGAGATAGAGACACAAAAAACCCTTCAAAAAAAAAATCAATAAATCCAGGAGCTGGTTTTTTGGTCAACAAAATAGATAGGCTGCTAGCTAGAATAATAAAAAGAAAAGAGAAGAATTGAATAGATGCAATAAAAAATGATAAAGGTGATATCACCACCAATTCCACAGAAATACAAACTACCATCACAGATTACTACAAACAACTGTATGTACATAATCCAGTAAATCTAGAAGAAATGGATACATTCCTGGACACTTATACCCTCCCAAGACTAAATCAGGAAGAAGTTGAATCCCTGAATAGACCAATAACAAGGTCTGAAGTTGAGGCAGCAATTAATAGCTTACCAACCAAAAAAAGTCCAGGACCAGAAGGTTCACAGCCAAATTCTACCAGAGGCATAGAGAGGAGCTGGTACCATTCCTTCTGAAACTATTCCAAACAATACAAAAAGAGGGAATCCTCCCTAACTCCTTTTATGAGACCACCATCATCCTAATACCAAAACCTGGCAGAGATACAACTAACCAAGAAAATTTCAGGCCAGTATCCGTGATGAACATTGATGTGAAAATCCTTAATGAAATACTGACAAACGGAATCCAACAGCACATCAAAATCTTGTCCATCACGATCAAGTCCACTTTCATTCCTGGATTGCAAGGCTGGTTTAACATACACAAATCTATAAATGTAATCCATCACATAAACAGAACCAAAACCAAAAACCACATGATAACCTCAATGGATGCAGAGAAGGCCTTCGACAAAATTCAGCAGCCCTTTATGCTACAAACTCTCAATAAACTAGGTATCGATGGAATGTATCTCAAAATAACAAAAGCTATTTACGGTAAACCCACAGCCAATATCATACTGAATGGGCAAAAACTGGAAGCATTCCCTTTGAAATCTGGCACAAGACAAAGGTGCCCTCTCTGACCACTCCTATTCAAATTCAACATAGTATTGAAAGTTCTGGACAGGGCAATCGGGTAAGAAAAAAGAAATAAAGAGTATTCAGTTAGGAAAAGAGGAAGTCAAATTGTCTCTATTTGCAGACAACATGATTGTATATTTAAAAGACCCTATCATCTCAGAAGCTGATAAGCAACTTCAGCAGAGTGTCAGGATACAAAATCAATGTGCAAAAATCACAAGCATTCCTATACACCAATAACAGACTTAAAGAGAGCCAAATCATGAATGAACTCCCAATCAAAAATGCCTAGGAATACAATTAACAAGGAATGTGATGAACCTCTTCAAGGAGAACTATAAACTGTTGCTCAAGAAAATAATAGAGGACACAAACAGATGGAAAAATATTCCATGCTCATGGTTACAAAGAATCAATATTGTGAAAATGGCCATACTGTTCAAAGTAATTTACAGATTCAGTGCTATCCCCGTCAAGCTACCGTTGACCTTCTACACATAACTGGAAAAAACCACCTTACACTTCATGTGGAACCAAAAAAGAGCCAGAATAGCCAAGACAATCCTAAGCCAAAAAACGAATTAGCTGGATGGATCACACTACCTGACTTCAAAGTATACTATAAGGCTTCAGTAATCAAAACAGCATAGTACTGGTACCAAACAGAGATATAGACCAATGGAATGGAACAGAGGACTCCGAGCCAATGCCACACATTTACAACTCTCTGATCTTTCACAAACCTGACAAAAACAAGCAATGAGGAAAGGATTCCCTGTTTAATAAATGGTGTTGGAAACTGGCTAGCCATATGCAGAAAGCTGAAACTGGACCCCTTCCATATACAAAAATTAACTCCAGATGGATTAAATATTTAAACAAAAGACCTAACACCATAAAAACCCTAGAAGAAAACCTAGGCAATACCATTCAGGACATAGGCATACGCAAGGACTTCATGACTAAAACACCAAAATGGCAACAAAAGCCAAAATAGACAAATGAGATCTAATTAAAATTAAGAGTTTTTACACAGCAAAGGAAACTATCACTAGAGTGAACGGGCACCCAACATAATGGGAAAATTTTTGCAATCTACCCATCTGACAAAGGACTAATATCCAGAATCTACAAACAACTTAAACAAATGTACAAGAAGAAAACAAACACCGTCATCAGAAAGTAGGTGAAGGATATGAAAAGACCCTTCTCAATATAAGACATTTATGCAGCTAACAAACATGTGAAAAAAAAAACTCATCATCATTGGTCATTAGAGAAATGCAAATCAAAACCACATTGAAATACCATCTAATGCCAGTTAGAATGGTGATCATTAAAAAACCTGGAGACAGCAGATGCTGGAGAGGATGTGGAGAAATAGGAACACTTTTACACTGTTGATGAGATTGTAAATTAGTTCAACCATTGTGGAAGACCGTGTGGTGATTCCTCAAGGATTTAGAACTAGAAATACCATTTGACCCAGCAATCTCATTACTAGGCATATACCCAAAGGATTATAAATCATTCTATTATAAAGACACATGCACATGTATGTTCATTGCAGCACTGTTCACAATAGCAAAGACTTGGAAACCAACCCAAATGCTCATCAATAATAGACTGGATAAAGAAAATGTGGCACATATTCCCAATGGAATACTATGCAGCCATAAAAAAGGATGAGTTCATATCCTTTGCAGGGACATGGATGAAGCTGGAAACCATCATTCTCAGCAGACTGACACAAAAACGGAAAACCAAACCCCACATGTTCTCACATGTAAGTGGGTGTTGAATAGTGAGAACACATGGACGAAAGGAGGGGAGCATCGCACATTGGGGCCTGTTGGAGGGGTGGAAGGGCTAGGGGAGGAAGAGCAGTGGGTGGGGGGATTGGGGAAGGATAACATTAAGAGAAATACCTAATGTAGATGATGGGGGGATGGATGCAGTAAACCAGCATGGCATGTGTATACCTATGCAACAATTCTGCACGATCTGCACATGTACCCCAGAACCTAAAGTATAATAATAATAATTTTTAAAAATCTTCAGTAGTGTTGATGGGTAAGGAAGAATTTTCTCCTTATTATAGTTAACTTTAAAGAGTGGTGTTATTTAAAACTCTAAAGTCCTGTGCACATTTTAGTTAAATATACAAGGAAGCCAAGAAAATGAAGTAAGTTAATGAAGAATTTGAGTTTTATTTATGTATAATAAACAGTTTCTATAACATATAAACTTAATGTATAATGACATCTCTTTACTTTGTATAATAATGTATTTCATCCGAACATTTTCAATTATTTCTGTCTGCATTAAGGTTTGAATATTATCTAGTTTCCTTTGGAAAGTATCTTAAAGTCCAAAGATCAGTGATTTTTTTTTTTAATTATAGTAGCCTTGAAACTATTAATTTCTGAATTTTGGCCTGCTCAGTAGCTTGATATATCAAACAAAAACACATTGTAATTATGCTTTATGGTGTACATGCCTTCACATAATACTTCACATAATTTAAATTTTATATTTTTGCTTAAAATAACATTATTAATTATTAATGACAAAATGTGTCTCTGATTCTGAAAATCTTTAGGTCTTAGTTTGTGATAACATCATTAAAAATTTGTGTAAAGGAATTATGGCAGGATTACAGAAATGGTGGGTCTTAAACATTTAGGTAAATAATAATATATACTACAGGGTAATGGCCTTTTTTCATAGCCATTTGTTTTATATATATAATATATATATTCTAATATATGTATATTACATAATATATATATAATATATATAATCCATTATATATCAACAAAGTCCTAGTTTTACATTTTGATTGAAGGAAGGATAAAAGACCTATAAGTGCTTAGGAAATCATCAGATAATGACCCAGTCTTAATTTTTTTTTTCACTTTTTAGATTTGCCTCATGGTAGGGAAAGCACATGCAAATGTGTGCATGTACATGCTCAGAAACATAGAATTAAATACTGAAAACAGAACTTCAGACAGCTTCTCCACTCTTCCTTTCCCAAGGTGTTTGTTATCTAGTAAAATTAAACAACTCAAGCATTCTCCTTCCAGCGGTAAATCAATTTCTGCAAGATAAGTTACCATGCCTGCACCCTGTCTCAAGATTGTAAAGCTGTACTTTTTCATTTAGAAATATGGGCCATATTGAAAATGATTACTTATATTTGGGACTATAAAAAAGGTAATGATAAGTCTGGTTGGATTGCTATCTGATTTTAAAATTTAAAATGGCATGAATGGTACGAGGGCCCTCTTTATTAATGCTATTAAAATCTTAATTTCTGACTGACACTACAAATTATATAGTTTACACCATAACTTATACATTCTGTGCCAAGGACATATGTGGCTGGCTGTGTAAACCTCATTATTGCCTGAATTTGTGTATAGCATAGTCTCTGGGCTACAGAGTGACAGCCAATTTCTTTTGCCTAAACATGGAAGATTTTTTTAATTTCTTACGTACTCTTGCCTTGAAGGTAATAAATGAAATGACCGCTCAAAAGTAATTCTAGTTCTTGTAGTTTATGGCATTGTTTATGCTGGATGAAAAGAAAACTTTCAGTCTACTAGATTCCCTCTTGCTTTTCTAATGAATTTGCACCATGATATGGTAAATGTCAAACTGGCTTTATTAGCACAGCCTAGAATTAGGTATCTTACATTAATGAAATTGACTGACAGTGATTTGGCCAGCTTTTCATAGGATTTTCAAAATCTGAGAACATTTTAAGACTGCTAAGAAAGTGTGACATTAGGTTATCTTTTATTCTCAGTGTTAAAACTTTCCAACTATGGAAAAATACCATTTTCATTTTCGTCTATGCTTAAAACTGGCCCATCGGCTAGTTACTAAAGGACACTGGAACAGGGACCTTAACCTGTTGATTTAATTGTTATTTAATTCAATTGAAGGTATTTTTAAAATATTTTCATGATTCTGGTTTGGCAAGCCTTTGGCTACTTTTATAGTCTCCTTAGACTTCTCTGCAAGAGTTGAACCTTTCCAGAATAATTATGCTTTACTGTTTTTCTTTATGGAATTGTACTTGTGAATATAACTGTAGGCCTAATATTTCTGTGTAGAAATTCATTTTAAGTTTCTTTTTACTGTAGCTAGTAAATCTGCAAATCATAGTT
Source organism: Saimiri boliviensis (assembly GCF_048565385.1). NCBI lineage: Eukaryota > Metazoa > Chordata > Mammalia > Primates > Cebidae > Saimiri > Saimiri boliviensis. The sequence goes on along the minus strand of NC_133450.1, from coordinate 52,573,636 downwards.
TTCACTTTTGGTAATAGCATTTAACCTTTTGATGCAGATAGGGACTGAAAAGGATGGAAATTGTATGTAAATATGATTTATTGCTTGCCTTATCAGTAATAATTTCAAATTAGAAATTAACTGAGTATGATGATAAAACAAGGGCTCTGGAGGCAAATAAATGTAGGTTCACATTTTGGTTCCACTATTTACTAGCATTTGACCCAAAGGTATATATTTAAACTTTATGAGCTTAGATGCTTCAACTGTAGATAATAAGCCCTATGTTTTAAGGCACCTAACACAGTTATTGCTATAGAGGAGGAGCTTAGTAACTGAGATATGTAAATGAGATATATAATTATTACAACAATTTAAAAGTAATTTGGTTGATCTTATTCTGATGATTCTAAAATACATAATTCTGATAATTCTCAAATATGTCCCAGGATATGAGTTATGAAATTATCCAAAAACATTGAAAACACAGTTAATTTTAGTCAATTTAATTTTTCAGAATCTATATGCTGGGCTGATTAATTCCAAAATGATGGACAAAAGTGCACAGAGATATAATTATATCCAAACATCCATTTTTGTATGCCTTGTATAGTATATTAGTTCTGTTTTCAGTAATAAAAATCTTTATTGTTCATATGGTTGAGGAAAATTTTTTCCAAAGAAACTGTAAGCATTTTTTGTTTGTTTGTTTGTTTGTTTGTTTGTTTGTTTTTGAGACAGAGTTTCAACTCTCATCGCCCAGACTGAAATGCAGTGGTGCTATCTTGGCTCACCGCAATCTCCGTCTCCCAAGTTCAAGCAATTCTCCTGCCTCAGCCTCCTCAGTAGCTGGGATTACAGGCGTGTGCCACTATACCCAGTTAATTTTTGTATTTTTAGTAGAGACGGTGTTTCCTCATGTTAGCCAGGCTGGTTTTGAACTCCTGACCTCAAATGATCTGCCCGTCTCAGCCTCCGAAAGTGCTGGGATTACAGCATTTTTTCGATGAAATCCCATGTAGGGCAAACAGGAGGCATTTACTTTTTATTTTCTGTCTTTCTTCAATGCTTCTATTTACTATGTACATGTAATACTGTAGAAAATGTCAACGATATAATATATTACAGTGTTTATTTGTCTCCAACTTTATATTTCTGTGTTAAAATGACCTTTTAAAAGTAAAAACATATTTGAAAGACCTGGAAATCATGTTTAACTATTCTCATCCCCAATTCTTTTTGTTGTTGTTATATAAGCAAGGTAACTCAAATAGAAATGGGGAAAGGAAGTAAATTGTATTAATTAACAGAAGTATAGTATTATTTCCTTCATATTATTAAGCATCAAAGTACTAAGTACAAGCATAAACCCAGATCTTAAAATGTATAGATATATAAATCAAATAGTCTTTTATATCTGACTTCTTTTACTGTTTTTCAAAATGTAGCAGAAGTCACCATCGGAGTCGTATATTGGTCGAGAGAAGAGGTCAAATTCTCAATCATACGTTGGACGACCAATTCAACTTGACAAGATTTTGATGTCTAAAGTTAAAGTGCCGCACACATTCGTCATCCACTCCTACACTCGGCCCACAGTGTGCCAATACTGCAAGAAGCTTCTGAAGGGGCTTTTCAGGCAGGGCTTGCAGTGCAAAGGTAAGAATGATTTTGTCACCAGTCGAACTTTGATTGTCTTCATTCATCTGACATAGCTATTTTCTGGTTACTACTTCTCTTTCTGACAAATTCTCATTTTGTTTCATTTGAAATCATTGGGATTAGATTGCAGATTCAACTGCCATAAGCGTTGTGCACCAAAAGTACCAAACAACTGCCTTGGTGAAGTGACCATTAATGGAGGTAGGTAAAAGACCAGCTGTCACGTCTGTGCTGCTTCCCTGTTGGAGAGTGTGGTGGTGATGATTTTAGTCAGGGGTTTTAGTTTTGCTTTTGCTTCAGATATTTCAGACACAGTCCAATGTAAATTATGGCCTATGTTTGTTCTTCTTTACTATAGAAAAGCATCCATGGAGTTTTGATAACTATCAAAGAGCCTTTCATGATCTTTACATGGTGAACTGCTAGTATTGAAAACTTGGGTATCCATAATTTATTTCCCAGCTTTCTTATCTTATACTCTTAACCCAGTTTGTCCAGAAATGTGGATGTTGTTGGGATGCCTACAAGTTACAGCTCTCAGTCTTTTCCTCTGCCCTTTTTATTTCAAGCACTACCAAAATATTTGACTTAGAATTTCAGGTGAGTTTTCTCTGTGGATAGCAGTCTTCTGTATACCTTTAGTCTGATACCAGTCTCCGAATTCCTCTGGAAAGAAAAATGCCAATAAAAGACCCCAGAAACAAGTTGAATATTTTTGTTGCTATAAAGCTGAAGCATGAATATTTTTGCTCTAGAACTTTCTTCTCTAGAAGAAATATATGCTGTGCCTAAAAGAAGAAAAAGAAATAACTCTCCAGGAAAACATTCTCGCACTTGTTTCTGGCTTGGAGATTCATGAATTAGCTGCCAAAATTGAAAGCTTGGCGATCTTCCCACTTTCTGTGGCATGTGGTGTTGACTTTGTTCAGGCTCAGGGAATGTCAGTGTGTACTTGATAACTATAACTAAGGGGAAACAGAACAGTTTTTGATGTTGTTGATTACTTTGAAATTGTATTTTCTCATACATTCAGAAAAATCTGGTAAAATGTGAATTTTCCAAGCTTGGCAGGCTAAGGTTTCTCATTAATCTGTATTTTAATTTTAAAATGGATACTTTGCATTAGTTAGTAATTATAATTTTTAGCATTACCATCAACTATATAGTGTTCAATATTACTTCAGATATAAAATGTCTTAGTATTTAAAAGCTGCAGCTATGTGACCAACTTAATATATTGGAATTCATGATTTAAAAATTTACTTCAATAGTAAGAATTAGTGGCTTGAATCTTTTCTCATGTGAAAGTTTCTGTCATCCTCTTATATACTTTTTTTTTCCCACCAGTGCTGTGTTTCTAAAATATGATCAGCTTCCCAGTCACTTGGGCCTGGTATCACTTTGCCTTCTAGCATTTTGCTTCTATCTCAGCCTGGGCTTCCTTCCAAGGCTTTTCATGACTTCATGTTTTCAGGCTTAGTAACACAGAAAACAAGCACCTACCTATGACATTACATATTCAATCTCTCCTAAATTCAGACACTTACCAACTGAAATAAAAAAGGAAATTGAAAATTATGGATGGATCTGGAGGCCATTATCTTTAGCAAATGCAGGAACAGAAAACCAAATACCAGATGTTCTCACTTATAAGTGGGAGCTAAATTATGAGAACACATGGACACATAGTAGGGAACAACACACACTGGGACCCTTTGAGGTTGGAGGGTGGGAGGAGGGAGGATCAGGAAAAATAACTAATGGGTACCAGGCTTAATACCTGGGTGATGAAATAATCTGTACAACAAACTCCCATGACTCAAGTTTACCTATGTAATAAACCTGCACATGTACCCTTGAACTTAAAATAAAAGTTTAAAAAAAAAAAGCAAGGAAAGAAACTCTTAACAGAACTACCATTTTGGGGCTTCCAAATGATTTGTTTTAGGATCACCTGACTGTCTCTTAAGCCCTGGCTCCAAGATTCCAGGCTTATCTTTATGGGTCAAAATAATTTTCTAGATTTGCTTAGCCCTGGGGCAGAGTCTGATGTGGTCATGGAAGAAGGGAGTGATGACAATGATAGCGAAAGGAACAGTGGGCTCATGGATGACTTGGAAGAAGCAATGGTCCAAGATGCAGAGATGTCAATGGCAGAGTGCCAGAATGACAGTGGGGAGATGCAAGACCCAGACCCAGACCATGAGGATGCCAACAGAACTATCAGGTGAGAGCAGCACTCCCAGCCTCAGCCAACAGGGGGACCTCAAGTGGTGTTTTCTCTTTTAATTTCTTTGATATTTTTATCGAGTATAGTAGAAATGTGAAGCGCATGTTTAATTTCTTATGAATGACCTGTGTGCTGTAGATGAGAGCTTTTGAAGTTAGGAGGTATGAGTTCCCTGGGAGAAGTGTGGTTTCCATCCTTATCTAGCATCACCTCATTCATTGACCCATTTTCTTTTGCATGTGAGAGATACTCATGTTTGCCATCCACAAGTTTATTACTAAGTTAATATTTAATTAGAAGCTCATTGTGTAGAAACAACAAAGATCAAGGATCCAACTTAGCAGACACCATTTATTTTATTAGCTGGCCCCTGTTACAAATATCATAGTTTGTATATACTTCACTGTTCTTGATATTATTTCAGAAGTATGTACAATTTTATTTCTGTTATCTAATTATCTATGCTTTTAGTTACTGGATGATCCCCACTTTTTATATCAGGAGTCGGCACAAAATAGCCACCAAGACAAATTGGACTGCTGCCCAATTTGTAGTAAAGTTTTACTGGAACATAGCTAAACCCATTCATATTGTCTCTGGCTGCTTTTGCACTATATTGGTAAAGTTAGGTATTCTGCAAAAACTAAAATATTTATTACTTGGCCCTTTACAGAAGATGTTTCCCAGTCTCTGATTTATATTATAAAGCATATTGAAACTGCTGTGTACATTTTACAAATGCCATGGTTACTGACAAACAGAAATTGTTCATGAGAGTAGAGCAATAAAATGATTGGTTTGTTTTCCATTTAATGGCATAATAAACATTTTCAAAATAGTGGGAAATAATTGTCTTATCACCTGTCTTTGGAAGACATACATTTCTTTAGTACCAAAGAGTTTGCATGGTGGGGGAAGCAGGGAACTTACATATAAATATATATATGAACTTACATATAAATATATATATATTCATTCATGTTGTGGGGAGGGAGGTGAAGAGGGAGGGATAAAGAGGAAGAAACAGACTAGCAGATTCCAATTTTTATGACATTATACAGAGAAACTAAAATTCATATTGAATAATGTAATCTCTAAGTCAGGCGTCCCCAAACTTTTTACACAGGGGGCCAGTTCACTGTCCCTCAGACCATTGGAGGGCCACCACATACTGTGCTCGTCTCACTGACCATCATTGAAAGAGGTGCCCCTTCCTGAAGTGCAGTGGGGGGCCGGATAAATGGTCTCAGGGGGCCACATGTGGCCCACGGGCCGCAGCGTGGGGACACCTGCTCTAAGTGATTGATAATGTACCTATAATATGAAATAAATAAATAACCTTTTATGTGTGATTCTGAATAGTGTGATCTCAGAAAAATGAGGTGCTTATTACTCAGCCTTGGGACTTTTTTAAGGTGTACAAATAAAGTGCCTATCACTCTTCAGAGTAACCCACTTTCAGAACCATAGTGCCTGACAATACGTTGTACTAAAAATGAGGTGTGAATTTTTGTAAAGTTTCACTTTGGATTAGCTGTCATAAGATTTTATGCATGAAAATACATAAAATGTACCTGAAAATATTTTTCTCTTACCCTATTTTGACTTCTCAAGTCCATCAACAAGCAACAATATCCCACTCATGAGGGTAGTGCAGTCTGTCAAACACACGAAGAGGAAAAGCAGCACAGTCATGAAAGAAGGATGGATGGTCCACTACACTAGCAAGGACACATTGGTAAGATCCTCAGGGAACAATGTTCTCTTGCCTTGCTAGCTTTAATTAGAGGAGTTGCCAATGCCCTGTAAGGACTGTGAGGTACCTGCATTACTCAGAGTAAACCTCAGCACAGGCATGGCACAGGATTAGGTAGGGTGCATTACAGTCCCTGGGTGTCAGATGTAGTTGAGCAAGCAACAAAGTTAGGAAAACATCTGGAAAGCAATTTCAGGCAAACAAATTCATTGACCTTGATTGCCTGAGATTTCTACCCGTCATTTTATAGCATTTGCGGAAGCCACAGTATGTGCTTTCAGAATGCTCCACTGTGATTTAAAATTTTAAAAGGAACACTGCATACTAGGCAGAGAGTAAAACAGTGATAACTATCATAAGATAGTTATGATAAAAGTTTTCTAGGTTTGCTTAGCCCTGGGGCAGAGTCTGATGTGGTCATGGAAGAAGGGTCCTAAATCCTTAATTAAGTTTTCACTGAAGAATTGGCCTATTCAGGAACATTGTAAGCCTGCACCCTGAGTGTTCACATCTCCGAATTTTCCTAATAGTTGATGAATTATGTTGTGTATGTATGTAAGAGAGAACAACTTGATTCACATTTCAAAGTTAAGTTGACATTGGCTGATTTCTGTTACTGTATTGCTTTCTCATAATCACTGTAGATGAATAGACATCTGTAACCTAATTGGTCTAACTATAATTTTGACCATCTCTGTTAGAGAGAGAAAACTTACATGATATTATGGGGCTCAACTGACCACTGCCTAGTTTTTTTAGACATGGTGTAACATATTTAATATATTTCACTGCTCTAAAATCTGTTGTGAAAGAGAATAATAATAGAGCTTTTCAGTCTATTATAAGATAAAATACACACACACCCTAAAATCCTGAAAGATATACCTATAATGAAGAAGGACCTGATCACCAAATCGTTGTGGTCAGATCTGTAGGGAGCTGGAGAGAAGGTAGAGTTGGTTGTCTGATGCATTCCCGTGACTTTAAGTTGAAGTCATTGAGTCAAAATTACTATCCAACAAAATATTCTTTTCTTCTACTCTAACATCCAGAATTTCCCCATTGCCAATGGAAGAGAGAATACCTGGCAACATTAGCATGGCATTTCTTAAACGTCCTAAAATAATGACCATGCATAATAAACATTGCATCTCCTAGTAAGCCGTATTTTATTATGGACTATACATCCACCATTGCCCTTTAAGCAGTCAAGGAAGCTTAAAAATGGTGTTTTCTATTACTATGTACTTTCTGAGTTCCAGGCTCTTACTGGGTGCTAATACTTCATATTCTTTATTACTCATGGCCCTCTAACATAAATGCAGATATGTATCAGACATGTAATAAATAGTCAATTTCTAGAACCTGAAATTGAGTGTGAGTCTGCCTTTTCCAAAGCCCATGCACTTTCCACCCTCAAATCTTATGTCTCCGTTGGAGAAATCTATTTATTTGATCAATCGTGGATATTTTTTAAGTTTTGTGTGTTTTTTTTAAGATCTTTAATCTAACATCTGTTTCAGCGGAAACGGCACTATTGGAGGTTGGATAGCAAATGTATTACCCTCTTTCAAAATGACACAGGAAGCAGGTACTACAAGGTAAAGGGGGGCTCTTTCTTTGTAGTTTTATAATTCTTATTGCTTTCTCATGGGAATGTAGAGTATAAGAAACATGAAATACATTCAAGAAACATGACTATTTTTGTGCTTCATCCAGGAACTATTTTTTTCCTTCTCTATAGTCTACAAATTTCTTGGGATTCAGGTTGTGACCTCTTGATTCAGCTCTGAATTTTACGTTTCAGGGAGTGCTTCTTGTACCATGAGATTACAGGGAGAGGGAAAGAGGTGAAGATTGAATATTTTGGCAGAAATGTGTGATTTAACGAGAAAATTAATGGTCACAGATCAGCTCAAAGTAAACTCCTGATATCCACTACATCTAGCATACTGCTAGGGGTGAAGAAACTATGATTTCTCCATGCTTGTCAATATTGAAAACAGGCATTTTCCTCTAGAGAAAAAAATGGCAGCAATTTTTATTCTGTCCCTCTCCATTAAGTAATACTGATGTGGCATAGTATATCACTCAGTAAAACACAACTCCAAAAAAAACTTCATAGACAGTAGATACTTGTTCCTTCAAAATTAATGTAGGCTTTGGAATAGTTGATTTGATTCTCCATGTCCATGTTACACAGCTATCACAGAAAATGGAAACCTCACTAATTTCAAAATTTATTTGTTTTAAAAGTTATTATTTTTTAGTCACTCCACATTTCCTGGAAGACAAGGTAGTGAGTAATTTTTTTAATATCAATTGCCTTAAAAATGATAAGTATTGGCTGGTGCAGTGGCTCACACCTGTAATCCCAGCACTTTGGAAGGCCGAGGCAGGCAGATCACTTGAGGTCAGGAGCTAGAGACCACCCTAGCCAACATGGTGAAACCTCGTCTCTATAAAACTACAAAAATTAGCTGGGCATGGTAGCATGCACCTGTAATCTCAGCTACTCAGGAGGCTGAGGCAGGAGAATCATCTGAACCCAGGAGGCAGAGTTTGCAGTGAGCTGAAATTGCACCACTACACTCCAGCCTGGGCAACAGAACAAGACTCTGTCTCAAAAAAAAAAAAAAAAAAAAAAAAAAAAGGGCATGGTGGGCATGGTGGCTCACGCTTGTAATCCCAGCACTTTGGGAGGCCAAGGTGGGCAGATTACGAAGTCAGGAGTTGTAGACCAGCCTGTCCAACATGGTGAAACCCCGTCTCTGCTAAAAATACAAAAATTAGTTGGGTGTGGTGTTAGACACCTGTAATCCCAGCTACTTGGGAGGCTGAGGCAGGAGAATTGCTTGAACCCAGGAGGCAGAGGTTGCAGTGAGCCAGGATCAGGCCACTGCACTTCAGCCTGGATGATAGAACAAGATTCCATCTCAAAAAAAAAAAAAAAGAAAAAAAACCACACTATTTTAAAACCAATCTCTGTAGTTGTCCTCACTTAAACTATTCACTTAGCTATGTTATTACATTAACATGTATTGAATCAAATTATATGATTCATTTCAGTGCCTTAATGAATAGGTTACAGTTTAAAAATAGCCTTGTCTACCTAAACACATTTCAAAAGTGTTGTGATTCTACCTCACTGCTATAAAAATTATCATTTGTTTTCTAATGTTGGATTTTGGTGAAGATTCAAAATCATTATTTCTAACCATACTTACTTTTGCTACGTGAACATAGCAAAAAAAAGTCTAGAAAAAGGAAATAATAAGGTTTCCCATAGTAAATGTATATTTTAATTTTGCTTAACAATATTCTGTTTTATAGTTTAAAACTATATTTTATATAAATGATGGCTATTCATGTTCCTAGCATGAATTTTCTTTGAAAGTTTACATACTTTTGATAAACTACATTTAGCACTTTCTTTCTTTCACAGGAAATTCCTTTATCCGAAATTTTATCTCTGGAACCAGCAAAAACTTCAGCTTTAATTCCTAATGGGGCCAATCCTCATTGTTTTGAAATCACTACAGCAAATGTAGTATATTATGTGGGAGAAAATGTGGTCAATCCTTCCAGTCCACCACCAAATAACAGTGTCCTCACCAGTGGTGTTGGTGCAGATGTGGCCAGGATGTGGGAGATAGCCATCCAGCATGCCCTCATGCCCGTCATTCCCAAGGGCTCGTCCGTGGGTACAGGAACCAACTTGCACAGTGAGTCTGTCACAGTTTTCTAAGTAGTCCAAAGCTCATCATCTGCTTACCCCTTGCTTAGTAAACATGTATCCTGCCCTTCCTAAGAACAGAATGAAGAAAGACTCCCTGGGGATGACTTAGTTTATTAGAGAATGTAGGGTCTCTAAACAAAAGCTGCTGCACAAACTAAGACGTTTAGTTTTTAAAATTATTCTATTTTATTGTAGCTATTTTATATTAAAACTTAACAAATGCTGGTAAACACTATATATTAGGCAGTTACAGACCTCTAGAGCTATTGATTGTAAAAGAAGTAATCTGTCCAGGCTCAGTGGCTCAAGCCTCTAACCCCAGCACTTTGGGAGGCTGAGGTAGGCGGTTGACTTGAGCCCAGGAGTTCAAGTCCAGCCTGGGCAAAATGGTGAAACCCAGCCTCTGCAAAAAATACAAAAATTAGCCAGGCATGTTGGCAGGTGCCTGTAATCCCAGCTACTCTGGGGGCTAAGGCAGGAGTATTGCTTGAGCCCAGGAAGCATAGGTTGCAGTGAGCCGAGATCAAGCCACTGCACTCCAGCCTGGGTGACAGATACCCTGCCCTCAAAAAAATAATAATAAGAAGAAGAAATCTAGTAAGCTTTAGCTTGACATGAAATGCAAGTCTTGTTATTTGCAAATCTGCATTAATAAGTTACCCTAAAAATATCTCACCTAGTATTCTGTGTAGGGTATTTGATTTGCAGAGTACATGGTAACTGGTAATTCTTGATCGTTTTATCCCAGGAAGAAATCTCTATTCATTAGTAGAATGCGATACACTTGCTAAAATGCAACCTAGATCCATTATTGAGGATGAATTTTAAAGAAGAAATTTTAGAAGAATATTTGTATTAAAAAGTGATTTTTAAATTTCATAATGGTTACTCACAATGAAACCTATGAATTAACTTCTGTTTTTTTACATTACAGTGTTATCTGTTGATCTGTCACAATTTTTTAATCTCTACAATTGAAATACATATTAATAGAATATATTTGCCTATTTTGGTGCTAAGTACTTTACATGAGATCTCTATTTTAATGCCTACTTCAGTTCCAACAGGTAGACTTTAATGATTTGTCTGTTTTACAACTGAGGAAGTCAGTATCTCTCTAGCGAGATTAAGTTGTCTAAGTTTGTACCAAAGCTGTGAGGTAGCAAAGCCAGTATTTGAATCCAAGTCCTTCCGATTCCCAACTCTAAACTGACAAAATGTTATTTTTTTAAACCAAGCATGGTGAATATATAATTTTCAAAGGAAATAAATATTCTAATGACATTTTCTTAGAAAAACCTAATTGCTAGGATTTATTTAAAACCACTTTTGCAGGATGAGTTGTAAGCATGTATTTACTTGTTTTGCTATTACGTCTCTTACTGACTTTTTGTGTGCATGTTATTTAACATGCATTTCTAGGAGATATTGCTGTGAGTATTTCGGTATCAAATTGCCAGATTCAAGAAAATGTGGTAAGTATGTACCTACTAATATAAAACTTGTTAATGTGATTACTGGAAAATAAAAGCATCATAAAATAGATTTTTAAATTCATTTTAATTTTTTGGTAATTTTTGGAAAGTGACATAGAATTTGGATTTTTTCTGTAAGATTTTAGAAATGTTAAATTATATAGATTTGTTTAGTAATTTTTCTGTAATCGATTTTGTAATGTAGAACCAAATATCTGTTTATCTCAGTTACATAACTATAATTTGATCCCTAAATTCTCACATATTTGCTTGGTACTGGAATCGTAATCATTGATATTACACAGTAAAATAAATGCACAAGCAAAATAAGATACATTTCTCAATTTGCATGAGTAGCTTAAAAATGCCATTGTTCTCATTCCTTATTGCTACCTAGAAGTGCTATAATATGACAAGGAGTTGCAAATGCTCTTATAGTCACTTGTACACATCAAGGAGACTTTAAGAAAGTTGCATAAATCAAATCTTGGGGGTTCTCATTTTAGCACCCTAGTCACCTGTGCCGCATAACTCCATCATTGCAGCTCGGTTTTTGAAAATTGTAGATCAGACATGTTATGAAATATTTTACAGACTTTCTTATGTTCGCTTTGTTATGTTTTATTCCTATTGTAAGTAACCAAAAAGTATTATGTCCTTTCCTACCTCCTCCTATGACCCAGACCTTTTTCTCTATTTTGCCTGCTGTACCTATGGCCAAAAGAATGCAGTTTACAGCTTACACTTTCTAAAGATTCGTTTAAAAAAATTATCTTCATGAAACTCTATTAATCCTTACTATGTCTTTGAAGTCTACAGTAAAGTGGCATAAAGTAAACACACAGCCAAATATGAATTAGAACTAGGTAAATGTCATAGTGAAGGTTAAATTATTGTGCTGTCAATCATGAGATAGATTCCTAAAGAAATTTCTTTTCTGAAGGTTCCTGTTTCCCTTGCTTAGCCAGAGACATTTTAGGAAATACAAGTTGCTCTATACGCCTCTTGGGAAATGCCTGATAACCATGTAGTTATTCCATCCTATTGAGCCACTGTTGTCTACTGAAATTTCTGGACCGGCCATTGAGTTATCAGAAAGCCTACAGAACACTTCTCTTATCAGATGAAATAGCTTGAACTCAGAATAATAGAATAGTGTTAATATTACTTGTTTTGTCCCTAGACAGACACAAACTCATCCTGAGGGTACTTTGAAGGAATCACAGGATGGAGACAACTTGTAGTTATTTTCTAGGGGGATGGACAAAGGGAAAGGATAAGGGTTTATAGGATACAGAGAAGGTAGGATTTGATGTTAAAAGACTTAAAAAAAAATAAAGTCAAAGTATAAGAATAGAAGACAGGTGGAAAATCTGATGAGATGTAATGGGAATACATAAAGGAAAAAAGTATTACCTTGTGATTTAATTGTCTGATGAAATCACAGACTGTAAAACATAGATTAAAAAATGCTTTATTCAGCAGTTATTATTTCAAAGAGAAAGAATTTGACTTTTGGAATTTGTTACCTCCTGAAGTGATAAAATTGGACAAGTTTAGCTACTTCACACATGAGAATTTCATATAGGTTGCCATCCTTCTGCAGCATCTCCAGCTCACTCACAGTGATTCAGCCTCCTCTTCCGTCACTTCAGGTTCATCTGCATGTGGGTGACTAATAAGGGAGCAACCTTTCCAGTCTAGCCATACAGGGAGAAATGGTTGGAAGCAAGATTCACGCAGACATGTGATTGGGAACTGTGATTATTTAATGAAATTTCCAAATAGTCATCTCAACAGGCAAATATCTTTTTTAATACTTACAGTAAATCACATTGTATGGTTTTTAGTCATATTTCTTTCTAATGAAACATATGTGCTAGTATCTCAGGAAACCTCTGCCACTTAGGATCAGAACAGTTTTCAAAACATTATGTTATTACATAAATTAAAGAGTATGCTTTGAATATTAGTCATTTCAAATTTCATCTATCTATAATTTATTTTTTAAATACTTAATATTTATGATATATTAATACAGTTATATAATTTTTTAGGACTAACATTTTGTTCTACTTCATGTTTGTTTTTCATTGAACTTGTACCTCTAGGATATCAGCACAGTTTATCAGATTTTTCCTGATGAAGTACTGGGTTCTGGACAATTTGGAATTGTTTATGGAGGTAGGTTATCTCTCTAAGTATTTTTGTGAACTTAAAATTTTCACTAGTTTTATTTAGAGAAGCAATATTTCCAGGAAAAAACATAAAAGAGAAGTGCATATGATATATGTCTGTGTGTATATCTTTCTTGTTCTGCCTTTAAAAAAAAATTGAGATAGTTACTATCTGGAATGGTGTATTTTTGTCTTGAAAGAGAAAGTTTTGTACTCCAGAAAATCTTCTTTTGCTTTAACATGGGTAAACTCTACACATAGTATGAAGAAGTTTGGTTTATCAGAGAAAATGTTGAGTAAACAAGGAAGTTGTGATTTGTAAACAAATTAATTCCATTTTCTTTTGGCAGACTTGATCAGACCTTTATAGAAGTTCATTCATGTTAGTAGATAAAACTAAATTTAACTTTCTAGTGTCTTTAACAATAGATTTGTTTCATTAAGATTTGATTTGTTTTTTTAATTTTTGAGGTAAAATATCAAGTTTTTACCTTTTTTTTATTATCAAGCTCTTTAGTAAGTTTATTATTCTAAATTCTGCTGTTTTGGATTACAGCTAGTTAAAGGATATTTTTCAAGTCTTTAAAAAGCATTTAATATTAATGCTACCTGCCCTGTAAAATGACCTCATAACTTTGAGTTCTTAATATTATCAGTAACAAATTATTTCTTGTGGTGAGGTTGGGTGCTCTGAAATAATCACAGTGTCCCATTCAATTTTATTTATTGCCATATGATATTGTAATTTTTAATTTAAAAACTAATTAAGTTCTGCTCTATTTTACAAAGTAACATTGAGCCTTATAAAATGCTTCAGTGATTTTTTTGATGAGAAACCTATCATGACCCACCACTAACCATTGTACTGTTTGTTAATGCATAACTGTATAATAGAGGGGACCAAATGTTCAATTATTGCTCTATGGTATAATAGTTGCATGCAAAAAATTATGGTAGATAGATCATCATAAATATACATAACTGCATATCATGTAGGGGTGAGACGGGGTGACAAGTGAAAGTAGAGAGATCAGCAGATACCAGATAATTTGGAACATTCAACACTGAAGACCAGGAATAGGAGGAGGCCTCCACATGTAAGACTGAAACATTAAGAGTAGACACAAATGATGTAAACTAGATGAAAAGAGGCTCAGAAGAGAGGCCAAGTACTGCAGTGACAAAGCAGTAGAGATGAAAGAAGTCATGGCCTTGACAAGAGTACTTGCAGGAAAATGGCTGAATTGAAAGAGAGACTGACTGCAGTGAATCAGAGAGTAAAAGATAATGTTAAGGAGGTAGAGACTGTGAACACAAAGCGATTTGATAGTGAAGGGAAGCAGCATGGAAAGAGAAGAAATAGAGTGGGATATAGGGTGAGTGAACACTAGATTTACAAGTGGTAGAACACTGGAATTTCAAGTTAGTTTGTATGTAGCCAAAAAGTTTGAGTAATTAGATCCATTTTTCATTTCTATTTTCTGATTCATTTTCATTTTTTATTTTCAGATTCAATTAACACTACTATATTTTGTACCTACCACAATATAGTAGTATAGAAGTTAAGAACTTGAGGGTGCCCCATAGAATTGCGGAAAAGTTTGTTGTAGTAGATAAATGAGTTGTAATATATATAAAGGGCCTGTTATGTGGTGGTGGTGATGATGATGATGATGATAATGATGATGATGATAACTAATAGTTTTTGAGTGTGCATAGTTACCAGGGTACTTTGTATACTTTACATGCCTTCTTTCATCCAGTCTTCTCATTGTAGATGAGGAAACTAGACTTCAGATAGAGTGAGTGATTGGCTCAAGAAAACACAGCTAATAAGTGACAGAGCCAAGACTTTAATTCTTTGCCCTATAACTTGCATTATCTTATAAGGACTTTAAAATTATACCTTCTAGGCCGGGGCGTGGCTCACGCCTGTAATCCTAGCACTTGGGAGGCCAAGGCAGGTGAATCACCTGAAGTCAGGAGTTCAAGACCAGCCTGGCCAATATGGTGAAACCCCATCTCCACAAAAGGACAAAATTTAGCTGGGCATGATGGGAGGTACTTGTAATCCCAGCTAGTCAGGAGGCTGAGGCAGGAGAATCACTTAAACCCAGAAGGCAGGAGTTGCAGTGAGCCGAGATCACGCTGCTGCACTCCAGCCTGGGAGACACAATGAGACCCTGTCTCAAAAATATATATGTATATATACTTTCTAAAGGGGAGTTAATTTTCTAGTGATACAAATATTTTCTATATTAAATAGCTCAATATTCTGTTTCTAAAACATATTTTTATGGAAAACATACCGGGCTGTTGATACATATAGCTTTCAATGCCCCAATTCTTTCACGTTCTAAATTATGGTTAATTTTAAAGCATGTATTTGATTTAGAATAATGAAATCTTTATATATATATAAGTCAGTGCTCTTTAGAAATGTTAATTTATTCAGCGAAATATGTTTATCATTTCTTTAAATGTCCTTGCAAATTTTAGTGTTCTTTAATATAGATGATATTTAATAACATACTTATGTTTCCCTTTTTCATTTTAAAGGAAAACATCGTAAAACAGGAAGAGATGTAGCTATTAAAATCATTGACAAATTAAGATTTCCAACAAAACAAGAGAGCCAGCTTCGTAATGAGGTTGCAATTCTACAGGTACTTCTTTGGTTCTCATTTTGTGGGGAGCGTATAAAAATCCCTCATCCTTTACTTCTGTAAAACAAAGAAATTTTCTCTAAAAACCCGTGGCATAAATATTTGGAACACTTTAAAATAATTGAAATGGCAGATCAAGTATCAGAACTACTGCCTGAATAGTATCTCTCCTGAGTCTAGACAGCAGTTGTTCTTTTTTATGTATTTAATTCTAGGTTTTAATATATAATTAATATTCATTAAATGGGTAATGTTTCAGCATTTGTTCATAGTGGACATGCTGAGACCACTTTATTTTACATTACAAATGACCTTGCCTTTATAAACATGTCTTCTTTATGCTGTGATAATTATATGAATTGGGTTTGTAACTGTCAGCATATCAGTTACGGGAGTAAGATATGTCTGAGAAGCAGATCATCTTGATTTTATTAATGTCCTCTTTGTCTCTCATTGTAAGCCTTTCATTTGACATCAAGCATGTCACTTAACTTCTCTCATTAATAATAGTCCCTTTTTCAAACCAGAATTTGATGATAAAATGTATTACGTGATAAAGACATAATTTTTGTAACCGTTAAAAATATTTTTGCAGACCAAAGGGAAATAGAGCAGTTGTTTGCTAAATGCAGTCATCATGGCTATCTAGTATACTCAATTGTGATTATTGATAAATGCCTATTTATCAATGGCATTTGATATGGACTCACTATGTTCTCGGCTTACATGGGGAAGAAAAGAATCATAGATGTGAACATACCAATTAATGGATTAATGGCTTACTGTTTGCTAATGAGTTATGAACAACTGCCATCATTTTTTACTCTCATGCAAGCACGTCATAATTTCTAATTCCCAATTTTAATGGACAGTTTTTTTAGCAAAACAAAACATTGCATTCTTCATTTATAGTTTCATTTAACTGCCATTTATTGAGTTTCATAAGATAAAAAGTTGAAAGATAATGATTTTTGCCCTAAAGGAGCTCATGTATACAGCTGCTGTACATAGAAAAATAACATAGACTTTTCTGGGACTTAGAATTTCTAAAGATAATGTTTCTGTGCCTTTAGACAACTGATGTAATACAGAGGACTTGCTACGTTCTCTGCTTACATGGAGAAGAAAAGAAACATAGATGTGAACATACCAATTAATGGTTTAATGGCTTAGTGTTTGCAAATGAGTTACAAACAACTGGCAATATTGAGCTGCAGATGACATCTGAAACTCTAGTAAATGACATCTTCCCTAACCTGGCCCTTGCACTTCCAATCTCCACCTCACTGTGGTCTCCTGAAGGAAGATACTTTTGCAGGGAAGGAATCTCCAGAGTTAGCATGTGTACAGGAGATGTTTATTCTTCTTTACAAGATAGGAGAAGAGATCTACATGGTTAACATGGTTACAACTTTCTATATTTTACTGCAATTGCAGAAAACTGACTAGATGTTGGAGTTCTAAGTTTGTGTCGAGGCATCTTAATTGACTTTCCCCAAGTCTCTCAACACAGTATCAGCTACTGACTCGAGAGGTAAAGAAATAAAATACAGCCGGGCATGGTGGCTCATGCCTGTAACCTCAACACTTTGGGAGGCTTAGGTGCGCAGATCACCTCAGGTCAAGAGTTTGAGACCAGCCTGGCCAACATGGTAAAACCCCATCTGTACTAAAAATACAAAAATTAGCCAGGTGTGGTGCCAGGCACCTGTAATCCCAGCTACTTGGGAGTCTGAGGCAGGAGAATCACTTGAACCTGCAAGGGGGGAATTGCCGTAAGCCATGATTGTGCCATTGCACCCTAGGCTGGGTAACAGAATGAGACTCTGTTTCAAAAAAAAGAAAAAGAAAAGAAAGGAAAATAAAATACAGCTGAGTATAAACTACCTTCCAATTTCTCTTTTAAAAGAGGTCCCCAGTCCCTGGGCCGTGGACCTGTACCTGTACGTGGCCTGTTAGGAATTAGGCTACACAGCAGGAGGTGTGCAGTGGGCAAGACAGCATGACTGCCTGAGTTCTGCCTCCTGTCAGATCAGCAGCAGCTTTAGATTCTCATAGGAGTGTGAACCCTATTGTGAACTGTGTAAGACAGAGATCTGGTTGTGCACTCCTTATGAGAATTTAATGCCCACCCCCCCCCCCATGCTGTCCTGGAAAAATTGTCTTCCACTAAACCCATTCCTGTTGCCAAAAGGGTTGGGGACCATTGTTCTAAAATATTAAATGCAGGCAACAACTCAGATGCAGTAAATACACATTTGGAAAAGCTTCATTATAATAAGGTTTTCTGAAGAGTTTAGTTAGGTTGAGAGTCCAGTTCTGTTCCTGGAGCACATGAAAAAGTCAAACATCACTGATAAGTCTCCATTAATTATACTCAACCCCACTACCCCTAACCATTCTTTGCTTCTTTCATCAAACTAGTGTTTATTGAGTACATATCATGAGCAAAGCAGTGTTGTAGGTCCAGTAGATATAGCATGGACAGAGGCACACTGATTTTTGCTGTCATGGGTCTTTAAATTATATCACTCAGCTATATTCAGGTATGCTCAGTTGAATATTTGCGACATATTTATGCACTGAATTTTCATTCACATAACCTGTACAATGGGTCATTTCTAGACTTGGTTTAATTATATACAGACACTAGGTTCAGTAGTTCATACTTTCTTATAAAACTGCCAATTATTTTAAAATATGTTCATCAAGAATAGAAAATTAATCATGTTCCCCAAATGAAAATAAACAAACCAAAAGAAAAGACAAGAAAGAAGGAAACCATTTTGAGCTCCTTTAACCATTGTCAGAATGATAGTAATTCAGTATAAAAAGATGGTGATGTTCAAGCTCGCCTACTTTGAATCCTTGCTCAATTATCACTCTTTACAGATACATGAGTACTACTCTAACTCCCTATTTAAAATTGCAGTCCAAACCCCCTTCTCCGTACTTCTCTCACCCTGATCTGTTTTCTTCTCTATAGCACTTATAACTTTCTATCCTGCTATTTCATTGTATTTATTATATTTGTTGCAAGTTCTTCTCACTAGTCCCAACCCTGGCCCTACCACAAAATACACACTTCAGGAGGACCATTATTTGTTTACTAATGTATCGCCACCTCCAGAAATCATTCCTGGTGTATATTAGCTGCTTAATAAATTTTTGTTGTATTAATTAATTAAAGTTGTACAGAAACACCATCTTATCATATAAGGTGACATCCATAGTATCCAACCAAGTAGCAAAAGGCTGGTTAGTTAAAAAGGATTATGTGTGTTTGCTCTGCAGAAACCTTCATTGTGTCATTTTATATTTATTATTAAAAGAAGAGCTCACCATCTTGAACCTGAAGAGACAAAATAGTAATGAGGATGGGAGTGGGGGTTGGCATTTCAACTCGCTAACTCTCATATGTTCAAAAAAAGTACCATGATTGAAGTCAATTGAATGAAGAGGAAGATTTTCTTTTTCTTTTATTTCTTGAGAAATAAAACTCTATTCCTCTGCAGGTAAAAGTAATATACGGAAGCACTTGGTATCTTCTAAGCCATGGTCCTCTAGCTTATAGAAGCTGGTGCCATAGTAGAGCCAAACAAGTTTTGCCCTCCCCCTTCCTCCTTCTCATTCTCCAGAGGATACCATGTGGGTGGAAATGCTGATGGGACAAAATCCTTCTCATTCAGCAATGCTAGGTCTTCAGATCAAATTTCAATTTGTTTCTGTTTTTGTGAAAAAGCACCTGAGTTTATAGAAGACTTCAAAGTCGTGTGAATAGGGAATGTGAGAAAAGGTAGAGTTCTTCTTTTTCTCCCCCATTTCATTTTCTGTCTATAACTTAGGCAAAGGCTTTCTGATTTAATCATTAGAAAACTAAGCTCTTTAGATACTTTTGAATGATTGAAGATAAAGCAAGTCTAAGTCTTATGACATATCATTTATATCTCATACCATTTGGAATAATTCTATTTTTATTATCTGTAAATACTTCATTATTATTATGTTTCAGAATGGTGTTAATTAATGTAGTTATCGGTCAGGCACACTGGCTCACTCCTGTAATCCTAACACTTTGTTTGGAGGAGGCAGGTGGATCACCTTCGGGCAGGAGTTTGAGGACAGCCTGGCCAACACAGTGAAACTCCATCTCTATTAAAAATGCAAAAATCAGCTAGGTGTGGTGGTGCACACCTGTAGTCCCAGCTACTCAGGAGGCTGAGACAGGAGAATCACTTGAACCATCAGGGAGGCAGAGGTTGCAGTGAGCCAAGATTGTGCCATTGCACTCCAGCCTGGATGACAGGATGAGACTCCTCTAAAATAA
Organism: Saimiri boliviensis; assembly: GCF_048565385.1. Taxonomy (NCBI): domain Eukaryota; kingdom Metazoa; phylum Chordata; class Mammalia; order Primates; family Cebidae; genus Saimiri; species Saimiri boliviensis. Next base: position 52,553,625 of record NC_133450.1, on the reverse strand, counting down.
TAATAATGTAGATAATAAACTTACTTCATAATTCCCATCATTCCATTTATATTATTTTTGAATTTTCTGTTTATTCATGTCAAGATCAAAGTGAAAGGATGTAGCAGTGATCTATTATCATACCACTGTACTCCAGCCTGGGCAACAGAGTGGGACCCTGTCTCCTAGAAAAAAAAAAACAAAAATGCTACAACAAAATGTGATCTTGATTTGTCTAGGCTGCCTCTCATAGCTATAGTCCAGTCTCTCTCACGCTTCAAATTTGTGCTCTACTCCTCTTTGCCTTTCTTGTTTATAAATTCCCCTCTTGTCTTTGATTTCTGCACCTGTCTTAAAGAAAATACATGACAATACATGCCTTTTTTTTTTTTTGCCATACCCTTGATTTCTAAGGCACACTTGTTCCCTTTTAAATCTCTCTCCTCATTTCATCCCTGTACTTACCAGATCCAATTTTTCCTTCCTTGCTAGCTCTCTGTCTTCCTATACTTCTCCCTCCTTTTATCTAAATGATTTACACACATTTGAAGCTCATTCCCAGAGTGAGGCCATCCATTTTGAGAGAGTCACCTGTCATCTCTTAGGCCATTCCTTAATATAGCTGTTGAAGTCCAGTCATCGACAGCATCTCAGTCTGACACTTCTATCCTTAGGACACCTCCTTCTTGCTGTGCTGCCCCCATCCCAGACTAACCAGCTGAAAGCCAAACACGTAATCTTAATGTTTTTCCCCACAAGACACTCTCTCGCTTTGTGTATTTTGCTATCATTCTTTCAATTTCTTAGGCAAGAACTCTTCCTTCAGTTAATGAAAATATTAAGTCATTCGGCAGTATTTGTGAAGCACTTCATTTTTACAAAGTGATTTGCTGGACCTTTGGCCGTATGAACATGAATAAAACACTTTACAATGTTTATCATCTATTTGGACTGTCAGATACAAGGAGTTAGAAGTCAGAATACCTGTGAAGGCCAGTGAGGAAGTCATGCATTACCACATTTCCAGGGCGTTGGAATCAGGGAGAGCTTCGAAGAGAAGCACAGCATTGGTGAAACCTGGAAATATTCAAAGCTTTTCATAGCCAGAGAAACAGTTGGAAAGGGTCGATCAACAACCTTAACAGCATAAACAGTTTTTGAAAAATGAGCAGAAAACTTTGGATTACTTTAGAAGAGTGATCCTCAACATTTTTCTTCATGTGCTCTCAAAAAGAATTCTGAAAACTTTTTACTTCCTTGTGTATTTTTAAGTTGATATTTAGAACTATTTTGTCAAAAATTGTTTCAATTTTCTAGTGTATGAAAAATATTGGTAGTTGGTAATAAAGCTGTTATATCATGCCTTTAAATGTATCCATTAGAATTTAAATATTACAAGCCAGGCGCGGTGGCTCAAGCCTGTAATCCCAGCACTTTGGGAGGCTGAGGTGGGTGGATCACGAGGTCAAGAGATCGAGACCATCCTGGTCAACATGGTGAAACCCCGTCTCTACTAAAAATACAAAAAACTAGCTGGACATGGTGGCGCGTGCCTGTAATCCCAGCTACTTAGGAGGCTGAGGCAGGAGAATTGCCTGAGCCCAGGAGGTGGAGGTTGCGGTGAGCCGAGATCGCGCCATTGCACTCCAGCCTGGGTAACAAGAGCGAAACTCCGCCTCAAAAAAAAAAAAAAAAGAATTTAAATATTACAGACATTTGATACCCTTTATCAGCTATTTTTTAAAAAACACCAATAGGCTTTTCTTTAATAACAGTACATTTTGCAGCATGCCTTGTTTTCCTTGAACCCATTCCATTTTCCCCACTGAATTGTGTTTTTATACTTTAAAGTCTTTTCTTGCTCTACTTTCATAATTCTTTGCAATAAAAATATATGTATAGCAGCCATGTGCAGTGGCTTGGGCCCATAATCCTAGCACTTTGGCAAGCTGAGACAGGTGGATTGCCTGAGCTCAGGAGTTCCAGACCAGCCTGGGCAACATGGCTAAAACCCGCCTCTACTAAAAACACACACACAAAATTAGCTGGGCCTGGTGGCGCATGTATGTAGTCCCGGCTACTCAGGAGGCTGACACAGGAGAACCTTGGAGGCAGAGGCTGCAGTGAGCCAAGATCACGCCACTGCACTCCAGCCTGGACGGCAGAGCGGGACTCTGTCTCAAAAAAAGAAACTGTGTATTTTTAAATTTCTTGACAGCAACATTTTAAATGTTTAAAATATTGTCCTGGATTAATTTATTATTATAACTATTGTTAGTTATTACTTATATAACTGTATAGATGTTATTCAGTAAGATAAATATTCTGTAAATCTTTATGCTTGTATAACATAAAAATTGAAATGCTACTGGAAATACATTAATTAATGAAATTGATTTTTAAATTTAGTTTATAAATTGGTGAGTGAATATTACTTATTGCTCAAGTGAGATAGGGTTCAGAAATAATTTTACTCCTTTTTTAAAAAGGTAGGAGCTTAGTTGTAAGCAAAAAAATAACCTCAGTCATTTATATTTCTCTTCAGAGGTTTATTTTAATTCTCCCTCTGTTTATAAATCCATTAAATCCTTCTTTATTGTTGAGAGCATGTATTAGAAACTAAGTTGCAAAAGAATTGATTTCCAATTCATTAGGGTCATTCACTTCATACCAACACAGTATATCAAATTTTCCCATTATTGTTCTCCCCATGGAAGAAAGTATTTTTCTCCCATGGCAAAGCGCCCTAGTGATATTTGGAATATATGGCATGCATCCCTTCCTTTTAGAAAGCAGGAGAAAAATCATCGTGAAAGCAAACTTGGGGATGGAAAATTTTCAGACCACAGGATATTCTTAGACAAATCTGCATTAGAAGAGTATGTGTGGACTGTTAGGATTCATTCACACATGTGTTATTCAAACTATAATTGTCGAATGCCCAGCATGTTCCACATCATAGGAATACAAATGTAAACAAAATAGATTTTCATAAAACCATCTCTGTGCTCACATATCTCTTAAAACATCTTTTTGCTCTCCAAAAGTATGCCGTCCTTAGTTTGGAGACTCCTTTGTGGGACAAAGCCTGCAGTAAGACCAGGAAATGGGCTTAGTTTGAGTTCATGGAGAACATTTGATATGTTACCAAGTCAGCTGGATTTTATTATGTCTGGGCAATGATAAATTATTGAGAAGTTTTCAAAAAGAAATTGTTATGATCAGATCAGCATTTGTGGATTACATATTACAGAGAAGAACGTTTAAAGGCAAGAAAATTTTTTAAGTGGGGTGGGGCTGAACATGCCTTAGCATAATGTCTGGCCCCTGGAAGGCACTCAGTAAATACTTGTTGAATGAAATATGTAGCCACAACTAAAGGAACCAGGGGATTCAGATTTGCAGGGTGTGCCAGTAAAAGAATAAAGCATTTCTTACCATCATTCTTTTGTGTCTAAAAAACAAGGTAACTTGTCATGATGAAGCAAGATTAAATATATATCTTCTGGACGATCAGGAGTAAGTAGAGAAGAGATAATTATGGTAGAAAAGCAGAGAATAATATTGCTAAGTGTGGGTGGGAAAATGACATTTTTTGGAAACTGGAGACTTCTTTTTAAATCATGAAGAAATCAATTATTTCTCTAGAGAAAAATGTGCAAAATGTGGGTACTTTCTCCTTTAGTGTGCATTGAGATGTTGGTTTATATTTCTGTTTCATCAAATATATTTCTTCAAACATTTTTTTCCTTGCATTTTATTACCTGAAGAATTTTTATGAAATTGTTTCTATAGGCAAGATATGTTTTAGCGCCCTAAGGAAGTCTTATTGTCTGTTGTATGTTCCAAAAATAAAGTGTAGATTATGTATATATGTCTAAAATACAGGAAAAAATAAAACAACTATTATAAGAAAAGGAAAATTAATTTAGAAAATTTTCCAAATATTCATCTGTTAGAAGTTAATTCATAGTGAAAAGTTAGTGTCAAAAGTCCAGGTTTCAAGTAAAAATTTTCCATTTTTTAGTAAATCTCTTTCAACTTTAGTTTTCTTAACTATGCATTAGAAATCATGCTGACTTGTTCTGTTTCCTTCATAGGAGTGTCTTGGGGACTAAATTAAATACTATAGAAAGCATTTTAAAAATCGTTATTTCCCAACATATTTTTCAAAGAATCCTAGTCTTTTGAGCTCCTTCATAGAAGAGGTGATAATACATTTTTTCATCAAGAAAATTTGGAAAACGTTGTCTATGTACTGTATCCAGGTCATTCACGTCTTAGAAGTAAAAGCAGCCTTTTACTTATTAACAATTCTGAGAAATCCCATAATTGAAAACTAGTTTAATTTTGAGAGTATGTCAGTTAAACTCATTTTGCCACAGAATGTTATACAGATGTAAGATATTACCATTTGACTTTTTGCCCATAATATTCTGTCTTCTAACCTTGTCAAGTAGACCCTACATGCTCACTTCAGTTCCCATTATGTGGTATGTAATACGTCCAAAGAATTATGTGTCTGCACACATTAGTTAACATCATCATGGAATATTATGCTTTTTGGTGTGCTGACATCTAAATATAGAAGCTGTACTATAGTAATAGGATTTGTTTAAAAATTACACTTAAAATCCAATGTTACTGTTTCCAGCCAGGTAGATTAACAGTAAATAAAGTTTTCCAGATGTGTCTTCATTTCCAGAGATTTGATGCCAAATAGAAGAAAAATCGGGGATATTTGCTCCATTTTTCAATTTGTAATAATTCATACTTTTTTTTTTAGATGAAATTTTGCTCTCATTGCCTAGGGTGGAGCTCAGTGGTGCAATCTCAGCTCACTTCAACCTCTGCCTTCCGGGATCAAGTGATTCTCCTGCCTTAGCCTCCCGAGTAGCTGCAATTACAGGTGCCTGCCACCATGCCCAGCTAATTTTTGTATATTTAGTAGAGATGGGGTTTCACTGTGTTGACAAGGCTTGTCTTGAACTCTTGACCTCAGGTGATCCACGTGCCTTGGCCTCCCAAAGTGCTGGGATTACAGGTGTAAGCCACCGTGCCTGGCCCAATAATTCACACTTTCAATCTTGTTTTTCTCCTAAACACAAATCCAATAATGGTATGAAGGGAAGGGGGTCATATTTGGAGAATGCAATGTTTATTAATACCAATTTTTTAAAAAAGGTATTGGTTAGTCATTAATTTTCTTTTTTTGTGGCCTTTCTTTGCTGGTTCTCCAACATGACACTCTTTTGACCTTGGTAGGGAGTTAGAAGGTGGGCACTAGGAGGCATGCGTACGAGATCTTTGCTTTGTGAGTCTCTCAAGTTCTCACTTCCCCCACCCCCTAAAATTACATTATCAGATTCAAACATATATAAGCATTAATACCCAGATGGTGGGCTTAGGGCATCTAGATTTTGTTGGGTTTGTTTTATTTAAAGAGATATTTTTATTTAAAGAGATTTTATTTTGTTTTGTTTAAAGGGGTTTTTTGGTTTTTTTGTTTGTTTGTTTTATCTAAAGATATTTTTAAAAGACTTTATTTTTTAGAGCAATTTTAGTGTCACAGCAAAATTAAGAAGAAGATACAGTGATTCCCATATACACCTTGCCCTCATGCGTGTGTAGCCTTCCCCCCCATGAATATCTCCCACCACAGTGGTACATTTGTTCCAGTGGATGAACCTACCTTAACACATCATAATTACCTAAAGTCCATAGTACACATCGTGGTTACATCATGGATGTTGAACATTCCATGGCCTTGGACAAATGTATGATTACATATATCCACCATTATAGTATCATACAGAGTATTTTCATGGCCTAAAAAATCCTCTGCGCTTCACATATTCAACCATTATCTAGCCCAACCCCTGGCAGCCAGTGATCTTTTTATTGTCAACATAGTTTTCTCTTGTTTTATTTTCCAGAATGTCACATAGCTGGAACGACATAGTATGTAGCCTTTTCAGATTGCTTTCTTTCACTTAGTAATATACATTTAAGTTTTCCCCATGTTTTTTTTTTCATGGCTGGAAAGTTCAGTTTTTTGGGGGACTAATATTCCTTTGTCTGGACATACCACAGTTTGTCCATTCACCTACTGAAAGACAGGTTGGTTGCTTCCAAGTTTTGGCAATTATAAATTAAGCTCCTATAAGTATCTCTGCAGGTATCTGTGTGAACATAAATTTTAAACTTATTTGGGAAAATACCGAGAAGTATGGTAGTATATTAAGTATATGTTTGGTTTTGTAGGAAACTACTAAATTGTCTCCCAAAGTTGCTGTGTCATTTTGTATTCCCACCGGCAATGAAATAAAGTTCTTTGTTATTCCGCATCCTTGCTAGCATTTGGCCTTGTCGGAATTCCAGATTTTGGCAATTCTAATAGGTGTGTAATGATATCTTACTGGTATTTTAATTTGCATTTTCCTGACGTGTGGTATTGAGCAACTTTTCATATACTTATTTTCCATCTGCCTGTCTTCTTTGGTGAGGGATCTGTTAAGGTTTTTGGCCCATTTTTTAATCTGGCTGTTTGTTTTCTTGTTGTGTTTTCATAGTTCTTTGTATATTTTAGATAATATTTCCAAATCACATTTGTCTTTTGCAAATATTTTCTCCCAGTCTGTGGCTTTTTTTTTTTCTCATTTTCTTGATAGGTTTTGTTTTTAAAATTTTCCATTCATCTTTTCTGAAGGATGCCTGGTGATAGGTAGAAAATGTCAAATATTTTTATATTATTTCTATGTGGAAAAGTCAAAAAAGGCTAGAAAAAAATGAAAGATGATGGAAGAGTATTTATAAGTGTTGCTTTCTGCAAACTCCTCTCACCCCTCTACATTTAGCTACTTGTCCTTTTATAGGGAAAAGAGAGGACTCATTATATTTATCATGTGTCTGCAGCAATCCTGGATCTAAATCTAGATTGAATCATTTCTAGAATGTATGAAATGAAGAATGACTGTGAGGTATGTGGATAGGTTTATGAATATACATGGATTTTAGCCAGGCATGGTGGCTTATGCCTGTAATCTCAGCACTTCGGGAGGCTGAGGTGGGTGGGTCACTTGAGGCCAGGAGATCGAGACCAACCTGGGCAACATGGTGAAACCCTGTCTGTATTAAAACTACAAAATAATTAGCTATAGGTTCGGTGGCGCCCACCTGTAGTCCCAGCTACTTGGGAGGCTGAGGTGGGAGAATTGCTTGAGCCTGGGAGGCAGAGGTTGCAGTGAATGAAGATTGTGCCACTGCACTTCAGCCTTGCTGACAGACCGAGACTCTGTCTCAAAAAATAAAAATATGTATATATATTTTATACATATTTGTGGATTAAATACACACACACACACACACGAATAGATATGAGTCCTCAAGTGATTTTTTTTTTGCCATACAAACATTGAATTGTTCCTCCCCTCTACCCAACCCTTGGGGCCAGTTTTACTTGATAGAATGCACAGGACTTACAACTAATTTAGGATGAAACAATTGTAATCATACATTGTGCATGATGAGCTAGCCAGCTAAAAGTTGACTCCTTTTCTTGACACGAGTGCACAATATATCTGTTGTCATTAGCAGTTAATAGAGATACTTCAACTTACTTTTTCTTCTAGGAAATTCTGAACTATATTAAACCAAGATAAATCTCTGCAAGTTAGAGGCACAACAAAAGTATAATTATACTCTAGTTCCAATGGACGGTATCAGAAAACAGTTCTTAATAGAAATGATCTGAGAATTTCTGAACTCTCAGAATTCAGTGAGTTAAATTTGATTATGACCTCATTGATATAACAGTCAACAAGTGATACCTGTTCACAAGAAGGTAGATTATTCTGTTTGGTCTTGTTGAAGTCATGCTGTGTGGGTTTATTACTCTGATGGTACATAGGAACATATTAACATTATTTTGTTCTAAGTTAATATCAATATGAATTTCTAAAATGTTGTAGATGAAATTTCTCAAAGCATGCTACCCACCAAAAGATAATTACTGAAGAAAGAGCCTGTTTTAATTGTAAACTTTTTGCCAACAAAGATGAAATGGGGACGTGTTCATAGGCAATGACCAAATGATCTCTGTTCTCACTTAAGATCAGTAGAACTTTCATGTGATACAATACACAGCCTTTCCCTTATTGCTCTCAAGTTGAAGCACCACTATCATCACTGAAGTCTGAAAACACAGCAAGGTGCCTCATGATGGGAAATAATTATGTTATTATAGTAAAACATCTTCATAAGTAAGTTACAGAGTATCCTGAAAATACCCAAGGGTTGGCAACAAGACAAAAGGGAGAAAGTAAGCATCCTTAAGAAAAATGTGTAATTTGGGCTTCATTTTTTTTTAATTTTCTATGAGAAAAAGCAGCCGACCTTTCCCATTCAATTTCATTCATCTTTCCCTTATATATCAGCATAAGAATAAAATATTTTTATGTTAATATAAAATACTAATGAACTATAATGGTAATTAAGTAAGTTGCACAAGATTACCTGAAATTTTTTTTTCATTCACTAAATGAGGATAAAGCATGAGTATTCTTTTTGTTTTGTTATATTGTCATCTTTTTGTTCTTTAATTTGTATTATTTGAAATTATTACAATTTCCAATAAATTATGAAGCCTTATATGTCTTCATAAATAGATACTGTCTTCCATCTGAAGATACATCCAAAGAAAAAAAGCAAGGTGTGAAAAGTAGATGGATCCAGATTGGCAAAATGGATGCATCCAGATTGACTGATACATGGATGTCTTTATAGTGTTCACTTTGCGTCTGAGTATATTTGAATATGATCATTTATAAATAAATAATATAACTAATAAATATATTTTATTACAGTTGTTTGTGAACACTTTCCCTCAGTTCCAAAGGACAAAGACTTCATATTTCTGCTCTAGAATTGAGGAATGTGTTAGGCAGACCAAATAGTGGAGGCTTTGTATGGTGTGGTTGGTGGAATGCCCCCCAGCACACCCACTCCCCACCAAAGATGTCTGCACTCTCATCTCTGGCACCAATAAATATGTTACCTTAGGTGTCAAAAGGAACTCTACAGGTATAATTAAGGTTTCAGACCTTAAAATAGGAAGAGTCATTTGGATTATTCAGGTGTGCTCAATCTAGTCACATGAGCCCCTAAAAGTAGAGCACCTTCTCCAGCTGGAAGCCGAAGAGATGCAGCGAAAGGAGTCACGAAGATTTGAAGTGTGAGAAGGACTCAACACACAGCAGCTGGTTAGATGTGGGGAGCAACGTCATGAGGAATTCAGGCAGCTTCAGGGAGCTGAGAGAGACACTTAGCTCACAGCCAGCAAGGAAACAGGGACCTCACCCCTGCAGCCCAAATAACTGGATTCTGTCAATAACCTGAATGAGCTTGGAAGCGGTTCTCCCTCAGAGCCTCCAGATAAGAGAGCAGCTTGCCAACAACTTGATTTCTGTTTATGAAACCCAGACCAGAGAAAGCAGCTGAGCTCACCAGACTTCTGACCTGCAGAACTGTGAGATAATAAATTTGTTGCTTAAAAAAACACACATATAGTAAGGGGAAAGATGGGGACTGACTAACTAAAAGGTGTAGGTCTGTGGCATTTCATACTTAATCTGATAGAGCCTCTGTTGGGTGAAATGTTGAAGGAGGTTTTTTCTCTGTGCCCGACTGTAACTTTCAGTTATCAAACTAAAGAGGGACATTTAACCCAAATCATTTTTAAATGCCATAAAATTTACCCAGTAGTAGTAACTAACCCTAACTATGTGCCAGGCATAATTCCAAGTATTTTGTTACATTAAATAATAAGACCTGACTTTGTTATGAGTTGACACATTATTATCATCCCATTTTACGAAAGAATTGGAAGCACCTCAGAGAGTTTAGATAACTCACCGGAAGGCAGAAGCTGGGAAGAGGCAGAGCTGGAATTCAAACTCAGGCCATCTGGTCTGTCTTCAGATAACTTGCTCCTGAAATTAAGCTCCAGGTTTCCAGGCTTTCCTTGTAGTCATACCTGTTCTGGGTTAAATAAAAAAAATAAGAGGAGTTGAAAGACCTTTTCTAAGTAAGAGAAAAAAGAGGTATGGTGATCATTATCATTTGAATAGCCATTTTCAATTCTTTATTCTCATCCTCAGGACCAGGATGGAATCATAATAAGGTTTTCACAATGTAAAGGAGGGTTGGCATGGAGGGAAGGGATTATCCTGACTGTGCTGCTACTTTGCTTACCTCTTGCTGGTAACTGTTTCCTGTGGCTTTTGAGAATGATCTGAATCTCGAGTATCTCCTTATTAAGAGCTACGTATAAAATCAATACCAGTCTCCTGGATAGGAAAATCATGTTTCTTCTCATCAAAGGTGTTGAAATCTTTACAAAAACTCTGATCAAAACTGGTAGATTTTGAGAGGTTGTACCTGGAAAGTAGAAGAGACTATCTTTGTCATATCCTTGGGCCTAGGGAAATCATTGCAACTCATCAGCAGTGGCATCTCTGAGAGTCACATCCATATTACTAGTATTTATCATAAAAGTCATTACTGGCCAGGTGCAGTGGCTCATTCCTGTAATCCCAGCACTTTGGGAGGCTGAGGCCAGCAGATCACTTGAGGTCAGGAGTTGGTGACCAGCCTGGTCAACATGGTGAAACCCTGTCTCCACCAAAAATACAAAAATTAGCCAGGCATGTGGTGAGCACCTATATTTGCAGCTATTCAGGAGACTGAGGCAGGAGAATCGCTTGAACCCAGGACAGGGAGGCTGCAGTGAGCTAAGATTGCACTAGTGCACTCCAGCCTGGGCAACAGAGTAAGAATCTGTCTCAAAAAAAGAAAAAAAAAAAGTAATTACTAATGATCATATTTGTCGTCAGAATCCTGAAATTTCCTACTAACAGATTTAAGGGAACTCAATTAAAAAGTCATGTACTGTATTTTTTTCTGGAGAGGCTATTACTATGTATAATATTTGATGCAAAATGTATTGTCACTAAATATGTCAAAAATGTACTAGCATATCTAAAAGCTATAAATATCTTAAAGAATAGTATTCACGTAATGAAAAGTAAGTAGAAATAGTGAGTCTTCATCTTTCAATCAAATTTAACAAACTTGTGTTGAATATTTAGTATGTACCAGGCACTAGAATTACATTGACTAAGAATACCAAATGATAAATTATAGCCCTTGTAGAGCTTGTAGTCTTGTAAGTAAAACAAATAGGTCTCCCAATAACTAAATATATAGGATAAGTGTTATGAACGGGATTTACACCAAAGACTCTGAGAGTAGAGAGACGTCCAAGACAGACTGGGAGAGTCCATGAAAGCTACCTGACAACTGAATATTCACAGTAAGCAAATGTTAGTGTTCAGGCTGCAGGGTAATATGTATGAAAGCACAGAAAGGAGAGAGTGGCTTGTTATAAAAATGGCTTTAGGGTGGCAGTAAAAAGTGGCTATTTGGGTGAAGAAAAGAAGAAACTGGAGAAATACTTAAGCAGAAGGAGAAAAGGGAGCTGATTTTGAAGGGTTTCATGTGCCTTACTAAGGGTAGACACCTTATCCAGAAGTTAGTGGTGTTTCACTTGTCAGCTTGAAGCAAGATGGTAGCATCAGAATCACCTTTGGGAAGATCACAGTGGCAGCCTTTTGAAGAATGGGTTGGAGAACAAGACCTAAGGCAAGATCAGTTGGGATGCTGTGGCATATCCCTTGGAAAGAGGTGAGGGCTCAAACCAAGGCAGTAATGGTGAGGAGGAAGGTAAGGGGTCAGTGTGAGAGATGAAGGAGCTGGACTCTATTAATAGAGACCAGTGGGTTGGAAATGAAAGAGAAGTTATCATTTAGGATGAGGTCAAGGTTTCTAACCTAGGTGATTCACCATTCACCAAGCGAAGAAACAGAAGAATAAGTTTGGGTGGAAAGACACTAATTTCATTGTTGAACCTCTTTCATTTAAGTGAACATACCCAAAAGACAACTGAATATAAGATTGTGGAATTTAGGAGAGCTTGCCTGATCAATTTGGTAATTATCTTGTAACAAGTACCTTTATGATTGTCTGTTCTCTGCCAAATGACTTTTTAGTCTCTATCAGGTAAGTGTAGTCTATTTCCCCTTAAGAAGGCATTAAAGGATTGTGGTTTCTAAGACCATGACATGAAGCATAAATTGTAAGAGACCGTAATTAGAAAATGGATAAGAAGGTGTGCTCTTCTCTTGACCCTGGCAAACTGGCAGGAATGAAAGTCAACAAGGCCACTGCTACAGTACTGTACCTCATGCCCCCACCTGTAGTATTGTATAATGGAATATTCTTCCTTCTGGTTTGTATGCCATTTAGAATTTAGATCCTAGGCTTATCACTTTTGTATTTAGTTTATCTATCTCACTATGAACTAAATCAGTTTGGTCTTTGACAGAAAATTAGGCCAAGCACAGCAGCTCATACCTGTAATCCTAGCACTTTGGGAGGCCGAGGTGGGCGGATCACGTGGTCAGGAGTTTGAGACCAGCCTGGCCAACATGATGAAACCCTATCTCTATTAAAAATACAAAAATTAGCCAGGCATGGTGGCTGGCGCCTGTAATGCCAGCTACTGGAGAGGCTGAGGCAGGAGAATCGCTTGAACCCAGGAGGCAGAAGTTGCAGTGAACCATGCCCACACCATTGCATTCCAGCCTGGAAGACAGAGCGAGACTCTGTCTCAAGAAAAGAAAAGAAAAAATTAGGGATCCCCATATTAAAGCTGAATTGCTCCTAAAGACCTGTTTAAAAGATAGGTTGAATGAATCTAATTCTTCTCTTTCCTATCTCTCATATGTTTGAGTAGAATAATCCTAAAGGTAGAAGGTGGAAACTGCATATATAGAATGAATTATAAACTCTAGATTTACAATAAAGCAACAATGTTAGACTTAAAACAATATTAGTACTTAGATATCAATATCAAAGAATGTCCTTTAACACAAATCAAAAAATATAAATGAGAATGTATGTATAAACAAAAAATTAGAATTAGTTCTTTATTTTCTTGAGATATTACATTTATAAAAGCATTTGCTTCTAGTGATTTTTCATTGATTATATACACATTTTCTAGGCAACGTGGGTCAGGAGAGTTTTTGTCTTGATCTACAAATGATATTTCCTCCCAGGCTTTGAAACAACTTATATTCACCCCATGGATATGTCATCAATCTGTTATGTGTGAATGGACACTATTTTTTCCTGTACTTGGCCAAATGTTTCATTTCCTGAAAATTAAATTACTTAAATGCAACAAACAGATGGCCAGAGAGTCCTGTAGTAGCTTGTTCTGCCATGAAATTTATCTGCATTTCTGTGTAAAGCCTGAGAAGTTGGACAAAAATCTTTTTGCACACTATGCCATAGTTGAGGTTTCAGTCTTCTTGCCATTTTAAAATAATTAATAGTTCTGTTACTTTTGAGATTAGGAGGAAATAGTTAAAAGGCTTTTTCATATTTATATGAAAAATTAAAACTTTATGAAAAGTCACATGGACCACCTTGATTGAATTTATCTTAAAGTCGTACCTAAGGTATTGAGAATAATAGAATAATTACACATGAAAATAGAGAAATAATAGCTAGAACTTTTTTCTTATTTCCAGTCTTCAAATATATTATCTAGGCTAATGACATATTCTTATCTGTACAGTATAAGAAGTTTAACTAAATAACGCATGATCTATATATTCTGTTTTATTTTCTTTTGTTATTATCAAATAAAAACAAGTTTAGTCATTTTTTTCAATGCAAAATAAATACAGTTCATAAGTAAGTATCTATGATGGCCTTGTCTCAACCATATATAAATAAATGTTAAAATATACTTGTTTTATATCAACTATTCAGATAAAGCAAAATCACTTTGCTACTGGGAAGATTTTTTTTAGCTGTCATTCAATACGTACTTCTGTAAAGTATAAATATGCTCATAAGAGAGCAAGGGCCAAGTGAAATGAAGGTACAAGTTTAAACTTTTCTAAGACTTCTTTATATCACTTGTGTATACTTGGCCTTGAGTCTGATGTTTTCATTGAATATGTATTTTTTAAAATCTATATGTCGGCCGGGCGTGGTGGCTCAAGCCTGTAATCCCAGCACTTTGGGAGGCCGAGGCAGGTGGATCACAAGGTCAAGAGATCGAGACCATCCTGGTCAACATGGTGAAACCCCGTCTCTACTAAAAATACAAAAAAAAATTAGCTGGGCATGGCGGCGCGTGCCTGTAATCCCAGCTACTCAGGAGGCTGAGGCAGGAGAATTGCCTGAACCCAGGAGGCGGACGTTGCGGTGAGCCGAGATCGCGCCATTGCACTCCAGCCTGGGTAACAAGAGCGAAACTCCGTCTCAAAAAAAAGAAAAAGAAAAAAAAAAAATCTATATGTCTAACCACATTCAAAGACCTTTATTGGGAAATAACAAAATGTTCTCTTATCCTTTTCATCAAGATGTTATTAGAGGACGTTTACCTTTCAGAGCTGACAATGAACGAGGCACAAAATAGTTGACAATGAACACTCTTAATATTAAATCTGTCCCTTATTTTTGACCTAGAAGATTCTGCGAATACCCCAACTCTGGAAGCAAACATGTATTAAAGTTCTAGCCTCTGGACAGGGGCACCTCATGTCATGTTGTGGAGTAAGAAAAAGGAATAAATTAAGTGAAGGACTTTAGTACCTCTAAGAACTCATGTACTAGCTGGGTGCAGTGGCTCACGCCTATAATCCCAGCACTTTGGGAGGCCAAGGCGGGTGGATCACCTGAGATCAGGAGTTTGAGACCAACCTAGCCAACATGGAGAAACACCATCTCTACTAAAAATACAAAACTAGCTGGGTGTAGTAGCGCAAATCCCAGCTACTCGAGAGGCTGAGGCAGGAAAATTGCTTGAACTCCTTAGGCAGAGGTTGCAGTGAGCTGAGATCGTGCCATTGCACTCCAGCCTGGGCAACAAGAGTGAAACTTCATCGCAAAAAAAAAAAAAAAAAAAAAAAAAAGTAAAACTCATGTACTTAGAGGAATACAGGTAGAGGCACATAATGATTCACATCATTCAGATAATTTAGCTAGGAAGGCTCTCCAGTCATTGTGACTCTCCCCTCTTTTCCAACTTTCAGAGCCTCAGAGCAGCAGAAGCAGCAGGCTGTGCAGCTCCAACACCACTCCTGTTCTCCCTGACCTCCCTGGGCCCCCAAGGTCACTCTCCCTTAATCTTTATCTCTTCTTCATACTAGTTTTTCCTCTGCCTACACAAAGGATACCTACCCTTGCTGTCTACTTTTGTTGGTCTGCCCCTTTCCTATTTGTTGCTTCTGCTTCTCACCCATACTGCAAGGCTTAGCCGTTTAAGGAAGTCAGACTCCTCAGAACACTGTTAAAGTGCTTAAAGTTATATTAAACAGAAAAATAAAAGAATCAATGAAGAAGATACTCAAAGAGGAAAGTGTACTTCCCACATCTCGTAGTAGACTTGTCCTAGAAGAATCATAGCTCTAGACAAACTCTCTCATGGAATCCTTAGAGCTCATGCTATGATTACTGATGAAGAATACAGCTGAGACCTTTGGCAATTCAGAGGCCAGTGGTCTGTGTAGTCATCATGGCTTCTCTAACAGGGGAAGGCATATAAGGCAAAGAAAATGATATGAACAGTGCTATTACATGTTCTGTGGTGCCCACCAAACAAGTGTGTATAGTCATATGAGTCTCCTCCTTAGAATCTGGCCCTCCCATGGTGGTCAAAGCCATCTGGCTATCTGGTCTTATTTGCAGGTAGTCAGGAAAAATAAAGTAAGAGAGCTGATAATATAAGCTTTGTGAACCCCACCCTCTCTCCATCTGCTTCAGCTCTGACCAGGAGAGAGCAACTTGGGAGGTGAGGTCTATCCAAAGTAATCAGATTTGACCAGTTAACAGTACAACCGTTTGAAGAAAAATGACTCTAGCCCTTTAGAGGTAAAAAGCTATTGGGTAGATTTGCAGGCATCTGCTCGGATCACATTCATAATCTTGCAATTCCATGTCTCCATTATGCTGTATGATTTGACCCCAAGGCATCAGAATCAAAGAGACCATCAGATGTCTGAGGCAGAAATCAAAATGGGCAAAGTACGAAAAGGATTCTCTAAGAAACAAGTTATCATCATCGGAGCTCCTGCTAGCCATAGCCTGGCTCTGTCCGTTGATGCCAGCCTTTCCTTGCAAATGGGTAGTGAGAGGACAACTACAATAATGTAGACTCACCCACAAGGCCTTCTGCTGCTCACCACCCAGCATCCATCTGTGAGGTTTCTGAACAGTGAGCCATTTCAGGTTTTAAATTTCATTTTACGTACAATTTTATCACTCACTGAGATTTTCTTTTCTAAAATAAAGAAGCATTTAATTTTTTTCTCTCTTCAGCTGTTAGCACATTTAAGTTAGTTCCTGCTTTTTTTGTTTAGGTAGGTTTTGTTCATGATGATTTTTTTCTTTTCTTGCTCATTGGAATATAAGTGGAATATAATTATTTTTGTGGTGTTCAGATTTGTTGTTGGCAGAGAAAAAAGATAAAGGTCAAATGATCCAAGGCATTTGTTGATGACCCGGAAGAACAATTCAGATTTAAGCATTATTACAAAAGACCATCTAATGCTAAGCGTAATTGTCCTTGACACATGAGGCAATTAATTTGTCAAGTGCAAGGCTGCTTACCACGACTAGTCATTACTTGATTGTGGAAACATAGTAGTCCCTTGGTATCTGTGTGGGATTTGTTCCAGAACCCCCACCCCAGATATCAAAACCCATGCATACCTACATCCCACATTTGATTCTGCAGAACCCACCTGTAGAAAAGTTGGTCTTCCATATCCTCAGGTTTTTGTATCCCATGAACACTGTATTTTCAATCCTCATTTGGTTGTGGATGCATAACCCACAGATACCAAAAGCCAACTGTACTTATTGAAAAATATCCACATGTAAGTGGACCCATGCAGTTCAAATTTGTGTTTCTCAAGGATTAACTATATTTATTGAGTGCTTGAAAATCAAGCAGTTAGGATGGTATACTGGACAAAGCAAAAGCTCTCTCTCTATATATTTTTTGCTGTTTTTATGGTCTTCACTTAGTATAAGAGCTGCTGTCAAAAACTACTGCAGCCTCCAGTAGTGGAGCATTTATAGAACTTTTTGACTAAGGTACTTCATCAATGCACAGCCCAATATACTACTAGTATAAATTTCATCTTTACTACATTAGATTTCTACCAGTTGTATGGAAATAGCCTAGTATGCTTAGTTAGGACAATATGTTTAATATTGGGGATGATCCTAAGAAATTATAGATTTCTCAATATGGTATTCTAATTAAAACCTAATTAGCAATTCACTGTGCTGGAACTTGGATTTTTTACATAGAAGTAATTTCGCTATGCATGGAAAGTAAAGATGTATTTTTTGGAGACGTAAGAATTTCAAAAATACAAGGCAGCACATGTGGAATGTAGAG
This sequence comes from Saimiri boliviensis, assembly GCF_048565385.1. Lineage (NCBI taxonomy): Eukaryota > Metazoa > Chordata > Mammalia > Primates > Cebidae > Saimiri > Saimiri boliviensis. The sequence continues at coordinate 52,536,101 of NC_133450.1, read as the reverse complement.
GTGTTAAAAATCTTAAGTGTGGGTTTCTCTGTAGCTTTAAGCTTGAACAGTTTTGTATAATCAGCAAGCTTGCCAAACAGTATCAAAAAACTCATTTTCTTCAAGTGCTTTATTTATCTTTAATAGAACCTTCATCACCCTGGTGTTGTAAATTTGGAGTGTATGTTTGAGACGCCTGAAAGAGTGTTTGTTGTTATGGAAAAACTCCATGGAGACATGCTGGAGATGATCTTGTCAAGTGAAAAGGGCAGGTTGCCAGAGCACATAACGAAGTTTTTAATTACTCAGGTAAGAAATCAATTAGAGACAGAAAAAAATTTAGTATTTAATATCAAATGTTATCACTGTTTAACTACAGCTTTCTGGCCTTGTTGTTTAGTCCCTACTTCCAGTCTAAACTACACTAGAAAAGGTTGTAGTGGCTTTATTGTGTTATGTGATTTATATCTATATTAATCAGAGTCCATTCATATCTATATTAATCAGTGTACCAAATTAGTAACGTGTTGGCAGGCCCATGTATTCAAACTTTTCACGAAAGTTTTAAATGTATATTGGCTTAGTCTTGGTTCTTTGATAATATTTAAGAATGGGTATCCCTGTTAGATTTCATAGGTCCTTTATCTACATCTGTCTTGGCTGCTGTATGAATACCATCATATGTAATTTTTTCATTGAAATTTCTTTAGAAACCTATGTAAATCCAGCTCATTTCAGTGGTCTTGAATATAAAGAAGTTTGAATGTTCATTGTCAGTTTTTTTTCTTGGCCTCTTAACTGATAGAAGACATTTTGAAATTCATACACTGGAATGAAATTATTTTGGCGATTTTTCTTCTTTATAGATACTCGTGGCTTTGCGGCACCTTCATTTTAAAAATATTGTTCACTGTGACCTCAAACCAGAAAATGTGTTGCTAGCATCAGCTGATCCTTTTCCTCAGGCAAGTATAAAAGCCTCTCTCAGCAAAAAGCCAGTTGACAGCATTGCTAGCTTCCATGTAGCATCTTGTCACCTTCTGTTTTTCCCTTAAAACCTTTACTTGTTTCAAGTGTTTTGTATTCATTTTCATCCATTTGTTACCTCCTTGTATCTTTGGAACTGTGGTCTTGTTAGTTGGGCTTTTTGGTGAAGCCTATCTTAATTATACGCAAATGTGCTTTCTCATTCTGCCTTTTGGCTTTTCCAGAAGTAGCCTGTAGGTGACAACACTTGAGTCCCAGAGATGTTACCAGCTCACTAATGGGCGAGATATTAAACCTCATTGTTGTTCTCAAGGACAAGGGCAAAACTTTTTTTTCTTTCCTCAACTTAGAGAGTGGGAAACCAAATACCTCCACAGGAAACCCTAGATCTGAAATGGCCTGACTGAGGTGGCTGTCCTGCCTTGCTTCCCTAACACCTTCTGGTCCTGCCTACATATGTGCCAGTGCAGTGCTAATTTTGAGGATTATTGTGGATGGCATGACACATCTCTGTACTTATCCTTCACCCTCTACTCATAATAAGCCCTTGAGTGGTCATCACTTTCCTGATTTGCATAATGTTTTCCTGCCTTGTAAACAACAGTACCCACTTCTGAGTACACTTACCTTCATATTTGTCTCTCGGTTTTTGGAGAAGGGAGACTTAATTGTTTTCATTTTTTTATTTTTATTTTTTATTTTTTGAGACAGGGTCTCACTCTGTCACCCCAGGCTGGAGTACAGTGGCACAGTCTCAGCTCACTGTAACCTCTGCCTCCCAGGCTCAATCAATCCTCCCACCTCAGCCTCCCAAATAGCTGGGACTACGGGTGCATACCACCATGCCAGGCTAATTTTTTAATTTTTGGTAGAGATGGGGATCTCACTATGTTGCCTCAGTTGGTCTTGAGCTCCTGTCCTCAAGCAATCCTCCTGCCTCAGCCTCCCAAAGTGCTGGGATTACAGGCATGGACTACTGCACCCTGCCAAGGGAGACTGTTTAGGTGATATTTTTATGAATGAAAACATATTTTGTATCACTACATAAGCCACTGTCTTCAAATACCTAAAATGGAAACTACCTATTTAAGAAATCCATATCATTTACTGTAAAGGGAAAGTATTTAAAGTATTATGGTTGTATCTGGTGAATCTGAACCAAGACATACAGACACACAGTTGTAAACTGAATATTTCTGCAAACCCTTTTATCAACAGGTGAAACTTTGTGATTTTGGTTTTGCCCGGATCATTGGAGAGAAGTCTTTCCGGAGGTCAGTGGTGGGTACCCCAGCTTACCTGGCACCTGAGGTCTTAAGGAACAAGGGCTACAATCGGTCTCTAGATATGTGGTCTGTTGGGGTCATCATCTATGTAAGCCTAAGTGGTACATTCCCATTTAATGAAGATGAAGACATACATGACCAAATTCAGAATGCAGCTTTCATGTATCCACCAAATCCCTGGAAGGAGATCTCTCATGAAGGTAATATCTTCCATTCAAAAATGATGATGATCTAATCCTTATGTGTTTATGTTATTAATTTAAATGAATTTAATTGTAAGTTATTACTTGATAAATGCTCATTGTAAAGTGCCCACCAGAGTGGAGACACAAAGACACAAATTAATTGGGGTGGGACACATATATATAACAGAAATTAGGGATATATATATATATATATATATATATATATATATATATATGAAGTAAGTGAACAACCAGATAGAATGTATTTTGGTACATTTCCTTAGAACTTATAAATATTTATAACTTAATATAATGGTAATAATGAATTATTTGTAAGGGCTTACTTATATGTGCCTGGTTCTGTGTTAAAAACTTTTAAATTATTATCAACACAGGAACGTTATGACATTGATAGTTGATACTTGAATGATCATATTACATGTATTAGTTTACCAAGTTCTTTGTCTACTGATTTTGTTTTTAGCATTAAAATATGTATAATATTTTACTTGGCCATTCCCCTCGAATTTTTAGGTTATGTCTCCATGTTCAGTATTATAACATCTTGATGTATTATTCCTATATTTATCTCTGATAATTTCTTTAGAATAAATTACCTTGACAATGTTGCATTGTTTAAAGCCATATTCTTAATAAGTATTTCATTCCTCTTAAATAAAACACAATTGTTTTAAAAGAAGTTGCAGGGGCTTACAGGACAGAGAAAGTGACTCATTCAGTACTTCGGAAAGGAGTTCCTCAGTTAACATTCATTGGAGTGTATTTAATTCTCATAAAAAATTTCATAAGATAGATGTTATTATTATGGCTATATTTCAAGTGAAAAAACTGAGCAAAAGCAGTGACACCACTGCTCAAAATACAAAGCTAGTGTGTAGCAGGGGCACAGTTCATACCCAGGTTGTCTGAACATACATCCTTTCACCACTAGCCCTACTTCTTTTCTAGTTTAGAGGCAATATCTAGTTCTAGGTTCATTCTGTTTGTTCAAATATTCACCATGTGAAAAGGCTAATACATTTGTAAACCTCACTTATGTGATACCTGTTACTGCATATGTTGGTATAGAAATGGGAAAAGAGTATATAAACTGCCTAGGATAAATTAAGTTCTTAGACTGTTAATGGTATTAAATGGCAACCACTATCCATTATCAGAGCTTTAAGGTACCATTAGCACCAACCTTTAACATCCTCTAATTAGTTGCAAATCATAGGTAGCTGGATATATCTTAAAGGAACCTGTGGCCCACAAAAGAACTATTGTGTGTGCCAAAAGAATATTTAAATATTTGTCATAATTCAACAAAGATGAAAAGTAAAGTGTAATTATGTTTCTTTCCCAGGAGATAGAGTGAAGAGAATTATCAAATAACCTTGTGACCAGTACCCTTGATAGGAAACATTACATCTAAGTAGAGCTAACCATTATGCTTGATACTGCTAATCCAGAAATCCAGTAAAATAACTTGATCCTGTTATCAGAATACAAATCTGCAGTATCACTGAAGCCAACCAGACACTTTCCTGTTGTACAGAAATTGGATGTTGGGAAATAACCTTCATGTTTTTAAACTTTTTTTCTTGGAGTAATGAAACAAATGATGTCCCTCTCTCTGCTTTTGTGAAAATTTGACTTACTATGCAGCTATATAGCCTATTAAGACAAAACCTATTCAGACCAGAAATAAATGTTTATAAATTATGAACTTTTAAATATCACTAATAATAGACTCTAGAAGACTAGATATCAAAGGCTCAGGAAACAGTTTTTGGGAAATCACAATATACGTACTTGGTAGGTAATACAAAAGTAGAGGAAAGAATATCAGACGTGCTTCAAAGAACTTGAATGTTAGTTGGAGAGATGAGTTATGTGACATTGGATAACATGATAATTTATTTCCTTGACTTGTTACATAGGTGGAAAATCAAGGCCTGTAAGTTCAGAGGAAGGAGAATCACTGTGTACTTGACCAGTTAGGACTCTACTTTCAGAGGAGATAGAATTTAGGCCAGTCACTGAAGAATGGAAAGAAAGAGACATAGCATTTTAGCAACAGGGAATTATGCAGGATAATTCAAAAGGCATTTATATTTGACTAGGATTTTACTTGGCTGTAGAAAGGTCTAAGCACTAAAAATTTCCTACCATTCAGATGAAGTGATATGGAGATCAACTCAGATGGGAGATAGAACCCTCACTTTTCCAAATGACTCAGTACCTCCTTATGGCTCACTCTTGCCTTGGAGGCACAGGCATTATACTGTTACTCAAACTAAAGCTCTGAATGGCAAAAAAAAAAAAAAAAGTTATCTAGCTGCCAATGTATGAACAGAACTCATGCTTGAATATAGAGGAAAGTTAGTTAAATTATATCATAATATCAGTTAAGGTGTCATAAAAGTAATTGCTGGCTCAGGTTCTATCCCATTATCTTATCAAGAACAAATAATTTCATCATTAGAAGTTATAATGTAGTTGAGACCAAATAATTTTAATTTTAAGCATGTAGGACCTGAGAAACCAGCAAAACTATTAATAATATCTGTCACAGCGTGGTCACAACTGATATTAGATCAATTTTTAGTATCAAGATACTTTTAAACCACACCAGAAACACTGAGAATTCAGATCCGAGGAAATAAAACTCAAACTACCTCCATAATTCTGACAAAAATGAAAGGTCAACAGTCAAGTAGTTTGAGACAGAGACCTATCTGCCATTGTGAGTAGTCATCCTTACCTTCTTTGGGCTTCATTTCCTCATCTGCAAAATGGGAAATGATTCCCGCCTACATAATAAGGTTCTAGCAAAAACTGAATGAGGTAAAGGTTATGAAAGGCATCTATAAAGGCAGGTGTGGGATGAGCCAAGAATTTGCATCAGGCGGAGGACAGCAGAACACTTAAGTACTTGCCCTGGCTGGTAACCAAAGATTGATAGTATCGTTTTAGAAACAATATGAAAGTTTCCTTGGTCTTCTTTGGACATATTGCTAGTTGTATTTTTTCCTGGCATGAAAAAGCAAAAGAAAGTGTTGCTATAAGGTAAGATCTTAATAACATGCATACATGTGTCAGAATTATAGATTCCTTTACTATGTGTTTTTTCTGTTAGTGTAGATGTTGACTTGATACAATATAATACCCCTGCATTGGAGTGGTTGAGTAGCATTGTGCTGCTTGATTCTCACAACAATCCTCTGATAAGTGATTTGCTTTAGTCTCTGCATTAGAGAGAATGAAGAAAGGTTTCAAGACCTTGAAATCAAGGATTTAGACTGGAAAACATTTGTCATTTGTCTCCATTCTTTACATTATTTATTGTTGTATACCAAAAGGGTACTTAATTTTTATGGCTTGATATTTAGGAACCTATAGAAATATTGTACTCATTAATTATTCCTGCTAAGATGATTTAATAAGCTGAGTACCGGCATTCTGGAGATATGCTTGCTAATACTTTATCAATGAATTAACAGTATTCTAGTGTTTAAATAACATAAACCTATCCCTAACTTAGGCAAATAAGATACTTTATTGACTCACACAACTGGGAAGTCCAAAAAGTAAAGCTCTGATTCAGCTGGATCTTAAAGTTCAAGTGTTAATGTTTCAGTCTCTCAGCCCTGCTTTACTTTATGATGACTTCTTAAAGCAATGATACCCTAGCAGCTCCAAGCTTATGTGCTACTCTTTATTGTCCATGATTCAGAATGGAAGAGTAATCATTTCTCTATAGCTGTAGAGCAGGCATCCCCAAACTATGGCAGGCGGGCCGCATGCGGTCCCCTGAGGCCATTTATCCCCGCCCCTGCACCACACTTCAGGAAGGGGCACCTCTTTCACTGGTGGTCAGTGAGAGGAGCACAGTATGTGGCGGCCCTCCAATGATCTGAGCGACAGTGAACTGGCCCCCTGTGTAAAAAGTTTGGGGACGCCTGCTGTAGAGTCTCTGGAAGGGGCACTGATTGGCTGTGGTTAACTCTCTAGATAACCTAGGGAACAATCAATCATGCAGCCGCCCCAAGAGCCTGGCTCTGGTTGGCCATGTGGATGATGATGACAACCTCCAGGAGAAGAAGGAAGTTCCTGCAGGGAAAAGATGATAGGCTAAAAACAAACACAAAAGCATTAACAGATGTCCTTTATAAAAGTAGATGTTTTGTATGCAAAATAAGGTATGATTTGAAAAATGAGAGAAAATTTGAAGAAAACCTAGCAAATTGTGTTTCCAGTAAAATGGAGATTGTAAAATTAATTAAACGTTGAAAGAAAAAATATGAATAGCTCACACTTTTACAGCATTTGCCCTGTAGCCAGGCACTACTCTAATCACTACATATGTGAATTTGTTTAATCACCCCAGCCTTTGAGTATTTACACAAAGCTTGTTATTATTGTTTCCATTTCAAAGATTAGGTAATGCAGGCATAGAGGGTTAAGTAGCTTGTCTGCGTAGGGCCAGGGTACAAATCCTGTCCACTGGCTTCAAGGCAGATGCTCTTAACCAGGATATTGACAGGCTCTTGATTATCTTCCTAATGGATTTAGCCATCCTGTCACATTAAATTTTTTAAATGCTTTCACAGGCATAGAGCTAGAATAGCAACAGAAATTTTAGTAATTTCTAAAAGTACTGGGAAACAGGATCATGTTATGATAAAGAACTGAGTTGCAAGCTGTATCATTTAGTATCTTGGTGATCTCATCCACATTACTTGTTCTCTTAGGTCTCAGTTTTCTTTTCTGGTATGGTGATGCTAATTCCTACCTTACTGGGTAATTGTAAGTATTAAATGAGATTGTGCTGGAAACTGCTTAGCACAATGATTGGCATGTCTATTTTAGTTTAAACATTGATCGTTTTCTATTTCCCAGTCACTTTACATAGTCTTTCTATCTGTATGTATGTATTTAGTTTTTTATCAATGTAAGCATTCATGTATATAAAACTACAATTGTGTAAGAAGTTATATAACTGAATGCATTTATGTATAACTGTACTTACCATAGTTAAGTAATATAAATTATTATAAAATACATTATAGATAATATGTAACAAAATACATACATCATATATATAGGTATGCATATATAACTATATAAAAATGCATGCATACAAATGATACATTCCAGCATGAATTGAATGTTTACAAACAGTAACAGAAAAGGAGAGTCTAGCTCATCATGGGGAAAGAGTATGGGAATATTTCGGTCTATCCCAAGGCAGTGTTGTATGTTCTACCATACTTCATTTCATCATTATGGCTGTCTCAGTGGTCGTTTGTCATCATCCAGTATATCCCTCACTACCCATCAGTAATTAGACATGGCCTCACTCACATCTCCAACCTTATCTCATACCAGATTAGGCTTAGTGGTCAGCACATTCATTCTGTTACCCTTCTCAGTTCCTTGAAAGAACTCGTGCACCAAATATTCACTTGATAAGGCAAATTTTCTTTATCTATGGAAAGGGCAGCTCAATATCACTTAAACATATTTTTAGATGACCAGGTACAACTAAGGAAAATTACACCTTATCATTTACCAGTGTGCCCCTCCTTCCATTGTATTTTTAAAAATAAAAACAAGAAATAGATCAAGGTATCCCTCATATTTGTAGTGTCTGGTATGTCATAAGGGTGAATCCCACACAATGCTAAAAATCCCAGAAAATTTCAAGCAAAACTCAGTCTGTGACTAAAGAAGTAGGTCACAGGGGTGTAAAGCTTAGAAATGGGATATGGAAAAATTAGCTATTAGTCAAAACAAGAATATTTTTAAGGCAGGAGATTTCTAGTAATTTTGCCAAAGAGCCTATTTGATAATGTCTTATTTTAAACAAACTGTCATGATCTAGCTAGAGATTTGTAGCAGGCATTTTTTAACTTTAGCATGCCAGCAGTTAATTAGAGGAGCTAGTTAAAAAGGGAGGTTCCTAGGCGCCACCCCCTTAAACCGCCGTTCTGCACTGAGAGTATAAGAAGTCCCTGGTTCATGGACTACCCATTCAAAAATGCTGCTCTGGAGCCCAGATCCCCTTAAATAACTGACAGTTGATAAAGCTCTAAAACAATTTTGAATTAAGTTTCTGATATTCAGAGGTAGATAAATTATAAAATTTATAAAATTGCTTATAAATTTCTGTCATTTCTAAAATCTTTTTGTATCTATATCATCTTTTTTATCAGATATACAATATCAGGACATGTAATTTTTTCAAAATGTCAAATATAGATTGCCACGAAAATAAAGAGAATACAAAAAGAAGCACAAGTGTCTTTTGTCAGGAATAAAGATGAAAACACTATAAACTCCAGGGAAATACAAAAAATTGTGTAATAAAGTCGTGTATAATAAAGATGAAACTAACTTAAGTGTCATGATTTTAAGCAAATAAAGGAATGTAAGGGCTGGGCACAGTGGCTCATGCCTGAAATCCCAGCACTTTGGGAGGCTGAGATGGGCAGATAACCTGAGGTCAGGAGTTCAAGACCACCCTGGCCAACATGGTGAAACCCCATCTCTACTGAAAATAACAAAAAATAGCTAACTGTGGTGGCACGTACCTGTAATCCCAGCTACTCAGGAGGCTGAGGCAGGAGAATCACTTGAACCCAGAAGGCGGAGGCTGCAAGTACTTCTGCACCCCAACCTGGGTGACAGAGCCAGACTCCATCTCAAAAAAATAAATAAATGAAATAAAGGAATATGGGAAAAGAGAATCTCTCTGACACTTAAATTCTTTTTTGGGTATAGGTTTAAAGATTTGTGGTTAGAGGCTGTAGGAGATATGGGTTGTAACCTAGAGAATTTCTCAGCTAATAATTGTATATAAATTATTCCACATATTGTTTATCAATTTTAAATTGTATATGATCTGTTAACCAAGCATGTCTGACTTAACTGTAATTATGAAAAGAATATAAATAATGAAACTTCTACAACACCAGGAATAAGGAGAACAAAGAAGTGAAGAGAACTGTAAGAGCATTAACATCCACGGAGTTCATAATGGGATTCTGCCTAAGGGAATCAGTGCTAGTACATGTGTTTATATGTCTCATTTAACATACAATTTAACCATAAAAGCTTAAAGTTTTTAATAAATGCCACATATATTATCTATATATATATATATTATGTCTATGTATCTAGATATGTATTGTCCATACTGTGTGCCAGGCACTATTCTAAGTTACAAAAGTGGCCAGTATAATAATTTAATATATCTAAATTAATTGGGAGGAGAAAAACAACATGATAGGGAAAACTGGAGTGAAATGATTCATCTGTGATGGAAAGAAATCACACTTTTTTAAGGTGATTCTTCTCAAACTATCTGTGACCAAGGACCAGTTTTATCTTATTTTAATTTCTAAACATATGTACTAGTACTTTATAAAATGTAATTAAAATGTGATAGCAATGTTAAATACCTATAAAAATTTTCAAAGACTTAGTCTCACTTTATATACTTATCTCATCATAGACTTTATATACTTATCTCATCATAAACAGTTCAGACCAGCACTGATTCATAGATCATTTTGTGCAGCACTAGTTTTGAGTCAATGAAACAAGTATAGAAGATACTGCATTTATTATTTAGAGGTATGGAGACAATCAGAAGAAAAATTTTAAATAGTTAAAATAAGTAGTTTCCAGAAAGCAGATCTAATAATGAGATATAAGAAGGTTTTTTTCTTCCCTTTTGTACTTGTTTTACTGATTTAGATCTTTTATCAGGTGCATTCAATAACTTTTGTAAAAAAAATAAAACGGCATGGAATGAATGATAAATGGAGTAAACAGAGTACAACCTTTTGTATAACTATAATTTTTCCATGTATGGTATAAAATTGTCTAAAATTTGAAATAATATATAATATTTATACGTAAATAGTCACTCATGACCTGTAGGATTACAGTTCTTTTTCTTTTTCTTTTTTTTTTTTTTTTTGAGATGGAGTTTCACTCTTGTTACCCAGGCTGGAGTGCAATGGCGCGATCTCGGCTCACCGCAACCTCCGCCTCCTGGGTTCCAGCAATTCTCCTACCTCAGCTTTCCGAGTAGCTGGGACTACAGGCGTGTGCCACCATCCCCAGCTAATTTTTGTATTTTTAGTAGAGACGGGGTTTCACCATGTTGACCAGGATGGTCTTGATCTCCCAACCTCGTGATCCACCCGCCTCAGCCTCCCAAAGTGCTGGGATTACAGGCTTGAGCCACCACGCCTGGCTTACAGTTCTTTTTCTATAATCACTGCAATGTGACTGAGCAATTGAAAAAAGATGCAATCTTAAGTCTCTAAACTATCATGTCCATCCAAGGAGGAACTGTCAAGTGTGAAGGTCAAATGAATTCTCTCTTTCTACATTCCTTTATTTGCTCAGAATTATAACACATATCTTAAATGATTCTTCTCTACATATGACTTGATTATATAGCTGTTGTTTTCCACAGAGTTTAAGAGGAGAAGAAATGACACAGGTAACCGAGTGGCATGAATTGTATAGTTGGTGAAGTGAGATATAATTTGCTTCAGTGCAAGTCATTTCACTGGGAGAATGATGACAGACCTGTAGCAGTGAATTGGAAAGCGTTTGTTAGAGTCATAGAACATTTCCATTATCAAATTGAATTGATATGTTCAATATACAGTAAATACAGATATACAATAAATTTGAGAAAGGTTAGTAATGGGCCATGAAGATTACCAGAGAAGTTGCCGCTTTTTTTCTTCTGAGTTTTGATATTCCTTTGTATGCCATTAGAGAGGCAAGCAGGCAGTAATCAACACAGAGGCAGCCTCGGAAATTGTCTCACAATGAGCCCCCGACCCCTGCAGACAAAAGATCATTTTCTGTGTTCACAGGTGAGGTCTGAAGAAGCACCTATTCCCGAGTCACCTGCTGTGTTGTTTCTGCTCAGCATCAGAGTCACATGGTTAGTCGGTATTCTCAGGAATTGAGACCAGACAAGAAGCCCTGAAACTTGGTGAAATACACACACACTTTAGAATTAATGCAAAGGCATAGGAAATGCGTTTTTAGTGCATCACAATCTGATAATTTTGCCGTTAGTGCAAAATTATCAGATTATGATGGTGCAACCAGTGATGTAAGTTTTTTCCACTTGTGTGCTCTGGCAACCTCCATGGTAGTATTTATGCGTCTTTTCCCTGATAAGCACAGCTATAATTTATTCTTCCAAATGGCCTCAATCCTCAACTATACAATACAAAATACAGGGTTTTTCAAGGCACAGAATGGCTATAATAATATACCACTAAATTTATCAAGGCATCTAAATTTTATTAAAATATTTTTGTCATTCAACAAATTTGGTAAATTCAAATAAAATTTGTCACAAGTGTGTTTTTTCTCCAGAAATTGGAGATTGAAAAACACAGCCAGTACAAACACAAAGCAAAGCTAAATAAAAGCCTAGCACCATTACCACATGGTATGTTTTCGAAATCCAACTGTGTTCCAGAACGCTAAACACTTAAGTTGGAAGTAGCACTTTGCCATGAAAAGGAACCAGCTGTAGGTCCCTCTTTCACAACATATTGTTCAAAACAAAAAAATAACCCCATTGAAAATAAGCCTCGGGTAGATGAGACCCAGAAATCCAATGGTACGAGAAACAAAAGAAAGACAATTGTCATTTTAATAATTAAACTGTGTTTGTAACAGTTTATGAGCCTTGCAGATCCAGCGAGTCTGCTGAATATTAATGAATAGATTGATTTGTCAACATATTAACACACTGTCAGACATAACGGCATGGAGGAAAGGCGAGGAGACTAGCCAGTGAACTGCTTAAAAATGCTGACTGGGTGCCAGGAAATTTAATCAGAATTGATAAGGTAAAGTGAATTATGGCGATCAGAACTTCCACTGGGGTTTAATACTCTAAACAATCTCAACTTAAGATTCTGGAATTAATTATGTTTAATTTCAATAAAAAATATTAATTTTATACAATAAAAAGGAACTTTCCAATTATGAGCCAAAGGCATACAATGATTTGAAAAATGTCTAGCAGCAGAGCGATTTTTTTTTGTTAAATATACAAATCAAAATCCAAATAAGATGGTATCTGAAAATCATGTCCCATTAGGAAAAGAATTACTTAGTTTGGTAGCAAGTAAAATACAGTTAATGAGATTTTCCCTAGCAAATGATATTTATAGGGAGAAACGGCTCAGAGTTTTTAGCAAGAACATTGGCAGTGTACATACTCAAAATTGGCTGTTTATTTGCCATTCAACATAGAAATATTTCCTGCATATTCCAGGTATAAAGTTTCACTTCTGAATGTACATCATAGTTTAGTTGAAATATATAACAGCTGAGTATATCTGGAGATGTCTGAATAGAAGATCAACAAAAGTTAAATATTCTGTAAGCTTGCTTTCTTCCATAACAACAAAGAATAGTATTTTAAAATACAGGATGTTAAAAATCTTATCCAACCCCTGTACTGCTCCCCAGTGCCAATCCACTGAGTAATTATCTAGAATACTATTAAATTGCTCTAGTGATGGAAATACACAACTTCATGAGGAGCCCAGTTTTTTTAATTGACCCCAAAACAATGAACAAAAATGTTTACTTATTTATACACACGAATAGAACCAACCTAATTTTTTTCCAGATAAAGACTCATCTCAGAGGTTTGAAAGCAGTCATCGTGTCTCCCCCAGGCTTCTCTTCTTCCACACAAGTCAGTTTTTTATTCAGCCTCCTGTTCACTGTGGCACAAGCACTCTCTGCTTTATCTATGTTCTCTTATAGTCAAACCTCACGGCTGATCTGACTTAAGGGTCAATGAGTCTAATTAAAAGTAAAGTGAAGCTACTACTTCCCTCATTACAAAGTACACATCTCTTTTAGCACAACATAAAACAACATTTGATTTGTGATAATAAATAGCCTCATACTGAGTTTACTGTGGATTTAAAACCCATAATTCATTCTTACGTATATTCTTGATAAGCCAGATTTTCCAGTTCTGTACTTAGTCCTTTTGAGGGGGTTTAGAGAGCAGGACCTAAATGGACAACTTAGTTTCAGTTGTCTCCTTTAAGTTATCTTACCAGCATGGCCCATTGCTCCAATCTGTAGTTATTTGGGAACTTATTTGTGTAATCCAACTTGTTTGTTCTTCCTGTTGCAACTTCTGAGCAGAAATTATATTTAAAACCTTCTATCTCCTCATTCCAGATACTGAACAAGATGGAGCTGAGGACAGATACTTCTGTAATTAGATACCTTTCTTTATATGTATTTCCATCTATTCAGGGACCCTTTGGGCAATAGTAAGCCAGTTTTTAACCACTTTCAATGTTCTCATGCCTCTAGCTCTTTGCTACTCAAAATATGGTCTAAAGTTCAGCTATATTGGATTTCCTAGCTGCCATTAAAATACAGACTATCAGGCCCTACCACAGAACTGTGAAATCAGAATCTTCAGTTTAATATCTCTTAAATATTTTTCGTATGTATGTAAAAGTTGGAGAAGCACTACCTAGCACAGCCATTGGAGTCAAACTGCAGCTGCACACACCTGAGGCACTTCTACAAATATTGATACAAATATTGATATCCTCTCCTAAAGATTTTCACTTGACCTTTGGTTTGAGTATCAATATTTAAAAATAAAACTTTCCAAAGGATTTGTGTGTAGTCCATTAAATTAACTGTACACTAAAATGAAAAAAGTCCAATATTAACATGATCAGAATAAAATAAATATATTTTGATTTCTACTTTAGATTTTGAATCAATTGGGCTTCAGTTTTGATGCTGCTGTATGCTTGTGTTTAAGCAATTTATAATTTCCAAGATCATATCTCCAGTTTTCAGAAGGAAATGAAATTGGATAAAAAGCAAAGAAGTAACCATTGATAGAATAACTTTCTACAGAGGAAAGAACTGAAAAAGGGAAGATGCCCCGTCGCGTCTCTAAAGGTCTTGCACTTCACTGGATTCCAGTAATTGACTCAGGAGCGAGTGAGATGATGATTTCCAGTGGCCTTGTTTGCTGCCGGCAGCCTCTGGTTTCAGCCCCTGAGAGGAGCGTCCCAGTTAGTGTTGCTGAGCAACAGCATGCTGGGTTGAGAGCTGGAATGTGAAGGGTTGCAAAACGATTTTTAAAATAAACACACAACTTCCCATCAGCATGAAGCAAACCAAAGGGAGAGAAGTACTAAATACTACACTGTGACAGGCAGTGAGGCAGAACTGAAAGAGAAAACACTTGCCTGAAGGCAAGGAGCTTCAAGTCTGATTTTGATGGCTCTATCACCAGACTATTGTCCTCATATGGTTTCTATTTTGAAAATATACCTGAGTAATTTGGGATGGAGAGAAGTTGGGGAAAAAAATACTGTGTCTGGACAAAAGAGATCAGCTTTGAGGTTCCATAGGTAGTTTTCGTCCTATAAAATACATATTGTAAAATAAACGTAATCTACATGCAGTTACTCTCAGCATCATTCTGTTTTTCTAAAAAAAGTCACTGATCTTATGATCTGTTATATTTTGTAGAATTGTGATGCCCTATCATTGAGAAATATGCTTAGCCAAAATATACAAACCATATGCATACAATATGGGTATTAAAACTTAGAGCTAAGAAAATGGCTATATAAATTTTTAACTAATATATTTGGTCTACCAAATGCTATTTAGCAAGCATTTTTCTAATTTATTATGGTTTAAATATATTTTGCTTTAAAGATTTATGAAACTTATATGCAAAAAATGAACACCCAATCTGTGTGACCTTAAAGCAGCTAAAATCTAAAGAGAATGTGGGGGAGATAGGCATGTATTGAAATAATAAAAGAAAATAAGATGGGAAATGGAACATGATTGAAAGGTGTGACCTGGGGAGCCTATTAAGAATTTAAATATGTTCAGTTAGAATCTTTCTGTAGGGTTTTCTGCAAGATTTGGATACCCTTCAGTTTAGCCACAACAATGACACCTGCAAATCTACCTTCTAAATACAAAGAACCTATTGTGTTCACATACTTGGCATTTGCTTTAAAATAGAGAATGACTGCAATAATGTTTGTGCAACTTCAAATATAATTCTGAATTTTGTTGTTAGAAGGAAATGAAATCTGTATCATATTCTGATGTATGTTTCTTCTCATATTAAAACATAAAGCCCTCAGCACCTGCATATACCATTTAATTTTGTCTGTGTTCAGGTGTTCTTGTGCACACAGAACTTCAGCTATCCTTATGGCTGCCGAAAGTCCCATTCTGCCAAAAGAGAATGTTTGATAAAATTTTCTTTTTGCTTTCCTGACATTTTTTGCCTCTAAACTGATAGGGCAAGGAGAAAAAATGCTGTACAGGAAGTTAGAAGGAAAGTAAGTATGTTAGCCAAGAATTTATTGTGGCAAAAAAAGAAACATTAGACTTCAAACACTAGATATCTTTTTTTTTTAACTTGGAGGGAACATTATTGTGAATTTATGGCTAGAGACATTTTATAAAACACAAAAGTCTTTGCTCATGAGGAGACAATTTTAAAATGTAAATTTGCACCATATAATTCTTTAAAATTTTTCCATAAGAGGAGGAAAAAAAAAAAGACTTCTCACATTGCCCGGATGTGGCTATTTAAGAAACTTTAGATTTAAGACAACGTATTAAAAATCTGGAAGGAGAGGATTGAGCTTAAGCATGAATAAAGAGAATAAAATTCTCAGAATAGTGTCAGAAAGACTCACCCTCCAGAATAAATGACCAGGTATAATCAGAAAACAATCATACCACTCTTTAAAAAGGTTGGTGTCATATTTAGTGCAAAAAGAAGGAGGAACTAGCCACTGCCTATTTTACTCCTGTGTCCTTCAGGAAAAAAGTGCTGGGGGGTAGGGGTATTCAAACTGAGAACATAAGCGGGGAAGAGGGTACAGGGAACCCAAGAGAATAAAGGATTTTCTTTTCCCCTACTGTACTGGCTGTTGTTCCATCTCTGCTGTTTAAATGGCACCTCCGTGTTGCCTGAAACCACTGAAAGACTGCACTGTGTTGCAGTATCTTACCCCAAGAAACCTAGGTATTTGGATATAGTCCTTTTGCTGTTTTTATAGAAGGAAAAGGAGGTACATGGTACCAAGAATTTCTGAGGCATTCTTCCCCCAGTATCTCTTTTGCATAGGCTCCAGATTCCTAAAGGACCCAACTCCTTATGGAGCTGCAAGTAAACTGGAGTTTCGGCGTTCTTCTACCCTTCCCAACTTGGGCATGAGTACCCTAATCTGCAGCCAGATTATGACATTTTATTCTATTCCACTCCTTACTTCCCTCCCTCCCACAACCAGACCATGTTCCCTTTCTCCTTTACTTTGTTTTTGAGAGGAGTTGATAGAATGGCCCAATTTCGTATCTGTCTCCCCTACTCTCCTGCCGTTCCAAAAGCATGTCCTACCACATTCACTCTAGATCTGAATTCTGAATTTTGATTTTAGTTTTGCAAGTGGATTTGAGACCCCAATTGGGCTTCTTTCCCTGATTGTTGGCTCTTTTCTGGGACTGCTGTGACTTCTCCAGCTTGACTACACTGACTGCTCCTTTACAACTGGCTTCCCCTTTCTCTTGTCATAGTGTCTTTAGACTTGATAAATTACACATGGCAGTCTCTGCTGGGAGCTGGCACCTACCAGAAATGGAAGTATCACAAAAGTGCACTCAATAGCAGCTATAAGATGGGTAAATGTTCAGAGCTGGACATACTGCATATTGAAGAAACTAACAGATGTGCTCTTAGAGCCATTGTAATTTTTAATAAACCATGGATAAAATGAGAGAGATATCAAGACATTTAAGATAAGCTAGAGTTGTCTGAATTTCTAAAAGGGGGAAAGAATGTATTATGAAATGTCAACAAGAAGCTTAGTATTTATCCTTAACAAAATTCTAGAATGAATGAATCATTAAATAGATGATTTGCAAATATTTAGAAAACAAAATTTGGCTATTGGAAGAAAATGACTGAAAGTATTTTTCACTGTTAATTTACTTAGAATGTATTATTGCGGAATAACTGCACTTTTTTTAAAAGTAGGATTTTCAGATTGGTAGAGTGTGTCTTACCAAGAACCGATGTGTCTCAATGACAATAAAGCATTTGAAAAAAAAAAAAATCGCCTGAAATAGCCCTTGGAGAAGCTGATAAATATGAGCTAGAAAGGAATACCTCTAGGAGGAAGCATTGCCTCTTTTTAAGCCTTGCTTAAACAATAATTAATAGGTCTGGCAGTGTTCTGTGATAGAGTCAGAAAGCCCTATCCTGAAAAAAGTTTAAGCCTTATCCTGAAAAAAGTCCTTTTTTTTTTTTTTTCTTTTTTTTTGAGGCGGAGTTTCGCTCGTTACCCAGGCTGGAGTGCAATGGCGCCATCTCGGCTCACCGCAACCTCCGCCTCCCGGGTTCAGGCAATTCTCCTGCCTCAGCCTCCTGAGTAGCTGGGATTACAGGCACGCGCCACCATGCCCAGCTAATTTTTAGTATTTTTAGTAGAGACGGGGTTTCACCTCGTTGACCAGGATGGTCTCGATCTCTTGACCTCGTGATCCACCCGCCTCAGCCTCCCAAAGTGCTGGGATTACAGGCTTGAGCCACCGTGCCCGGCCGAAAAAAGTTCTAATAATTGTATTAATACATGGGCTTGTTTGGTGTGGACATGGCAGAAAGCTAGGAGAATTAACCCCTCTGACATGAGAGTGTCGTATCACATTCAGAGCTATGGTCATGAAGATGTGCATCCAGACATACACCCATCTTTGCGTTCAAGCACATAAAAGTGTGACAGAAACATAACTAAGAATTTATCACGACTGTCACAATTAAAAATTTAGTTAATTTTTGAGATTATTGTCCATTTATAATGACGAGTTAATGGTATAATATGGTAGCAGTCTGCCATAGTGTTTAAGAGCACAAGCTTTGAAGTCCAGTCCCCCTGGGTTTCAAATTCAGCTGTATTGCCTAGGAGCTGTCTGACTTGGACCAAGTTATGTGGCCTTTTGAAGCTTCCAGTTTTTCTTTTATATAAAATGGAGATTAAAATAATAACTACTTTCAGGGCATTGTTATAAGGACTCAAGAATATGAATGTAATTTTTTTTTTGAGACGGAATCTCGCTCTGTTGTCGAGACTGGAGTGCAGTGGCACGTTCCCAGCTCAGTGCTGCAACCTCTGCCTCCCGGGTTCAAGTGATTCTTCTGCCTCAGCCTCCTGAGTAGCTGAGATTACAGGTGCACGCCTCCGCACCTGGCTATTTTTGTATTTTTAGTAGAGATGGGGTTTAACTATATATTGGCCAGGCTGGTCTCAAACTCCTGCCTCGTGATCCACCCACCTCAGCCTCCTAAAGGGCTGGGATTACAGGTGTGAGTCACCATGCCTGGCCCAGGAATGTAATTTCTTTTTTTTTAAAGAATGAAAACCTCTCAATCCCACGCTATATGAACAATATATTTGTGTATAAATGAAATTGGCAGCTAATGAGGAAAATGTTGGTCAGTGATGATCACTGAATTTAGCAGGGACATTGAGTAAAGCTAGTGAACATTAAAATCGAGGTGTACAGGACGACTAAGGTGGCTGAAAGAGCTGAAGGAACTATAGAGGTGAGATTAAGGGAAATAAATCACTGTCTCCAAAAATGTAAAGAATTGTTATAAAGTTCTCCATTGCATCTAAAACATAAACAGGACTAACGACAGTACGTTATAAAAAGAAAACACTTTTTTTTTGCTTCTAGTAGGATATTAATTAAAGGTCCAAGATTCGAAATGGTGTGTTGTGTCATGATATAATCTGTGGTCTGGGGAGGGGCATGCACATGCCTTTGCAATTACATTGTGAACTTTTCAGGGCCAGGGCTTGATCATTAACTTTTTATTCCATAAGTAATTGCCAACAGTAATTACTTAGGGAACATTTGGTGAATGAACAGATAAATGAATGATTTATACATACATAATACATGTAAGAAAATTTTATTACATGAATATTGTAGCAATGTAGACATGGCCAGTGAAGAGAATACTGTAAGGGAAAAAAACCTCTAGACTGTCAAAAATGTTTAGTAAAATGCATTTTGGATGGTATCGTTAATGCTGGATTATATACAACTTGATTAATAAAAAGGATGTTTTAAGAGTTCCAGAAAAGTAACAAGTAGAACAAAATTCTCAACTACTAATGTTGGACCTATTTTCTCACTAACACCATGGTCCCAACATTTAGATACAGGCACTAACATTTAATAGTTAATTATTTCTGTTGTATGCTTCCAAAGCCACAAAATATATGCACACACACACACACACACACATTTATATAGACACATGTATCTCCTCCAATTCTCTCCTTATATCCTTAAACATTTTCTCTTGGAGATACTTGTCATTGCCTTGTTGTGCTTGTTCAGGTCACTTGGGTTGGGTGCTGTGGCGTAGTCAGACTAATGATTGCATGCTTCATTCAGCAGAACAATTTTTTCATTTGCACTTATTCCATTCCCTTCAGACACTTCTAGTTTCCCGTCTGATAGTACTTCCCTCCCCATTATGCAGTATGGTTCACTGCTGGGGCCCATTTGGGCACAAACCAGATATTTTGTTGAGTTACTGTACTCCTACATTTCTAATTACAGAATTCAAAACAGAATGAGTGAATTAATGGCATGAATCTATTTCCTGCAGTGTCTGGGGCAGTGAAATGCTGCAGCATGCTTGCAATAGCACATAAGCTCTCCCTTCACTCCTTGTCCTCCATTTTTGCTATGTGGCTTCACAGCAGCAAGAATGGAAGGTGCATTTTTCTCACCAGTGAGTAAATCATGTGAATGGCTATTTTAAAGTACATGCCCTGTATGCAGTTCACAGAGAGGACTATACTTTCAAAAGCTCTCTGAGAACGCATGCTTGGAATATGAATTTGTACTAAGTACAGTATTTCCTCAGGCATCCTAGGTAAGGCAAGAGTATATAGGCATAGGCAACATTTAAATGTGTGTTGTTACATTTCATTTCTCCAAATAATTGTTTGATGTTTAATTCTACAGCCCTTCAGTGCAGGCTAATACTTGGAATATTAGCATCATAGAGATAAAATTCTCAATTACCAAAAGACTGTAGAAGTCACTTTTCTTTGCCTGATATTAGGAAGGATTCTGATTCAAGGAAGCAGTCTTTGTTCCTCTGGTCTTATGTGACAGTCTGTATCTTCAGGTCCGTGCTTGATGCACACCAAAAAGTGGATTCAAAGCTGCCTGATTCAAGGCTTAATGATTGGGAAAGATGAGGTGTTAATTTTCATTTTCGTTTATCAGCTCCCTGTTTAAGATTTTTGGTAAAAAGAGCCAACTTTCAGATATAATACCCAGGATAGCTTAAGGCAAAAATCAGCTCTTTGAAATATAAATGATTCCGTTAGGTTAGCAGATTTCACTAAGCTCTTTTTAGGAAGAAAATGCTAAAATTTAAAATAAAACATGGAAATTATTACAGGAATGAAAAGTGTGAGGGAATGACTTTAATAAATAACAAAATATTAATGATGTATACTGAAAATATAATGTTCAGAAAAGGAGAGTGAAAACTCCATCACATGGTACTGTGGGTAACTAGGATGATGTTCACACTAGATAATAATAAGTATTACTTTTTCTTTGTAAATTACACTCATAGGCACCCCAGTCACAAGCAGAGTACTAGGTCAGAGGGACTGTGGTTCTAACCCTCAGAGAATAGTTCTTGTTAGATAGATTTCTTTCTAACTAACTTTCGAGAAAGTCTACAATGGCTGATGTAATTCCAACACATTTATTATTTTTAAAAGCAAAATCAAAGTAAAAGCAATTAAAGTGTTTTCTTCTTGGGCTGATGTTTTTCAGGCTCCAGGTTTGTCATGAGATATGAACCATGTTATTATGCTGTATTTTTTTCACACAAGTAAGATGTTCAGATGTCTGTCATTTAATTCAATACTGTGTGAACCATTATGTGTATTCAAACATTCAGCATGTTTTATAACAAAATTAGTAAAAACATTATCTTGAATATTAGTTTTATCCTGCCCGTATTGTAAGACATATTTAAATGATGTATATATAAACAAAATTTCTAAACTAAAAAATATATTAAAGCATAGACAAATTGAAATGCGTATCATACAATATATTCTAATACTTCTTCCACAATTACTTCCAACTTTATTATTTTTTTTTTCAGTATCCAAAATAAAATGAAGGCCAAGGTTTCAGAATTCTTAAGAGAATTTTTTTTTATGTTCTAGTTCCTTGTCACTATGCTGCATTTAACTGTGTGAAATAGCAGATGTGAAATAAACTATAAATGAATTATGCATATGTTCCAGATTTGTCATCTATTTTTGCTGATAATTTTTTAACTTTTTTCAGCCATTGATCTTATCAACAATTTGCTGCAAGTGAAAATGAGAAAGCGCTACAGTGTGGATAAGACCTTGAGCCACCCTTGGCTACAGGTAAACAATAATCATTGAGTTTTCTTAGCTGAATGAACTTCTAAATATTTATAGGATTTTGATATTTAGAAATCTTTTGCAATAATTTTTAAAGTGTGATTATTCTAATATCAATTTTTTTGATCAAATACATGCAACTTTATAAGATTTTATAACAATTTAGTGTTTCTAAACATTTTTTTCTACCAGGATTACTTGGTAGAGGAGATACACACACACACACACACACACACACACACACACACACAAACACACACACACACTCCAAAATCCAAAAGCAAAACCAAAAATAAATAAATAAACCAAGGATCATAACAGACCTCAGAGGACCAGATTTTAAAAGCATCTGTATGTGTAATCCTGATAAATGTACAAATAGATGCCCATCTGGTCATGCACTATACTCATTTAGAAGCTATATTTTTAAATGCTAAGTTATTATGTATGGAACAAATGCATGGCAAATACAAAGTATATACATCTGCTTCTATTTCCTTAAATATTATTTTCAGATTGAATTTCAAGTTTAGAAAAATAATACTCTGAAATACTGAAGGATTATTTGTAGACATTGAATTTCAAAGGAATACCAGCATTCATGATTGCTTGACTGCTAACATTAATTGCCTACTCTTTGATTCATGGTATCATATACACAGTATGTATTTGCAAAAATTAGGTAAATAGGATGGTTTTGGTGCCGATGCTGTCACTTGAGGATGCATGATGAAAGATTCAGTGCTGTTAGAGTACAAGGAAAAGGGTAACTCATAAATTGTGGAAACTGACAACATATGAAACAGCATGTTGATTGTAATGATGTCTATGGTAATATTTTGGAATTTCTTCTTCAGGACTATCAGACCTGGTTAGATTTGCGAGAGCTGGAATGCAAAATCGGGGAGCGCTACATCACCCATGAAAGTGATGACTTGAGGTGGGAGCAGTATGCAGGCGAGCAGGGGCTGCAGTACCCTGCACACCTGGTCAATCCAAGTGCTAGCCACAGTGACAGTCCTGAAACTGAAGAAACAGAAATGAAAGCCCTTGGTGAGCGTGTCAGCATCCTCTGAGTTCCATCTCCTATAATCTGTCAAAACACTGTGGAACTAATAAATACATACGGTCAGGTTTAACATTTGCCTTGCATAACTGCCATTATTTTCTGTCAGATGAGAACAAAGCTGTTAAACTGTTAGCACTGTTGATGTATCTGAGTTGCCAAGACAAATCAACAGAAGCATTTGTATTTTGTGTGACCAACTGTGTTGTATTAACAAAAGTTCCCTGAAACACTAAACTTGTTATTGTGAATGATTCATGTTATATTTAATGCATTAAACCTGTCTCCACTGTGCCTTTGCAAATCAGTGTTTTTCTTACTGGAGCCTCATTTTGGTAAGAGACAGAATGTATCCATGGAATAGTTCTGTTTGATGTGTCCCACTGGTGTTGTCATTGTAAACAAACTCTTGAAGAGTCGATAATTTCCAGTGTTCTATGAACAACTCCAGAACTCATGTGAAAGAATAAATGAATGAGGGGTAGGGAATAAAATCCTGAGACACAAATGCATGAACAAGTTTTAATGTATAGTTTCAAATCCTTTGCCTGCCTGGTGTGCCTCAGTATATTTAAACTCAAGACAATGCACCTAGACGTGCAAGACCTAGTGCTCTTAAGCCTAAATGCCTTAGAAATGTAAACTGCCATATATAACAGATAATTTTCCTTCTTTACTATAATACTCTGTTGTACTATGGAAAATGAGCTGCTCAACAACCTTTCACCTTTGTGAATTTTTCAATAATAAAAAATATTCTTGTCAAAATATGTATCCATCTGAGTCAATTATTTTCATTCATAGTTCACAGTCGGGTTTTCAGTCCAGCTAAGAGTGGAGATGTCTGCTCAAAAAGCAGGAAGAAATGCTCATAGTCCAGAATGTAGCCTTCTTTACTCTGAAGCAGTTTAAAAGTATGTTTCAAAGTGAAGTGAAGCCTTTCTGTCTTGCATATGGTTTAATTTCCAATAGAAAGGAAGGCTTCCAAAGTGAAAAGTGACCAAAGTCAAACAGAGTACATGGAGGCATAAGTAGGAATATTGCAAATACCATCTTAATGTAGCTTTCTGATTTAGTAAGTAGAAGCTAGGGATTTATTAGAATACCAGATCTAGTTTCTTTTCATATCATCTAAAGATGGTTCTGAGGTGAACCAAAAAATCACTTGAAGACTGGAAAGTAATCTCGAAACAGAAATGCTTATCAAGTGAAGTTCTACAGCCTGGAGAAGAGAAATTGGACCTAACAGATTTTAGGTACATAATGTGAGTAATGTGGGCTGTTTTCCTTAGTAGCAAGATGGCAATATTATGCTGTATAACAGAAAAAAAAATGTAATTAATGTTTGGAAGAATGTTACGAGACTTGTGAAACAGTTGAATATATTAGATAAGTATGTTAAGACTACTCTTTCCGCAGGGAGGAATAAGGGGACAATAGATAATCTTTCTAATGATTAGTCTCTGTTTTGTATTATTACTGAACTTTAAAAGTAAAAAAAAATTAAAGGTTCTTTAGTCAGCTTTTCTCTAGGGGGAGAGTATGTGTGCGTGTGTGCATGTGTGCACGTGTGCATGTGTGCAGGCATCCACAAGTGAATTTGCATACACAAACACACGTGCCATCAAGTTGAAAATAGAATGTTAATCAGTAAGACGATGACTCTTGCCAACCTAGGAATATAACTGGCACCTTTCCTATGATATCTTTTCTAAGCAATTTCAGGAAAATGAAAAAGGAGTGGAAGCATGTAAATTTCTTCCCTCTTAGTATATGCACAATATAAATTAGAGGCTTATTGTTCAAATTATGATACTTTATATAGTTGATATGCCTATGTTTGATCAGCTGCAATATAAAATGTACTCAATAAATATGTACTCAAATAAAATGTACTCAACTTTTCTTGCTTGATAATGGGATCCTAAAACGATTATAGGAACATAAACTGTGGTAATACTATCCATATAGTATAAAATATCCTAGAGTCCTTGATGATTAAGAAGAGTAACCAAATATTACTCTACATTATAAAACCACACAGAAGTCAATTATTCATGCAGCAGAAAATTATTTCACATCTTTTCTACACAGCTTTTTGCTAGATTCTAAGATTTTGTAATGTGAATAAGACATGGTCCCTGCACAAAGTAAATATATTAGAAATGAATAAACATAAAAAATTGTTGGTGCTTTTAGAAAATAAGATGTAAAGATATGAGGCATCATGGATAATAGTTAATAATGGAGGAAGAAGGCAACATAATGATGTTTGAGCAGAGCTAGAAAAAATCATGGAATACACCTGGCTGAAAGTAGGAGAAAACAGCATGAACAAAGATGAAGGTCTAAAGAGGGCTGTTACACAGACAAAAGTAGTTCTTTAAAAAGAATAACAAAGGTAAGGAAGAAATGAAGACGTCCATCCAGTAGAGATGGGTGATGATCTTGGTTTGGAGGCCCTTGTATGTTATTCTGGGGACTTGGAGTTTATTCTGTGTAAATCCCAGGAAACCAACATTTTTTATGCTGAAAGGACTATTAATCAGAAGCAGTTAGAGATTTAGAAAGAGTGAGTTCACATTTTAACCTTTGTGTATGAAGTTTCTGTAGGGCATCCAAGTTTGAAATGTTCTGAAAGTAGTTAGAAAGGAGTTTGGGGTTTAGGAAATAAATCTGGAATTGAAGATAACAGATTCAAAAGTCAGCAGCCCAAAATATGTTGATGGGAATGATTCATCCTGGGGGAAAATAAATATGAAAGGAAAGTGGTCATAGGACACAAATCTGAGAATTATTGATATGGTAGGATCTGTCAGAATAAGGAAAATTGAAAAGGAATTTTCAGAGGTAGAATCAAATGGAGTAGTAGTACAGATATCAACATACGAAGTAATTTCAAGGATTAAGTAGGTAACAGTAGAAAATATGGCAAGGTAATAATTTTAGCCTTTTGGGGGGCACCCTTACCAACTATTTTAGCAGTTTGTAGTGAACAGGACTCTCCTGCTACATTCAGAGTAGCTATGTCAAAAGAATCTCTGTGTGGCAATGATACTAACAATGATACTATCATCAAGCAAAGGAATGAGAAAGCCACTGCCCATGTCAAGGAAAAAAGTGGGCCATTAAAAGTCATGCTACTTTCTGCCACCAACAATATTAGTGATGCTGCAAGGACTCCAATTTTAGTAAATCAGCACTCACTTTTGTGTTAAATACCAGCAATAAATTTGCTCAGCCTCACATCAGTGGTATGTTATAATAAATAATTTGGGCAGGCAAGCAGTTTATATTTAATGCAAGATGCAGATTAACATTTTTGATACAGAAAGGATATTATTATGACAAAAGTAAAAGAAGTGACAGAAACTCCTTTGAGGCAGGATGTGTCCTCTATCATTGTCATATATTTCTTTAAAAAGCAATATTGTCAGCTCACCCAAAATGCGGTGAAAATTGCTAGCCTCTATGTATCCAGAACCATTAGAGCAAACTACCACGGTCCTTGCTTTTGGCCTGAGAGAAATGTTTTAAACAGTGATGATTTTTATATGTTCATTGTCCTTAAGGGAGAAATAATCTTTGAGTTAAGTGAATACCCACTGTGATGGAGACAATTTTGAGAAATATATGGTCAGCCACCTTATTGAATGTATATAATAAGTATAGCAATTAAAATAAGAAAACCATCTGTCCCCTCCTCTCTTAATTCATTTTCCAATCAATATTCAGTCTGATGACCTTCATAAACTAATTATATTTTGCATACCCTTTGTTTAGACCTTTTTTTTTAATTTTATTTTTTTATTATTATTTTTTATTGCATTTTAGGTTTGGGGTACATGTGAAGAACATGAAATATTGTTGCCTAGGTACACGCATGGCAGTGTGATTTGCTGCCTTCCTTCCCCTCACTTATATCTGTCATTTTTCCCCATGCTATCTCTCCCCACCTCCCCACCCCCCCGTCCCTCCACCATTTCCTTCCAACGGACCCCAGTGTGTAGTACTCCCCTTCCCGTGTCCATGTGTTCTCATTGTTCAACACCCGCCTATGAGTGAGAACATGTGGTGTTTGATTTTTGCCTCTTGTGTCAGTTTGCTGAGAATGATGGTTTCCAGGTTCATCCATGTCCCCACAAAGGACATGAACTCATCGTTTTTGATGGCTGTGTAATACTCCATAGTGTGTATGTACCACATTTTCCTTGTCCAGTCTATCATTGATGGGCATTTGGGTTGGTTCCAGGTCTTTGCTATTGTAAACAGTGCTGCAATGAACATTTGTGTGCATGTGTCCTTAGAGTAGAATGATTGATAATCCTTTGGATATATACCCAGTAATGGGATTGCTGGGTCAAATGGAATTTCTATTTTTAGGTCATTGAGGAATCGCCACACTGTCTTCCACAATGGTTGAACTAATTTACACTCCCACCAACAGTGTAAAAGTGTTCCTATTTCTCCACATTCTCTCCAGCATCTGTTGTCTCCATATTTTTTAATGATGGCTATTCTAACTGGTGTGAGATGGTATCTCAATGTAGTTTTGATTTGCATTTCTCTAATGACCAGTGATGAAGAGCATTTTTTCATATGTTTGTTGGCCTCCTGTATGTCTTCTTTTGTAAAGTGTCTGTTCATACCCTTCACCCACTTTTGAATGGGCTTGTTTGTTTTTTTCTTGTAAATCTGTTTTAGTTCTTTGTAAATTCTGGATATCAGCCCCTTGTCGGATGGACTGCAAAAATTTTTTCCCATTCTGTTTGTTGCCAATTCAATCTAATGACTGTTTCTTTTGCTGTGAAGAGGCTGTGGAGTTTGATTAGGTCCCATTTGTCTATTTTGGCTTTTGTTGCTAATGCTTTCGGTGTTTCAGTCATGAAGTCCTTGCCTACGCCTATGTCCTGAATGGTTTTGCCTAGATTTTCCTCTAGGGTTTTTATGATGTTAGGTCTTATGGTTAAGTCTTTAATCCATCTGGAGTTAATTTTAGTGTAAGGTGTCAGGAAGGGGTCCAGTTTCTGCTTTCTGCACGTGGCTAGCCAGTTTTCCCAACATCGTTTATTAAACAGGGAATCTTTTCCCCATTGCTTGTTTTTTTCAGGTTTGTCAAAGATCAGATGGTTGTAGATATGTTGTGTTTCCTCCGAGGACTTGGTTCTGTTCCATTGGTCTATATCTCTGTTATGCTAGTTCATCTGAAGACACATTAAGGCCCATGGAGAAGGGCGTGCTACTTTTAATTGCCAAAAGACAGGACACTCCTTCATTTCTGATCTTTCCACATTGCCTGAAGCACTGTTCTCTCTGCCCCACTCCCTCTGCTGTGTTAATGCCTATTAATCCTTCTGCCATTTGTTTGCCCTAGGTCTCCTGTCCTTTTTGTTCCCATGCGCCTCTTTAACTGCCTCTTTTGTGCTAGATACATATTTTTAGTAAAACATTTTAATTTCTTTGTTGAGATTTTATTATTTATTTTACTTATTTTCTTGATGATTCCTCTAGGGATTATAATATGCATATTTACTTATCACTATCTACTTCAAATTAACACTAACTTAATTCCAGTGAAATATACAAACTTTGCTCCAATATGGCTCCATTCCCTCCACCCTTCTTTGTGACATTATTGTCATATATATTATAGTTTTATGTGTTGAAATCATTTTACAATATTGTTTTATGCAATTATTCTTTAAATCAGTTAAGAAAAAACAAAAATATTTTTTCCTGTACGTTTACTTACCTTTTCCATTGTTCTTTATTTTTTCATGTGAATCAAGGTGTTATCTATTGAGTGTCATTTCTATTCTGCCTGAATATCTTTCTTTAGTGTTTCCTTGAGGCAGGTCTGCTAGCAACAAATTTCCTCAGTCTTTTCATATCTGGCAAAGTTTTTATTTCACCTCTGTTTTTGAAGTGAAGTTTTGCTGGGTATAAAATTATTGGTTGACAGATATTTTTCCCCTTCAGTATTTTAAATATGTCATCCCACCACCTTTAGCCTCTGCTATCTCTCATGAAAGATCATCTTTAATCTTATGGTGGTTTCCTTACATGTGATAAATTGATTGCCTCACTGCTTTCAATATTTTCCCTTTGTCTTGCAACAGTTTATGATGTGTCTAGGTGCTGGGTTTTGTTTGTTTGTTTTCTTTTCTTTTTTTTATTTCGATTAGCCTACTTGAGTTTGTTGCAATTCTCGGATGTGTAGTTAAAGTTTTCCATCCAATTTGAGAAAAGTTAGGACATTATTTCTTCAAAGACTTTTCTCTCCCTTTTCATCTTTTCTGTCTGGGACTCCCATTACATATAACTTGGTGTGCTTCAGTGAGTGCCAAAGGTTTCTGAGGCTCCACTCATTTTTCTTCATTCTTTTTCTTTCTGTTCTTCAGATTGGATAATCTATATTGATCTGTCTTCAGCTTTATTTGTTCTTCTTCTAGAACAAATCTGCTGTTAAGTACCTCTGGTGATTTTTTTCTTTCTTTGTTTCTATTTTATTATGAAATATACTTCTCTTTCTTAATCTGTTGACTAAGTCACTGTTATACTTCCCTTCATCTTTTAAATGTGGTTCTCCTGTGCTTTTAAAGCATATTTATAATAGCTGCTCTGAAGTCTTTGTCTATTAAGTCCAACATTTAGGTCTTCTCTCTCCCTTTCCACCTCATCAAAGACAATTTCCATTGAAATCCCCAAAGTATGATGTATACATCACACTTGGCTGTTTCTTTGTCATGTCTTGTTGAAAAATTGATATTTTAACTAATGTATCATAGCAACTCTTAATTGTGATTCATCCCCCCAGTAGCTGTTGCTGTTTCTATTTGTTTGTTTAGTAACTTTCCAAAATTAATTATCTAGAATCTGTCTTCCCCATAGTATGCAGCTGCTGATTGCTCTGGTGCGTGATTTTTTTGTTTTTGTTTTGTTTTTTGTTTGTTTGTTTTTTATGTTTCATTGTATTGTTTGTATTTTTAAGTCTGGCTTCCTAAGAGCCACCTCTATAACAGAATAGCTTAGTGGTCAAAAAATAATAGTTCAGACATTATGTTTAAGTACCTTGAGCCAATAAAGCTGCTACCCTTTTCGATTGTATCTAAGCATGGGTTAAGTTCAAACAGTTAATAAGTTTCCCCTAGCTCCTTTTTCCTTGCTGTGTGTGCAAGACCTTACATTCAGCCAAGAAAAAGTAGATGCCTAAGGCCTGCTTCAGTCTCTTCTGAGTGTGTATGGAGCCTTGTAAATACATGTAGCCTTTTAGCCACCAGGGATATGTAGAAACTTTCTCCGTATCTTTCTATTACATTTCTGATTGTTTTATTAGTCTTTTCATTGCCCTAATCAGTATTCTAACCTAAGGAGAGCTGCAGCATTGGCCTTCCATGAATCAGTATTCCAACCTAAGGAGACCTGCAACATTGTCCTTCCATGATTGTTTACAACAACATTGCTATTGTCAGTCCCCTCCATTAGCAAAGTTTCTTGTTTTTCCCAGCCTGCCTCACCCTAATAGAACTACCTTTTCAGAAGGCAGAGAATAGAGGAGAATGGGAGCAAGCTAAAGGGCCATAGACTCCCATTATTCTTACTTAGTAGTTTTTCTCAAATAAATGCTTAGCAATTTGAGGTCTGCTCTTGGCCAATTTCTGAAGTTCTAAAATTGTTGATTTTGACAATTTTTCCAGTTATATCATTGCCCTTTGGGAAAGGATTTGCTGAGGGTTTCATGTTGCTATTCTAGAAGTCCCAAGAGATTATAATATTAAATTAACTTTAAGAATAGTTGTAGGACGTTAGACAAAGTTTGTATAATCTATTATAAATAAAAATACAAAATGAGTTAGAAAATATTCAGAGAATTCCAAGTTTTCTCTTGTTTTCACATTTCTCATGATGAGCTATTAAACTATCAGTTTATTAAATGTTAATTCTCTTGAGAGTAAAACGTCTAATTTAAAAATTACATTTAATCCATTTCTCCCTCTTTTGGGCTCTGAGTGTCTGAACATTATGACTTCCTGTACCCAAGTGGGTAAAAGCATTCTCTCTCTCTTTAACAAAATATGAATGGGTATAGATGTGGCCCACATAAACCTTTAAGCTCTAAGAGCTACACTCACCTAACACCAGCATGCCGCTTGAGTAGGACTTGCCAAATTGTTTTTCCATATGCAAAAATGTAGCACCGGGAATAACTATTCTACATAATTTCCTCAGCATTATAAGCTCCTTTGTTCCTTTGTCCTTCTGGTTTGAGTTGTTTCTTCTTTAACTCACTTTAAACTTTTCTTGCACATTCATTGAAAGAACTATTTTTTTGTTTTGTTTATTTGTTTAATTTGAATAAAACTTCTAATTAACTCTTTTCCATATGCTTTTTTCCTCCATTGAAACAGACCCCACCACCACAGTCTCCAATTGTTCTTGCTGTGTTTGGTTTCGAATAACACATTTTTGTTTGATTTTTATAAGCTCAGTCTCCCATCTTCAACAAAACACACAGACACACACATAGACACACACACATACACACATGCACACACACACTTGTCAAATGTGATCTTCTTTATCCTTCTAGTAGAAATTTTCTATATTTTCTTTCTCTACCAAATTTCTCACATTTTTTTCTCTTTGCTTTCTGTGTGTGTATCCCATAGACTGAAATCCTATTTTTTTAACTTTAAGTTTGGGGATACATATGAGGGTTTGTTCGATAGGTAATTTTGTGTCACATTCACGTCATAAATTTGTTCTAAAGATTTAAAATCCTAATTTTTATCACCAATAATCTCTTCTCATAATAATATCAATGGCCTTAATATTAGTCAATTATCTCAAAATAGTATAGCAGTTAAAAACCCAAATGTGTAGACAGACAAAAGTTGGCTTGAATTCTGGGCAATAATGAAAACATTGTATGTATACTTATGTCCTTTTTGGGTTAAGATATTAAATGGAATAATGCATCTAAAACAGTAAATATTTGTCCCATGGCATCAATAAGTGAAATTTCAGCTTCAATGAGTAAAATTTATTATTATTTAGTCATTCAACAAATATTTTCAACCACTTTTTATGTGCTGGGAATATAATAGATAGTAATACTGATTTGGTTACTTCCGACGTTCCCCATGGGCTTCCTTATCTGATATCCTCTCTCCACCCGTTTTGATGAGGTAATGAAAAGGGCATGAACTTTGAAGCTTGACAGGTGTGGATCCAAAGCCTAACTCCAAGACTTTTGTGAACTTAGGCAAAGTACTATAAAGTCTCTGAGCCTTATTCTACTCAAGAGTAGGACTATTACAATATACATTTTACAGTGCAGTTGGGATAACTATGTAGGCACATATTGAAATTTCTTAGTGAAAATGCTGGCATATGTTGTAGCTCAACAAACACTAACTAAACCTCCTCACGCCTTACCTCTGTATGTGGTTCCCAATGTTTTCTTATTTTGTCTCTCAATATTTTCTCCCTCTGATATGATTTATTTCCATGAACTCAGCTATTGCCTTCACTAGCACTTTCAAAACTCTCTACAATCCAATTTCATCTCTCATGAATTGATAGAACATTTTTTATCTAAAGGTCCCACCATGATTTTAAATTCAACAGATCTAAAATCACACTTATTATTTTAGCCTCAAATCAGCTGTACTATAGAGTTCAAAGTGTAACCTTTCAGGATCTTCTTTCTCTAATGCACTCTATATTCCACTGCCAGATTTGTCTTCTCCCAAAATTGCTTTCATCATTATACTCACGTAGTCTAAAATTTTCAAAGACTTTGCTCACATTCGTTTACAAGAAAAATGAAAACGTCTTCATGTTATAAAAACTGTGGGGTACAAAAATTAATAAAATACTAATATGGCTTGGCTGTGTCCCCAGCCAAATTTCATTTTCAATTTTGCTCCCATAATTCCCATGGGTCATGGTAGGGACCTAAAAATCACAAGGGCAGACCTTTCCCATGTTGTTCCCCAATACTTAATAAGTCTCACAAGATCTGATGGTTTTATAAAGGAGAGATTCCCTATGCATGCTCTTTTGCCTGCCACCATGTAAGACATAACTCTGCTCTTCCTTCACCTTCTGTCATGATTGTGAGGACTCCCCAGCCATGTGGAACTGTGAGTCAATTAAAACTCTTTTCTTTATGAAATACCCAGTCTCAGTTATGTCTTTATTAGCAGCATGAGAACAGACTAATATAGTAAATTGGTACTGGGAGTGGGGCACTGCTGTAAAGGTGCTCAAAAATGTGGAAGCAACTTTGGAACTGGGTAACAAGCAGAGGTTGAAACAGTTTGGAGGGCTCAGAAGACAAGAAGATGGGGAAAAGTTTGAAACTTCATAGAGACTTGTTGAATGGCTTT
Organism: Saimiri boliviensis; assembly: GCF_048565385.1. Taxonomy (NCBI): domain Eukaryota; kingdom Metazoa; phylum Chordata; class Mammalia; order Primates; family Cebidae; genus Saimiri; species Saimiri boliviensis. The sequence goes on along the minus strand of NC_133450.1, from coordinate 52,502,627 downwards.
AAACAAATGCTGCCCATCTCAGATGGAGATGAGAAACTTGTTGGGAACAGGAATAAACTTGACTCTTGCTGTATTTTAGCAAAAAGACTAGCAGCATTTTGCTCTTATCCTAGAGATCTGCAAAACTTTGAACTTGAAAGTGATGATTGAAGATATCAGACAGAAGAAATTTGTGAGCACCAAAGCATTCAAGATGTCACTTGGGTGACGTTAAAAGCATTTGGTTTTATGTATTCACAAAGATGTGGTTTGAGATTGGAACTTATGTTTAAAAGGAAAGCAGAGCATAAAAGTTTGAAACATTCACATCCTGACAATGTGATAGAAAAGACAAAGCTATTTTCTGAGGAGAATTTCAAGCTGGCTGTGGAAACTTGCATAAGTAATGAGGAGCAAAATGTTAATCACCAAGACAATAGAGAAAATATCTCCAGGCTATATCAGAGACCTTCTTGGCATCCCTAGGATCACAGGCCTAGAGACCTAGGAAGAAAAAATGGTTTTGTTGGCCAGGCCCAGGGACCCCCCTGTCTGTGCAGCCTAAGGACTTAGTGTCCTGCATCTCAGCCGCTTTAGCTGTGGCTAAAACCAAAATACTGTTTGGGCTGTGGCTTTAGATGGTTCAAGCCCCACTTTTGGCAGCTTCCATGTGGTGTTGAGCCTGTGGGTGCACAGATGTAAAGAATTGAGGTTTGGGAACCTCTGTGCAGATTTCAGAGAATGTAAGGAAATGCCTGTATGTCCATGTAGAAGTTTGCTACAGTAGTGTAGCCCTCATGGAGAACCTCTGCTAGGGCAGTGCAGAAGGAAAATGTGAGCTCGGAGCCCCCATACAGAGTCTCCACTGGAGCACTGCCTATGGAGCTGTGAGAGGAGGGCCACTGTCCTCCAGACACCATAATGGTAGATTCACTGACAGTTTGCACTATGTGGTGGAAAAGCTGCAGAAAGTAGCTGGTTGGGGGCAGACTGTACCATGCAAAGCACAGAGGCAGAGATATCCAAGATCAGGGGAACCCATCTCTTGCATCAGTATGACCTGGACTTACGACATGGAATCATTTTGGAGCTTTAAGATTTGTCTACCCTGCTGGATTTTGGACTTGCATGGGTCCTATAGATGCTTCATTTTGTCCAATTTCTCTCATTTGGAATGGGTGTATTTATCCAATGCCTAAACCCCCATTGTAAATAGGAACTAACTAACTTCCTTCTGATTTTACAGGCTCATAGATGGAAGGACCTTGCCTTGTTTTAGATAAGATTTGAACTGTGAACTTTTGAGTTAATGTTGAAATGAGTTAAAACTTTGGTAGACTGTTGGGAAGGCATAATTAGTTTTGAAATCTGAGAACGTGAGATTTGGGAAGGGTCATGGGTGAAATAATATGGTTTGGCTGTGTTCCCACCCAAAACTTACCTTGAATTTCCATCTGCAAATTTTCTAAACTCTCCATCTGCAAACTTTCAGAACTTTATACTCTGCTTCTCTTTTAAACATAAGTTGTAGGTCTCATAATTCCCACATGTCATGGGAGGGACCCAGAGGGAGATAATCGAATTATGGGGTTAGTTCTTTCTCATGTTGTTCTCATGATAGTGAATGAGCCTCATGATATCTGATGGTTTTATAAAGGGGAGTTCCTCTGCACATGCTCTCTTGCCTGCCACAATGTAAAACATGACTTGGTCCTTCTTCCCCTTCCACCATAATTATGAGGCCTCCCCAACCATGTGGAACTGTAAGCCAATTAAACCTCTTTCCTTTATAAATTACTGAGTCTTGGGTATATCTTTATTAGCAGTGTGATAACAGACTAATACAGTAATTGGTACAAGGAGTGGGGAGCTGCTGTAAAGATACCTGAAAATGTGGAGCTATATCAGTAAAAACTCCAGGTATCCCATGGATTTCTGGACCACAGATATGAATGTCAGGGCTTTGATATAATTCTTACCTCGTTGAGGTCATTTCTCATTTTGATATCAAGACAAGTATCTAAACAAGATATCTTTTAACATATGTTTTAATTTATAGATTTTTGTGAAAGCTATGGTTTAATTTGGATGGGTCTAAGTCATAACTTCAAGACTTATATGAAATTAGACAAACTAAACTCACTGAGCCTCATTCTACTCAAGACCAGAACTGCAATGACAATATCTGCAATGCAATAGCAATGTATCAATAATGCATACATGTTATCAACTCTCTTTTAAAATAAATTTATCAATTTTCAATTGACAAACAATTATGTATATTTAGGGAAAACGATGTGATGTTTTTATCTATTGGCACATGGTAGAAAGATGAAATCAAATTAATTAACACACTCACCACCTCACCAATGTATCTTTCTTATTGATGATAAGAATGTTAAAAATGTAATTTTTTAGCTATTTTGAAATATACAACAAATTATTATCAACTGTGGTCACCATGAAATGCAACAGATCACTAAAACATATTCCTTTAGTCTGGCTGAAACTTGGTAAACTTTCATCAACATCTCCACTTTCCTCATCCCTCTATTTGCCACTTCAGCCTCTGGTAACCACCTTTCTCTCAGTTACTGTGACACTGAGTTTTTAGATTTCACATATAAGTGAGATCATACAGTGTTTGTCTTCCTGTGCCTGACTCATTTCACTTTGTATAATGTTCTCCAGTTCTATCCATTTTGCCATAAATGACAGAATTTTCTACTTTTCTCAAGCTGTGTAGTATCTCATTATGTATATATACTGCTTTTTCTTTGTCCATTCATCTGTTGATGAACACTAATATTGCTTTCATATCTTGGCTATTGTGAATAATGCTGAAATGAACATGGGAGTGCAGATATTTCTTCAACATCACTTTCAATTCTTCTGGATATATACCAGAAGTGGGATTGCTGGATAATATTGTCAATTTTTATTATGCTTTCTAATTCTCTAAGACAAATGTTATTTTGAAAAACGAAATGTCATATTCTTATGTGGACCTCTTTTGTATCATAGATTGTGTTTAGGAACTTCTGAAAATAGTTTCTTTAAGTGAATATGGACTACCAGCTACTCTGCTGCAAAGTGTGAACATTTTTTGTAAATTTATTTCTGTGCTTTAAGTGAAATAGTAAGATATAGAATTAAGTTTTTTTAAAAAAATGGGAATGAAAGAATCTTCATGTCTTATGTGGTTTTCAAGATTATACTGGCTGGGCATGTTGGTTTACACCTGTAATCCCAGCACTTTGAGAAGCTGAACCAGAATAACTACTTTGAGCCCAGGAGTTTGAGACAAGCCTGGGCAACAAAGCAAAACCACTGTATAAAAATTTTTTTAAAAAAATTGCTAGGTGCAGGGGTGTGCACCTGTAGATCACAGTTATTCAGGAGTCAGAGGGGGAGGATCCCTCAATTCTAGCAGTTTGAGGTTGCAGTGGGCTATGACCACATTACTGAGCTCCAGGCCTGCGTGACAGGGCAAGACTGTCTTTATCTGCCCCCACCCCTTCCCCTCACCAATTGATTTTCTCTCACCTCAGCCTCCCAATTAGCTGGGACCACAGGCACACACCACCTCACCTAGCTAATTTTTGTAATTTTTGTAGAGACAGCTTTTTGTTGTATTGCCCAGGCTGGTCTCAAATGCCTTAGCTCAAGCCATCCACCCACCTTGGCCTTCCAAAGTGTTGGGTTACAGGTGTGAGCCACCATGCTTGGCCTGAATCTTTTCTTTTTGAGATATTGAACTTGGCTTGCTCAGAGAACTGAGGTTGAGCTTTATTTGAGTTTTAAACTCTGAGTGATCTTGATTATCAAGGAACTTCAAATGGATTATTTTTATTTTCTCCTCATAATTTTGTCTCTACACTTGAAAGTAGATAATATCTAGTATTGGTTGACTACTGGATTCCACTAGCTTCCCAAGACAGGATTCTACTACCTTCCCAGAGACAGGAATTCCCAGAGATAGGAATTGCTGAGTGTGATCCATATTATGTAGGTCTCATATAAAATCTCTAAGAAACTGGAGTTTTTGCAGGTATTCTTGCACCCCTGGATTGAGGCAGAGATGCAGGAGCATCACTTCAATGAAAATATAGAGGGAAGAATGAACTTGACATGCATGGGGAAAAGGTCCTAAAGAAATATAGGGTTCCTATAGAGGTAGACTCAGGAAATAACATTGTCCAGGTTAAAAAGAGATAGATTATCAAAGGATTCAAATATCAGAAAGAACCATTCACACTTAGTTCCAAAATAAATACTGGAGACCTTTGACAAAAGGAATTGTGGATTTTTTTTTATTTTGTAATTAACATAAAAGGCTATACAATTTTGGTTTGGAGTCCATGAATTTAAATAATATTTTAAACTTGTGGCTATGTTCATAAATAGATTAAATGATATAAAAATAGTAATAGAAGCAGAGTCCAAATTAAACTGACTGAACTTTTATTACTGTCTTTTGAAGGCAGTGCCCTCTTTTATTATCAGATTTTCATTTCTTCCTTATACCTGATTCCCTCATTCAGAAACCCAGAAAAGCTAAGAACATCTCAGAGGAGGTACTAACTTGAAGCATGCTCTGTAGTCAAAACTGTGCAGAATAAGCCACATGTGGACTTCATAAAATTATAGCTTGTGTACACAGATAAATAATCATTAGAGCCAATTATCTTTAGACAGACTGATATTTCAAATTCTAATTACAAAGTTTTAGCTTCATTAATACATGAGTTTCATTTTATATCTTGGTTACCACATTTTATTGTTACAATTCATTAAAAATAATGTGAAAAATGAGTATGATCATAAGCTTCAGCATATAAGCAAAAGAAAAAAATCATGCCTGGGTAAAGATAAAAACACTTTAGATTTGCATAGAAACTTCCGTTTAAGGAGTTCAAAACATTTCACAAACATTATCTCATTAATCTTATGAAAACTGCAATAAAACATAATTTCTTAGCTCTCTGAACAAGGGAAATTGATAAATGGCCACAGTTTGCTTTCAGTGTTGACCATTAAGTTATAAACAAATACAATATTCCTATTTATTTATTATTATTTTAAATTTTTCAGTAAAATTGATCTCTTTTGGTGTACATTTCTGTGAGTTTTAACACATTTAGTATAACCACCACCACATTCAGGATATGGAACAGTCCTATCACTCTAAAAATCTTTGTACGACTCCTTAATTATCAAATATTTTCCCACATTTACTTCTGAAAAACATTGAACTGCCCTACATCCCTACTATATTGCTTTTTTCAGAATCCCATATAAATGAAATCACAAAGTATATAACCTTTGGAGGTTTTCTTCTTTCAGCATAATGCCTTTCACATCTACCTGTGTTGTGTATGAATCAATAGCACATTTATTTTATTGTCGAGAAGTATTTCCTTGTATGGATGTGTCCAGTTTGTTTGTCCATTAACCTATTAGAAAACATTTATGTTATTTCTAATTTGGATTATTAATAGAGCTGCTATATATATTTGTATACAAATTTTTGTGTGGCAAGTTCATTTCCCTAGGTAAAACACTCATGAGTGGGATTGCTGGGTTATTATTTGGTAAGTGCATGTTAACTTTATGAGAAACTAACAAGCCATTTTTCAGTGTGTCGACATCATTTGGAATTTTCATCAGCAATTTATGAAAGTCCCAGTTTTTCTGCATTCTCACTAGCATTTGGTATTGCCACTTAAAAAATTGTTATTTTAACTCTTCTAATCAGTGTAGTGGTATGTGACTCTCACTTGCATTTCCATAATGGCTGACAATGCTCAATATCTTTCATGTGTTTATTTTTAATCAGTATATCTCCTTTTGTGAAGTGTCTGTTCAACTATTTTCCACTTACAAGTTCTTGGAGCTTTTTGTTTGTTCCTTAGAATACTTTACACAGACAGTCATAGGCATGTATAGTCAACTTTCTTTCTTTCTTTTCAATTTTATGTATTTATTTCTTGGATAATTTGATCTGTTATTAAATTCATGCACACAAATTTGTCTGTATTTTTCCCTTGTTATGTTTTTAATATGAGGAGTCTGCAATGATTTTTTGTTTTTCACTCTTAATTTTGCCAATGTGTGTCTTCTCTCCATTTTCTTTGTTAGTAAACATCTAGTTTATCAATTTCATTTATCTGTTCAAAGAACCAATGTTATTTAATTGACTTTTTCTACTACTTTTGTTTAAAATGTGTGTGTGTGTGTGTGTGTGTGTGTGTGTGTGTGTCTGTGAGAGAGAGAGAGGTGAGAGAGAGAGAGAGAGTCTCACTCTGTCACCAGGCTGGAGTGCAGTGGTGCATCTCGACTCACTGCAACCTCCACCTCCCAGCTTCAAGCAATTCTCCAGCCTCAGCCTTCTGAATAGCTGGGATTACATGTATGTACCACCATGCCCAACTCATTTTTGTGTTTTTAGTAGAGAAAGGGTTTCACCATGTTGGCCAGGCTGGTCTTGAACTCCTGACCTCAGGTGATCCATCCACCTCAGCTTCACAAAATGCTGGGATGAGCCACCTTGTCCAGCCTGTTTTAAATTTTGTTGGTCAAATTTTATCATTTCCTTTTGTTCGATTGTTTTAAGATTATTTGTTATTCTTTTTCTAAGTTCTTATGCAGGGTCTTACATTTTTGATTTGAGACTTTTATTATTTTTTTATTTATTTTTTATAGCATTTTAATGCTATAAAATTCCCTCTAAGCACTGCTTTAGCTATGTGTCTCAAATTTTAGTATGTTGTATTTTAATTTTTTTGTGTTCAACACATTTTCTAACTGTTCTTAAGTCTTTCTTTTGGACTTGTTAATTTTTTAAGAGTGTATTTTTTACTTTCCAAGTATTTTAGATTTTCCTGCTACCTATTATTGATTTCTAGTGTTATTCCATTATGATTAGGCAATATAGTTTTATGATTTTAAATCTCTTGAAATTTGTTAGTATTTATGTATGACCAAGAATATGACTGACCTTGAGAATGTGTCATGTGTATTAGAAAAGTATATTTACTTTTGTTGGGTGGAGTGCTCTACATATGTCAACTAAATCTAGTTGATTGATGGTGTTGTTCAGTTTTTTAATATTATTGTAGTTCATGTTTGCATAGTACTTTTTTCCATTTTTTTAAATTATAAACTCACATAAATTATTATATAAAGTGAATTTCTTGTAAAGAGGTAGGCATTGCATTTTTTTCTTCTATCTATTATAAAGATATATTTTTAATTCTTATGTTCAGATCATTTAAATTTAATATAATTATTACTACATTATGTGGTGGTTTTAGTAGGCATTATATGTACATATATTGAAAACCACATTATATTATTATAATACTTGTTTTCAATCATCATACATGTTTTCAGAGTCCAAAGGAGGAATTTGTCTAATTATCATGTTTCTCTGAAACATAGTCTTTCTATTATCCCTCTGTTTTGTTTGTTTGTTTGTTTGAGATGGATGGAGTCTTGCTCTGTCACCCAAGCGATTCTCCTGTCTCAGCCTTGGAGTAGCTAGGATTACAGATGCATGCCACCACACCCAGCTAATTTTTGTGTTTATTAGAGATGTGGTTTCACCATATTGGCCAGGATGCTCGCGAACTCCTGACCTCATGATCCATCCACCTCAGCCTCCCAAAGAGCTGGGATTACAGATGTGAACCACTGCACCCGGCCACCCCCATTCTGTTCTTGAATCCATCAGGTGAGTTTTTATTTCTTGTCATTTTTCAGTTCTAAAGTTTACCTTTGGTTCCATTTTTATGTTTTCTATCATTCTTTTTTGGTTCCATTTTTATGTTTTCTATAATTCTGCTGAAACTTTCTATCTTTCCATTTGTTTCAAGAGTATTTACCATTATCTCAGAGTGCAGTTTAAAATAGCTGCTTTAAAGTAATTATCTATTAATTCCCATATATGTGCCACTCAGGACTGACATCGGTTGACTGTCATTTTTCTTGTGTGATGTTGATATTTCCTTATTTCTCTGTATTTTGAATAACTTTTGGATTTTATCCTGAATATTTCAAGTATTATATTTCTTGTCTTGTTTAAATCCTATGGAGAATATTGATTGTTTTATTTGTTTCTTAATTTTCGTAGTCCTTAACTGATCTTGTTAAATTCAGGCTGCAAATTTCTACTTGCCTTCTGTGGGCTGAAATCAGTTCAGTTTTTAAAATCTTTGCAGTGCTATTTGGACCTGTCTTTTGTGTGCACTACCCAGTGGCAGTTTAGGAGCTAAGTGGTTTACCCCATAATCCAGTTCTCAAAGGCTTTGATAAGCTGATTAGAATCAGATCTGGGTATTATAAACTTTGACTGAGCCCAAAAGTGTATAGACAACTTTCTGGAGTTACTTTCTTGTGCCCGCTCCTCTCTGTGATCTTCCTGATACATTCTGGTTTTCAGAAATCCCTTTTGTGGTCTTCTGGCTAGAAAGCCAGGGCTTCAGATTCTCTGCTCTGCTTCATAATTACTATGGCTCTGAATTTCTCCCAGACCAACCAGCAAGATACATACAGAAAAAGAAACAATGGAGCACCTTTCATACTTTTGAGACCACAGTTCCTCTGGCCAAAGAAAAGGTTTCCCTCATTTGGAGTTGTAGGTGACTGCCTTTCACTGCCACAGCTGTCACAGCTGTTTCCAGGTTGCCTTGGTGGCTCGGGTAAGAAACAACAGGAAAGGGGGAAAAACGACAACAGGAAATTTCCTCACTCTCTCTGACCCCAGTAAGCCTCCTCTCTGCTCCTTAGTCAAGAAACAGAGTTTCTCTTGGAGGTTTTCCTGTTCATATTCAATGGGCACTCCCACATTTTAGGCTGCCTTTGGGTTCATTCCCAGGAGATGCTAAATAATTAGAATAAGCAATTCATTGCTGATTTGGTGATGATTCAAGTTCTAGTTTCTTTATCTAGTAGGCCTTTATTTACTATTTAATGTTCAGTATCCTCAGATAGCTGCCCTATTCAGTATGTCTAGGGCTTTTAGTTACATCTGGGGGAAGAGACAGGGTGGAATGTGTTTATCCTATTTTGATTGGAACCAGAAACCAAAGTTTAAATTTCTTGAGTCCTAGTCATAAAACCGATTTTGAAAGTATGCTTTAGTCTAGAGCCTAATATAAACGTCCAAACAATAATAATATGTAATACTTAGGTAGCTAAGGTGCCAAAAACACAAGCATTTCATTGAACCTTTGTCATAATTCTATGAGAGTTATATGGTAGATGTTCTATATATTTCCACTTTACAGATAAATGAACTTTGGTACAAAGATATTAAGTAAATTACCCAAGGTCACATAGCTAATTGCTAATGGGGTCAGAATTTGAACCCAGCTACTCTGCCTTCAGAATCCAAAGTGTTAATCCACTACATCTGTTCTAGGTTCTCTATTTTTTGTTTGTTTGTTTGTTTGTTTGTTTCAGTATACATAATGTTGCACACTTCTGGAAAAAATCTGAACCTAATTGTTATTGCTACTGACTTAGCTTATATTACTCTAAGTATAGGGAAAAATAAGGATTGGTTGACAATGAGATGATACTACTACTTCTGTGATGGGCAAAGGAAATACTCTTGAAATCAAAACAATTTTAAAGCCCAATCGATACTTTTAAAATGTGTGTTATATCAGCTGAATTGATTCACATAGTTCTCCTCCTCCCAACCCCCAGTTTTTTAACCTCTAATGTTAAGTAGAAGGTCATAAAGAGGGTGAGAGATTTCTATAGGAATCACTCCCTGCTACAAAAAAAAAAAAAAAAAAAAAAAAAAATTTCTTAATTAAAACAATCAGTAGCTTTCACATATTCATAAAATTAATGTTCTAATCAAGACGCTAAAATAGTGTTATACAAGTGAAATCTATGGAGTAGAGCTGGTCATTGGGCACTACAAAATAAGTACAAGAATTGAAAGTAAATGCTTAGGAATATTTAAAAATATTTAGTAAAGTAATTTTATGCTATTGAGTATACTAATAAAAAAACTGGAATTGTATTTTATTGTCCTTTTTTACTTTATTCTTATAGCAATTCATTTTAGTATTTTTCCAAGGGTGTAACTATGCAGTGGATTAGAAATTTTTGTAAAGTAATTTTTCACAGCAACCAATTTACACTGAAAGCACAGGGCCTGCCCTCTAATTTTAAGAGATCTGATGGCAAAATTAATTAGAACACAGGATCCTTGACATGGTTTTCTTTCTTCAATGATTCTTAATATTTCTCAAAAGTGTGCAGGGAATTTTATGTAAGACTGTGTTTATTTGTAAGAGACACAAATCTGGACAAAGATCACAAGAGCTCATTCTGAATCTGTCTCAAAGTTGGTATTTATACTTATCATTTCTTCTCCTTCAAATTTAGGCTTGGAGAGGAAGTCCTCATAGCTGCATATGAAGAGCCTAACAGCTGCTGTAGCAGGTGTGAATCACTGAGGCCCAGAAAGGTCCCTGCCTGGGGTTTGTGGGGAGCCAGAATGGCCATCCTAAAATATGAAGAATAGGTGAACCGAAGACAAAAGCAACAGATGCAGAAAAGCTCTCTGCTCTCCTTCTAGTTGTCTAAAAGCATGACACACATTTATAGACACAAAAGGTATTCTGTCCCCTCTTCTCCTAGGGAGAAGAAGATTAACCACCGAAGACAACTATGGACCTTTAGGGGCCTGGGGATAACTCAAGACACATCTGTTATTAACAGGCTTCACTAACTTGTATCTGCTCCTTACTTGCCTTCCCACAAGTTGTTGCCCCAAGAAACTCAGTCTGTTTCCTTTATTTTGTCATTTATCTACAAGTTTACTGTTTTTTGTTAAATTTGCTATATAAGCTGGAATTCAAAACCACCTCTTTCAAAACTACTTATTCTGTGAATGCCTCCTATGTATCTATGAAATACATGTGTTAATATACTTCTATTTGTTTTTATGTTATTAATCTGCCCTTTGTGGTAGGAATCAGGTCCAGAAGAGGGTTAAATTTCCCCTACGGTTTCTCAGGGGGTTGGATGTTCTTTTGGAGCACCATAGCACCGTACTCTCAAACCTTGCAAGATAAAAGGGAATGAAGACAAAGGAGAGGGAATAGGAGGCCAGTGCGACTCAGTGCATGCTTACTATTCCTGGTTATCTCAGCCCAGTTACTAACAAACAGCTCTCACTCCTTCAATTTAATCTGCTCAACTAATACCTATTAATATTTTTTTAACCCACATATTGTATAAACTAATAATAATAAACTCAGCTAATACTAATAGTTTTTTTTTTATCCACATATTATATAAACATTGGTGTTTAGTTAAACACAACAAGCAACTCACTTTCCTGGAGGTTCCCTGAAGTATCTGGAATTAGAATTTAATGTAAAATAATATATTACAACAAATATACAATATTTTTTTAGAGACAAAACTGTCTCTGTGGAGACTGTGTTCCTTGTAATAAAGTCGTTGTTGTTGTTGTTGTTTTTGAGACAAGAGTCTCTCTCTGTCACCCAGGCCTGAGTGCAGTGGTGCAATCTAGGCTCACTACAACATCCACCTCCCATGTTTAACTGATTCGTCTACTTCAGCCTCCTGAGTAGATGAGATCACAGGGGCGCAACACCACGCCCAGCTAATTTTTGTATTTTTAGTAGAGTCAAGGTCTCACCATGTTGACCAAGGTGGTCTCAAACTCCTGACCTCAAATGATCCACCTGCCTCAGCTTCCCAAAGTGCTGGAATTACAGGCATGAGTCACCACACTCGGCCCCTTGTAATAAAGTTTTACAACAACATTTAACTGGAAAAACCTTATCAAAATTTGTTCTAGATTTTTAAAATTCTAATGGATTCAAATCTCTCTATTTTAAGAAAAAGAAAAATATTCTTATAATTGGGAAAAAAAAATGGGATCTATAAATATCTCAATATGCAGTGACCAAAATACTAATAGGAGTGATAGAATACAGGAAAAAAATAAGTCATTTATTATATATATCATATCCTATGAACTAGTCCATTGATCATGCTTTAGAGCCTTTAGTTGCCTGAATATATTCAAGTATTTCAGTCTACTTGAGCCACTCAATCCTGCAAAAATTAAGCATATGTCTTTTTCAAGAGAGAAAACACAATATTTCATCCAGAATTTCTTGGGTATTCTTGGGGTAATTTGATATTTCTCCCACTGTGACATCTCTTCCTGCTTGCAAATTTTTTTTTAATCTCCCTTGTGTTTTCTCCAATCTATATTTCCCAAAAGGAATATATTGTCCTTCATTTCCCGACTTATCACTTCCATGAGGCATGTGCATTTTGTAAACCTTTCCTGAAGATTAGTATTCATAATAATTCCTACCTTATAGAACTGTTAAGAGGATAAAGTGAAATTGCATATAAACTGCCTATATACAATAAACATCTAGTAAGTGTTAGCTGTTATTATTTGCTCAGGGCTAATGATATGGGCTTATATGACAGCAGACAAAATGATATGAAATATTAGACACAGGCTGGGCATGGTGGCTTCAGCATGTTGGGAGGCCAAGGCAGGCGGATCATGAGGTCAGGAGTTTGAGATCAGCCTGACCAACATGGTGAAACTCGGTCTCTACTAAAAATACAAAAATTAGCTGGGGCGTGGGGGTGTGCACCTGTAGTCCCAGCTACTCAGGAAGCTGAGGCAAGAGAATCGCTTGGACCCGGAAGGCAGAGGTTGCAGTGTGCCGAGATCGTGCCATTGCACTCCAGCCTCGGCAACAGAGTGAGACTCCATCTCAGAAAAAATAAATAGATCAATAAAAAAGAAATATTAGACATACTGTACTCTTTGAAAGTTCTTTAGCTTGTTCAATTATGGGAACTCTTTATTAGGTCAAAGTTGCTTCCACAAACTTCTTATTTCTGTTTTCATCTGCTGTCCACATCTCAATTTCCATTATGTTTCTCAGACAAAGGAATTCAGCATTCTTCTCTCTCCCTCTTTCTTCCCCTCTCTCTCTTTTCCTCTCCCTCCCTTTCTTCCTCCCTCCCTGTCTCCCCTCACCCCTCCATTGTCTCATGTAACTCATGTTCAATGGTATGGTAGCTAAACTCTCCAAATCCTCAGAAAAGGAGCCAGTAATCTCTTCATGGACCTTCTCATCTTCCAAAATCAAGTGACCTTTAAAGGGAGAGTTGTTTACCACCCTAACATCTAGGGTCAGCTTGGCCAATCAATGATGAGATTAAAGTGATACCCAAAATGCTAACTTTCTCTCCCCTAAAGCTGTTGTTAGAAATGAAACCTCATTGAACAGTGGAAAATTGAATAGTGTAGGAATAACTCTTAGAAAACTAGTATCAAATATTGCTACACATTTTATCTTATAATAAGCTATAAGTAGCAAATCTGAATATGAAATAAACATATTGAATTTACTTGTAATAAATTCAGTTAACATTTTATTGAAATATTTTCTTTCAAAGGATATCTGATATTAACAGAGTTTTAAGAAAAAAAGACAAACTTTAAATATATAACGAAACTAATTCTTCTATTTAATGAATTTTTAGAGATTGCTTTTGTATTAATTTCCTAGGTTGCCTTAACAAATTACCACAAACTTCGTTTAAAACAATAGAGGTGCATTCTCTTGCAGTTCTGCGGACCAGAAGTCCAAAATAAAAATGTGAGCAGGGCTGTGCCTTCTCTGGCAGCTCAAGTTCAGAATTCTTCCTTCCTTTTTCTATCTTCTGGTGTCTCCAGGAGTTCCTTGGTTTATGGCGGAATAACTCGAAAATCTATTTCAGTCTTTACCTGGCCTTCTTATCTGTCTCTCTTCTGTTTGTCTCTCATAAGGACATGTGCCATTAAACACAGGGCCCACTCTGCCAGGATGGCCTTCTCTTGTGACCTTTAACTGAGTTACATTTGCAAAGACCATTTTGCTACGTAAGGTCATGTTCACAGATTCAAGTGGTTAGCCTGTGGATACATCTTTTTTGAGAAACATAAATCAAACCACTACAGTTCAGAAAATGGATGATAAACTGAGTTGGAAAAATAAATTTTTCTAGCAAAGTTTTACTCCGCTCGAGGAATTAGGGTAAGTAGAAAGTAATTTTTTTAAATCTGAAAATCTGATTATATTTTAGTATATATAATAATTTTAACTAAGGGAACAATCTATTAAGTGAATTACAATAGTGAAATGAGAACAGTGCCCTATAAATTTGAAAGCAATCTCTCTTTTTTTCCCCCTTTAATGGATTCTTTTTTTTTTCCTTAAGGATATTTTTTAGCAAATACTTTTTTTTTTCCCTTGTTTGAGACAAGGCCTCACTCTGTTACCCAGGCTGGAATGCAGAGTCATGACCCTGGCTTACTGTGGCCTTGACCTTCTGAGTTCAAGTGATCCTTCTGTCTCAGTCGCCCAAGTGGTTAGAACTGCTGGTGCATGCCAATATATCTGACAAATTTTATTTTGTACAGATGGAGTTTTTCCAAGTTGGCCAGGCTGGTCTTGAATTCCTGAGCTCGGACAATCAGCCTGCCTTGGCCTCCCAAAGTGTTAGGATTACAGGTATGAGCCACTGTGTCTGGACACAAATACTTTCATCATAAGTAAAATCAATTATAGTTGAGCCCTTTTGAATAATCAAAAATAAGTTTAGTTTCAATTATAAAATATAATGCATACATTTTATTTTATAACTGAAATTAAATGAGAAAGTCCACTGCTAAGGAATTCAAATTTACCTGAATTCACTTGAAGAATTGCTTATTTCAACACATATTTCTATAGGTTAACATTATTTCTAATACGGGAAGAAGTTTCCAATTTGATGGGATTAAGAGGGAATAAGAGAACACTAAATTCTTAAATCTTGACTTACAATATCACAGGTGTATCAGAATATCAGTAATTTCAGAGTGTTGGCTAATTAAACTAAAATTGATTGCCTTTTATATCAGAAAATAATTCACACAAGCAACTTGAAGTCTTTCATGCCTACATATGTAAGTTAAGTTTCGGTCTAAAGAATTCTCAGCCACTCTCGGAGTAAATCAGTAGACTATCATAATGTGCTTTTAATCATAGCCATTAATATTCATTTGGAAAAAGTATATTATAGTTTCTATTTCAAGAACAAGAGCTGGAACATTAAATCTTGCTTTTGTCTAGAATGTTCAGTTTGAGATTAATCTTTGCAAAACCTCTTCTCTGAGGAGATCATTGTGCTTTAATGATTCTGTTACTGAAATGTAGCAAACTTGCTCTATTAAATTATAGACGAGTTCTCTACGGAGTGTCTTATTTAGACCAAAGGTGAATGGTTTTAACTTGGTTTAATAATTTACCTCATCATTTTCCTGGGACTATAAGAGTGTGGGGGAATTAACCAATGGATATGATCAAAACAATAACCAGCGCAGGATGTCCATAGTTTAAAACGCCATTCCTGACTTGCACCCACCAATAATGTTTGCATGCTTTTATTTAACCCTTACAATGTGCCAGCCACTGTCAGCACCTTACATGTGTTAAGGAAAGTTGTAATACTCATGACAGCTCTATCATTTTCATCTTCATTTTGTAGATGGGAAAACAAGTAGAGAGAATAAATAACATACGGTGAGAAAGTGACAGCTCCAACGAGGTGGTTTGGCTTCAGGATCCTCTCAATGAGTTTATGAACTCTCAGAGGGTTTCCCACATTTCTCCTCAAGAGTCAGACTTGCTTTTTAGGAACCTCCTGGAGTCTATCTCTGTGGAGTCCCCCTAACAAAGACCTCCTGAAGTCTCGGGGACTCTGTGGCATCCCCATAATGGAGACTAGAAGGCTGCATTTTGTCAATCTTCCCTGTGTGGCTACTTCTCCTGTTGTCTTGAGATAGATGCAATCAAGGTGGGATTTCTGCTTTACCCCAGCGTCCTTGGCCACTAGCAGAATACCTTCTCCTCATTCCAGTTACATTCACTTACAGAAGCACAGTGTATCTTGTGCCCTAGTTTCTAGCCGGCTTTTGTTGTGTAACTTTTTCCTTTGGCCCCACAAGTGCTCTTAGACCCATCACTCCGGGAATAAAGGACAGTCACAATGGAGATAACAGAGGGGCAGTAAATAGTGCAGTAGAGTGTGGGGCAATGAGAGGAAGGGTGGGACCTTGAGGTCAGACATAGAGAAGTCAGGGTGGAAGTGGGGCAAGAGTAACTGTAACGTACTAGTCAGTGTGCTAGCTGCTTCACATGGGTAACTAATTTAACCCTAACATTCTGTGAAATGGCAATGCCACATCAGTGGGCATAAATGAAATCACCAAGATCACCTAATAAAGCTAGAAAAAGGCATTGCAAAATTTCTGACAATTTTGTGGGTCTGGTTAAATTCTCTAAGTTTGGAATTTGAATATATAAAACAACAACATATTATTCTGATAAAGTGGTCCGTAGACTATCTGTTTAGGAAGAATGGTGTGAGAAACAGATTAAGTAAGTATGAAGTCAATTATGTTACTGGGTTAGGTCTAGGTGTGAAGGTTGACTGAACTTACTTTGTTAGGGGAGATAAAGCAGATCACATTTTACAGTTTTATTCTAATATTTATTGTTTTTTTACTTAATATTACATCACAAATATTTTCCATGAAATTATTTATTTGAAAATACCATTTACATAGCTGCAAAACTTTTTTTTTTTTTTTTTTTTTTTGAGGCAGAGTCTCACTTGGCTCTGTTGCTCGGGCTGGAGTCCAGCGGTGGGATCTCGGCTCACTACAACCTCCGCTTCCTGGTTCAAGTGATTTTCTTGCCTCAGCCGCCCGAGGATCTGAGTAGCTGGGATTATAGGCATGCACCATCACTCCTGGCTAATTTTTATTTTTAGGGGAGATAGGGTTTCACCGTGTCGGTCAGACTGGTCTCCAACTCCCGATCTCAAGTGATCCATCCACCTTGGTCTTCTAAAGTGTTGGGATTACAGGCATGAGCCACCACGTCTGGCCTTTGCAAAACATTCTTAGAGTTTAAATTTTCTGGTTTTTTTTTTTTCCTATTATAGATAATATTTATAAAATGTTAGATCAACTTTTTCCTGACTTTGTTTTTAGAAATGGAATTGACAGATACAGGAATATGCATTTTCTAAGGTATTTAATACATCATGGCAAAAGCTTTCAGAAAGCATGTCAATTTACAATCCCACGAGTAGTAGCCAGATAACAAAAGGTAGCATGGGCCAATGCACAAAAGGGTGAGAGAACATGTTTGGGAAAAGGGAATGGAGAAGTGAACAGGATCCAGATGATGAAGGGTGCAGAGAAACAAAACAATAGATATTAAGCATTCCCAGGTTTCAGCCTTGGGTTAACAGGTGAGAAATCAGATGAAAAGTGGAGGTCTTCTGGGAGAAAGATAATAAGCTCAGTTTTAAATATATTAAATATAAATGATGTATGGCACATCCAGTTAGATATTTTATATTTTCTTGTCTAGGACTCAGGAGGTCAGACCTTTGGATGTAGATTATTAAATATTAGACTGAAAACTGGCCAGGCACGGTGGTTTATGCCTATAATCCCAACACTTTGGGAGGCTGAGGCGGGCAGATCATTTGAGTTCAGGAATTTGAGAACAACTTAATCAACATGATATAACCCTGTCTCTACCAAAAATACAAAAAAAAAAAAAAAAAATTAGCCTGTAATTTTTTTAAAATTAGGTGCATGCCTGTAGTCCCAGCTACCCTGGAGGCTGAGGCAAGAGAAGCGCTTGAACCCTGGAGCTGAGGTTGCAGTGAGCTGAGATAGTGCCATTACACTCCAGCCTGGGAGACAGAGCAAGACTCCATCTCAAAAAAGAAAAAAAGAAAAAAGAAAGAAAAGAAAAAGAAAAAAGAAAAAAAGAAAAACTAATTGATCCATCAAAGTACCTTATAAGGAAAAGAAAAGACCACAGAGTTTTGGAAACAACAATATTAAGAAGAAGTCTTATAATCTCTCTGCTCCAAACTAAAAATTGTTGAAATATAAATAGCTGTAATTTTGCGATAACTAACACTAATCATATAATCACATGATGGTTCTGAATTTGTGTAGCAATAACTCCCATTTTACGATTGACTTGTGTATACATATCAAATGAATTTAAAATGCTCTGAGAGAGACCCAGTAATTTTGATTTTAAAATATATATTTGGGACTTAAAAATTCAATTTTGCTCTAAAACAGAAAAATTTATAATAAATTAGAATAGTAACATGATACATACGTTCATCTCAAGTACTAGGAATTTGGGGTAATTACAAATTTTTGAGAAATTAGTATAATTTTGCTATTCTCTAGCCAGCAGACAATCATAAAAAAACTCCCCCCTCCCGCCCCAACCCCACCCCCTTGCTGCAAGATTCTTTCTCTTCTGAAGGAGCCCATCTGAATGATGTAGATTTGTATACTTTGCCACCTTGTGGTCATTCTAGTTATTTGCAATGACTCCGTCTGTGTTGCGGCCTGAAGATGTTCCTGTTAAAATGGCTCCATGTTCTTATACACAGTATTTAATTCACAGCAGTACCAGCAAACTATATTAGAATAAACTTGAACAACCATGAAAAAAAGATAATGGTGGCCAAGATGAATACCTATCTGACGACTTTATTATGGGCTGATGTGTCTGCTTGACACCCTTTTCTAAACTTTTCTTAAATACTTTTTTTGCATATTGCTATAGTCATTATTTTGATGCAGAATAAATGTCAATAAGAAAAAGGCATAACCTCCTTTGAAATTCACTAAGGTTTCTGTTTCACTATATGTTGCAAATAGAAATGCTCATGGCTTCATATATATGTAGCATGTATGTGAATAAATAAGAGAATTTTCTGTAAAACTCAAACCAAAGCACCCATAAATACTTAGGTTGATCTGTAGTTTCCGTGTTTCCTAATTCAATCCATATGGAACAAATGTGCAGGAGAAATGAATTTTTGAAATATTTCTAATAGTACAGTGGCCACTGCCAGATAACTAATGTGGTACAGATGCATTTTTAAAGGTTTAGGTTACTTGCAAGATAATAATTACTGCATGTTTTTTATATTTTTGTTTCATTTTCTGATCGTTTTTTACAGATTTGATGTTTTCTCTCTTTCTCTCTTTCCTCTCCTTCCCTTCCCTTTCCTTCCCTCCCCTCCCCTTCTCTCCCCTTCCCTCCCCTTTCCCTTCCTTCGTTTTTGTTTCTTTCACTTTCTTTCTTTTTTGACAGCTTCTTGCTTTGTCACTTAGGCTGAAGTGTGGTGGTGCAATTACGGTCCACTGCAACCTTGACTTCCTGAGCTCAAGGAATCCTCCTGCAGTACCCTTCCAAGTAGTTGGGATGATAGGTATGCATCACAATGCCTGGCTATTTTATTTATTTATTTATTTATTTATTATTTTTTGCAGAGACCGAGGTCTTGTTTTGTTACCCAGGCTTATCTCTAACTTCTGGCTTCAAGTGAGAACTTAGAGATAAGCCTAGGTAACAAAACAAGACCCACTTGAGCCTCCCAAAGTTGCTGGGATTATAGATATGAGTCACCATGCTGGCCTGATATTTTCTGTGTTTGTAAATCTACAAAATATTCAAGCATTTGTCTTAAAAGTTACTCAAAGAGCATCATCTTGGTTTTATTCGTCTTTCTAAAGCGCAAGCAGAGAGCTTTTCACCATTCGAAGTCAATAGTTCCTTGTATCTTGCGGCTTAAAGTAGGTTTTGAATAAGAGTTTCATAGTCAGGTCTTTTTTTTTTTTTTTTTTTTTTGAGGCAGTTTCCCTCTTGTTGCCCATGCTGGAGTACGATGGTGCAATCTCAGCTCACTGCAACCTCTGCCTTCTGGGTTCAAGTGATTCTTCTGTCTCAGTCTCCTGAGAAGCTAGGATTACAGGTGCCCACCACCACGTCCAGCTGTTTGTATTTTTGGTAGAGGCAGGGCATCACCATGTTGGCCAGGCTGTTCTCGAACTCCTGACCTCAGGTGATCCATCCACCTCAGTCTCTGAAAGTGCAAGGATTACAGGCATGAGCCACTGCACCAGGCCAGTCAGGTCATTCTTAAGCTGAATTTTGTTTCTCACAATACAGGCGGTATTAAAATTTAGTAAGATAAACAGCTGAACTTAATCTTTTTTACTCTTTGTTCATTATAAAAACTCCATACACTTTGGCCTCATTTAAGCTTTGATAATGGAACTGAAATAAAATATATGCACTCATGTTATTCAACTGAAAGGACTTGCTTTAAAGTTACACCAGTAGTATGGAGCCATGTACAACTCTTGAAAACACACAGCCTTGCCTACAAAACATAAATATGGGAGATATACTGTTTTTCTCTTGCTATTACTAGAAAATCAATCCAAATTGCAGGTGCTACCAGTATTAGGTCCATAGCACCTGTTATAAATGATAGGGTCTGGAGAATTACTTTGGTTCATGTGTCCAGTAAAGACCTAACTCCCACCAGAATCATCAAGTAGCCAACATATATGGGGTTTTTCCACTTTCTTCTTTCCAGTTACCCCCAGGCTTTAATTGGAATGGGGAGAGAGAGTTCTTAGAGGACAGATTGTCCTCTGCTACATATTGGAAACAAATTTTAGTATCTCATTAAATTTTAACTCTATATTGGGGAGGAAAGATTTTTCCTTATAGAATAAAGAGGCTTTACTTATGCAGTGAAGATGGTCATAGCAGGGATACATTGAAAAACATAAGCATAAAAAGGAATAAAATAAATCAGTTTTATTCACATATTTGGTAGATTTGATGCAAAAACAGTAGTTTCATTCACACGTAAGTCACATTACATGTGATATAAGAAATAGTTTCAATTCAAAAACTATCTTGGTTCAAATGACAGCTGGATTTAAATCCCAGCTGGACTGCCTTCTATCCAGACAAGTTATTAAATCTCTTCAAGTCTCAGCTTCGTCATTTGTAATTTAAAAATAATGACAAATTACCTCAAGTGAACTCATAAACACACACATGTGTTAGTCAGGATAGGATAGAGTATGCCATGGTAACGAATAAAACTCAAAGCTTAACACAAAAAAGCATTATCCCATTATCCTTTCAAAATTCCAAAATCCTTTCAGATTTTTCATACACATGTTTATAAAAATTTAAATGACTACACAGGTTTTCAATAAATGCTGTTTTCTTCTCCTTTGAGACTCTACTCATTTCTCTTCCACTCAAGTAAACATGCAAATTGGGAACAAGAGTGACATTGTAGAAATAAACTTTTCAGTTCTAATTTCTTTAAAATGTACACCATTTACCCATGTAAGTAATCACTGGCAACAGATCACTTGTGATACAACTTTGACCCACGTCCATGAGCCAGTGTGTTTAGATTCAGAGAATGAGAACCCCTACTCTGCAGAACTTGCCAGAAGAGTTAGGCAGTGCTGGAAAAAGCCATTTAATTTGCAGTATATTTCCCCAGCTAACCATGTTGCTACCTTAATGTTACATGATGAAGTGGTGTATGTGAATTTTCATTGTTTCCTAATGATATTTGTATATGCAGTAAGTCAAATTACAGCGTTCAATAAATCCTACGTTCTTGTTCAAAACAAATTATAGTGTACACAAGTTTATTTTTCTTTCTCTGGTCTCACTTCAAATCAGGTAGCTATTATAAATAATACAAAACAACCACTTTATTTTTTAAAATTACAGAAAATAACATCACCTCTTACAATGTTACAGAAATATGTAGCTATTTAGAAACCCCAAAGACAGTTCTTATGAATTAATATTCAATGGACATAGGAGAATTAAGATTGAGTTTTTATCACCTTTTCTGATTTTTTAATGCTACAGTAGATTTTTGTTGTATGTTAAGCATGACTATATACCATATATTACTGCCATTGGGATGGTGAGGGTATTGTTAAATGGCTTAGCAGTTTATTTTTTAATAGAAAAATTTAAGTCCTGAAAGACAGACTCAGAGCTAAGAACACACACTGTTAGAGTCATAAATACATTCATCAGAACTGACTTAAATGTTCTTTTTTATTGAATTTAATTCCAAGTAATAATAGCAATAGCTGCCATTGATTATCTGTCTGCTGCATGCCACATGGGAGCTACTCTATGCTTTACCTCACATATTCACAAAAATACCTCAGCAATATAGCTGTCAGCTTCATCTTTTAAATGAAGAAACAAAAGTTCAAAGAAGTAAATATAGAATGTGATAAAACCACGCTTGAAGTTCATGTGTTTTTTGCTTCCAAAATTCCTCTTTTCCATGTTTTCTCAATAAGCATTTTCAGGTCCCTATTCCAGGTGGATGGTAGTTCTTGGCATTTTTATATCTATAATTTCTCCCAAAATTATCTAATACAAGCCTCTTGTTGTACAGATATGAAAACTGAGGGCATGTGAGGTTTCCTCAATATAACACAGACACATATCAGGAGAGCCATACCTAAATTCTGAAGTTACAGGTTCCCCACACAATGCTCCCTTATGATTATTCCAAGTTATGGGCATCAAGCAACAGAAGATAAGAAACTTTATAGCTAGAATTCGGGACTAAGCCATGTATAGAGTAGACAGTGGAAAAGAGAGCTGGGTGGGGGAATCTGAGGGTGTAAAATGATCAAAGAGGTGCCGAAAGGCAGATAACCTGAGAATGAGGTACAGGCACAAATTTTCTCACTGTTGAGACTCGGACATGATGCGGAAAAAAGAGGAGATGCTCACAGTTTGAAAATGGTAAGACAGGGACAGCGCTCACCCTTGTCAGGCAGGAGGGGCCATCAGAAAATTGAGATTGAGCAGATCAACCTGCTTAGCTTACCCAGAATTCTGCAGTTTTGTGATCAGTCACCAACACTCTTAGCTCAACCTACTTCTCGCACCTTATGTTTATCTTCGCCTTTATTCCCAGATTCCTGGAATTGCATCTTTCTCATCTCTCACTGGCCTGTACTGTTCAGGACCATAGGATTCGTGATCTGTATTCTAGCCTGGGTACAAATTATTTCCCACACTGCTGTTGGAATGACCATGACCCAAATGAGATCATTTGGAGTCCCCCCAGCTTTCCCTGGGATAGCACATGGGGACATCCATGATCTGGATCTTATCTACTTCTCTAGTTTCCTTTATACCATATCTGGTTACCTTGAAGTCTTGCTGTAAATATTCTATCTCCCTTGAAACACGTTAAAATGTTCATTGCCCTCTGCCCATATGGAGATGAAAATTCCTGTGTTTTAGTCTTCTCTCCCGCCTGTTTATCTTCTGCAACGTTGCAACTGGTGCTGAGCTGTTTTTGTATATCTATCTTCCTGTCTATCTGCACTGGTCTCTAAGCTCACAGGACAGGGACTTTGTCCTACTCGTCTTTGCACTGTCATCCCCAGTGCAACTGATGCATAGGCTCTGAGGGAAGCAGAACAGTCAGAATAGAAAGAGAGAAAGATAGTTAAAGATGAGACTGGCCGGGCACAGTGGCTCACACCTATAATCCTGCCACTTTGGGAGGCCGAGGAGGGTGGATCATGAGGTCAAGAGATTGAGACCATCCTGGTCAACATGGTGAAACCCTGTCTCTACTAAAAATACAAAAATTAGCTGGGCATGGTTGCATGCGCCTGTAGTACCAGCTACTCAGGAGGCTGAGGCAGGAGAATTGCTTGAACCCAGGAGGCGGAGGTTGCGGTGAGCAGAGCTCACTTCAAACTAGATTCTTGAGAGTCCTTTCCAACCTTATTATCTTTACTTTATTAACATTCTGCCATGATCACTTTTTTCTTCTTTTGTGTTACCTCGATTTATGTCTGTGTTACTTGAGATGGAAGAGTCTTGGTTAGAATTGAGAAGCTTTGAGAGGTGACTGAAAATATCCACAATTATTTCTCTCTGTATAATCCATGAGCCCTTTTCTTGGGAGCCTAATAAATATTTGAAAAATCTTGAAAGCTGATTATATATCCATTTAAAGAAGGATTTATTATTAATAATCTAGAATAAGTAATTTGTTATACCACTTGCATTCTGCAATCACTAGGTGGCAGATAAGCAGAGGAGAGCTAGAAGAACAGTGCTTATTTAATCTGGCATGGTTTTATTCCTTTGATAATGATACTTCAATTTTTAGGGATCTAAAAAGTAGGGTAGAAGACTGAGCTTGAAGGTTACGAACTTCCAGTTCCAAATACTATGTTCTTGCCTTGATATTATAATTTAGGAATATATGAGATTCCCTTGTTCTATTTGTATACACAGGATAAACCCAGATGTGGGCTGGAGTCATAACCTTTCACCATAAAGGACTGATATAAGTCAGGGTCTGGAAATAAGGCTAAATTGTTTAATAGAAAGATAAAATTTTCTGGGACCTGGAAAAAATTGTGTCCTGCTGCAACAGTATTAGAATTGGGGATATACTTTAGGAGGTTTGGCATCAATCAGTGATGAAACATTTGCAAACCTTGGGAAACCATAAAATATATTCAGAAAGCACAGCATTTAACTTAACCAGTAGATAAATATAGAGGAGAGAGGGAGAATTACAGAGAAAATAGATATAAAGGTAAGGAAGAAGAGTTGGAGAAAGATAAACAAATATGAAAAACCCAGACAGAGGAGCAAGTAGCTGCTTCAATTCATGAAGAGATTTCTGTCCTAGTTGCAGGTTATATATGACTTAGTTGTACTTCATTTTGATGACGTTATGATATTATTATAACAAGCATTTTTTTCCCTCAACTAGATTTCTCATCTTTGCACACACACACACAGACACACACACACACACACACGCCTCTATACCTACATTCATTTTGTAAGTGTTTCCAGAAAACCTGTTATGTGTAACAAAGCTCGTGTACCCTCTGCAGAGGGTATGAAGATAAACAAAATAAGAGTTTAATTCTGCTTGGTATATTTTGCTACAGCCAAGATAAACCCAAAAGGTGTATTTGTTCTTTTCTTTTTGTTTAATAAAAGATGAGTTTATAGAGAGACCATGTTCTCTGGGGATTTTTAGAGAAGCAATAACCAGACAATTTCCAACCTGGAGAAGTTTCAGTCCAGCAATGGAGGTTCACAGTCTGGCAAACCCTGGAAGGTTCTGCTTTGGTTTGCAAATATCTCTGCCATTGGTTAAATTCATCAAGCTGTGGATTGCCTAGAGTTGGTAGTGTCTGCTTTTGGTGTCAGTATTTCATGTGTCAGCACCCTTTCCTCCATCCTCCACCCACCCCCTGCCACCATCTTTATAGTGTTATATTTTTTATTCATTAATTACATGTATAAAGGAATCCATCATCAACCCTGAATTCTTTATCAGGAGATTGTTTTGTTTGTGAAGAGACCAAATTCTCTTGCACAGGGTCACCTTTAAAAAGGTTATTAAAGATGAACCAAGTGTCTGATTTCTTGGTAAAATGTTAGCTAAAATATAAAATGCAAACATATTCCTTTGCACAATTGAGATAAACATACTTGAATCCTCTTTCCAGAAATCTAATCAAATGGAGAGTTCTAACCCTGGCCAAGTTTTCTAAAACATTCAATATACTTCATTGACCTACATCTTTGTACATTGTTGGCAGATGAAAGCATAATATTGTAGTATATTAAGGCTAGAATCACAAAGTATTTTGAAATAGTTCAGGAGACCTGCTTATGCTTAAATAGCTCTGCAAAAGAATCAGTTCTGTATGCATTTATTGACTTCCTACATGCATTTTGCTGACACTGTGCTGGCATTTGAAAATAGTTTATACTATAATTCTAAATGAGAAGAGACAAGTTAGATAGCGAAGATTCAGCTCTTGAGTAGATTTTAATCTAAAAGTTTCAAAAAACAAAGGTATAGTAGGTCAGAACTCTCAGAGATATGGTCATTCATACGAGCACTGTTTGTCAGATAGTGGAAGTATGTCATAGATCCTCAATGAATACATTGATTTGTTCTGGGAACTCAATTAAGTTCCTGGATTTCTTATTTTTAAAAGGAGTCAGAATCTTACAACAATGAATATTGTGAGAATCTAATTTCAAAAATGATTAAGACAATTCTAAGAGAAATTTACAGTACCAAATTTATAAGATACCACTTTTGTTCTCAGTATGTTTGTATTTTAACCCCTAGAAGGAAAGATGTCATCTAAGCTGATACCCTCACAATGTGGAACACGGTTAGTGTTAAGTACCAAACTATCAGATAAACTAATTAACATTTACACCAGGGACAGGGAAGTGTAAAGGTGGTGTTTCAGAAAGAAGGAACTAAATCTTCTCAAAATACGTTTACCTAGCTGCAGGTGTATCCACCTGAGTTACAAATGACTGAAAATAGTATGTCCTGTGAAAGCATTAATCTTATGTTACATTAGCATTGCCAAGCAAAATTCTAATAACATTTTCAAGGAAAATGATACAACCGATGACAGAAAAATGGGTGGTATGATGCAGAAGTTAATGAATCTCCTTGCTTTTTGTGCTTTTGGATTTCAGACACACTCAGATTGAACCTTCACCATTAAAAAGTCATCTTGGTCTCTTCAAAGGTATCCGAGGGACCTCAGTAACCCTTTTTCTGTTTCTATGTACCTTTCCTCTGGCCTGCTCTTCAGGCCATGAGCTATAGCACAGTACTATGACTGCATCTGAAGCAGTTTTAGGAGAGGCTCAGAAATGATGGAAATGATTGGCATCACTACTAGTTCTTCCACAGTTATAGAATTTCAATACTTTTTTTTCTTTTAAAAGTTCTGAAATGAGCCTCAAAGGCACAATCTATAACCAATTTCTTCATTCATATTAGATTGCCTACATCTCTCATTTTGACCAAAAAAGCCTCTAAATATACAGAACATTAATATTTCTTTAAAAGGCATGGGTTTATAAAAATCAGCCCTAATTTCCCACAGGTAGTATACCCTGTGCAGCACACACACACACACACACACACACACACACACACACACATAATCAATTATTTGAATGAACACTCTGCATTTACAAAATAATTTAGAAACTAAAATAAAATAATTTAAGAGTTCTTGTCAATATTGGTGCTAAGTATTTCCCATTTGTTGTTCCAGATCCACTCTGCTGCTCCAGACTCCTATACTGGGCTACAGGAGGCTGAGCTGAGTGGACCACTTTACCTGGGCTTCCTGTCCTCTGGCTTCAGTTGGCTTCAGTTCATTAAGGGAAACAGCAGGAAAAGGAAGGAGGGAGAAGCAAGAGGTGTCTGAGTTGATTTCTTGGGTTCCTCCTCTTAGAAGACACTGCATGCAGACTGAATCCCCTTAAGGAAGGACAGGGCTTCCACCAAGCAGTCTTCCCCAGACAAACACCTTGTTACTCCTTCCCTTTGAATCTAGTAACAGGGGAAGTAACAGCTCCTCTCCTTGTGAACCCTAGGGTGCTGCACTGTCTCATTTTGGTTTTCCTCCTGTGGCCTTGAATCGAGGCAAAAACTTAGGCAAAAACATAGAGTGAATTAAACTCAATGGAGTCAGGAATTTCTGTCTGTTTTGCTCAGGGTTTAGAAAAGTACCCAGCAGAAAGTCTGCACTCCATCAGTATTTGTTGAATTAATTATATGCATTTACATTTTTATTACATTATAATTGTTAAATAGATAAAGACAATATTTGTGATTTTCCAAAATAGAAATTAAAAATAAATTCCTACATGCATTCCAAAATCCCAGTCACGTTATCTTTTTTTTTTTTTTTTTTTTTTTTTTTGAGATGGAGTCTGGCTCTGTCCCCGAGACTGGAGTATAATGGAGCGATCTTGGCTCACTGCAACCTCTGCCTCCCAAGTTTAACTGATTCTCCTGCCTCAGCCTCCAGAGAAGCTGGAATTACAGGCGTGTGCCACCACACCTAGCTTATTTTTTGCATTTTTAGTAGAGACGGGATTTCACCATGTTGGCCAGGCTGGTCTCAAATTCCTGATCTCAAGTAATTCACCCACCTTGGCCTCTGAAACTGCTGGGATTACAGGCATGAGCCACTGCGCCCAGCCACATTCATTTTTATTGTATGTACTTGAGTGTTGCTACCAATGTATGTATAAAAATATTTTAGTGAGACTGACACTGGCAGTGCTCTAAGGAAAATAAAGAGAAAAGATGTCCACTACTTAAAGATAGAATTTAACCTTGTAGGTAGGAGATAGCTCATGCTTTCTCTTTCAACTCTCCCAAAATAAACATGCCCACTTGTATAATCCCTTACTTAACAAAATTTATTCAGTCCCCACTAGGTGTGTGCACTGATCTAGAAGCTAGGGTATAATGATGTATTAGCTAGACCCTACCCCTTCCATCTGGAGTAGATGGAGTGCTAAATATTACTAAGCCCATGAAAGGGATTATCTTATCCATACGTTAAGACCCTTTTTTCTGAGATGGAGTTTTGCTCTTGTTGCCCAGGGTGGAGTGTGCAATGATGCAATCTCGGCTCACTGCAACCTTTGCCTCCCAGGTTCAAGGGATTCTCATGCCTCAGCCTCCTGAGTAGCTGGGATTAAAGATGCCTGCCACCACGCACAGCTGATTTTTGTATTTTTAGTAGAGACAAGGTTTCACCAAGTTGGCGAGGCTGGTCTAGAACTCTTGACCTCAGGTGATCCACCCACCTTGGCCTCTCAAAGTACTGGATTACAGATGTGAGCCACTGAGCTTGGCCAAAGACTTCTTAACATGGGAGCTGACAGATAAGAAGGTATCAGCCAGTGACAGGTGACACAGCAGCCAGGGAGACAGGAGAAGCATGCTTTAGGAAGAGGAAACACAAGCATGCACAAGGGCCTGAAGAGTGAAAGCATGATCCACTCAGGCAACTGGAAAGTTCATTATGGCTGAAACACAGTATTTGAAAAAGAGAATATTGAGAAATAAAGAACAAGAATTAAACAGTCAGATTTTGAAAAGGTTTACACAAAATTTTAGGGAGCTGAGATTTCATGTCGATTAAGCACTCATAGAATGGGACAGAGGGAAGGTAAGGAAAACAATTAGTGTTCTCCTTTACTCCATAATATAAACACACACACACACACACACACATACACACACACACACACACACACAGTTTTGTATCTCTCAGTCAAGAGAAGCTAAGAATCCCAAGAATTATTGCAAAGTTACGATTCTTTCGTTGATATTCTTTGACATGCTTAAATAACAACTATGACAAAACAGCAATTATTTTGTGTTTATTATGTTATACTACTATTCTAAAAACTTTATACCTGTGATTTCCTTTAACACTCAGGATAACTCTGTAATCATATGGGGTGATTTCTATTATTATCTGAAACTTATAGATAAGGAAAACAGAGCCACAGGGAAGTAAGTGACTTGCTCAAGGACATAGAGTTGGTAGGTGGTAAAGGTGTTTTTCAAAAAGGGAAATAGTTGCTGTTTCTTGCCTTTTATGGAGGCAGGTTGGGAAAAGACCAGGAAACAACCTTAATATCAAACATAAATGATAAAGGCTATGCTGATGAGCTTGCTTTATAAAAAAGCAACTAATTGTACATGCACCTTATGCTATGGCATAGAGACCAAGTTTAGCACATGGATGAATAAAGCAGGTTGAAACCAATGTAATCACAAACACAGCATTTCAATTGTTTTCATGTAGGGAAAATTTGACATTTTTTTTTAAGTCAAGGGAGCTATAGAAACTAAAAAAAGGAAACTTGAATCAAAACAGCTCAGGAACCAGTAAGTCAAAGCAATGACTTGTGCCTCCATTTTCCTAAATTAAGCATAAAGTTATACCTTATTTTATATTTCCATATTGGAATGTTTAAGAATTATGCATCACACAACCATTTGAAAATAGTCTATACTATCATTCTAAATGAGAAAGGACAAAAAGTTGTTTGAGTAAAATTTCTAAGTCTAGTTTTAATAGCAGAAATAATTAATTTTTAAGAAAAATAAGCTCTGGTTGTTTGAGACCAGCAGATGGCACCCTAACAAAATAATTTGTGTGCCATATGTGAACTTTTTACAGCCCTCTATATCCTCAAATACCAGTAAAGTTCACTGTGTCCAGATAGTCAGGGTAGGAAAGAGAAAAAACAAAGACAAGACTTCCTTTTTTCAAACCAAATAATTTTTATTTTGGGAGGAAAGAGTAGAAAAATAATTTTTTATATTAGTGTTCATTTTGTGACTACCTAGTTAGCTTAAATCACTGTTGTAAGAAAATTCCCCATAAATATGCATAAAATCCAACTATAAAAAATAACATGACTACATTAAAAGGAATAAAATAGGCTGATCCATATATTTTCCAGCACCTTCCCCCTACCCCCTCTCAATAAAAGGATGTTAGAGAAATAATATTCTTTCTGAATGCTTCAATTGTCAGACGTCATAATGCTGGAGATTTTTAAAAAACTGTTTGAGAAGAACTTTAAGTTTGCGTTAACACTACTGCCACAATACCCATTTCAATTTCAGGCTATTCAGTTTGAATTGTTCAAATTAGATAATGAGTGTTTGAATTCCACCCTCTTCCCTTCTCCCCCTCTCCACTATTCTTGTGGTTATTACTTTTAAAGCAAATACAGGAAATTATGTCAAGATCATGAATAAGTGAGTCTACAAGGGATGAATATGGTCCTGTTTTAGAGAAAGTCAGGGTTACCACTGTTTCTTTCTTCTCCTTTTTGTCTCCTCTTGCTTAATTCTAGGTACAGTCATGTGCCATCTGATGAAAAACATTTTGGTCAACTACTGACCACATATACTACAATGGTCCCATAAAATTATAATATCATATTTTTACTGTACCTTTTCTATTTTTAGCTATGTTTAGATAACAAATACCATTGCATTACAATTTCCTACAGCATTCAGTACAGGAACATTGGCTATTTCATATAGCCTAGATGTGTCATAGGCTACACCATCCAGATTCGGGTGAGGACACACTATGATGTTCCCACAAGGATGAAATCACCTAGTGATGCACTTCTCAGAACATTCCTGTCATTAGGTGATGCATTAACTGTATTTGATTTAAGAAATCAGCCAGATTTGGCCAGTGCAGTGACTCATGCATGTAATCCCAGCACTTTGGGAGACTGAGGCGGACAGATCACTTTATGTCAGGAATTTGAGACCAGCTTAGCCAACATGGTAAAACACTGCCTCTACTAAAAGTACAAAAATTAGCTAGGCATATGGGCATAGTGGCAGGTCTCTGTAATCCCAGCTACTCGGGAGGCTGAGGCATGAGAATTGCTTGCATCAGGGTGGTGGAGGTTGCAGTGAGCCAAGATCATGCCATTGCACTCTATCCTGGGCAACAGAATGAGACTCTATCTCGGAAAACAAAACAAAACAAAACAAAACAAAAAATAAGAAAGGAAAAGAAAGAGAAATCAGCTAGATTTGCAGTTTTCTATTATTATTATTATTTTTTTTGAGATGGAGTCTCGCTCTTTTTGCCCAGGTTGAAGTGCAATGGTGCAATCTCACTGCAACCTCCACCTCCCAGGTTCAAGCGATTCTCCTGCCTGAGTTTTCTGAGCAGCTGGAATTACAGACACCTGCCACCACGCCCAGCTAATTTTTTTGGTACCTTTAGTAGAGACAGGGTTTCGCCAGGTTGGCCAGGCTGGTCTTGAACTCCTGACCTCAGGTGATCCACCCACCTTGGACTCCCAAAATGCTGGGATTACAGGAATGAACCACTGTACCCGGCCAGTTTTCCTATTATTTCTACTATTTTCTTATTTCTGAGGAGTAATGACCCAACTTACTAGTCCTTTTTAAAATTAAGCTTTCTCATCTACTTCACTCTTCTAACAAATAATTCTTATCTTTTAAAAAGATACCAGCTTATAATTAACTTTCCAGGAAGCTGTAAGAAATGAACTAAAGTTGGCATAAAAACTATCCAGGATCCAAGATAAGCCTTCACTCTAAGATGGAAACTCCAGGTATGAGGCAGCATCAAAAGGCAATATTCACAAGCAATCCACATTCGTGGTACACTAGCTACAGAGAAAGAAGAAAGACAAGGAGGACTGGGGATGGCTGATTCCCACAGCAGACACGAGATGTGCCAACTGATGAAGATCTTTTTTATTGAGATGGAGTTTCACTCTTGTTACCCAGGCTGGAGTGCAATGGCGCGATCTCGGCTCACCGCAACCTCCGCCTCCTGGGTTCAGGCAATTCTCTTGCCTCAGCCTCCTGAGTAGCTGGGATTACAGGCACGCGCCACCATGCCCAGCTAATTTTTTGTATTTTTAGTGGAGATGGGGTTTCACCATGTTGACCAGGTTAGTCTCGATCTCTTGACCTCGTGATCCACCCGCCTCGGCCTCCCAAAGTGCTGGGATTACAGGCTTGAGCCACCGCGCCTGGCCTACTGGTGAAGATCTTAATGATGCAAAAGGAAACTGCAGCTTCCTGTAAAAGGCTGAAATCAAATATATAATTTTATTTTCTTGATGACCTTGAATGAGAAGAGAGAAAGAATAAATAGCCCAACTGGCTATTTTAGAGATAAGAATATGTATGGGAGAAATCAGGGTGATTTTCTTGCTGAAAAGACAGAATGGCTACTGGCAGCAAAGCCCTGTCCCAATGAAGAAAGAAGCTACTTCCCCAAAGCTTCGGGAAACAAGAAAACCAGTGCTTTATAGATGAAATAGATGATGAAGGCAATGAAGCTCAATGCCTGCCTTCAGAAAACTATCAGGTTTACAAACAAGGATGGTTAAATGTATCGAGCACAACATACAACCTAAGCAGACTTCTACACTTCCTACATTAATGAATTAATTGTGTATAACAATCCTATGATCTTTTTGCTCTTGCACATACATTTTAAAGCTGAGGGCTCTGTAACACAGATTTACTCCAAATCACTCAGGTGTTCTAGGCCCACCTTCAACCACTAATCCATACCACCTCTCTCATAATTATCTGGGAAAATTTTGTAAGTACAAAGTTTTTTTTTTCTGGGAGAAGTCAATACCTTACTCCTATTACCACTGTCTGAATAAAGATAAGAAAGATTGGGCTTTTATAAAGCAAAAAAAGAAGGTATTTTTCTTTCCCTAATTTTGGCACAACAGAACTTTTTGTGTTGATGACAAAGCTCAAAACTACCACAATTTTACACCGCCCCTGAAAATGTGCATCAGCTGTCCTTACTTCAGGGTGCCTGATCAGCATAACTGATTATCAGTGGTCTGCAGAAAGGGAAAGTTTCCAGTCCTCACCGGAACAATGTCAAAGGTAGGAGGCACGGAGAGAAAGGTAATAGCAGGTAGAGACTGAATAAAGGACATCAGTGCTTTCAGTAAATACAAGAAGGCTGTTTTGGAGACACTGCAAAGGAGTAGTCAGCAGGGGAACACATCAAGATGATTTCAAGCAAATGAGAGGGGCCTCGAGACTTGTCTCTATACCCAAAGAGATCCTTTTCTGGGGATAAGAGAGAATTTCTACTGGATTGGAGTCTCCTACACTCTTGACAATTGGTCTAGCATTCTGAAGTTAGAATCATGTCTGAAGACTCCTCGGTCAAATGTCAGGTTGTGAGTGCCACTTGCGAGTCTGCTCTTCCAGTAGAAAGACGTTAATAGTGCTCATGGAATACTACTCAGCCATAAAAAAGAGTGAAATCATGTCTTTTGAAGCAATATAGATTGACCTGGAAGTCATTATCTTAAGTGAAATAACCTAGAAACAGAAAGTCACATGCTCTATGTTCTCACTTAGAGGCGGGCGTTCGATAATGTGTACACATTGTCATAGAGAGTGGAGTGATACACACTGGCGACAAGCAAGGGTCAGAGGGATGGAGACGAGACACAGGAGACAAGGGCAAGAGGGCATGTGGATGAACAATTACTTAATAGGTACAATGTGCACAATTCAGGTGACGGTTACACTAAAAGCCAGACTGTGTCCCATATCCATGGAATCGCACTTGTACTCTCTAAATCTATTAACCTGTTTTTTTAAAAAGACTTAATGATGGCTGGCCCTGCCAACTAACTCCTTGATGAAAAAGGAGCAGCTCAAACCCATTTACCTTTTTTTCCTTCTTGGGATTCCGCAATGGAGATGGTTTCAGGGTTCTTAACTACTATCTTTTCACACTCCCTTCCCATCAGCCCAATTTGTTTTTCCACTTTATACTAAAGAACTCCAAAGAGAGAAGCTAACAAAACCCATTAAAGGTAAAAGTTCGGTAACTACAGTCATTAGCTTCTCTGAAGTTATTTTCCCCCTTCTGTGTATTATCACTATCAAGGCTAGGCTGATGTTTAGCAAAGAGCACCTGTCAAAACAAAAGAAGAGTTTCACACCTCACAATTTTAAGCCCCAGGTAAGAAACTCAGCCTGGTGGATCGGGAAAGAGGAAGACAAGAAACCTGAAACTCCAGGACTTGAAGTAGAGTTAAATGAGTTTCCTCTGGGTACCAACGGGCTTTTGTTTAACACGATTAAATCCTCTTTGTTTCATTACAGACATCAATGTGAAAACAAACAGCGTGATCAAGATAAAGGCCTGGAGGAGCATTCTGTTTCTCTTTCTGGCTCTTTTTCCTGGAGAACTATCACCACCTCTCAGTGGAAAGGCTTAACGGAACTTTTCTGGCTCACAGAAAATTGATGAGCTGAGTAGAGCAGGTGCACAAGAAAGCTTTGAGCTGTGGGGTTAGGGAATGGAAAAAGTGTGAAGCACTTATGTCCATGACCAGATCGGGTGATAAGAGGACTGGCTTCCTTTGCTATCTAATTAATTGTCTTTCTTTTCAAAACAAGTCTTTGATTTCAAGAAGCACCTGCAGAAGATAAGAATGACTCCTAGTGAAATGTAACAACCCAGAAGTCCGTATTGAGGTTGGGAGTGTAGAGTTGGGGAACAGGGAAGATGGAGATGGAGGAAGGAGAAGTTACAGCCAGGGGCCAAAACAAAAAAATACCAACCAGTCAAGTGACAGCAGTCAGTTGAATCCTATTAGGGATGCCACAAAATTGAAACTAGTGTGTTTTTCCAAAGTAATTCTTTCTATATTATTAAATTGCTTATTTCATTGCTTTTAGACAACACTAACTCTTCTTCCTAAACAAAACATGGACATTGTCAGCATAACAGCTACGCTGAACCTACAGAAGCTGGGGTCATCCATATACACATTTTAATTACCTCTTTTCAGTCAGGAACATCATTAGAAGTTTATTATTACCAGCCACTATCTTGTGATCTTAATTGGCTTCCTTCACAGATGACACCCTGAAGCCAATGCAGAAGCTCTGGCAGCCTCCCAGAGATAGTGACCAGATCAGTGCACTTTACACCGATACTGTCTTCACTTGAATAACAACCATCGGTTTAAGTTTTAATGCTAGGCATGAAGTGGAAGCTTCTTTTAACACCTGTAAGCAGAGATGTTCCTGATTCAATAGTGTTGAAACACACACTGAGAGGCAGTGACTTTTTACACACCTTTGTTAGGGTTATAGAGAAATTACCAATATGGAGGAAAGGGATACATCAAGCAACCAGTTATTCCCTGTGGTTCTCTTGGAGTCTGGTAAGAAAAGAAAAAAAAAAAAAGCTTACCAAATCTGGATATGTCAATACTCAAATTAAATCTGCAGCATGGGCCATAGTTATGTGGCTGTTTGCTACTCAGAAAGTGTGGAAACACCCTTAAATGAATAGTTTGCATTGGACCTGAATCAATAATAGTTATTAAATTAGTTTCTAAGAGGGTGTTAGGGATAATGGCAAATTTTGAGGCAAGGGGAAAAAGGGAATGATTTATGAAATAAACATACTGTGACATTTTATGGTGGAAGGAAAAGAGAAAGGACTTTCTGGTAGCAGAATTAATAATTTTGTCTTTGTGAAAGGAAAACAAATAAGTTGTAAAATTTTAAACACTGGGGTTCAATTCCTAGATGACAAGGCTGATGATACCTCTGGGAATGTTACCTGGATAACTTTCTACACATTACTGATTCCTGGTTCTTTATCTTCAGGTATTCACAAAACAATGAGCTAAGTCACAAATATGCTAACATTGGATAAGCCTCAAAATTCAGCTAAATTTTGAACTCCTTCAAGGAGAAACAATGTTTTTAGAATGCTACATATATTAATGGATTACTTATTCAGGATAATGATTAGAAAATTGGATTTTGTTTTTATGATTGAGTCAAATAATATTTGTATTATTACTATATTTCTGACATCCTTTTACAAGTAATTCTTGTCATTCATCATAATCTACAGCTCTGAAAGATACATCTACAAACATATTTATAGAAAGAGCATAGGATTATAAATGACTAGACTCTCAGATGTAAAATTTTCCATTCAGTGAATTGAAGTAGACACTAAAGTATTTGGAAAGAACCATCAATTCACTTTGTTATCTCCTCAGGTTTTTGGCTATCCGAGGATTAATACATCTGCTTTATTTCTGGCCATTACTCTCCAATAACCCTCAAACATAGGTCAACTTTTTCAGAAATGTATATTTCACTTTTACAGCATTCAATAATTTACCACATCTATAATTATAAGTTAATGCTAAAAAAATAGATAATAAAAGCTACTTCAGTTTATGGAATTCCTGGAATGTAAAGTTTTGTTATCTATATGTAAGTATAATTTCTATGTCATACCTATAGGTTTAACTTTTAAAATAGGTCTTTTAAGACATAATATTGATATATTCTTTCCTCAAATACAGCTGAATTCTGGATGAGAAGGAACTTAAAAATAAAGAAAAAAATCGGATGAAAAATTTAAATCACTGTAATTATTATGAGATGGCTACATATGATTTAAACCACACACCGTGAAAAGGTGATTAAATAAAACAATTCTTCTCTTCCCTTCACTACCAGTTATGACCTCTTGGCGGCTCCACTTCTGCTGTTGGCGTGGTCAGCCTTAGCCTTCAGAAAATAAAGGGTTTCCTTCACATCTTCATTTTGTATTTACCTTATGGATTTCCTCTTTTAGGAAGATAAGAAAATTAGTTTTGTATTTTAACTGCTTCTCTGTATTGAAACAGGATGATGAAAATACAGCTGTTTGAAACATACTGTGAGCAAAAAGGCAATGAAATATTATTTTTAAGAAGAGTTATCAAAATCAGGGTGCCAATCACTCTTAGAAGAAGGGTAAAAATTACTTGCACTTCAATATTTATATTTATATTTATTATAAGAAAAAAGTTTCTTTTTGTGGAAAGAAGGTGCAGAAAAGGGCACAGTATTAGCTAAATATTGTACCTTAGAACATCAGTCATTTCCTTCTCAATAGTACTGAAAGGGTCTAATTTATAAGTTTTTCCATCTCCCTGTTATGCTGGTTTGTAAGTTCTGACACTGCTACTGGTATGTTAATGAGAAGCTAGCGTTCCATTAAGAGAAAACCATATGCTCTGCTGCCTACTGTGAAAGAGAAAGCATGTAATGTGGCTGTTGCCTTAGTAACACATTAATTCATTTTGTCAGTGTTGGCACAGATCATTTCATTTATAAGAAAACAAGTATAATAGTTTACCACATCTATAATATTTACAGTGTTTCTGTTACAAAACAGTGACAAAATGAGTTTAAAAAATAGAGTTGGTATAATATCATTAAAATATGGAATTTGTGGTAAAATTTCCCTTGTAAAAATGAAAAAAAAATAAAGATTGGTATAAAATTTCTTTTCACAATCCTACTTAAAACATTTTAACACCAAACTGTTTGCTTTTTAGCATATTTGTATTATACTAATAACGTGCGTCTGCTGCAAAAAAAAATTTAGTCCATGAAAAACACAAGTGCATTAACAGTTTTTAATGAATGCTAAACAAAATATTTCATACAACAGTTTTGTTAAATTACAACCATTATAAACCTAATCGTATGCTAGTGTGTTACTCATAACAAGGCTAAACATTTATCTAGTTTTATCTGTTCTTCCAGATGTTTATTAGTATTCTAGCACTCCTAAAATATTTAAATTAAACCACTCCATTTTCTCATGTGAATGCATTCTGGGTTTTATTCATAGAAGATCTAGTCACATTTATACCTAAATAAATATAGTACACTGTATATGCTTTATGCACAAGTGATACTTAATGTGAATTGAGATAATCCAAAAGCATGATAAAGGAGAGAAGTGATTAGAGGAAAGACAAGTTCCTGTTTATTAAAGTCTGCACCTGCAGCAGGGTATCAGTTCTACCCATCCTTAGGGTATTCCACACCTGTAAATACGCATTCTTAACAACAAACATTTTGCATCTGTGATGTTCACCTACATTTTTTTAAACCAATAAAAAGGGAACTGTGTACAAGATAGCTAGCAACTATCATTTATTAGTTTATGGAGTGATTTAGATTTTATGTCATTTCAAAGGAAGCATTTATGCATTTACATAAGTTATACAAATGGGTGCAAACCACTGTGAAGCTAGCCATCTAAGTAATGAATGGCCAATTATACTTCCAACAGTAAGAAATACCTTCCTAAAATATCAGTGTTCAATGGGTTCATGCAAAGCCTCATAAACCAAATGTGAGTGTTTTTGTTTTTGCTTTCCTGACTATCATCACAGCAATGCTCCCATGTTTGATGGGATTCTTTCTAATTAGAACCCAAGACCCCAGAGTACTTTTAAGAGTCTCCTTTATAGATCTGCAATGTGAATACTCACGGAGACACTTAAGAAAATAAAATTTATGATTAGCTTTGATGAAAATGACTTTAGTTTTAACTTCATAATATCTCTGCTTTGATATAAGTAAAATAGTTTGAATGGCTACATCACCAGAAGAGAAAATACAATCAAACATCAATGTGATTTTATATGATGAAGAATTAAATGTCTCTAAAATGTAATCATATCACATTGACTTACCCAATAAAAGTAACTTAATGAAGTATTTTATCTAATTCATATGTTTTTGCTTATTAGTTTGTGGTGCTTGAAAAAATAAAGCTGTAAACTTTTCAAGATCCTTCTTTTAACTCGAGTTATTTCTGTCATTAAAACTGGTTTGTCAGCAGTTAAGTGACATCACACTTATGTTTTAAGTACACCAAATTATGGGTAGCTTTATAATGATATTCACTGATTAGACTTACTATAAATAATATGATACATATTATTGTGATTTTGGTTAAATCAAAAATGATCTTGAGGTATATAGCACCTCAAATTTTAAATCATTTAGATCTCAACAGTTTTATTGCTGTCCATTCCTCCCCCCAAAAGCCTTCAATGACTCCAAAGTTCTTAGAATCAATGTCTTTCTCTATCAAACATCAATATAGAAAAAAATGTTATAAATTGAGTATACAAACACCTACATATACCTATACATGTATATATATTTCCACTTTTTAACATGTTATCTTCTCTCGATAAATAAAACCACATATTTTATATTTCATATTGCCCTAGTGAATTCTCTTATTTTTGCATAATAGTTTCCAAAAACCACATTTACTATTAAGAGAAAATAAAACTACTGTTGTACCTACATGACCATGAAATTAAAAAAAATACAAAATCAGAGAAAAATGATTTATTTTGTTTGCTTATATTATATGCCACAACCAAGTTAACTATTCTTCCTCTGCTGGTATTATCAATACAGAAGTTATGAAGGCCAAATATACTCAAGGTCAGAACACACACTCTCTCTCTCACACACACACATACACACACACACACACACACACACACACACACATTTGAGTCTAAAGAGGTCAACTATGGTAATATAAATTATTACTTTGCTTCATAACTATGTAGCCACAATATTATAAAATAGATTCAGTCCTTAATACACAAATGTAATTTACTATAACCACTGTTTGAAATGGTAGGTATGAAATATAACCAATACGTGAGATAAAAATTGCTCTTTTGAACCTATGTATTTTAAGAACTATAAAGGAGCATGTAGCAAATAGTATTGAAAATCAGCATGAAAATATATTTTAAATGATAACGTATCAAATAATACATTGCTTCATAAATATTTGTTATGTGAATAACCATTACATATATGAGCATACTTGAATTTATCCCTTCCTTCTAGTTACATAGCCACTAAATTCATGGTATACGTAATCTTATTAAAGGAGTATTTTGAACACAAGAATGATGAATGCAAGCATTTAAAATTTAACAGTAGCTAATCAGGCTTAGCTTTTGGAGTTAATTATGGAGTAATGTTTCAGTTCATTGTAATTCAATGTGAATTTGCTAAGTGGTGGGGGATAGGGAAGAGAATTAAATGACCTCTCAAATCCTTTAGAATTTTGAGATTTGGACAGTTAAAAATGCCATTATTGGGAGAAGACCTAAATAATTTTAGCTTCATCTTTATGCCTCCTCAGTATTTATCTTCACTTTTAAGGACATATAATTGAACAAAAAAGTTGGCTAATAGTTTCACATGAATTCAAATTAGCTTTGGGCTGAAAACTCAACTTCCCCAAGAGATTAATCATGTTAAGTAAATATCTGAATATTACTATTCTGAAATTTAATAGAGTAGCACATTTATGTAATATTTTACACAAAGTATAAAAATTTTATTTATAACATTAAATTATATTAAAATTCACATTTTCATAGATTTCATTATTAAAATCATGTTAGTGTCCTCAAAAGATATTTTAACCTGAGATACAGTTTCTTACTGTTGTAATTTATTTAACACAAAATATGTAATGTGATGCAAATGATAAACTTTAAAAAGTCACAATAAAGCACAAATGGCCTAATACATTATGGGAATAGAGTTAGAAATATGTAAGTGCTAAACATAGTAATATGATTTGGGATCTGCTGTTTTCTGGGAAACAACAGATCCCTGTCTTGTTTTTCCTATTTATTTTCCCCTCTAAATGAACAATATTTCATAATTAAGTGAGGAAGATGTTAAATTAATATACAAGCTATAATGTTTTAGAAGATATATGTAATATTAGATTTTTTCCATTAATAAATGCACAATTACTGGTTATTAAATAATTTCCTTTTAAAATTCACAAATAAAAATTATGTATATTTATTATATATAATATGTTTATATGTTTTGAAATATGTACACATAATGAAATTGCTCATTTAAGCTAATTACCATACATATTACCTCACTTATTTTTTGTCCTGAGAACACAATCTGCATCTATTGTCTTAGTAATTTCCAAGAATACACTGTATAATACATCATAATTGACTATAGTCACAATATTGTATAGCAGAACTCTTGAACTTCTTCCTTCTCTAACTGAAATTTTGTATCTTCTGACTAACAACTCCTTAACATCTTCCAGGACAAGGCCCTGGAAACCACCATTCTACTGTTCTTGCAATGAGTTAACTTTTCTGGATTCCACATATATGTGGGATTAGGCAGTATTTATTTTTCTGTTCCTGGCCTAATTCACTTAATGTCCTCTAGTTTCATGCATGTTGTAGCAAATAACAAGACTTTCTTCTTTTTTAGTGCTAAGTTGTACTCCATTGTGATTATATACAGCATTTTGTTTATCCATTTATTTATCGATAGATGCTTAGATTCATTCCATATCTTGGCTATTGTGACAAATGCTGCAATGATTTATTAACTTATTTCTAACTATTTCAGTAATTAGAGGATTGTAAAGGATCTAGTCCTGGGATATTGTTTTCTAATCTTAACTCATATGGTATAGGAGAACATACCATGAGGCCCACATTTTTATAGATATAATTAGTATGTAAAATGCTTTATTTAGACATATTGGAACTCTGAGTAGTTATCCTAAGTAATTTTTTAGGTTAACTTAAAAAGAACTTGTTGGAGACAGAAATTTCTCCCAGTTGATGCTAAGCTTGTTCAAACACATAGTATGAATTTTTGACAAAAGTTAAGTTTTATTGCTTTCCATTCCTCCCCCTCAAAAGCCTTCAATGACCAAATTTTTAACTTTTGGTCAAATTAATAAGTAGCTGCCTTTCACAGTAGTATTATGAAACCATTAATCATATCTGCAGACTGGACTTTTTACTTATGGAATCTTATGGTTCAGCCAGTGAACAAGAATTTTTGTTTATTTGTTTTGTTTTTAACATACCAGTATAAGAGAAAAGCTCTTATGCTTCAAAAATACTCAGTGAAGGGAAAAAAATAGCAAAGAAAAATATTGGCAGGGTCTGGTGGCTCACGCCTG
Source organism: Saimiri boliviensis (assembly GCF_048565385.1). NCBI lineage: Eukaryota > Metazoa > Chordata > Mammalia > Primates > Cebidae > Saimiri > Saimiri boliviensis. The sequence continues at coordinate 52,460,368 of NC_133450.1, read as the reverse complement.
TAATCCCAGCAAGTTGGGAGACCAAGGTGGGTGGATTGCTTGTGCTCAGGAGTTTGAGACTAGCCTGGGCAACTTGGCGAAACCCTGTCTCTGCAAACAATACAAAAGTTAGCCAGGTGCGGTGGTGCCTGCTTGTACTCCCAGCTACTCAGGAGGCCAAGGCAGGAGAATCGCTTGAACCTGGGAGGCAGAGGCTGCAGTGATCAGTGATCCCGCCACTACACGCCAGTATATTTTTACTGTATTCTTTTTTGAAACAGAGTGAGACCATGTCTCAAAAAAAAAGAAAAGTAAAAATATACAACGTCAAATTTGAATATGATAGAAAAATAACATTTATGCATACAGGTAAAATACTTTTTATCAAGAACTCTGTTGACTGCTCTCTATTTTGCAAAAATTAAATATTTTCATAAACAAAGAGTATACATTCTAAGCGACTTATGTGAAAACTAGATTTCATTCTGAGACAGAGTCTTGCTCTGTTTCCTAGGCTCGAGTGCAGTGGTGCAATCTGGCCTCACTGCAGCCTCTGGCTCCTGAGTTCAAGCGATTTTACTGCCTTAGCCTCCCAAATAGCTGGAATAACAGGTGCACACCACTATGCCTGGCTAATTTTTGTATTTTTAGTAGAGACAAGGTTTTGCTGTGTTGGCAAGACTGGTATAGAATTCCCAGCTGTAAGTGATCTGCTGGCCTTGACCTTCCAGAGTGCTGGGATTACAGGCGTGAGCCACCGCACCTGACCCAGAACTGGATCTTTTGATCTTTAACATTCAAATGCTATTTGCAGAAAATTTACCATAATAACATTTCTCTTTTGTTAATTAATCAAGATTAACATACATTTTCTATAAATCCACTCTGGTCGAGTACCCTCAGGACTATTTCACTGGTCATTTTTACAAATTGTTTGTCAGTGACATTGTTTATCACTCATTTAAAAAAACTTTTATAGAGACAGGGTCTCACTATGTTGCCCAGGCTGGTCTTGAACTCTTGGACTGAAATGATCCTCTCACTTCAGGCTTTGAAAGCTCTGGGATTACAGTCATGAGCCAGAGCACCCAGTCTGTTTATAAGTCTGACGCTAAAACACAAATGTATTATGATGATGCCACTCAAAGCAATAAATAATTATTTTCTATTTGATGTATGAGGAATGGCTAGACTGATGGCCTCACAAAAGAGTTAATCGATCTTGAAAGGTAGGTTCTCTTCTGCAAGATTAATAGCTGCAAAACAATATGTGTCTTTCCTCACTTCCTTTTTGTTTAAAAATAAATGTCTAATTTTCCTGCTTGGTTTGCTCACGCTCCAAGAGAGTGAGGATTTTGTCTTCGTAATTTGTGTATTCTTCATAGTATTAAGTCATTATTCATTAAATGTTTGACAAATTGAATTGAATTCAATGATAGGAGAGTTTTCCTCTCCAAAGGTTTGCTGCCTCTTGTGTTAAAATATTTATTAACTTTATAAAAATGATTACATAATTAACTTTGTAGAATAAATTTAGAGAAAAAATGTAATCCCTCTTCTTAGTTTTCATGTTCTAAATGCAAAAATAATTTTGATCATAATTGCTTTATTGAACTGTCAGCTTATGTAAAACTTTAAATAACATCCAATTGATAATATATTAAAGGTTTCAAGAAATATAGAATGACATAATATCTCATGCTAAAGTAGCCAAATAATACTTATACAAAATGATTTTAATACAATTAATTTTGACACTTAAGAATTCTTTAATACACATTTTCTTCATTATCAAGTTTCCTCAATGAACTTGTAAAATCTCCAGATTTCATAGGTAAGTTTCCACTTGAATTAGTATCTACCTTGTTGAGACTTATATGCAATTACAGAAAGATTAGATGATTTATTCAAAATTGTAACTTAAATATGGCTCATAATTCAAAATTTTCTGTTGGTTTAGATTCTTCCTACATATAGTTAATTATTTTATTTTATAATCATAAGCTTGCAACATTAAGTCAGTATGGTTGAGATGAGGAAGTAATAAATCTACATTGAAAATTATAAAACAAACATTTTCTTTTTACCTTTTAAATATTCATTTTGCTTATTTTATTTTCCTGTTATTAAGTTCCTAACAAATTATTTAACTTAATATAATATCATGTATGTACAATGGTCAACCATTCCTTAAAACAGCATTAATTCATTGAGATTGTATGTTCCCTCAAGTTATCTGTTTAATTTTATTTGTAAAACTGATGCAGAAGACAATATTGCTATAAAATAAGCATACAATCCTAGAATTTTAGGTTTCATCAGGAATGCTAATGGGACAAATATATACCAACTTGGTTTTGTAAGCCCAATGTCTTCTAGAAAGTTCTACCTTATAAATAATTCCAAACTAAAATTTTGAAAGCAAATTTCTGGAACTTCGGATATGTTTTCTCCACAGAAATATTATAATGAAAAAGAAGACGGAGAAGGAAAAAGCTGAGAGAAGAAGAGGAGGAAGGAGAAAGAAAGAGGAAAAAGAAAAGGCGTGGAGAAAGTTTCCTGAATGAGTGAACACAAGTTGACTAAGGGAGAAAGGTGAGGAACTTGCATCAGGGGCCTGATTCCCTTCAAAGGAGATGGAGAGGAGTATTGAGGCAGAGAAGGGCCAACAGGTGGCAGCGTTGCATTAAGACAGTCTAGTTGTTTGGCAAGTATATCTGATTGGTTTGGAATTATGAAGAGGGGGAAAATAAAAGTAGTGTGCAGGAAATATATTTTTCTTGAAGAAAGATTAAACACAGAATGATTTTTTTCCAGCAGAAGCAAGCAATTAATTTAATCAGTGAATAATTATTGAGCATCATTTATGTCAGGCACTGTGCTAGGCCCTGGAATTATAATGGTAAGCAAGTAGATTCAGCCTCAAGAAGCATACAGTCTAATGAGGCCAGTAGTAGGTACTTACCAATGCACCGTCAAATAAACATTTAAGTATAAACTGGTATAAGTTATTTGGAGGAAATGAACCAGAGTATGTTAGTTTATAGCACACATTCTATACTTGTTCTGCGGATAGCAGGCCTATTCTCTGGAAACGATGCTTGAGCTGGGATCAGATGAATAAACATTAGGCAAAAGGTGGGAGAAGAAAAATGTGTGGGAAAGTCCAGAAACAGAAAATAATTTAAGGTATTTGGGGAACTAGACAAAGGCCGTTGTAGCCCACAATTTTCTGGGAAGAGTAGATAGACACAAGATTGGAGAAGTAGATGTGGAAGGTTGGGTAGATAATTTAGGAAGTTAGGACTGGGCACTTTATCCTATGAGTGATGGAATATCTTTGAAGGTTCCAAAGTAGTGTTTTATTTCATCATATTTGTGTTTCTATCGTTTGGAGACAGAACTTAGTATGTGTGTTTGGTGGTGGTGGTGGGAGAGAAATGTTAGTCGTAGAGAATACAGTGGATTCAGGAATATCAATTTGGAGGCTTTTTCAGTAATCTAGATGGAAGATGATGCTATATTTAATAGGGTAGTATTGGGAAACATGGAGAAAAAAGGGAAGATTCAAGGTATATTTAAGTAGTAAAATGTATAAAAATGGTAATAAATCAAGGAAGGAAGGTGAGGGAAAGGGGGACATCAAATGCTACACTTGGGGTAGGGGAATCTTTCAAATATAATAATCAATATTCGGTTTTTGGTATCATCCTGCACTCTGGTCTATAATTTATTTGTGATTGTAAAATTAAATGACATGATTATTTTGCCAGGGCTTCTAAAATAGAAAATCTCATTTCATTGGTAGCTCTCCAAATTATATTGTGTACATTTCAAAAACGGTGAAAGATTCAGGTTCTGTTGCTCTGAGGATTTCCATCCTGTGGATAACAATGGCAAGTGTCCCTGTTCCTTGCTTTCTCCACAGTCTTTCTTTGCATAGAATGTCTCTGAGTTCTATCATAGATCACTGATGTGTATTCTCTACACCTCTTTCACCCTCTTGCACCTTGGCTAAGTTAAGACTTTGTAACCTCAAGATTCTAATAGCCACAGAAAAATCTGTAGATCTCTCTTTCTTACTGGCAGGTTTTATCATCAAGAGAATTTGGTGCAAACAAATTTTTTACGTTAACAAAATAAGTATAAATAGTATTCACATTATTTTTTTTTATTTTCATGTGCTATAAACATTAAGCATGTCTATATAATTACACTATTTTAAAATCTGAGAAACATAAAGTTATAAAGTAATGAATAGTTATTGATATGTGGCCATCTTAGACACAAAATGAACTTAGATTGTGGGGTTTTTTTGAGTCCACATCACAAATCTAAACTTAAACTTTTTTTTTTTTTTTTCCCGAGATGGAGGCCCACACTGTGGCCCAGGATGGAGTGCAGTGCCGAGATCTTGGCTCACTGCAACCTCTGCCTCCCGGGTGCAAGCGATTCTCCTGCCTCAGTCTCCCAAGTAGCTGGGATTACAGGCACCTGCCACCACACCCAGTGTTTTTTTTTTCCGTTTGTTTTTTGTATTTTTAGGAGAGACGGGCTTTCACCAAGTTGGCCAGACTGGTCTCAGACTCCTAATCTTGTGGTTTGCCTTCCTCGTCCTTTCAAAGTGCTGGGATTACAGGTGTGACCCACCACACCCGGCCGTAAACTTTTTAAAAATAATAATGGCTGGCTGAGGTAGGCGGATCACAAAGTCAGAAGTTCCAGACCAGCCTGGCCAATATGGTGAAACCCCATCTCTACTAAAAATACAAAAATTAGCTAGGCATGGTGGCGGGTGCCTGTATTCCCAGCTACTCAGGAGGTGGACAGGAGAATTGCTTAACTCAGGAGGGGAAGTTTGCAGTGAGCCTAGATTGTGCCACTGCACTCCAGCCTGGGTGACAGAGCAAGGCTCCTTCTCAGTAATAATAGTAATAATAATAATAATAATAATAACTCTAGTTTTAAGCTTCTACTAAGGGCAAGGGCTATATAAATATGTAAATCTCACTAAGCCCTATAAGTGGATTACTATTATTCTCATTTTTCAGAAAAAGGAACTTTGTGTGTGTGTGTGTGTGTGTGTGTGTGTGTGCCTGTAATTTTAAAATCTAGTAACTACTTGTCTAAACATAGTTCTGGCTATTTCCAAAGTTCTATATTATGGCATCTTCTTAAGAAAAAAAATTATGATTTATTTCTTCATGGAAAGCTGTTTTAACCTAAATCTTGAAAACACTCTTCAACATTCTTTTTGTGTTTTTGTGTTTTAAAACCAGAGTAAAGTTAGATATTCTTGGCATAAAGCAAAAGTTCAGAAATAAACTTTAAGAAATATACACCAAGTGCCCTTTGAAAAGCTTTGCTGTCATCTGCCTTCTGAATACACGTATGTTTAAAGCCCATGGAAAGTCCATGTCAGTCATGGGTCATACAGTGATGCACTCACTTTTTACTCTGGGCAAGTCATTGAACTGCGTTAGTAATTGTTTGTTTTATTTTAAAATGTAAATATTAACATTTACTTCTAGGAACTCCAAAGATGAGTGTACAATAAAATTGAGATAATTTATTAAAATTATCAATAATTGTGAAGGAATGACTAGAGCTAATTCAGTATGTCTATTATATTTAACTATCTCATTGGGAAATGTTGTTCTATGACCCTGGAAGTTTTTAAGAAAAGGTTGAGAAAGTATCTTTTCACATCTGGAAACTCTCTCACCATGTACTCCACCATGTACTTAAACTCCATGTAAGTGGAGATCAGTGACAGTAGAAGGAAAGTCTTTCCTAGGGCCCAAGAAATAATGTTATCCCAAGTTTCTCCTGCCTAAATTGCAATATACCTCATAGTTTATTAAAAATAGATGAGTTAGTTTCATCAGATAAAATATAAAACTGGTAATTTTTCTTATCAGTACTGTTTCACTTTGGATATATAGAGTTGTTTTAGAAAAAAAGGATAAGTGTGGTGGAAAAGGCAGTTGCATTTTTGGAGACTGTCACAAGAGGGCATTTATGGATTAACTCTACATTTTTTTCTACATTTGAAAATACTGAAAGGCATTTCCAATTCCCACAAACAAACTAAAATTAATTAATTAATTAATTAAAAATGTAAGGATGAAAGACAGTCTCTAAAATTTTTATTTTATGTTAATTCTGCTCCAAAAAATTGGCATTTTTTAGGAGTTTCCATTCAATAAAAAGTGCCACATATTTATAAATTTTAGATGTCAGAAACTCATTTCTCCAAAATATTGAGATCCTAAAAAATATCAGCTAAAAAAACTTATATTTTATTTCTAGCATTTGTTTGTATACTATTGCAAAATAAATATGTAAAATGAATCTTATTTCAATTGATAAAAGGTAATTGTATTTTTAAAACATGATTTTCTCCTTTGTGCTGAAAAGCAAGCTAATTAATATTCCGAAGTATATTGAAAACAGGTGCCATTTAGAGATTACAGGCACAATGTCTTAATAAACAAATGAAAATCTTAGTTATACTAAGAATAAATAAATTACTAGAAAGAGAATGGTTTGGGGCTCAGCTAAAGGGAAAGAAACAAACTGAAGCAAATGCAAAAATATTTTTACTCAATGATATCTTGAATCCTTTAAAAGCAAGGCCTCTGATATATTCATCTTTGAAACCCCAATTCTAGCATGGTGGTGGGCATACAGTAGGTACTCAATGAATATAGTTAAATAAATAAATGAAACCACTTTAACTGAGGATAAATTTAGAAGTGGCAAGGCAAGAATAATTTTCCATGATTATTAATTAAATCAATGACTTTCTTATTGCATTAATTGATATGAAAACTTCAAATGCAAAGGCAAAATTTCATTCAATCACCTGGGGTTTTCAAATAACTGCAGAGCTGGTGCCATATAAACAAAACATTAGGAGAGCTAACACAACCATATTTAATCCTCAAGAACAAAGAAGATGCAAATATGGACCAACACTGTGTTTTATGCAATCTGGGAACTCTGGAACTATAAATCTCTTCATGATCATTCTGTCTCTTCCAATAACATCCAACTTTCATCTTTATGTAATTTTTACTCAGTTTATTTAATAATTTATAATTTTTTTCAGCAAAAACATGTAATGGGCTATTAGAGTTTTTAATAAGCCTCAGATAATCATTGTCATAATGTGATTTTATTTAATTTCAATCAAAAGTAAAGAGAGGTTATATTTTAGATAACCTGCAGTCTTATTATGGGAAAACATACAATTTCCTTTAGGCATTTTAACATAATTAAAACATATTTGAGATTTGTTTTCCTACTTATGCTAAAGCACAAGCTTTTGAAAACCAACCCTTTTCATTATATCATATTCATGAAAGATAGTAAAACATGGAGAAACGAAGTTATTTGGGTTAAATAGCCCTGGATTCAGAGGTCAGTGCCAATATTTGTTGAGAATATGGTTTTCTTTACACCCATTTTTCATCTATGAAACTGGGATTACATTGCCTATTTTAGTAGATTATTCTAGGTAGTAAGTTTTAACATATGTAAATTGACTGATACGTTGAAGGTAGTCAGTAAATGCCAGACTTTAAAGAATCGCAAATTTTACAATCTTTGTTGAAAAATTTGAGATTATGCCAGATACAGAAATGATCACATAATATTGTACATGCATCTTTAAATTTCTCATATACCCTTGCAATGAGTTGGGACCATGAGAACATTTCTGATCGATTGGCTATGGTAGGAGGGATGAATGGTACATTCTGGCTAAGGAAGTGAAAAGCTATGAGCCCCTTTATTGGTATCTTTTTTTCTATCATGGTGGCCTTTGAGGCATGCTACTGAGATAGTGATATCCCAATACAACACGGCTGTCCATATCTGGGTCACTGAGTGACTAAATGTAGCAGAACATTTGCAGACCAGTATTAGATAGGTACAAGATATGAACATTTATTGTGTGAGGCCACTGATTTTTAGGAGTTAGAGTATCACTACAGCATACATAACCTAACCTGACTAATAATATGATCAAACCAAAACACTTCATTTTATTAATAAGAGCACTAAAGACCAGAGAAGTCAGTTTGTGCAAAAGCTAGTGGAACTAGACCCTTATCTCTTACCATGTACAAAAATCAAATAAAAATGAATGAAAGACTTAAAGATAAGTTCTAAAACTAAATGATAAGGTCTAAACCTTAACGATAAGGTCTAAAACAACTAGAAGAAAACATTGGGGAAATATTCAGGACATTGGTTTGGGCAAAGATTTCTGGAGTAAGACCTCAAAAGCACAGGAATCCAAAGTAAAAAATGAACAAATGGGATCACATCAAGCTAAAAATTTTCAGTGCAGTAAAAGCAAACACACAACTCAGAAACAATCAATGAAGTGAGGAAACAACCTGCAGAATGGGAGAAAATACTAGCAAAGTATTCAACTGATAAGGCATGAATAACCAAAATATATAAGGAACTCAAACAACTCAAGAGCAGAAAAACAAATAAGTGATTTAAAAATGGATGAAAGTCTTGAATAGACATTTCTCAGAAGAATACATACAAGTAGCCATGTCTTTTATCAAAAAGACAAGAAATAACTAATGATCATGAAGATGCAGAGAAAAGGACACCAAGGCAAACCGATGGTATATAAATTAGTATAGTAGTTATCTGCTATGAAAAACAGTATGAAGATTCCAAAAACAAAAACAAACAAAAAAAAACTAAAAATAGAACCACCACATGATCCAGCAGTCCTACTGTTGAGTATGTATCCAAAAGAAAGGAAATCAGTATATCAAAGAGGTGTACATACTCCCCTGTTTATTGCAGCACTATTTACAATAGCCAAGATATGGAATCAACCTAAGTGTCAATCAATAGGTGAATGGATAAAGGAAATGTGGCACATATACAAAAAGGAATATTACTCATCCATAAAACAGAATTAAATCCTGTCATTTGCAACAGCATGAATGGAACTGGAGGACATTACATTAACTAAAATAAGCTAGGCAAGGAAAGGCAAATCTGGCATGTTCTCACCCCTACGTGGGAGCAAAAAAAAAAAAAAAAAAAAAAAAAAAAATGGTCTCATGGATGTAGAGAATAGAATGATGGTTACCAGAGGCTGGGAAGGAAAGTGGGGATGGGTTGCATAAAGATAAGATGGTTAATGGGTACAAAAAATACAGTTGGTTAAGAGAAATAAGATCTAGTGTTTGGCAGCACAATAATTCAACTACAGTTATCAATAATTTATTGTACATTTCAAAATACCTTCAGGAGTGGATTTGGTATATTTCCAGAACAAAGAAATGATTAATGATTGAGGTTATACATATCCCAATTACTCTGATTTGATACTTATACATTGGATATTTGTATCAAAATATTACATGCACTCTGCAAATTGTACAACTATTATGTAACCATAACAGGTTTTAAAAGCCAAGACAAAAATGCAAAAATTACATTAATATACAGGTATTATAGACCCTTTCTCAAATGTTGTCTTTTAAAAATCACAGGGCAATGTTTGAAATTCTTCTGCATATATCGAATACATATTTCTATATTCCTCCAGGGAAAACTGAAATCTCAAGGATTTTTTTAAAGTCATTTTTTTTCTTCTTTCTCTATATATACAATACAAAGTCCCCCTCAGTTGCAATCAGGCCAGAAAATCCTCTGGGAAAATATCTTCCTTTCTATTTATTCTTGTCTTTATCCTTATCCAAATCTTTTAGCATGCATGTTAGTGCATGTGTGCATGTATGCATGTGTGCGTGTGTGTGTCGAATTCTATTAAGAACATATTTAAAAGCAGAATTTGTTTTCCCAAATGCTTTTTTCTGACTAACTATTGCGTTATTATTTTTTTTAAATATGACTTTATAGTACTTTCAATTCTATATTGAGTTAATCAGCAATATGGTTTGGCTGTGTCCCCATCCAGATCTCATTTTGAATTGTAGCTCACATGAATTTCCACATACTGTAGGAGGAATCCGGTGAGAGATAATTGAATCATGGGGTTGGTTGCCCCCATACTGTCCTTGTGGTAGTGTGGTAGTGAAAAAGTCTCATGAAAGCTGATGATTTTATAAGGGGTTTCCCCTTTCACTTGTCTCTCACTCGCTCTCTTATCTGCTGTCATGTAAGATATGCCTTATGCCTTCCACCATGATTGTGAGGACTCCCAGCCACATGAAACTGTGAGTCAATTAAACCTTTTTCTTTATTTATAAATTACCCAGTCTCAGATATGTCTTTATCAGCAGCATGAAAATGGACTAATACAGTACATTGGTACTGGGAGAGTGGGGTGCTGCTGAAAATGTGGAAGCAACTATAGAACCTGGGTAACAGGCAGAGGTTGGAACAGTTTGGAGGGCTCAGAAGAAGACAGGAAAATGTGGGAAAGTTTGAAACTTCCTAGAGACTAGTTGAATGGCTTTGATCAAAATGTTGATAGTGATACAGACAATAAAGTCCAGGCTGATGTGGTCTCAGATGGAGAAGAGCAACTTGGGAACTGGAATAAAGGTGACTCTTGCTATGTTTTAGCAAAGAGACTGGCAACATTTTGCTCCTGCTGTAGAGATTTGTGGAACTTTAAACTTGAGTGAGATGATTTAGGGTATCTGGCAAGAGAAATTTCTAAAGGGCCAAGCATTTGAGAAGTGATTTGGGTGCTGCTAAAAGCATTAGGTTTTAAAAGGGATAAAAGTTCAGAAAATTTGCTGACTGATGATGCAATACAAAAGAAAAACACATTATTTGAGAAGAAATTAAAGCCGGCTGTAGAAATTTGCGTAAGTAACTGGGAGCCAAATATTAATTACAAAGACAAAGGGGAAAATGTCTCTAGAGCTTGTCGGAATCCTTCTCAGCAGCCCCATCAAACACAGGCCTAGAAAAACCCTAGTAGGAAAGAATGGTTTCATGGACCAGGCCCAGGATTCCCGTGCAGCCTAGAAACTGGGAGCCTTGTATCCCAGCCATTCCTGCCATAGCTAAAAGAGGCCAAGGTAAAGCTTGGCCTGTGGCTTCAGAAGGTGCAAGCCCCAAGCCTCGGCAGCTTCCACGTGGTGTTGAGCCTGAGGATGCACAGTATTCAAGAATGGAGGTTTGGGAACAAATGCCTAGCTTTCAGAGGAAATGTATGGAAATGCCTGTGTGACCAGGCAGAAGTTTGCTGCAGGGCAGAGCCCTCATGGAGAAGCTCTGCTAGGGTAGTGTGGAAGGGAAATGTGGGGTTGAAACCCCACACAAAGTCCTGACTGGGGCACTGCCTAGTGGAACTGTGAGAAGAGTGCCACCATCCTCCAGACCTCAGAATGGTAGATCCACTGACAGCTTGCACAGTGTGCCAGGAAAAGTCAGAGATGCTCAACACCAGCCTGTGAAAGAAGCAGGAAGGATGATGAACCCTGTAAAGCCACAGGGGTGGAGCTGATCAAGACCATGAGAACCCACCTCTTTCATCAGTGTGACCTGGATATGAGACATGGAGTCAAAGGAGATAATTATGGAACTTTAAGATTTGAATGCCCTGCTGGATTTGGGATTTGCATGGGGCCTTCAGCCCCTTCATTTTGCCAAATTTCTCCCATTTGGAATGAGTGTATTTATCCAATGCCTGCACCTCAACTGTATCTAGGAAGTAACTAACTTACTTTTGATTTTACAAGCACATAGGTGGAAGGGACTTGCCTTGTCTCACTCAGATGAGACTTTGGATTTTGTGGACTTTTGAGTTAATGCTGAAATGAGTTAAGCTTTTGGAGGAATGTTGGAAAAACATGACTAGTTTTGAAATGTGAGGACATGAGATTTGGGAGGGGCCAAGAGTGGCATGACATGGCTTGACTGTGTCCCTAACCAAATCTCATCTTGAATTATAGCTCCCATAATCCTCACTTGTTGTGGGAGGGATCCAGTAGGAGATAATTGAATCATGGAAGTGAATCATTATACCTCTTTTTCTTTTCTTTTTCTTTTCACTAGGTGTGGACTGAAATTTCTAGGCATAATTTGAATTCATTTTTCCAATATTTTGCTACCTTTTGAAAAGGTTGACTCATTTTTATAATCATAGTACACTAATGAGAAATTAGATTATTTAAATTCATATTTGATATACTCTTTGACTTAATCCTTTAACCTCCTAATTCATTTTCCCAATAATTTGAAAGATTAAAAGTAGTTTCCTGAATATTTTATGGCAGCGGGAATGGCTGTTAAGAATGAAAATCTGTTCTTAATCTTGCATGTTCTTCACATGTACCCCCAAACCTAAAATGCAATAAAAAAAAAGTTAAAAAAAAAAGAATGAAAATCTTGCAAAGAAAGATAACTTTGTAGGACACATACATTTAAGGACAAGAAAGATGAACAGAAGTCAGTGGGAAAAAGGAGCATTCACATAAGTAGATGGGTAGTCAAGAAAATAAAAGTTCTCTAGAGTCACAGAGAAGAAAGAACTTTAGGAAAGATGATAAATGTCACAGAGATCTGAGAGATAAAGGCTGGCAACTGAGGAAAACATCTAATTTTGATGTTGAAGACATCTTTGGTGGTTTTTAAACATAGTGATTCCAAAACACCTTTTATTTTGTAACATAAGTTACTAATGTATCTGTTACAAAAGAAAAGAGAATTTTAGAATCTTTGTGCTATGTTTAGAACCACTATGTTATATCTTACGTTACAAAACAAAACTCTCATCAGCAGCAATGTATTGCCATGGCAGGAAACTTGTCAAAGCAGTGTCCTGTGTTAGAATCTCAAGAAGGAAATGTATCATTTAGAAAGGTTTCAAGTCATTCTGATCCACTGCCTTAGAGACCAAGAGACTCTTTCTTCAACCCCAAATAGAACCATTGCTCTAGAGTGGTTCTCTCAAACTGCCTACTGTGCAGTATTTGGGTTCAGAAGTACAGTCTTGGGGTCTGTGAGTTCACAATGAAGTTCAAAATTCTGAGTTTTAAAATGTAAAATATATATGCATATATATTTTCAGAAATGAAGAACAGATACCATCTTCATCAGTATATGATGTACTCACAGTAGTTTCATGGTACCTCTTGGGGAAGCATTGGATGGAATTACAGTAAGACCTGGCACTTTAGCATATAGGCACCTGCAGTAGAAAAAGCAAGGCAGTAGCAGGTAATTCCATATCACTTTGTGAGCTGCGTTGCACAGATTCTGTCTCTGCCACATCAATCATTAATAGTAATACTAAATCTAAATATCTTATGAAGAACTTTTTCTTCTAGTGGCACAATTAGAACACATATGCATTTAACACAGATTTCAACAATACAGTGGAACTAAATTTATCTTTAAGCAAAGAAGACAAATTTAGAGAGTTCTCAAGGGACATCTAATTAAAATCGGAGTTTTAAGATAGCTTCCTCAAAGACTTCAGGTTAAGCATGAGGTCTGAATATCATGAGCCAGAATTCCAAGAGTTGGTATTATTCATATAGTTTCTAAAACTGGATTATATAGATAGATATAAGTGTTGATATCAAAATAGAGAAGCAAATTAGGTATAAAAGTATATATCATGTTGTGTTGTTTTATAACTAAATATTTCCAAAATATATATAGAATATTAAATTTACATTATTAATTTATAATTTATTGGTTTTCTATTTTTTTAATTTATAATTTCATGGTTATAATTGATAAGTTATAAGGAGTTTAAATCAAATTTGTATTTACATGTGTTTAAATAACTTAAAAATATAAATAATTTAATACTGCCAACGTGTTGGAAGAATATTCTGTTACAAGGGGTTCATACCTTCAATATTAGAAAAAAATTCAGAGTTTACAGTGTAAACTAATGAGGATGAAAGAAAGACTTATTTTATCTAAAGAAAATCTACACAGATGAAATAGTGATTGTGATGATATAAAATATCCATTCAAGAAATGTGTTGAAAAAAGGAAGAAAAAAATAGGGCTATTGCTAGAGAAATCAGTGGAGACTGGAAGGCTGGGTCAAGATAGAGAAGGCCAGACCATGGATAGAAGACAAAGTGATTAGACAGACACGGAGAAGGAGAGGCCAGAGAGAGCAGATCATGGTGCAACAAGATTCTTTCCTGATCCTTGCCATATGGGAACAGATTGATAAGACATGGTAACTTGCCAGAAGGCTTCAGTCCATGCAGCAGCACTATGCAAAAATCTCAGACACCATCACCACTGTCCTTCACTTTCTTTCAGAAGTCTCTTGATGGTAGAGATCCCCAAACTTGCCCTTTGAGAAGCATACCTGAAGATAATTATCACAATAAAAATTTTTCAATTCCATGCCGAACACTGAAACAAAATCTTCATGAGACTAGTCTGGGAAGTTGTTATTAATAGATTTTTATGGTGTTATGATTATCAGATACTTCTTGTGACACTGTTTAATACTTAATTTCTCGACATGTGGTCCCCAGATCAGCAGTATCGGCCATACTTAAAAATGTAAGCTCTCAGATTTCACCACGAACTACTGAATCAAAAATTCTGGAGGTGGGGCCTAGACATCTACACTTTAACAAATCAACCAGGTGATTTTGAAACATCCTAAAGTTTGAGAACCACTGGATTAATGTGGGGACCATTGAAACAGGACTGTTGGACATGGGGCTCAGGTGTGGAGATACTTTAAAAGTTCCCTTAGTGGTATTAATGTGTAGCAGTGGTTGGGAAACATTGCAATACATCACAGGATAGACTATTTGAAGAACCTTTACCTGATGAGGGTGGAGAAATAAATCAAGTTACAGCACAGAGGAAAGCTTGAGTCTCCCTGCAAGACTACTTCCTATATGTAATTAGGCTAACCAAAGCACTTCTTTCTTATTCCACGGTGCTCTCTCACATCCACCATCTCCTTACTATGATCATCTCCTTTCTATTAACCACATACAAGTTCCCATCTCATGGTTGCTTATTGATTAAATTAACCATTTAATGCATTAATTCTCAGCAATATCTAACAGGTACAAAGGATGATGTTTAAATGGAGAATCCATGCTTAATTTTCTGCATGTTTTGCTCTAATTTCTTCTTTCTCATTCCAGAAAAAAATTGAGATACAGATTGTGAGAGTGACATTACAGTTAGGTAACCTTAAGTCTGCTTTAATTTATTTAAAATATAATTATTTGTAAAATTTGGTAATTCATTTGTAGAATTTTCTCTTTTTTTCTTCTTTTGAGATACAGTTTCACTCTATTGCCCAGGCTGGAGTGCAGTGGTGTGATCTCAGCTTACTGCAACCTCTGTCTCCCGGGTTCAGGTGACTCTCATGCCTCAGTCTCCTGAGTGGCTGGGATTACAGGCAGATGCCATCACACCCGGCTAATTTTTGTATTATCAGTACAGATGGGGTTTCACCATGTTGGCCAGGCTGGTCTCGAACTCCTCACCTCAGGTGAACTGCCTGCCTTGGCCTCCCAAAGCGCTGGGATTACAGGCATGTGCCACTGTTCCTGGCTTGCCACAAATTACTTAAGGCATACTTCATAATTAATCGAGATGCACTATAATATTCAGCTATTTCAAGATTGAGAACAACAAATTTACATGCATGGAAACTGGTCAGGCCTTTGACTCCAGTTTAGAGCCTTTTAGCCTGAAAAACTCAAAATTATTTGGTCCAGGAAAAAGTAGTTACAGATGGGTTAGGTATTGGTCTTCCTCTGGTCCTCATTCCTTGGAGAATCACAGTGGGCTCTAAGGTAACAGACTGAAGGCTTCACTCCTTACCCTTACTTCCATAATTAGTTCATTTAAAACAATATTCCCACATTCTTGAGACTTCTTAGGAGGGTTTCAAAAAAAGTTATGCAAGGAAAAGAACTGGCAATTTTCCAGATATATAGCATGGAACTAGCATGAGCTGGTACACAGTCTTTATGGGATCATGCATCCGCTGTTGTCAGGATGATATATCTGAGGACTTTATTTTACACATGAAGAAACTGAGGCCAAGAGAGCTTGTCCCTGCCCTCCCTTCTCATGCATGCCATTCTCTTCCATGTCTGACACAGCTCAAGCATAGACGAAGGTGAGCAGGCTCATTTCTTCTCTTTTAAAATCATTTTCTGGGATTCTAGTTCATTCTCCTGAGCCCCAGAAAGCTGAACTCTTGACTTCTTTTCAGAAGGTAAGAGGAAGACTTGTCAATGAGAAAAATAAAAATCCTGAATTATGTGAAAAAAGGAAGGAAAGGACTGAGATAATTGAGTAAACAGTGGAAAGGGAATAAAGACAGAGAAAAACCTGAACACTTTATAAAAGTCAACTGTTTTTGTAATATATCAAGCATTACTTCTAGTTTGTGTGGAATTCTTTATAAAACAAGTTAATATCATACACTATCGCAAGCTTCTTAGATCAGAAATTTTGTGGTCAGGTAGGACATGGCTCTTTGTCATTACAAATACAGCAGTTGCTTCAGATATCACGCTCAGATTTTTGTTATAATGGTCACAATTGTATATATTTTGGTGGATGTTTTTCCTAAAGTTCAACTCTTGGTGTAATTTTTTTTTACCATCATCAGAAAACATTGTTAATTTTGACAATTTTTATTCTGCCTATTCTTTGTTTTTTATTGCTATACTGGTTCCAAACTCCATTTTTTTTTTTTTTTTTTTTTTTTATCGAGAGTCCTTTACAATTATTTTTTTGGTCCTGTTTTCTGTTCTTAAACTTCATATATGATGACAACTTTAGTTTTTCTATTTTTTTCTCTATATGTCCCATTTTAAATTTGGTGAATTTGTATAGCTTATTTGGCTATAAGACAATATATTTAGTGATGAAGAAAGGTACATTACTGATATGCCATCTGACTCCTCTGTGTTACCTTACAACTCTGTGACTATCTCTGTTTTATTTTAATTTTACACGTATATGTATGCCCTATTATTACAGTGTGAGCTCCTTGTAGAAAGGAACTATTTCTTCTTCTTTTTCTTTTTTTGCACAAAATATTGAATTAAAATAAATATTGTAAGACTTTTTGACTTAATTGTCAAAGCACATTTTACCTCTTTTATTCCAATTAGCTATTTAATGTGGTCTCTGATAATATCCAAGATCCCTGAGGGCAGACAGGAATTTTGCCTGTTTTAACTGCTTGTCCTCGTGCCTCGTGATCTAGAACAATAACAAGGCATTGTTATAGTATAAAAACTTAAATTTTTTTTTCACAAACTGTTTGCTATTCTCTTGTCTTTGATTAAATTATCGCAGCTAGTTTTCCTGAAAGTAGTAACTCCACATTTAACACCATCCACAATTGAAGAGCACCCCTGAATAAAAGTGACTTCAACTGCCATGTTAGCATTGTTTGATAAAGAAATAAAAGTTACCGTTGCTTTTGGTGCTTTAGTCATGAAGTCCTTGCCTATGCCTATGCATTGGCTAGAATGCTGAATGGCATTGTCTAGATTTTCTTCTAGGGTTTTTATGGTTTTAGGTCCTATGTTTAAATCTTTAATCCATCTGGAGTTAATTTTTGTGTAAGAGGTCAGGAAGGGGTCCAGTTTCAGCTTTCTGCACATGCCTAGCCAGTTTTCCCAAAGCCATTAATTAAACAGGGAATTATTTCCCCATTGCTTGTTTTTGTGAGATTTGACAAAGGTCAGATGGTTGTAGATGTGTGGCATTGCTTCTGAGGCCTCTATTCTCTTCCATTGGTCTATCTCTCTGTTTTGGTACCAGTAACATGCTGTTTTGATTATTGTAGCATTGTAGTATAGTTTGAAGTCAGGAAGTGTGATGCCTCTGGCTTTGTTCTTTTTGCTTAGGATTGTCTTGGCTATTCAGGCTCTCTTTTGGTTCCATATGAAGTTTAAAATGTTCTTTCCTAGTTCTGTGAAGAAGGTCAATATTAGCTTGATGGGGATAGCATTGAATCTATAAATTACTTTGGGCAATATGGTCATTTTCATGGTATTGATTCTTCTTAATCATGAGCATAGAATGTTTTTCCATCTGTTTGTGTCCTCTCAATTTCCTTGAGCAGTGGTTTGTAGTTCTTGAAGAGGTCCTTTACATCTTTTGTTAGTTGTATTCCTATGTGTTTTATTCTCTTTGTAGCAATCGTGAATGGGAATTCTTTCTTGCTTTGGCTCTCTGTTAGTCTGTTATTGGTGTATAGGAATGCTTGTGATTTCTGCACATTGATTTTGTATCCTGAGACTTTGCTGAAGTTGCTTATTAGTTTAAGGAGATTTTGGGCTGAGACAATGGGGTCTTCTAAATACACAATCATGTTGTCTGCAAATAGAGACAATTTGACTTCCTCTTTTCCTAATTGAATACCGTTTATATTTTATATCTTTTTCTTGCCTGATTGCTCTGGCTAGAACTTCCAATACTGTCTTGAATAGGAGTGACGAGAGACGGCATCCTTGTCTAGTGCCAGATTTCAAAGGGAGTGCTCCCAATTTTTGCCAATTCAGTATGATATTGGTTGCAGTTTTGTCATAAATAGCTTTTATTATTTTGAGATACATTCTGTTGATACCTAGTTTATTGAGAGTTTTTAGCATAAAGGGCTGTTGAATTTTGTTGAAGGCCTCTGCATCTATTGAGATGATCATGTGGTTTTTGTCTTTGGTTCTGTTTACATGATGGATTACATTTGTTGATTTGGGTATATCGAACCAGCCTTGCATCCCTGGGATGAAGCCTACTTGATCATGATGGATAAGCTTTTGGATGTGCTATTGCATTTGGCTTGCCAGTATTTTATTGAAGATTTTTGCATTGATATTCATCATGGATATTGGCCTGAAGTTTTCTTTTTTAGTTGAATCTCTGCTGGGTTTTGGTATCAGGATGATGTTATGAACTGGCAGCCAACATAATGGGAAAAAAATTTTGCAACCTACCCATCTGACAAAGGGCTGATATCCAGAATCTACAAAGACCTAAAACAGATTTACAAGAAAAAAACAAATAAACCCATTCAAAACTGAGTGAAGGATATGAACAGACACTTTTTAAAAGAAGACATATATGAGGCCAACAAAAATATGCAAAAATGCTCATCATCACTGGTCATTAGAAAAATGCAAATCAAAACTATATTGAGGTACCATCTCTCTTCAGTTAGAATGGCGATCATTAAAACATCTGGAGACAACAGATGCTGGAGAGGATATGGAGAAAGAGGAACACTTTTGCACTGTTGACTGGAGTGTAAATTAGTTCAACCATTGTGGAAGACAGTGTGGTGATTCCTCAAGGATCTAGAAATAGAAATTCCATTTGACCCAGCAATCCCATTACTGAGTATATACCCAAAGGATTATAAATCGTTCTATTATGAAGACACATGCACATGTATGTATGTTCATTGTGGCACTGTTTACAATAGCAAAGACCTGGAACCAACCCAAATGCCCATCAATGATAGACTGGATAAAGAAAGTGTGGCACATATACACCATGGAATGCTATGCAGCCATAAAAAATGATGAGTTCATGTCCGTTGTAAGGACGTGGATGATTGTGGAAACAATCATTCTCAGCAAACTGACACAACAACAGAAAACCAAACACTGCATGTTCTCACTCATAGGTGGGTGTTGAACAATGAGAATGCATGGGCACAGGAAAGGGAACAACACACACTGGGGTATGTTTGGGGCAGGGGCTAGGGGAGCAACAGTGGAAGGCAGGGAAGTTGGGGAGGGATAGCGCTGGGAGAAATGTCTGATGTAGGTGATGGGGTGGGGATGGAGACAGTAAACCACCATGGCATATGTGTACCTATGCAACAATCCTGCAAGATCTGCACATGTACCCCAGAATTGAAAGTATAATAAAAAATAAAAAGAGAGAAATATTATATATTGAACTATAAGCTGGTGTGATGGTTATTGATTTTTAGCTGGAGGGCCCCAGTTGTTAAGTTTATTCATATGCATTGCATTCTGAATCAGTGAAATACATTTGAGGTAATCCGATCTTGAATACTTTGGAGCTAGCAGCACTGTACAAACGCTTCTCAGTCTTTCTTCATTTAGGCATGCCTCTAATACTTACTCATCAAGTATATATGATCTGAAGACATAGAAATTATTTTCCTGCCTTCAAGGAGCCTTTAGTGTATTAAAAAGAGAGATGGCAAACAAATAATTGTGATAGGTGCCACAAGAGAGATAAGCCACCTGTGTGCTACCACCCACACAGGTAGCAGAGGCACAAAGGAAAGACAAGTTTTACTTCCTTGGAAGGTGCGGGAAGGCTTCTCAGAGAAGTGTTGAAGAATGAGCATAGGAGTTGACCAGGCTGACGGGGCTAAAAGACTGAAATAAAAATCTTAATAGTACTCCCAGCACACACACACACACACACACACACACACACACTGCACACACAGGGAGAAAGAGAGAGAAAAGAAAAGGTGATTTACATTATAAGAAATAGGAAAATGATCATAATTATGATAAATATCTTGCCAGCATTATATGAAAATATAAACACATGTCTATAAATTTGAAAAGAATAATAACTGTGGGTGAAATTTAAAATGTTATAAATGATGTACCACTAGAAAAGCTTGCAGATCAAAATAATTTCATATGTGCATTATATTTAAGTTCCAAGGAACCAGTATGTCCTACGTTATTTCAACTGTTTCTGAGCATCAAATGATGAAGAGCTTCTGAATTCATCTTACTAAGAAATAAGATATCATTAATGGTAAAATCTCATACATTTCATTTTCATATGAAGTTCTATAGGTTAATCTCATTTATTTATACAGAAATAATAATGTAAACCATAGAATTACATTCTGTGCTGAAGTAAAAAATTAATATATAATGATAAACTATAGTCTATCCCAAGAACCCAAGCATTGCTAAACTCTAGAAATAGGTTAACATGATAGAGGCGGTATTTATAGTGGTGCTTAGTGTAGGTTCTGGAACTAGACTGCTGGCTGTGAATCCCATTATGTCACTCAAAGCTGTGTGACCTCTGTATGACCAGTGTCCTCA
Organism: Saimiri boliviensis; assembly: GCF_048565385.1. Lineage (NCBI taxonomy): Eukaryota > Metazoa > Chordata > Mammalia > Primates > Cebidae > Saimiri > Saimiri boliviensis. Next base: position 52,439,339 of record NC_133450.1, on the reverse strand, counting down.
TTTCAAAGTTGAAGATGATGATATGGAGTACCTCAATATATTAATACATATAAAATGTTTAATTAGGCCTGGCATATAGTGAGAAATACATAAGCATTAGCTATTATCAGTAAACTGATGACAAAAAGCACATGATTTTATAAAAATGATCCCAAAAAGCAGGTGGAAAATCCAGTCATTTCTTATAAATAAAGATAAATTTTCCCTTATGGCAATTCTGATAAATTAAATCCAGATAAATTCTGCCTTACAGTCAAAATAGGAATAATAAGTACACTCTAAATGTTATAAAATATTTATCAAAACATCAAATATCTGAAATAATATTAAACTCTGAAATACTACACATTTTTTAAGTTGGTATCAAGACAAAATATTCACTACTATCACTATTATTTAATATTTCCAGAGGTTCCATTAATGCAATAAGATTAAAACAAAGCAAAAAGTAGAATAATTATCAGGAAATATTAAAATATACTATTTTTTCTGTTGATATCAAAAATATGAAATTTAGTTAGAATATGTTAATAGACCCTACAAAAGCAAATTCTGCAAAGTTGAATAATACAAAATACACTTCTAAAATGCAATACTTATTTATACAGTTAAATTAGCTAGAAAGTATGTATGAACAAAGACATAATGTCTACAAATTTATTTGTATACATACACAAATATATATATATATATACATACATATGTGCATGTGTGTGTGTGTGTGTGTGTGTGTGTATGTATTATTCCAAGACTTTACAAAGGATACTTTAATTGGTCTAAGTAAATAGTAAAGTATAAGTAAATAGGTAGGTAGAATTTCATATCTGTAGAGAAAGTAAAGCTTTTTTAAGTAAATTGTTTGTTCCGAATTAGTAATCATTTGGCTAAAATGAACCCAGATCCCTATTTCACTGCATATATGAATTAAAATTCTGAATGCATTAAATGAATAAATATGTTGGTGTATAGTGTTTGAAATAAGTATAAACATTTTCTTTTAAAATTACGGAGGGTTGAGGGGAGAAAAAAGGCTTTGGAATGCAGATGGGTAAGGGAATATTAAAAGGAATGAATGGATTCCCTACATAGACCTGAGGGGAACTGATATACCAGAGTTACGGTAGTTTTTCATTTGCAGCCGCAGGGTTGAGCTACTGCATGTGTGATTACGCTTTAGGTCAGGCGTCCCCAAACTACGTTCCGAGGCTCAGGCCATTTATCCGGCCCCCCGCCGCACTTCAGGAAGGGGCTCCTCTTTCATTGGTGGTCAGTGAGAGGGGCACAGTATGTGACGGCCCTCCAACGGTCTGAGGGACGGTGAACTGGCCCCCTGTGTAAAAAGTTTGGGGACGCCTGCTTTAGGTCATGAAGAAAAAAAAAAAAAAAAGAAAAAAGAACTCCATATATGTGTTTCATGCTTTTCTCTATGCAAACTAGAGATTACACATAAAAAAAATTCTTGCCTGTGAGGATTTCTTCAGAAAGGCATTTGAGAGAGTAGCCTTTATCCATAGGAATGAAAGAGGTCAAAAAAATAGAAACATCTGCATAAGAACGCCATGGTTTCAATGGTCTAAGGCTGTAAATACTGTTTTCTAGTTCTCTTTCTCTCTCAATATTGCGTGTGTGTGTGTGTGTGTGTGTGTGTGTGTGTTCCAAGGAAGCAAATAACTAGATATAATTATAATATCTTCTGCTCCTATCCATAGTAACCCTTTTGAGATTTATCTGACCATTTTTTAAACATGTTATTACACTTTTAGCATACATAGACTGAGAAAAACTTCCTAGGCCAGGAATTAGTTTAGAAAGGAAAGGGATAGGGGAGGGATAGCATGGGGTGGGGAAATTGGGGAGGGATAATATTAGGAGAAATACCTAATGTAGATGATGAGGGATGGATGCGGCAAACCACCAAGGCACACGTATACCTATGTAACAAACCTGCACATTCTGCACATGTACCCTAAGACAAACTATAATAAAAAAACGAAAGGAATGATTATTGTTCATCCAATATTTTAGGATTCTCTTGCAGATATGGGTCAAAAACTAGCACCAACAAAGTTAGATAAAATTCTTGATGAATTAACTATTAATCTGAAACTCAATTTCTGTGATTCATAGCATACATTCTTTTTCATTTTTCTTTACAAGCTGGAGAGATGGCCAGCTGACTTCTTTTGGGACAAAATAGCTGGAAGAAAAATAGGAGCTGTTAAGCTAAAACCTCCTATGCCAAGTTGTAAACTACAGCACATTTTCATGGTTGAGTGGAAAAAAATCCTGAAAGACCAAGCTTATTATAATGGAAGTGCTTACAAAACCAGCTCTAGCAGCACAAACGGCAGGACTATTACCAAGCCCTTAGGGTGGACTAGTTGATATCATTTGCACTTTAAGCAGTTTAGGTGTTAAATTGCATGCAATTGCACAGTGTGATAAAACACCCTTCAAAGATATGAAATAATCCCTCTTTTTTCTTACACTATTTTCTTACAGGAAATCTTAACTCATAAATGGTAGTATTGGGTAATTTGTTTCTAGTAAAATGCAGCATAATCCATTTAGTTACAATGCTTATCCCATTCCAGTAGCAAAATGTAACAGGTGTAGGGTGTATTCAATAGACAGTGAGCCTAATTTCACAGATCTGGATTTAGAGTTGGATTTTCATTCTCTTTATTCTTTTGCTGATTTTTAAATGATGATTTAAAACCAATTGACCAAAAGAAAATAGGAAAGTAGCCAGAAGTGGATTTTTTTAATGTGAAAATTTTAATGTAACAGCTTCTCTATTATTGTCTCCTTTTCTAAGACTGAGAACACAATGAAAATAATCTATTCAATTCTGGGATATATCAGGTTTGCTTGCTTAGTTTTGCTCACTAATGTCATTTTGGTTTAATTCAGTGAGCAACAGTTGTCATTGGACAATAAACCTGCATTTGAGCTATTTATATATAACTAAAGTAAAAATTATCTTAGGTTTTTGGTGAAAGCTTCTTGAGAGTGACAGGATTTTCATGGGGATTGTCTGTATCAGTTTATGGAGACTGTCAATATTGAATTGGTCAAATAAAGAGGCATATGGCAAGCTTCAGCTCTTTTCTTTTAGGGAAGTGTCAAGGGGATGGTGGAGGAAACAGGCGATGAAGCAGAGGCAGGCTTCAGCTTTTATGTTGTTTAAAAGAGTTATTAAAAACTATATTTTAGAACATTTTTTGAAATTAAATCCTAGAACTATTTGATATCCTTGTTGGAAAAAATAGAAAAATAATCTTTTGGAAAATATAAAAGAGAAAGTAAAAATGGATGAAAATGGTTGACCAGAAAGATAGAAATATATTGAGTTTTTCATAATTGGGGTTGCTTGTTCATCATTTGGATTAATCTTTTTTATTCTTGGCTGGAGGGAGTTGAAACCTATGTTTTTATTATAACATATAAATATGGTAGTCAGGACAATACATAATGATTAGCAAAGGCCATATACTAACTCTTTAGAAATCTTACACACGATAAGCATTTTTTTCCTGAGGAAACAAAGCTGAAAGTTGTAAGAAAATTCATCTAATCCATCCATCCATTCGACTATCCATTCATAATTCCACTGACACATAAAATATTTATTTTCTATCTCCCTATGCCAGACATAGGTAGGACGATGTTAGGTACTAATGATACATTAATGAATAAAATTTGATCTCAATCCTCAAGAAATTTGTGGGATGGTAAGTGAGACCATAGCTCAACAATAGTTAATGCATTCACAGCAAAACTGAAAAATAAAACTTTTTAAAAGGTTATGTATTAAAAAGGCTAGGTAACTCGCAAACACTGTTTTTATGAATGGATTCAACATGAATAAGATGTGATTGTTTACATGTATCACTTTCTAGGTAGCTATGTGAACTGCAGGAACTCAGAAATAACAACTCTCTCAACTCAGTAGGCTGTCTTAGGGAACCACAGGGAATCAGAACAATTGCTACTGCTGATTGAGCCTCAAATTCATGGACATTACAAAAATGTTGCAACAAAATTTTCAAAAACCTTAATGAGACATTCATTTCTCACTGAAGGTACTATAGTGAACTTCAGCTGAAAAATATGGCTGGAAAATACGATGATCTTTTAAATTATGCTTTCCACTTAATTGATCTATGCAGTGAAACTGCCTCAGACAGTTACCCTGGTTAGAATGCTGGTCTTGCAGTTTTCACTTGCACATTAATTATGTTGCTTGATTGCCAAGCATGGGTGTCTGTCTTTATTGTCCTAGATTAGGCTAGAAATATTCTTTAGCTCAATAGTTTGAGTCGCCATGAAGTTTTGACTACCTCTTTCAGGTAGCCCATTTTCATTGCATGTATGTGTCCTTCCAGTTCCATTCTGTTTATTTACACATGTGTGCTTGCTCATGTGTGTGTGAATACACACACACAAACACACACATGCGCAGTTTTTTCCAACATAAGCAAGGGCAAGATCACTCTTCTGTACTTTGTTTCCAAAGACAAACTATCAAAAGAATATGGAAGTCATCAATTATAGTATCAGTGCATTTTGAAAGATACCTCATAAAAATACAGAGCAGAGTTGTAATAGATCTCAAGTGATTCTGTCTATAATCCTTGAGAGAGGTGCTTGAAAATGACTGGCTGAGAGCCTCAACAAAGTCGTAATTGATCTCAATACATAAATGTGTTTGCCCAGAAGAGCAAGTGCCCCAGAGAATGGGTAGAAGATGACTTGTAAGTTTTCTTTCCGGTTGAGATCTTTCCTATTCTGTTTAAACGTTAAAACATTTTTGTGATTGTTATCAGGTTTTTATAGCTTCATATTTGTGATTAACAAGGTGAACAAGTTTGGAAATATAAACAAATGTTCATGAGATGTGTTAGTCATGTTTCTTCTTTTATTTTGCCTGGTACCAAGTAGGCTTTTTCAATTTCAACAATTGAATATTTAGTTTAAAGAAATTCCATTTAAAAAATTTGATTCTTTCTTCTGATCTGTTTCATCTTTCTAGAAAAATATATGTGCATATATATAATCTGTGTATACATATTATATATAATCTGGCACTATCTTCTTTTATCTCCTTATTTTTATCACTTCATTCTGCTGTAAGAATATATATAGCTGATATCTGATTTTCTTTACTATCTCTACAGCATTTTAAAATTCAGTATATTTTTCCTTCAGTTTTAAAATTTATTTCTGAAATGAAGATAATAACATCTTCCTTGTAGTAGTGTATGAATTAAATTAGAATGCAAAATTAGTGCTTAGTAAATTCTAGTTACTGAATTGCAGTAAGAGAATGTGTTCTATAAATGTTCTGTCTTTTGGAAATTATTGAGGCTTATTTTATTTCTTAGTGGATGATTATTTTTTTCTGAGTCTTTAGAAAAAGTTGTTTTCAATTTTGTACAAAACTCCCTCTGTATACGTTTACTAAGCACTTTTGTCAATAATTTTTTTTCAGTTCTAGTCATGTCAGATTTTAAACTCTTTCACTCCATAAGTTTCATTAAATTATTCTTATATTGCTTATGTTTTTTTGCTTTAAATGCTTCAGTGACATATTTATTGGTGCATAAAAGCTCTTATGCATTGTTGAAATTTTTAACCTTATGAGAGATCTCCCTCCGTCTTTTTAATTAATTAATTAATTTGTATAAATCTAAGAGATGCCCATGTACTTTTGTTTAATGGATGTATTTCTCAGTGGTGAAGTTTGGGTTTTCAGTGTTACAGACATCTGAATATTGCACATGGTATCCATTCAGTAATTTCTGATCCTTCAACATCCTATCCTCCCTGTTTTCCAAGGCTCCAATGTCTATTATTCTGCTCTCTATGACCATGTGTACACATTATTTAGCTTCCACTTATAAGTGAGAACATGCAACATTTGGCTTTGTGTTTCAGAGTTATTTTATTTAAGATAATGGCTTCCAATTCTGTCCATGTTTTCATTTAATACTTTTAAATTGAATTCTCCTTTACTTTTTATTGCTGCTTGTCCTGAAAACCTCACGTTTCCCTCTAAGATCCACTCTCTGACCTTTTCTATCCCATTCTTCTTCTGGATGCTGGTTTGTGGACCAAATCAAGAGGCACTCCTGGCCTCTGGCTGCTATCGGATTAGACTAATCCAATACATCACAGAGTGGGAGGAGAATGAAATTGGGTTCCTGATTGTACAGGCTCCTTCCTTGTGGAGTTGCCATTTAACTGTAGGTTTTGACCATAGATCATAGCTCTTGTTAAATGGTTCTTTCTTTATAACCTTGGGTTTTCAGTAATGTTTCAGTCCCTTTATCCACTGGGACCTAGTGATGCCAATAATTTCCAGCTATAACTTGTTTTTTCCCCATATCCTACTAATTCTTTGTAAATAGTTCTTCATCTTTTTTGCAGTTGGGTTTGCCTAGGCTGGAGTGCAGTGACTATTCACAGGTTATTATAGCCCACTACAGTCTCAAACTCCTGGGCTCAAGAGATCCTTCCTCCTCAGCCTTCCAAGTAGCTAGAGCTACAGGCAATGCCAATGCCTGGCCAGTTCTTTTATTAAATGCTCCTCAAGTTATCTAGTTGTTATGTGCTGAATATTGTGCCAGGAAAGTGGCTGATATATTATTTTCAAGCTTACTTTCTCTTTATTTCTATTGGCCCTATACATTTTTAGCTTTTATTTATTTTAAACCATTCTATCTCATTTTATGTACATTTCTATAAAACAGCATTTATAGGTTTTCCTTTTCATTTATTCAAATGGAATGTCTGGTCCTTTAAATATAAATGGATTTCAGTCCATTTATATTTAATATGAGCTCTGAGACATCTTATTCTTAGCATCTTGTTTTTTGCCTTCTTATTTCCATTTCTTTAATTTTGACTTCTATGAAATTAATGTGATGACATTGCTCCTTAAATTTTTTAAAGACACACCCACAAAACGCATACAGTATGATTCCATTATATAAATTTGAGAATAGGCAAAGCTAAACAACTCTTCAGATATGCCTACTAAGGTAGTAAGACTAAAAACAAAGATGATGGGCAACAAGTTGCAAGTCAGGTCATGGGAATGGTTTTGTTGAGAACACTGGAAGCTTCTAAGGGGTTGGCTGGCAACGAAGGTGGCTGCATAAATGTCCACATTATAATCATCCACTAAACTCTACATTTCAAAACAATCTTTAATGGTTTGATAGTTTTATATTTCATTTCCACAAAACACTTGACCTTCTGTTTCATTATTAGCATGATGAATATTAATAACCTAATTCTCAAACAATTCTTTAGCATACTTTCATTCACCATCCAAGATTTCCAATGATTTAAGGAATCAGCAAATTTACTTCCAAATTGTCATAAAATTTCATTTTACAGCATTTTATAAGAAAATTAAATATAATTAAATAGCTTAATTAAAGACCATGATTGGTATAGTAGAATTATCCATAATAAAGCAATCTTGGTGGAGAACATGCTTCATGCTCACATTGGGCCACAGGGTTGCTTTGTTTTGCTATCAAAATGGGTATTGAAAAATGCCATGAACAACAGCTGTGAGAAGAATGCTCAGGATAGTTATAGTCTTGGAGGTGCTGAAAAACACAATGACTTCTCTTGATAAAAAGCTGAATGTAATTAATACTGGAATTACGTAGTGATAAATATTCTTGGCTCTTTTTTTTTTTTTTTTTTTTTTTTTTGGATAAATATGTTACCAGTTTGAAATTCTGGAGCCCTAGCTCCTTTTTTTCCTCAGTGGAAATTAATATTATAAAGTAATTTTTATCAGCCACTTTCTTAGTAGAATTGTAGTATAATACAGATGAATTTTTAAAAGATTGACCTGAATTTTTAAATATTTTATTCATTAATTCAGCATATATTATTAAATGCTTACTGTGTACCATGCACAGGCATACATGACTGAACAAATGAGACAAAACATTTTTCCTGGGAAGCTTATATTCAAGGAGTGGAAAACATGTAAAAATTATGTGCATAATGAATATAAACATCCTTATTTGACTTCTTCCATAATTATGCTATTTGGAACTATTTGTCTCAGGGAATAACTGACTCTTCTTGCTTTTCTTAGACCTCATTTTGTTTGATTTCATTTGAGGTGTCCAACAATGCTGACTTCCCACCTTCCTTTTTTAAAAATTCATATTGGAGGTCAGATGTCATGGCTCAGGCCTGTAATCTCAGCACTTTGGGAGGCCGAAGCAGGTGGATCACTTGAGGTCGGGAGTTCCAGACCAGCCCAACCAGCATGATGAAATCCCAAATACCTAATGTAGGTGACGGGGGGATGGATGCAGCAAACCACCATGGCATGTCTATACCTATGTAACAATCCTGCATAAACTGCACATGTATCTCAGAACTTAAAGTATAAAAATTAAAAAAAAATAAAAATAAAAATACAAAAATTAGCAGGGCGCAAATTAGCTGGGTGTGGTGGCATGTACCTGTAGTCTCAGCTACTTGGGAGGTGAGGCAGATGAATCACTTGAACCTGGGAGGTGAATGTTGCAGTGAGCCGAGATCATGGCACTGCACTCCAGCATGAGCAACAGAGTGAGACTGCTTCAGAAAAAGAAATAATAATAATAATAAATAAATTCTTATTCTCTTACCATCTGTGACTACAATAGCCTGACTCTATCTCTTTTCCTTCTTCCATTGTGAGTTTGTCTAGCTTTTTCTGTCCTTTGACTGAAGTTATTTTTAAAGGCTAAGATCTTGACTCTTCTTTCTTTCTCATTTATTCTTATGCTTTAAATGATCCCTTGTATATAAAGTTTTCCAATCTCATATTGCCAAGTCTCTACTAGGTATTTCTGTCTTAGCCGATTACTTTCTCTTTCAAACTTGCTGTCCCCCACCCCTATTTTGTCAAAATGATCCTTATTTTCTTCTTTAGCAAGCCTCAATGTAACAGTAATACAATGATAATAAAAATAATTGTCATAATAATACTTATTGAACCCTTTCTTTGGGACAAAGACTGCTCTATGCGCTTTACATTTAATAGCTCATTTACCCCTCAAAAACCCCCAAGGTTTCCTCATTACAGATGTGGAAACCGAGGTATGGAGAGGTGAAAAGTTTTCTAAATGGATTCTCAAGATCTGCAGCATCTACTGTCTTTATCCAAAGGTCAACTACCAAAAAGTCACTAAATTAGTTTTTCTAAACCTTTGTTTTTATTATGTCAAGCTCTTAAACTTTTAATTGTAGATACTTTTAAATGTGTCTACATTGCACATTTACTTGTAATAATATTATTTATTGTTCATTGAGGGTTTATTATATGTGCGAACAACTGTTCTAAGAATGTAAGCCAAAACTTGAAATTTGCACATATAGCAAGTACTTTTTACTTTTTCTTCTTTTGTTTTGAACAAATGTTTATTCAAGAATAGTTTTAGATTTACAGAAAATTTGCAAAAATAGTATGGCAAGTTCCCATACACCCCACACCCATTTTCCTGTATTGTTAACATCTCGTGTTACTGTGGTACAATTCTCACAACTAATGAATAAACTTTAGAACATCGTTATTAACTAAATTTATATTATCATTATTATTAATTGACCTCCGAACGATTTCATTAATTCTCTTCTAAAGTCCCTTTTCTGTTCCAAGTGTTTCAGGTGGAAGAAATAAATAAGGAAAATCCAAGTGTTTTAGGCGGAAAAAATAAGTAAGAAAAAAAATAAATCTACTTTTCTTTAATGTCTCAATCCACACTAATTTACTGTTTTATCAGGCTTTCTCTTCAAGTATTTCTGTAATCCCCAGGGACATTTACGTGCCACACATTTATCTTCTGGTTCTTGTGTCTCCCCTCCCTGAGCCACATCATTATGAATCTTCTCCACCTGTCCCCTTGTCATCTGGTAAAACGAGCCAAACCTTCCACAATATCTTTTTCGGTTCTGGCTCCCACTGGGGAAGCCAATTCATCTGTCTCTAGTTGGAAGACAATCAATATTAAAAACAGTTCCTTGTGACTCTCTTGTTTCTGTTGTGGTCACGAAGTATAAAAGAGCTACCTTATTGATGGTATGAAGCTTACCTATTAAACAATCTTCAGATCTTCAATTCACCTTCAATATCTCCCTCTTTCTATGTACCCATTTTCCAGATCACCAAATCTTGGTTCATCCTTTGCAAAATCTTTGGGCTTATCCATTCTTTGCTTTTCATTCTATTGTGATAATAGGCCAAATGTTTCCTTCCCTCCCTCCCTTCTTTCCTTCCTTCTTTCCTTCCACCCCCTTCCCTCCTTCTGTTCCTTCCCTGCTCCTTCCCTTCTTTCCTTTCATTAATTCTGTCTGTCAGGAATATCTGAATGTTACTTTGTTTTCCAATCAGATACAACCTTCACCATTAAATACATACATACTGCTATTGAACAATGTGGGAATTAGACATAAATTGTAAGTGGTTGACATAAATGACTGGAATTGTTATTCGCCATTTAAAACACAACTTCCAGGAAATAATCCATTGATTAATGGTGACCCTTCCGATATTTTCAAGATTTAGCATGGTATTTTCTTCACTTATAAAAAAATTTGCACACACAAATTTTATTATTGGTGAGGTAAGCTGGTTACTGGTAAAATGATAGAACTCCAGCTATGAGTAGGACTGCCGTTGGTTACACTCATGACCCCTTTGAAATAACTAGATGTAAAAGACTAGAACACGTTTATGCTCACAGTTTTGGAATTATAGCCATTTAGAATATGGCATGACATAAAGAAATGTAAAGTCTTTCTATTTAGGTATTATATTTCAAGGTTTGTTTCAGTGTGTATGAAATAAGCATGGACTAAAAATTCGTTGCACGTCAGAAGTGCCCTTTGTTATTTCTTTACAATAATCTGGGTTCTTTTGTAATGCTAGGTAGATACACATTCAAACAGATGTAAAGAAAAATCCTTCAAAATATACATTTGTAGTGAATGAACATGTAAAGCAGGGTGTAAAGTCTTACTGTCTCCTCTGACCTTCTTGCAGTTAAGGTGAGTTTATTTTTAGTTTAACCAGCATGACAGAAGTAAGTCAGTTTGGTCTGTTTGTATGGTTTTAGTGGTCACACTATAGAGCTGTCCTAGGGCACATCTGAGTGCCAATCCTGTTTTGCAAGCATCTATTGCAGTCATAGTTTTTGTTTTGTTTTATTTATGTTTGTTTGTTTTTTAAGAGGAAATTACCTGGGGTCTGGTTAGACCTCTGGTTATTTTAAAACATGATGGATTAGCAGAGAGGAGAGAATTAAAATACTTTTTTGTTTTCTCTAACTAACTCTGTATCCATTTCTTTTCCTTTCCTCTCTCAGGGAGGAAGCATTGCTACTGGTCTCTATCAGACTGCAGGACTTTGACTGAAACACTTTTGTTAGTGAGAGGGGCAATGAGGAATAAGAAGCATGCACGCCTCCCACCTCTTTTCTTCTCTTATCTCTTCTCTCCTTTCCTCCTTTCTTCTTCTGCTTCCCTTTTCTTTCTTTTTCTCTTCCTGCTCCCTCTCTTCCACTCCTCTCTCCTGCCCAACTCCCTTCTCATTTATCTCTCTCTTTTTTTCTTTCTTTTTCCCATGCCCCACTCTCTACTCACCTCAACCTTTGTACATTCACTAAACTGGTTTAGGGCTTTCCTTGGGGCTAGATTATTCCTCTTTTTTTCCTTCTTTTCACGTTAGTATACTGGTCATTGCCTTGAGTTCTTAGAACATTGGGCAGAATGGTCCTGCCGAGATTCAGGTGGGGAATAGATGAAGCTGGTTGGAAGGTAGAGGGCTCTTCTCAGATATATTCCAACAGATTTTCCAGAGTTCCATACACTGGAGAATTGGGTGCTGGTTCAACTATTGTAACTGTGGTCCTTTCATTACCATTTTGAAATTTTTCTTGCGTATTGTGCCTACACTGTGAGGACAAGTAATTTGTAGTGTAAGATTCTAACATTCCTGAACAAAATACCACCAAATTCTTGCAAAATCATACCTAGTTCTCAAGAGTGGGATGATTCAGCTTGGTTCCTAGAATCCCAGAGGGAGGATGGGGGCAGGCCAGCCTGGAGGTGTTAAAAGAATTTCCCTGGCTGGGCATGGTGGCTTACACCTGTAATTCCAGCACCTTGGGAGGCTGAGGCAGTTGTAACACCTGAGGTCAGGAGTTTGAGACCAGCCTGGCCAGCATAGTGAAACCTGTCTCTATTAAAAATACAAAAATTAACTGGATGTAGTGGTGGATGCCTTTAGTCCCAGCTACTTGGGAGGCTGAGGCAGGAGAATCACTTGAATTCAGGAGGCTGATGTTGCAATGAGCTGAGAGTACACCAGTGCACTCCAGCCTGGGTGACAGTGAGACTCCATCTCCGAAAAAAAAAAAAAAAAAAAAATTCCCTGTATTCTGATTCCGTATTAGCCTGCAAATGTATACTTAGTGTCTCTGCCTTGTGGGGAAAGCCCAGGTGGAGACTGAGAACAGACTTGTCATGGCACCTCCCGCTCTTATTTTGTTATCTTGAGAATGCCATTCCTCCCACCAAGGAGAAGTGTGATTGCTTGCATATGCCATCTGCTTACAAACCCCTGTGAGCTGAAATTCTCCCCCAAAAGGTTTATGTAAGCCCCCTGTGAACTGAAACTACTATGTTTTGCTCAGCTCAAATAAACATCGAAAAAGTATCTAAGCATTTGAACTTATAATGACATATTTATCCCAACACATGAGGCTACTCATCATTGGTGTATGTGTGATATATAATTGCAGTATGCAGAAAACAAACAGCTCTCGATCAGAGAAGTCTCTGGATCCCACGGGGCACTAATCATCTACCAAAAATAGAGATAGTTGGGGAAAATAACTTATAATTGCATTGGCAATCCACTATTAAAGTATAATTTCATGTTGTTTTCATATCCAGCAAATAAATAATATAACAACTGACTTGAAAAAATTGCTCATTGCACTTAGTAGCAGACTCAAACATGAAATCTAAAAATTAAGTATGTATACACATTTTACTAAGTGTGTATTTAAAACATCTAGGAGAAAATATGCAGGCTCACATTTATACAATTATGTATAAGAACTATGTCCTTAATTTATAAGTAAAAATTGATTTATACTCCTTATAAAATTTAAATTATGCTTTTTAAAGTAGAAATTTATTCATTTGACTTATAGATAAAATTATCAGTATAGGTATATATAATTTTCTTCAATGGCCTAAATATTTTATATTTTAAAGATCCAGTTTGTTATTTATTTTCAAGATGGAGGAATTACTGTTAGCTGTATTTGCATATATGAAGCATAGAATTGCAGGTCAACCAGCAAACTGAGCCTGAATTTACATACTAGGTGAAACTGGAATTATTTGAACTGAATAATTTGTGTTAATGAAAATTATACAGGTTTAATCAAAGAAGAATAAAAAATGATATTATAAGGCAGAGAAAATAAAAGTAGCTTCAGATAATGGGCAACAAAATGCCCAGCTGTGAATGTTTGGTCCATGTCTCCTCTTGCTGCTATTTTACTAAAATGCATTTATGACATGGGTTGAGACTACACTATGATAGGGAACTGATCTCTCATCTCGAAAATATTATCCACATAAATTTCATTTAAAGCTATCTATCTCATGGCTAGTTGTAAAGATGAGCAAAAAATATAAAGTAAGGTTTTATAACCACAATAGAATAAAAGGCATCATGCAAATTGAAGTAGTAGCTATAGTAATAATTAGAAATAAAATCATATTTCCCACTTTGTTAAAAGGAGAAAAGATGGCCCTTCAGTGATGTTCGTGGAATAAGATTTTGAATCTAGACATAGCCAGCAACAAATCTCCTCACTCCATTATATCACTGCAGAGGTTTATTGTACCTTTTGGTGCCAGGACACACTGAATGGAAGGCGTTCTTACCTTTAACAATGTATAAGGTAGACGTTCTAGTTGCTGAGATGAACTACTAAAAAAAAAAACACATTCTGCTGAAGCATCCAGCTGCAGCAGGGGGTTAAATCCAGTTGACCCGTAGGTTAAGGGAAAGGTACAATGATGACTCTGAGAGTTTTCTGTCAGTAATAAAAGGAACATTTTTGGGCATAAGTTGCACGGTACATTGGTTTGATGCAATAGTCAAAAGAAAAATAGACTCCCTAGAGTGTTGCCTTTTGGATTTATAGTTAGCTTGTCAGCTGACAGCAGCAGTAGGTTTTATTGATGAGCTGAGCAGGACTTCCAATGGCTGCTACCTTTGGAAGGTGGGTTACTAAAATAAACATTGCTTTATGGGTGACAATAAATTAGTTAGGCTGTAGTTAAATATGGAAAATATAGAGGAAACCCCACAGAAGTTCAATAGGGGTAGAGAAAAATTTAAGGCAGCTAGTTGTGTGGGTTTTATATAACATGTAACCTTTTAAAATAAAGTGATCTGCATTGGCTCATGTAGACTGTGGGAAGACTTGGCGAGGAACACTTTTGGGTATATTCAAGGCTGTATAAATGACTCCCAATGTGTCATCTGAAAGCTGTTAGGATTGAAAAAGGCACTGGAACCAATTCTTTCTTTTGTCTCCAGGAGGATTCGAACAGCCCACTCTCCTGGACTCAGAGAGAAATCTTTTTCACACCTCTTCCCAAGACACTGGTGCCGGAAGCATGCTCTGGACCATATGTAAGAAACAGCTACTGCAAAGGCAGCTTTGTTGGTGTATTCTCACTGGTCCTTAAAGGGCAGGGGAAATGTCACCCTTATACCTGCTCACACTTTGCAGATTCTCCTGCTTATTATGGCACGTTTGGGTACTGTATTGACTGAGGTTAAGGAAGTTTTATGAAGCAAAACCTCATTGCTACATAGACATGCTGTCCCTGAATCTGAGTTTCTAAATACAGGATCTTAAATGGGAATAAGATTACTCTAAAGCTCAAATAAAATAATACAAATATTTCAAAACTTGTAAAGTGCTAAATATAAGTTTTTATGTAGCTGATATAAAAACTCAGTTTTGAGAAGAAATTAAAGCCACACTACATTGTGAAAAGAGGCCTGTATCTAGCCACTAAAAGTCTGCATACTCGAGCTTTATAGCAATTCCCATCATGTAAGAATCATCAGATTCCAAGACACTGGACTGGTTTTGTGGCCCTCCAGGGACTTAGAGATTAATAGAATTCTTACATTTCTTACTTTTTATGCCTGCTTGGGGGCTGTATCCACAGGCCACCTAATTTCATGTAAACCAAAAGTATCTAATATGTGAGCCACACACAGGCAGCCAGATTTGAACTGCATTGCTCTAAGAACAGAGTTGCAAAAAAGAGCAAGGAACTATTGGGAAAATCAGGTCCCAAGTCATTAAGTACTTTGAAGAACTGTTTCAGAAAATAAGGAAAACAAAAGGCTGGCATTCGGGTGTTTGTGCTCCTAACAACTCACTCCACGAAGAAGGTGAGCACCTGCATTCTCACCTGCAGGAATCGCTGGGTGGTCTTGAAGCTAGCTTTGTATAGAGAGCTTCACAACAAATAGCTTGGAGGTCACAAAATCTGAAAAAAATGGGTATTTTATCAATTTTATATGAATAGTCCCATATCAGATGTTACAGAAAATATAGAAATGTATATATTTCTGAGTTCTCTCTTTAAATGCCAGCGTTTTGTGTCACTTTAACTTTATCATTTCTTTCCCATTTAGTAAAGGATAATGCAACTCAGAAATGAAAATTTAGACACTAAAAGCAAATCCATTGTAAAGGCCTTCGATACATATGAATTTGCTTTTCCGAAAAGTTATATTGTGACCAACTCAGTTTAAGGTTCATGTTTTTCCACATTGACTATTCTATGTAAAAACACAAATTTAATAGGTCAAAAATGCTACCTAAAGTTTTATTTGCAATTATTCTATTGTTGAATTAAATACTTCCATGGGTTTACCATTAATTCATCTTTATTAGCTTATGTATTTGAACTAATTTAAGACTTTCAGTGAAAAAAAAAAGCCTATAATTCTCAGGCTCAGTGACAAGTCATTGTCAGTAAACTATTTTTAATCCAAACTATTAAAATTAAATCTCACTATCAACAGTAACGTATAACATGCAGTATTTATTGAGTGCTGACGATGAGGCACACACTCTGGTAAGGACATTCCTATATCACGTTAGGTCTCTCCAGGCACTTGCCCACTTCTCAGCTCCTCTCGACAGGAAAGCTTATCAGAAGTCCATACTCACTGCCTCCAGTTTGTTGCTGCTGCATTTTGCCACAACCCACTCGAATGCAGATGCTGTCCGCCATTTCATTCAGCCGTAAGGACATAACCTCCTCATCAACAAATTGAAAAATCATTTTATATTTTTAATATTTCTCCACCCCTCAACAGGCATTCACAAAGTTGAACGGCTATGAAAAAGGATTTAAAAGGCTGCCTCACTCTCTTGATTCTGTGATTCTGTAATTTCATTGTTTATCTCCTCCCTTCCTGGTGGCTTTTCTACTGTATTTTCCTGGGCTGCACCTCATCCTATGATGCAGTCAAGATGGGAATATCCCAGAGATCAGCCTTGTATTCTTTTCTTGCCTTCTACATCTTTCTTCCAGGGTGGAGGGGTGGGGGTATCTCATTATAGAATGTAAGCCGTATAAGGGCAATAATTTTTAGCTGAATTTTTTGCAGTGTTGTATTCCTAGCAACCAGAACAGTACCTGGTTCATATTAGGTGCTCAATAAATATTTATTGAACAGTAAATGAGTGATTCTAGCCTGGAAGTATATGTATTATCTATATGTTGATGGCTTTTAAATGATAACCACTTGCTAAACTTCTTCAGCTGTGAACTGTAGACCTGTGTTTCTGTTCACCTCTCACACCTCCACAGGGATGAGTAAAAAGTGTCTCCAACTTATCATGTCTGAAACACAACTGTTAATAACTCTTACTATTTTTGTGTTCTAGTCTTTCTCACCATACGACATAGTTACTCAAGTGGAAAACCTAGGATTCCTCCTTCATCCTCTAGCTCCCCAATTTAGTCCATTGGAAAATCCCTTTAGTACTATTATCAGTATATTCCTTAATTTCTTCACACATCTGACAATCTTTTAGACTTTTGGAATCTTTGATTACGAAGTGTAAGTTAAAATAGTGTGTCATTAATTCTACCTCAACTTATTAGTTTGTATCTTCCACCAACACTGAAAAAATTAAATGAAATTACAACACTGTTGCTGGAAGTGTAAATTAGTTCAACCATTGTGAAACGGATCTAGAAATAGAAATTCCATTTGACTCAGCAATCCCACTACTAGGTATACACCCAAAGGATTATAAATCATTCTGTTATAAAGACACATGCACACATATGTTCATTGTGGCACTGTTCACAATAGCAAAGACTTGGAACCAACCCAACTACCCATCAAAGATAGACTGGATAAAGAAAATGTGGCACATATACACCATGGAATGCTATGCAGCCATAAAAAAGGATGAGTTCATGTCCTTTGCAGGGACATGGATGATGCTGGAAACCATCATTCTCAGAGAACTAACACAAGAACAGAAAACAAAACACCACATGTTTTCACTTATAAGTGGGAGTTGAACAATGAGAACACAAGGACACAAGGAGGGAAACATCACACACTGGGGTTTTTTGAGGGGTGGGGGCTAGGGGAGGGATAGCAGCAGGGTGGGGGATAGGGGAGTGATAGCAGCAGGGTAGGGGCTGGGGAGGGATAGCATTAGGAGAAATAACTAATTTAGATGACTGGTTGATGGATGCAGCAAACCACCATGGCACATGTATAACTATGTAACAAACCCATGTGTTCTGCACATGTACCCCAGAACTTAACGTATAATAAAAATAAATCAACAAATAAAAATAAAAAATAAGAACATCTGCCTCCAATGTACAATGTACACCGTAAATTTCAAAGGCATATTTGACCCTTAGGAAGCCTCAAGCTCCGTATCAAATGTAATAGAATTTAACTGAGGATTCTATAGAAGGCTGATAAGGTCACAGGTTGTCAATGCCAAGGGTTTACTGTGCTGGCATTAAGACAGGCATTATAAAATATCTATTATTGATATGAATTTTATAATTGTCATCAAATTACTTCCCTTTCTGATGATTTGTATTCTTAGTTACCAAATATAAATTATGTATTAAATATAATAATAGGGATAAATGCTAAAAACAAAAACATCCATATCCTTTAACTGGGTGTACTTAGCTGGATTAATACTGCCCAGGATTTTTTCTTTTTTCCTAACAAATATACTTTTTCTAGCTTTATTGAACTACAACTGACAAATAAGAATTACATACATTTGACCAGGCACAGTGGCTCATGCCTGTAATCCCAGCACTTTGGGAGGGCTAGGTGGGTGGATCACAAGGTCAGGAGTTCCAGATCAGCTTGAACAACATGGTGAAAATCTGTCTCTTCTAAAAATACAAAAATTAGCCTAAAGTGCTGGCATGCATCTGTAATCCCAGCTATTCAGGAGGCTGAGGCAGGAGAATCACTTGAACTCAGGAGGCGGAGGTTGCAGTGAGCAGAGACCATGCCACTGCACTCCAGCCTGGCAACAGGGTGAGACTCCATCTCAAAAACAAAACAAAAAAAAATGGTGAATATGATGTTTGAAATACAGTATGTATACGTTGTAAAATAATTGCTATAATCAAACTAGCCTATTTATCACCTCACATAGTTGCTTTTTCCTATGATGAGAATGCTTAAGAGCTACTCTTGGGAAATTTCAAGAATTTCTTAATTACTATACTAAATTGGCTTTCCCTCAAAAGTTGAAGAAAATTTTAAATTATGAATACTTTTAACAAACACAAAAGTAAAATGTACTACAGAAAAATAACTTGCATTTTCACTATCAAGATTTAGATTAACCTTCTAACTCACAGGATGAGTAATTATGGAAGAAGTAGATTTGGAAATTATTTTTTGGCGAGGCTCCGTGTCTCACGCCTGTAATCTCATCACTCTGGGAGGCTGAGGTGGGTGAGTCACAAGGTCAAGAGACTGAGAACACCCTGGCCAACATGGTGAAACCCCATCTCTACTAAAAGCACAAAAATTAGCGGGGTATGGTAGGTACCTGTAGTCTCAGCTACTCAGGTGGCTGAGGCAGGAGAATCACTTGAACTTGGCAGGTGGAGGTTGCAGTGAGCCGATATCACGCGACTGCACTCCAGCCTGGTGACAGAGCCGAGCCATTCTCCGTCTAAAAAAAAAAAAAAAAAAAAAATTGTCATCAAAAAAAGTTTTCTCAGAAAAAAAGAAAAAAATTTTTATGATGATGGACAATTATTTTTACTTTATGAAGGCTGTATAAAAACGTCAAAAATAGCCGGGCGCCATGGCTAAGGCCTGTAATCCCAGCACTTTGGGAGGCTGAGGCGGGCTGATCAACCGAGTTCAGGAGTTCCAGGCCAGCTTGACCAACATGGAGAAACCCCGTCTCTACTAAGAATATAAAATTAACCATGCGTGGTGGCGCATCTCTGTAATCCAGCTTCTTGTGAGGCTGAGGCAAGAGAATTGTTTGAATCTGGGAGGCTGCCGTGAGCCAAGATCTCACCATTGCATTCCAGCCTGGGGAACAAGAGCTAAATTCCATCTTAAAAAGTTAAAAGTAAAAAAAAAGCCAGACACAAAAATTACTAGTATTTGGTTAAACTGAAAGGCTTGGGTGATTAATAAAGTACAGAGTTTATCAAGAAGAATCAAAAGATATTTTGGAGAAGAAATTTTGGAAATAAATATTTGATTGCTTGTTCTTAATTTTTATTTAGGTCTATCTTAAATTAGAAAATAGAAAGATCTAAATATAGACATGGAGACAGAGAGCTAGAGGCTTGAATTTTAAGTTATGACTGATCTTGATATAGAGTGAAACTTTACTGATTTTAATTTCTCTAAATCTTTCTCTTAAGAGGAAGATTACTCTTTCTTTGTTGTTAGAGCATTGTAGAAAGGTGATGGATGAATGCTTACTGTGTGTAAGGATTCATTATTAGAGGTATCTTTTTATAAACTTGTGTTTCATTTTTGTTTTACCAAATCCAAATCCTTCTGTCAGTAGTACCAGCTATCAGTAAAGTGAGACAAATATGTTATTCAACCCTAGATTCTGGAAGCTAAGTAATTTGTTATTAAGATCATTGATTACAATAGAATCTAAATTTTTGTCCAAATTATGTTCTTATGAAGTTTTTTTCAAAGTAAATGTTCCAGGATAAACCTTATAGGAGAGACAAAATTCATACAAAAGTTATTTTTTCTATATTGGTTAAAAAACAACATTTTAAAATTATGTACATTGATAGAATAAGAATATTTTTTCTGATAATGTCTCATATAAGTGTTTCTGAAAAGTTATTATGAAATCTATATAGAAATATTACAATAGCTGATTGAGCTGTAAAGTACTAATAACATTTGAGATATCAAATTCTAGTTTATAAATTATTGGCTCTTTCAAAACTTTCTTGATTCCCAAGTCACAACTTCCATTTTCTGTCTGTTTGCATTGCTAAAGTTTAATTTATACCAAGCCATAAGTACTTTGCGAGTATTAACTAATTTATAGTTTTGATATCCTGTAACTTACATTCAATTATCATCCCCTTTTACAGATGAGGATATTGAAAACAGGTGAATAACTTGCCATGTTTGGGAATGCAGTCTGGTTCTAGCACTGACACTCTTAATTGCTATACCTTACAATTAGTAGCATTGTATTTTCTAGTTTAAAAATAGGTCAGCCTCATTGTTTATATTAAGGAAGGGAGAATTATGTTGCATAATCCATTCACCAAATCCTTCTGTCAGTAGTCCTAACAAACAACAGTTATTGGTATTTATTAAAGTGTCACTGTGTGCAAGTCTTAGAAACAAGTTCTGGAAGGATGCAAAGATTGGCTGTCCTTACAGAAATCTAGAAGCTTAGAGAGATGAGAAATGCCTTCGCAAATAGAGATATGAGCAAAATATGAGAACACAGAGAAAACAACAACAAAAAAGTAATCTGAGATGGTTAAAGGGAGTGAGGAGAGGATAAAAGCAATCCATGTTAAGAGGGTCTGGCATAAAAATTGAGGTAACATGCATATTTGAAATTAACCAGAGTATCTCTTTAAAACAAGAAAAGTAGTACAAGAATAAGAAATATAAACCATTTACATTGATTAAATTCTTATTTATCTCCCAAAGGACAGGGGTCAATGAAACTAAAGATAGTTCCTTTTCCCTGTCCTTGAATGCCCTCACATAAATGCACAAAGAGAAATAAAATTTTCCTTTACTTAAAATGAGCCATGGCATACATCTTTTTAGGTTAATTCACAGGACAGGGCAAGCTCCACACCATCAGGTAGAGTGGGTGAGTCATTTCCAGTATACAGTTAAGACCTGTCGAGACTCTCCAGCCTGTAGGACACTCTGATGTCAAACTGAAGTGGTGGAAGTATACTTGAGGTCCAAAGAGCAGAGCATAACTACTTTCTGCTTTGTTAGGAAGCGTAAGGTGATTTGCTGAAGTAATAACTCTTGAGTTTATTAGTCCCATTTCTTCTACTTGTGTGTATATGAAGAGAGTAAATTATATTTAAAACTTATTATTAAAGATTCTCTTTGAAGTTAAAAAATACCTTTAGCATTCACTTTCAGAAAAACAATACAAGTTTTCTTACCTTGATTTTGAGAAAGATTTTTTTTTTTTTTTTTTAGTAAGGCTTTTTTTTTTTTTTTTAATCACCTGCTTACTTTCAGATGGATTGAGGAAAACGTATTTAAAAAGATGTGTATTAAAAAGGGCTTGCTTATTTATTTATTTTACTTTTTTAAAAAATTGTACTTTAGGTTCTGGGGTACCTGATGTGCAGATTATGCAGGATTGTTGCATAGGTACTTACATGGGAAGCTGGTTTGCTACCTTCATCCCCTCAACAACTATATCAACTATATCTGGTATTTCTCTCCTCCTTTTCCCTCCCTACCCTCCCATTTATTTATTTTTATGAGTAAAGGCACCAGGACCAACAATCACCAGAGATATGGTTTGGATCTGTGTCACTGCCCAAATTTCATATTGATTTATAATCCTCAATGTTGAAGGTAGAGCCTGCTGGGAGGTGATTGGATCATGGGGGTGGATTTCCCCATTGGTGCTGATCTCATGATAGTGAGTGAGTTGTCATGAGATCTGGTTGTTTAAAAGTGTGTAGTACCTCCCCACTCTCTTGGTCTTGCTCCTGCTCCAGCCATGTAAGAAGAGCCTGCTTCCTGAAAGCAGAAACAGGACCCCTTCCTGACACCTTACACCAAAATTAACTCCAGATGGATTAAAGACTTAAACATCAGACCTAATACCATAAAAACCCTAGAAGAAAATCTAGGCAAAACCATTCAGGAATAGGTGTTGGCAAGGACTTCATGACCAAAACGCCAAAAGCAATGGCAACAAAAGCCGAAATAGACAAATGGGACCTAATCAAACTCCACAGCTTCTGCACGGCAAAAGAAACAGTCAGTAGAGTGAATCAGCAACCAACAGAATGGGAAAAAATTTTTGCAGTCTACCTATCTGACAAGGGGCTGATATCCAGAATTTACAAAGCAGAAAAAAACAAACAAGCCCATTCAAAAATGGACGAAGGATATGAACAGATACTTTACAAAAGAAGACATACAGGAGGCCAACAAACATATGTCATCATCACTGGTCATCAGAGAAATGCAAATCAAAACCACATTGAGATACCATCTCACACCAGTTAGAATGGCGATCATTAAAAAATCTGGAAACAACAGATTCTGGAGAGGATGTGGAGAAATAGGAACACTATTACACTGTTGGTGGGAATGTAAATTAATTCAACCGTTGTGGAAGACAGAGTGGCGATTCCTCAAGGACCTAAAAATAGAAATCCCATTTGACCCAGCAATCCCATTACTGGGTATATATCCAAAGGATTATAAATCATTCTACTACAAGGACACGTGCACACGAATGTTCATTGCAGCACTGTTTACAATAGCAAAGACCTGGAACCAACCCAAATGCCCAAAGATGATAGACTGGATAGGGAAAATGTGGTACATATACACCATGGAATATTACACAGCCATCAAAAACGATGAGTTCACATCCTTTGTAGGGACATGGATGAACCTGGAAACCATCATTCTCAGCAAACTGACACAAGAGCAGAAAATCAAACACCGTATATTCTCACTCACAGGCGGGTGTTGAACAATGAGAACACATGGACACAGGGAGGGGAGCACTACACACTGGGGTCCGTTGGGGGGAAATCGGGGAGGGACAGGGGGTGGGGAGGTGGGAAGAGATAGCATGGGGAGAAATGACAGATACAGGTGAGGGGACGGAAGGCAGCAAACCACACTGCCATGTGTGCACCTATGCAACAATCTTGCATGTTCTTCACATGTACCCCAAAACCTAAAATGCAATTAAAAAAAATCTAAAAAAAAAAAAAAAAAAGAAGAACCTGCTTCCCCTTTGTCTTCTGCCATGCATGTAAGATTCCTGAAATCTTCCCAGAAGCTGAACAGAAGCTGCTATGCTTCTTGTACAGCCTGCAGAACTGTAAGCTAATTAAACCTCTTTTCTTATAAATTATCCAGTCTTGCGTATTTATGGCAGTGTGAGAATGGACTAATACAACCAGCAATCCAACCACCAACAAATTATATTTCCAAAATTTCTTGTTTTCAATTCTGCACTAAGAGCAATCAAGTTGCCCTGCATGTATCACTTACAACAGCAACCTTTTTTTTTTTTTTTTCCCCAAAAGGCTTTCAGAATAGAGAAAAAAAAAGATTTTTTTAAGTTGAAAATATACAATTACAGAAGCAGATATGTTAGCTGTGATTAAGCCGGCACCTAGAAATTCCTGGCAGCCAGTAACAAGGTAAAGAGGATGGATTTTATAACTCCTATAATCTTGTAAAAGATATGGATTACTTTTTCAAAGGGAAAAAATTATGTGTAAGGGACATTGACAAAATATGTAGATGGCACCCAATGATAGTTTTATATGATTTGTCCTATGTAGACTCTAGATAAAAAATCAAGGGCATCACATCAAAATTCTAGCACTTGTAAATTATTTGCAATAATTTTTTTACTTGTCTTTTTTTGGTAAATAATTTATAAACCATTTACTTAGGAAATCTATTATTGCAGGAGGTTTAGTGAATTTGGCCCAAGTTTAGAGCTTTCTGGCTTAATTTGCTATGAGGTAGTTCTTAGTCTATCAGACAAACTACTCATACACTCCTCTAAATATTCCCTTTTATTTTGATACGTACCACTTAGAGCTTTTGAAGGGAAACTAGATAGGAGAATGTGTTTATATCAGTAATAAAACAAGGTTTGCATGTAAGTTCTGTGTTAGGAATCAATAATGTCTAGCTCTCAAATGTTTATTATAACAGTATAAAGTGCAGCTGTAGAGACAAAATACCAAGGTTCAAATGCAAGATTCGCCCTCTTTTTTTTTTTTTTTTTTTTTGAGACAAAATCTCACTCTGTCTCCAGGCTGGAGTGCAGTGGTGAGATCTCAGCTCACTCCAGCCTCCACCTGTTGGCTTCAAGTGATTCTCCCATAGCATCCCGAGTAGCTGGGACTACAGGCATATGCCGCCACTCCCAGCTAATTTTTGTATTTTTAGTACGATGAGGTTTCACCATGCTGGCCAGGACGGTCTGAATCTCTTGACCTCGTGATCCTCCTGCCTCAGCCTCCCAAAGTGCTGGGATTACAGGTGTGAGCCACTGCCCCCAGCCTTGCCCTCTTTTTAGTTGCAGTACTTTAGTGCCCAAGTATCCTATTCTATGAAATGCAGGTGATACTAGAGACCAATATAAGTTTTAGGCAAAGATTAAATGATATGTCACGCCTCACTAGCGCCATCTAATTGAGTGCTTTTATTGTTTCAGATAAGTTTCACATGCTGTTATGACATGAGTCAGACTGAATTCTTTTTGTAGAGAGGAGCTCCCTGCTGTACAGAGGTGAGTGGAATCCCTCAGGGCTTATCTTTTCCTTTAAGAAGCAGCTTGTGAGCTACTCAAATTCCTGAAGATGCATGTGAATAAAAGTATAATTACACATTAAAGTACAGGACAGAAATAATTTTACACTGACACTTTAAGGATAAGCCATCTACCTCAGCCATGAGGCAGCTATAGTTTTGAAATATTTGACTTTAAATTGTATCAAAATTACCAGCTAAACTAGCAAAAGTTAGTCATTTAATCCATTTCTGGAAAATATGAAGAAATTGATGTACCGGACTAGATAGTTTAATATAGGAAATACCAAGTTTAGGTTTGGCAGAGTTGATATCGGCAATGTTTGAGTTAGCTATTACAGAACCAATGAGATGTGTATATACATACACATACATTGGTATATATATGTATGTGTGTATATATGTATGCATGTGTATATGTGTGTGTGTGTGCGTGCGTGTGTGTGTGCATGGAGATTTATTACATAAATTGACTCACACAGGTATGGAGACCAATAATTACCATGATCTGCTGTCTGCAAGCTAGAAAGTTGGTGGTGTAATTCATTCTAATTGTGAAGGTCTGAGAACTGGGGGGCTAATAGTATAAGTCCTGGTCTGAGTCCAAAAGCCCAAGTGCCAGGAGCACTGATATCTGAAGGGAGGAGAAGATGGCTGTCTCAGCTGAAGCAGAGATTGCAAATTTGTCCTTCCTCCACATTTTTTTCTATTTGGGACCACAGTGGACTGGATGATGCCCACCCACGCTGGTGAGAAAGGATCTTTTTTACTCAGTCTGCTGATTTAAATGTTAATCTCTTCTGGAAACACCATCACAAACACATCCAGAAATAATTTTTACCAGCTGTCTGGGCATCCCTTAGTACAGTTATGTTGATACATAAAATTAACCCTCACAGCTATAACAAGGCAAGAGCTTGTGAAATCTAAAGATTTGAAGAGCCAGGAAAAGGATAAATAAGCCTATTTTATGACCTTTCAGTGGGGCTACTTAAAGCATTTCAGGAAAATGGGAATGGGTCTCATTGCAGACATGGCTTCAACACCGCTAAACATAGAGTACGTCTGTAAATTTCCTAGTATGTCCATTGGAGAACCCAGTCACTCAGCAGATCTTTCTTTTCTTTCTTTCTCGACTGAACTGTTCACAAAACTCAGCGGCACAATAATTAATTCATAAGCACTGTTTCTGGTACATTTTTAATTCTGTCTCACATACTCTCCTTTCTGAAGTCACCTGCTGTGACACCCATAGCGACCTATATTAAGTTAATAATCAGAAGATAATCATTATGTCTCTGGATACCTGAGACATATGCGAAGCATGGATTATCAATAATTGCAGTGTTTTGCCTGTCTTTACTTTGAGTCAATCCACTGGACCTAGAGCATATTGGAAAGCTATTCTCAGGCACTAGAACCCAAAGGAATTCAGTAACTTTTAACTATTATTTGAGTTTCACTGAGAGGAATCAAGGTAAAGTAAAATTCTAAATCATCTATTGAAACCTTCTTTGAAGATTATAAATAATTTGATCTTTAAAGATGAAGGACTTTGGGTGGAAGGCCGCAGGAATAGTGGGTAAGGAACTCCAAAAAATTCACTCCTGCATCAAGGAATAAAAACATTGGCCAAAATGGTCCAAATATCTTTTTCAGAACTCTGGAAATTACCTAAAGACTTGCAACAGTCCAGGATACATCTATTAAAGAAAAATGACTGAATCTGGGTAAGAATAGCAAACTTTGTGGTATTTTAATTTTTTCTCATTCTACCCCTCTTTCTCCAGCTCTGCAGTAGCCTTACAAACCAGCAGCCCACAATCACAATGAAAACAGGGCATTTAGAAGTCACCAGACACATCACAATGAGTTTTTGCCTTTGCAAAGCTCCATTCTCAGAGAATTATCATCATTTGACTTATTTTGGAGTTCTCTGAAACTCTCCACTTTCAGGAAGGGTTTGTCTATATGTGATGCAACTCAGAAATCTCTCTGAACAAATCACTTTTTCTCCTGGGAGGAAAGTATCAGTTGCAATTAGTTGATATCACCTCTGTCTGAGGCAGCAATAACAGTTGGAACAAACAAGAAAGTTGCCAAAGAAACAGCTAGAGAATGAGATGTCTGTAGGGCACTTTGAAAAGCTTCTACAAATTCCTAGGAATCAAGAAGTCCACATATATGCACAGGGTTATGTATATGCCCAGGAAAGACATGAAAAGTCCTAAAGTTTTTTCTCTCGTTGATGCTGAGGCTCTGTGAAAACAGAAAGTGAAGGCTAAAGCAGAGTTGAAAACTGACCAGCTGAATACTTAAGGGATGCCCCAATACATCCACAGAGCATTTCAGCAAAGGCTGGAAGACTTATTGCTTTCAGGAATTTAAGAAAATCTCTGTCTAAACATTAATCAACCACTAAACGAACTCATCACAGACAGAGAGAATACAAATTTTAAAGAATCAGAAATAGTTCAGGAAAGTCACTGAATATTTTAAATATATTGGAGCAGCAGCAGCAAGAATAATAAACCATAGGATAGAGAATCTGATTTACAGAGTTGCCACATTATATTATTGCAGATGTCTAGTTTTCAACAAAATAACTATGAGGTATGTGAAGAAACAACAGAGTATGATTCATGCACAAGTATAAAAGCAGTCAACAGAACCCACCACTGAGGAAATACAGATATTGGATTTACTATGTAAATACTTTAAATTTTCAATTAAAATGCATTCACATAACAAAAGGAAAGTATATATAAATAACTAAAGAAAAGTATTAGAATGGTATCTTATCATATAGATAATATTAATAAAAAGAAACAATAAAAAGACAAATTCTAGAATTAAAAAAGTAAATAAATTGAAATGAGAAATTCACTAAATGGCTTAGTAGCAGATTTGAGATAGCAAAAATAAAATTTATTGAACTTGATCTATCAATTGAGATTATCCCAATCCAAGAACAAAAGAATGAAGAAAAATAAACAAAAATCTCAGAGACCCAAGGGATAGATCCAAGCATACCAACATACTTATAATGGGAGTTCCAGAAGCAGAGGAGACAAAGAAAGGAACAAAAATAATTCTTAAAAACTAATGGTCAAAAGCATCCTAAGTTTGATGAAAAACCATAATCTGTATGCCCATGAAGCTCAGTGAATTTTACATAGGATGAAATCCAGAAGATCCACACCTAGACACAACATAATCAAACTTGAAAAGCCAAATAAATAATCCTGAAAGCAGCAAATTAAAGTGACTGTTTATTTCCCTAGATCCTCTTTTTACTATGTTTATGTGCAAGTTACCTCTTGTAACAGACAATTTCTCAACAGAAATCACACAAGTCAGAAAAGAGTGAGATGACTGACTCAAGGTGCTGAAAGAATAATACTGCCAAACAAGAAATCTATATCCACTGAACCTACCCTTCAAAATGAAGTGAAAGGCCAGGTGTGGTGGCTCTCAACTGTAATCCCAACACTTTGGGAGACCAAGGTGGGCGGATCACAAGGTCAGATCAAGACCATCCTGGGCAACATGGTAAAACCTTGTCTCTACTAAATACACAAAAATTAGGAGAGCCTGGTGGCATGCACCTGTAGTCCCAGCTACTCAGAAGGCTGAGGCAGGAGAATTGCTTGAACTTGGGAGGCAGAGTTTGCAGTGAGCCAAGATTGTGCCACTGCATTCCTAGCCTGGTGACAGAGTGAGAGTCCCTCTCCAAAAAAAAAAAAAAAAAAAAAAAAAAAAAGAGTGAAAAATTAATGTATTCTAAGGTGAACAAAAACTGAGAAAACACATTACTAGCTTATTTGCCCTGAAATAAATAATAAAGGATGACATTTAGACTGAAATGAAACTAGATAGTAACTTGACTCTACAGAAGAAAACTAAAGGGCATCAGTAGATATAACTGCATAGATAAATGTAAATGACAGTGTTAATGTAGTTTTAAATTTGTAGCTCATTTTTAATTCCATCTATTTTACAGAGAAAACGACATGAAACAATAATGATAAATCTTTGTTGACAGGCATACAATGTTTGAAGGTTAAATTATTGACAATAGCACAAAGAAGCAGGAAATGAATGAAACTACACAGAGCAATTTTTTGTGTACTGTTTAAATTAACTTGGTATTAGTAAGACATAGATTGTTATAAATTAATATGTTAATTGTAAATTCCAGGACATCCACTAAGAAAAAACCTGTAAAAAATATAGTAAAATAAATGACATTGGATTTAAATGGTACACTAGAAAATATCTACTGACACAAAAATATTCTTGTGATAGAGAAATAGAGTAACAGAGAAATGAAAAAAGATGTAGACACAAGACATAAACAAATAGTAAAATGCCTTATGTAATAATAAAATATGAGCAATTACATTAAACATAAATGAATTCAATTCTCAAAAGGTAGAGACTGACAAAATGTTTTTAAAAATACAATTCAGCTGGGTGCAATGGCTGATGC
The DNA here is from genome assembly GCF_048565385.1 of Saimiri boliviensis. Taxonomy (NCBI): domain Eukaryota; kingdom Metazoa; phylum Chordata; class Mammalia; order Primates; family Cebidae; genus Saimiri; species Saimiri boliviensis. The sequence goes on along the minus strand of NC_133450.1, from coordinate 52,409,676 downwards.
CTGTAATCTCAGCACTTTGGGAGGCTGAGGTCACAAGGTCAGGAGTTCAAGACTAAAAATGCAAAAAAGTAGCCAGGCATGGTGACACATGTCTGTAGTCCCAGCTACTCAGGAGGATGAGGCAGGGGAATCACTTGAACCTGGGAGGCGGAGGTTTCAGTGAGCCAAGATTGGGCCATTGCACACCAGCCTGGGTGACAGACCAAGACTCCAGAGGAAAAAAAAAAAATCCTAGATTTTAGATCTGAAGACAAATACGTTAAAAGTAAAAAGGATGGGAAAAATACTGACAGAACTGAAGAAAGAAAACAGAATTTCATCAATAATAGTTGGAGACTTTAATTCCCCCATTAGAATAATGTGTATAACATCTAGACATAAGCTTAACCAGAAAATAGAATATTTGCTCAAAGCAATAAACCAACTAGCATCTATGTAACACTCCCCACCCAACAACGGCAGAAGGCACACTCTTTTCAAGTTTATGTAAAACCTTCTCTTTTTTTAAATTTTTTTTATTGCATTTTAGGTTTGGGGGTACATGTGAAGAACATGCAAGATTGTTGCATAGGTACACACATGGCAGTGTGGTTTGCTGCCTTCCTTCCCCTCACCTGTATCTGACATATTCAAGAAGCTCAGTGTGCCTGAAGCAGGATAAATAGAAAGAAAACCACACTAAATCTGATGAATGACAATCAATCTGCTGAAAATAAAGACAAAAATAAAAACAAAAAAATACTAGAGAAAAAAAGACACATTACTTTCAATTGCAACAAGACTAAAGACTTTTTAACAGAAATTGTGGATGTCAGAAGATGAGAGAATATCAAAATGCAAAAGAAAATAACTGTCAGTTTCAAATTCTTTATCCCCAGTAAAAATGTCCTTTAAAAATATCTGAAATAAAGTTGTTTTCAGATTAAAAAACAAAAAAACAAAAAAAAAAAACCTTCTCCAGGATAGTCAATATATTAGAACAATTTTTGATAAATCCCCAAATACTGAAATTAAACAGTGTTCCTTGACCACAAAGGGATAACATTTGAAATCAACAATGGATAAAAATGTGGAGAATTCACAAATATGTGGTAATTAAATAACAAAATTATAAGTAATAAATAGATCCAAGAAGAAATCATAAGGGAATTATAAAATACTTTGAGATGAAAGAAAGTGAAAAGACAACACACTGAAACTTGTGGGATACTGTTAAGGCAGTGCTTAGTGGGAAATTTGTAGCTATAAACATTGATATTAAAAGTCAACAAAGATTTAAAATCAACTCCTAATGCAGGAACAGGAAAGCAAATACCACATGTTCTCATTTATAAGTGAGAGCTAACCACTGAGTACACGTGGACTTAAAGATGGGAACAATAGACTCTGGGCACAGGGGACTTTTAGAGGGGAGAGGGTGGAGGGGGCTAGGGTTGAAAAACTACTCATTGGGTACTATGCTCACTACCTGGGTGATAATGGGATCATTCATAAATCAAACCTCAGTGACACACCCTTTACCCATGCACAAGTACCCTTTGAACCTAAAATACAAGTTAAGAAAAAAAAAAGAATCTAAAAAAAGGAAGTAAAGTAAACCAAAAGCAAGTAAAATGAAGGAAATAATAAATATTAGGGTGAAAATTCATGAGTTAGGGAATAGGAAAGAAATAAAGAAAAATCAATTCAACTAACAGTTGGTTCTTTGAAAAGGAGAAATCTGGCAAATCTTTAGGTAGCCTGATGAAGAAAATAAACACAAGACTCAAATTACCAAAATAAGACGTGAAAGAGGAGACATTACTATTGACATTACAGAGTTAAAATGGATCTTAAAGGAATACTATGAGCAATTGTTTGTTGACAAATCAGATAGCCCACATTAAATGGGTATATTCTTAGGGAATTATGAACTACCAGAAACTGTATACAGAAGAAACAGGAAATCTGAGTAAATCAGTAAGTAAGGACATTGAATTAGTGATTTAAACACTGCCATTTAAAAAACGTCCAGGTCCAAATGGGTTCACTGTGAATTCTACCAAATTCTTAAGGAAAAATTAACACCAGTCCTTTTCAAATTCTTTTGAAAATGGTAGAGTAGGAACCACTTTCCAATTCATTGTATGAAGCCAGTATTACTCTGACACCAAAACCAGACAAGAATATCACAAGAAAAGAAAATTACAAACCAATATTCCTTACTAATATAAACACAAAAATCCTCAGTAAAACACTAACAAACTTCATTCAGCAACATATTAAAGGGATTATACACAATGGCCAATTGAAATTTATCCCAGGTATACAAGGTTTATTTAACATTCAAAAATAAGTCAATCTAATACTTCATATTAATTGAATAAAGTACAAAACCCACATGATCACATTGGCAGATAATGAAAAAGCATTTGACAAAATTCAACATCCTTTTACAAGAAAACATTTCACAATCTAGGAATAAAAGGGTATTTTTTTTTTTTCATCTATAAAAAGGCACTAACGGGAAGGACATCTGTGAAAAACCACAACTAACATAATACTTAATGTTGAAGTACTGAATGATCATAAGATCAGACAAAATGTTGGGATCCCCTCTCATCACTGCTATTCAATTTTTCCCTTGAGGTTCTAGCCTGGGAAACTAGACAAAGGCAATAAATAAAAGGAATGAAGATTGAAAAATATGAAGTAAAACTCTCTGTATTCACAGATGACATGATCTTCTATGTAGAAAATTCTAAGGAATTCACAAACATAAAACAATTTAGTTCAGCAAGGTTTCAGGATGCAAGAATGATATACAAAAATTATTTTTATTTGGATGGGCATGGTGGCTCACACCTGTAATCCCAGCATTTTGGGAGGCTGAGGTGGGTGGATCACCTGAGGTCAGGAATTTGAGGTCAGCATGGACAACATGGTGAAGCCCTGTCTCTACTAAAAACACAAAAATTAACCATGTGTGGTGGTGGGCACCTGTCATCCCAGTTACTCAGGAGACTGAGGAAGGAGAATCTCTCTCTCTCTCTCTCTTTTTTTTTTTTTTTTTTGATATGCAGTCTCACTGTGTCACCAGGCTGGAATGCAGTGGTGCCACCTCGGCTGACTGCAATCTCTGCCTCCCGGTTCAAGCAATTGGAGAATCTCTTAAACCTGGGAGGCAGAGATCTCAGTGAGTCGAGATCATGCCACTGCACTCCAGCCTAGATGACAGAACAAGACAATGTCTCAAGGAAAAAAAAAATAATAATTATATTTCTCTACACTTGGCGTTAACATTCCAAATTAAATTAAGAAAACAGTTGCATTTGTAATGGCATCAAAAGGAATAAAATGCTTAGGAATAGATTTAAGAAAAGTTAAAAACATACATTTAAAAAATACAAAACATTTAAAAAATTTATACCAATCCTTTATGAACTATTCCAAAAATAGAAGAAGAGGGGAACACTTTCCAGTTCTTCTATGTGGCCAGTATTCCTCTGACACCAAAACCAGAGAGGAGTATCATAAGAAAAGAAAATTACAGACTAATATTTCTTATTAATAAAAACACAAAAGTCCTCAGCAAAATAGAAACAAACCTAATTCAATTTTCAATATAAAAATTATGTTATCTGTGAATACGTTAAAGACCTAATAAATGTGAAAAAATTAAAGTCCTAAAAAAATAGAAAGACATTCTGTGTTAATAGATTTGAAAATAATATTATTAAGATGACAATACTCCGTAAACTATATTACAGATTTAATGCAATCTGTATCAACACTGTCAAATGAGAGCTGACTTTTTTTTCAGGAAATTACAACTAATCCTAAAATTTATACAATAGAAGATTAATCAGCTATGAAAAGAAATGAAGCTTTGATACATGCTACAAGATGGATGAACCTTGCAAACATGCTAAGTGAAAGAAGTCAGACATTAAGGCCATGTATGGTATGATTCCATTTGTATGAAATGTTGAAGATAGGCATATCCTATTAGTGGTTGCCAGGTGTTAGGAGAATAAAGCATGGAAAGTGATTTCTGACTGATAAATGGTTTCTTTTGCGGTGACAAAAATGACTGGAATTTGATATGTTTCTGATCACGTAAATTTGTACATATACTAGAATACATTAATGTGTAGAATTTTAAATAGTAATTTTTATGGTTTATGAATTACAATTTAAATGAATGAATGAATTAGTTGAATCACTTAAAAATTTCCAACAACCTTTGACTGGAGCTGCCCTGTTATTCATATCTCTTTTCTGACAGCTAGTAATCAATGATAAAATATACTTATTTGAGTCACAAGTGATTACAAATGCTAGTATGTACTAAGTCTACTATGTGCTAGACTAAATATTGTATTTAGTTTCATTGGGAATTGACAAGATAAAATTCTAAGAAGAATGTTTTGTGCTAAATTACTATTTTTTTTTTAATCAGTGAATTGTTAAAACATTTTAAATCTTTTATATTTAAGTTTTGGGAATTTTTTTGGGTAACTCTTTTTCATTAGCCCAATTATTCCCAGGTAAGGGCATCTTCAGGGCTACTCTAAACCTAATAATAGAAAAAAAAATTCCATATAAAATAATACATCATTAGTAAACTCTACGCTAAATTCCAGTATAATCATTCTCATAGATTGAGTTCATATTTTTACAATAATGATGCATTGTGCTTGTATAGCAATTAGGGGGTAGCCATGAACTGTTTCATGTTATCAGGGAACTCAATTATTGTGGCCAATTATTTGCCAAATATTAGTGACTTTTCTGTTTGTTTGCATAAGGTAGTATCATGTTGTATTTAGAATTGAAATGTCTTTTTCTAGTCAGATGATAGTGTTGTGCTGCAGGCATTTATGGACTTTTTGGTAGATCAGTGTGGAACACAGCAATATAATACATCTATGCAACACATTTCTGGATGAAGCAAGCACTTCTGTTGCTTTGTGTGAATAGTAGGTTGTATTAGAGCTGGAGAATCAAATGAAATCCTCTCTTGATGTGGATATTTTCTAACAATGCTAAATTAAACAAAATCAAGTGAATTTTCTTATCTGTACTCCTAATGGAGGCAAAGCTCTTAACTCAAAAACCTGAAGATTTTCCTCTGTGAATTTGTTTTATGTTTACCTTTGTTTACTTACAGAGTGATCTGTTAGTGGATATAATAGATATTCATAACTACTGTGAATTAATACTACTTAATCAGAAATAGTATACTTATTCTTGTAGCTGAATATATGTTTAATGTAATTTAAATAATAATATGTCACACATTTGTTGAAGTCTTTTTCAAAGTTTTTCATGTGTTGATGTCTTAGAAGGTGATGTAACTATGTTACAGAGAGGATAAGTAAATTGCCTCGTATCACCCAAACAACCAGCGAGTAAGCACTTGAGCTGAAATTAAAATTTCAGCAGTTTAACTTCAGAGGTTATTCTTTTAACTACTTTGCAACATTGTTTAACAATTTAAAAAAACAAAAATAGTATACATTACTATGTACTAGTTACTTTGGTGAAGGAATACGGGGAATATTAGGCTGAAAGTGTTACTAAAAAAGAAAGTTCTGTGATTATTTGTGAATTTCCATAGTTACCAGCCCTCAGTGTGACAGCCAGTCCCTATCTCCAGTAATAGGACTTGAATATATAGAAGTCATATCTGGTATGTTAAACATTTGGTCAACCATAGACTCAAATATTAGCAAACATTATCTGGTATGAGTATTAGTAAGAACAGATTTTCCTCTGCTTTACAAATTATTCTACTCAAGCACCTCAATCAAGAGAGGAGTGAACCAGCACTCCATGAAGACCTAGGGAAGGGCCATGCTATTGTGTATCAAATGGAAATTTTTATCTTAACAAATATATGTGATTAATTCTTTTGCAAGATGGATTTAATTCCAAAACCTATTGTTTTAATGCGAAAGGTCTTTACCACACTTTGTGATAATTTGACATTCCAGGAATATGAGTTATGTTGACTCTAGATATGCAAATTGTACCTTAAGAAACACTGGATTCCACTCTACACCCATTAGGGTGACTAATATCAGACAAGCACACAGAACAGAAAATAACAAGTGTTGGTGACACCGTGGAGAAACTGGGACCAGTGTGCATTATTGCTAAGATATAAAATGGTGCAGCAATCTGTGGAAAACACAATGATGGCCCCTCAAAAAATTAAAACTGGAATTACTGTACAGCCCAGCAATTCCTCTTCTGAATGTATGTCTAAAATAATTGAAAGAAGGGTCCTAAAGAGATTATTGGACACCCATATTGATTGCAGCATTATTCAAAATAGCCCAAAGATGGAAGCAACCAAATACTCATTGATGGATTAATGAGTAAATAAAGTGTGGTACAGACATATAATCAAATATTAATCAGCCTTTAAAGAAAGTAAATTCTGACATGCTCTACAACATGCATGAACTTTGATGATGTTATGCTAAGTGAAATAAGCTAGTTACCAAAGGACTAATATTGTATGATTCCACTTACATGAAATACCTACAGTAGTCAAATTCATAGAGATAGTCATATGGTGGTTGTCAGGTACTTAAAGAAGAGGTAATGGAAAGTTTTTGTTTAATGAGTATAGAGTTTCATTTTTTGTTGTTGTTGTTGTTGCCAGGTGCCAGGCTGGAGTGCAGTGGCATGATCTTGGCTCACTGTGACCTCTGCCTCCTGGGTTCAAGCAATTCTCCTGCCTCAGCCTCTCAAACAGCTGGAACTACAGGCACACGCAACCATGCCCAGCTAATTTTTGTATTTTTTAGTAGAGATGGGGTTTCACCATGTTGGCCAGGATGGTCTTGATCTCTTGACCTTGCGATCTGCCCACCTCAACCTCCCAAAATGCTAGGATTACAGGCTTGAGCCACCAGAGTTTCAGTTTTTTTAGGAGAAATAGTTGTTGATATGGATGGTGATGATAGTTGCATAGTTATGTGAATATACTTAATACACTAAACTACACACTTACAAATGGTTAAAATGATAAACTTTTTATTGCATGGATTTTACCACAAGAAATAAAAAGGAAGTAAAAAAAAAAAAAAAGGAAATGTAGGATTATGTGATAAGTATCATCGCCTGTGCAGAATATGCTTTATTTCACTGCTACCACCATGATCCAAGCTACCTGGATCAATCTCTTGCTGCATTACTTCTATGGTCTTGTACTTTAGGGTGATCATGTATTTATCCTTCATAGTGGGGCACTTTTGAGAGTGAAAGGGTGCACTATTAATAATTATGCCAAGATAATTGGCATAAACGTGATTGTTCTAGTTTCAACAGAGAAGTCACGGTGGTCTTTGAAAAATATTACATTGTCTTCTACTGAAAAACTCCAACACCCCCTATTCTCACAAGTGGCTAGTGACTAACATATTGGACAGTGTTGATCTAGATGATTTAGATACCTAATCTTTCTATTTTTCCTCAAACATTGGGCTATCCCCCCACCCTTTAAAAGGTTTAATTGCTTTCATAGTTTATAGCTAATATGTAAGGTCTATGAGAGCAGGAAATGTGCTGTTTGTTTACTGCAGGCACTTAACCCAGTGCAAGGGATGAGGCCAGGACTTCATATATGTTGAACTAAAGAAAAATTGTACTGGTAGTATTCAAGCAAACTATGATTTTTGCTTTAAGACCAGAAAAATATTTAGAAATACAACACATATTTTTAAAAATTATATTCTGAAATGGTATTTTTTTCATTTCCAATTTATCTGATAAATATTGTGATAGGTAATGTAGAAATGTTAGAACCGAAACATGTCTAACAAGTAGACATCAGTGTATCAAGATTATGTCAATGTAACTGATGCATCCTGTTGGAAAGGTGAACAAAATATTTGAACTTTGCCTTTTCTTTTTTTATTATTGTATTTGGACTCTGGGGTACATGTGCACATCCTGCATCCTGCAGGATTGATGCATAGGTACATACATGCCATGGTGGTTTGCTCTCTCCATCTCCCCCTGAACCTGCCTCCTACATCAGGCATTTTTCCCAGTGTTATCCCTCCCCATCCTCCCCATCCCTCACCCCACTGTCCCCTCCGCCTCCCCTCGCCTCCACCCCCTCCCTAGCCCTGTGAGTGTTGTTCCCTTCCCTGTGCCCAAGTGTTCTCATTGTTCATCACCCACGTATGAGTGAAAACATGTGGGGTTTGGTTTTCTGTTCTTGTGTCAGTTTGCTGAGAATGATGGTTTCTAGGTTCATTCTTGTCTCTGCAAAAGACACGTTAATTGGTGCTTTTTTTTTTTTTACAGAGCTATCCATTATGTTATTATGTTGGCTTTTACTTGAAATATGTCTATCAACTGGGTCATATTTTACCATTTATCACCCGTTGTTACTTTCAATTTTGGGCAAGTGGGTGAAGTGACAAAGGAGAATACCAATGGCATTCGGGGCTCATAAATAGGTACAAGGAAATACTTCGTGAAATCCTGTCCTTTTCTTCATCTGTATTTAACTGGGCTTATATGAGGAATGTTTAAAGCTTTTGTGTGTGTGTGTGTGTGTGTGTGTGTGTGTGTGTGTTTGTATGTTTTGTGTGTGTGCACGCATGTGTGTGAAAGAGGGAGAGCAAGACAGAGAGAGAGAATGCATGGCAGTGCTTACCTATAAAAGTTAGAACATGAGAATATGATACCAAAACTTCTAACATTCTGACTATATCATAAGCAAATAATGAGTAGTGTATTTTATTTCTGCATACTTCACACTGCCAAGCCCTCAGTAGTCTCTCAGAAAATTTACTCTAAAAAAGAATACATTCCCAATTAGCATTTGTTATCCACCAGCATTTTGATAACAATATGTGGATATTGCCCAAACAAGCAGATTCATTGGATGAGTAAGTATTACTACAACTGTAGAGCATTTTAATAGCTTAAGATTTTATATATGCAATGCAAATATCTTCTTGATACATTGAATGTTATGACAAAAAGTTGTTTGTTTGTTTGTTTGTTTTTTGAGATGGAGTCTCGCTCTCTTGCCTAGGCTGGAGTACAGTGGAGTGATCTCGGCTCACTGTAATTCTAACCTCCACGTCCCTGGTTTAAGCAATTCCTCTGCCTCAGCCTCCCGTGCAGCTGGGGCTACAGGCACCTGCCACCACTCCTAGCTAATTGTTTTGTATTTTTCATAGAGATGTGGTTTCACCATGTTGGCCAGACTGATATCAAACTCCTGACCTCAGGCAATCTACCCGCCTTGGCCTCGCAAAGTGCTGGATTACAGGTGTGAGCCACCGTGCCTGACTAACAAAAAGTTTTATGTCAGAACAGATGAATAATGATGCAAGAATGAATACTGATGAACCTTCTTGCTAGAGGGATAGACGGTGTCCAAAAGCATTTGAGAAAAGAATTTACCAAACTTTATCTGCATGTGACTTCAAGAAATTAGTGATAAAATGCATGTGTGTGCACATGTGTATACGTGTAGGAAATAAGCACAAATGGCAAATATGTATGTATATATATATTTATACTTTTTTTCATTCATTGCATTAAATTCATAGTTAACTCATAGGCACACAGAACTTAATCTCCTTCTTCTCTGTCATTCTCTTCTTTTATAATTGGTTTTACCATAAAGAAGTCAGAGAAGCCTGTTAAAGTACCATGGCAGGAGAACAGGAGATCACAGAAGAAATCCAATAATTAAATCACTTTGCCTGGCAAGTAACCCGTTGGAAGGTAATGGCTCTGGAGAGTAAGTTGGTAGGAGAACTTAATTATTGCAGCCCTTAATTTAATGTGAGCTGTCTGAACACTAAGAGTTTGATCTGTATGTGTTAATCTAGTTAAAATAAGCACTTTTTCCTCAAAATAAACTGTGTACCTAAACGTATGCTTCTCAAAAATCTGATTTATAGTAACTCCATATTTTAGAAATAAAGATTTAGGTAGAGTTGCATTTAAAACAAACCACTTGCCATTATCTGCAACAATGTGGTTATTCTAACTTCAGGATTTAGTCTTTCCCAAGTTTTTTCTTTTTATATACACATGTACTCACACATATATGTAGTGAATGATGATGGCATGTAATGAAAAAATACTGTATTTTCAAAGCCACTTACCTTTTAACCCACTCAAAATAGTACCCATGCAAGCTGATTATGTGGCAGTTGAGACCAGCGGCCCTATGACTTCTTTTCTATTGAAGTTGCATTCTATAAATGACAGAAGCTTTAACCTTTATTTAGCGGGAAAAGCCATTAATCTGTCTTCAGATTTTCCCCTACCTCCCACAGAAAAAACAATTTGCTCTTCAAAAGTTTGTTTGGAAATGAAACCAAATTCTGTTTTTCCTCAACAGATGGTTGACCTCTTTCAGTTGGTGACTGCATTACTCATTTAAACAATTATACAGGTCAGTATAGCGTAATCTAAATTATTTAGTCTCTTAGTGTTTCTCAGACACTACTGACAGTTGGAGAGGCTCCAGCTGCTGGTGGTACCTGGATTTGAACTCCACACAATGATAACAGAATTTGAGTCTGAATTCAAGAGCCCATCCATTGAGGGTGCCTACTAACTTGATTGACAGACTTGCACATTTGCCCCAAGGGAGTTATAACTCAAGTATCAATATGTCGACACGTAATGATTTTCAGATGAAAAGTTTAAAATATGTGTGATTTTGAAAGAATCATTTCTACCTGGTTGATATTTCTTCTGAAGTCTAACCTTGAAACACCTTTCTTTTTTGTTTGTCCCCCACAGGGAGCAATTCAAATCTACCAAACAGATTAGCAAAATATTATGATAATCTTTTCCATCTTAATTTGTATTGGAGGCTGAATGTGTACCAGTATCAGCCTTAATTACTGTATAACATTTCAGTAGTGTAGTTCATAAAAATGTCAGAGAGTTAGTTAAAGGGGACTTGGGGTCTTGGAAAGATTAGGGGGAACTAGTAAGAGAATGTGTGCCCCAAAGGACAATGGAGATTCACAAATACTAAATTTAGAATGGAGATGGAAATGAAAGCTAGGGCTAAGGTGTTAACACCAAACAAATCCAATTAAGGATGAGCTTCTCAAGGTAGAAAGAAGGCAAAATGTAATATAGTCTATTGGTCTTTCTACTACTTTAAAAAAATTTTTAAATTAGTAAAATTTAGGTCCCAGCAGTTAACACAACAGCTTGTAAAATGACTCTTTATAATGAGGAATCTAGTATGTTCAAGTTAATATATCAGTTTGAATTAATGAATTTTTAATTCAGATTCCTTTTGCAGCTTGAATTCAGACTAATTACAGGTTTTAAATTGTCACTAGTCGGAGCTCAGCCAAGGCATATTTCCTCTCTTCTTTACTTGCACCCTGAGAATTCATGAATCAATTTTTTTCTGGGTCATGACTTTGCCCCACCAGGAGCAGATAAAAACCTTTAGTGAGAAAAAAATGCAATGGCAGGGATCCCAGTCAGTCAGAATTTGTACGTGAAATGCAAGGAAGTAAAATGACAGAGGAAATTTCCCAGCTATGAGAAAAAAAAAGCTTAAAAATCATGTATATAATCGAAACAGTAGTGAATTTAGGAAATACTTTTAAGCACAGCAGTATCCACTTTTATCCTTGTAATTTAGGATTACTGGATATTTTAGGAGAGGGACTGCCTTTTGCAAACCTTGTTTCTAAACAGCAGAGGTCACCTTAGTACAAACCTCTTCGGGGGGGGAAACGCTTTCTGTTCAGTGGTGATAAATGAAGTACTTTTAAACGATCAGGAACCCTTCTCTTATTTCATTGAAACTCAAAAATCAAACTCACATGGTTAGTTGGGAATTTTTAAAAGCTGAGCAAAATGAAATTGTTTTAAAGTTAAATTATGTTTTGTTTATCTCCATTTAAAAATGATTCTTTTCCAAAATGAGAATTATATGAAATAATTTAAGTAATGATAGGGTCACTTATATTTCCAATTTGGTTAACAATATTTCATTTTATATTTACTATTTAAAATATTCAGTAAATAATTCTGGCTCAACCACTATGGTTTATTTTTAAAACTAATTGTATGTGTAAAATATACCTCTTAGGAAGGAATGGCTAATAAATAGCACACTAAATGTAAAATCTTCCCAAAGTCAAAAGGCATAAAGTTATTAAATAAAACTCCATTTAAGAAAACATACATCTATTTAGATAAATTGATAATAACCTTAAGTTTTGTTTTGTGACTTTCATAACTGTACGCTATAGTTCACCTAACATTGTTTGATAAGCTAGTATGGGCATTTGCTTTTCAGATGTTTAAAGACCAGAAGATGTAAATTAGAATGTTTCTGTTTTACAAGACTTGATGAAAAAATATTCTTTTTTTAGCAGTCATAATTTCATTAGAATATACTTTTAATTAATAATTGTCTGGTTACCTTACATGATTTTTACTGAATTCATGTTTTTAGATAAATCAACCTATAAGATATAATCATTTTTGATAAGTTCTTCCAAAATCCTTTTATTACACATGCTAATATGTCATTTTCATGTTATAATGAACAACAATAACTATTTTGATAATGGAAATAAGATTTATTAATACTCCCTCCTTCCTCTGTCTTTTCCTTCTCTCCCACCAGATGACAAAGTTGGGTAACTTTTACACTGACTGCTAAGACAACTGCCCTCTTACAGGGAATGGGAGGGAGAGTCAAAGAAATAAAAATTCCTAGGAAATTCTTAAAAGCTATTTTAGATTTTAATCACTTTATTAGATTTCTTGCTTGACTGATTTGTGCAGAAAATATTTTATCTATTTTGTTTTCCTCTGATTACCGAACTGTGTTAGACACAAAAGTCTACTTGGAACTAGCTTACAGTTTAAAGACAGGTTTAATAACAGGTGAACACTGGAAAATATGCAAACAAAATGGCAGACATGAATGACTTCATTTAAAGCATAATTGCTTCTCATCAACCCAATAAATCATGCAGAAACAGTCTCTGTTTTATCCATCCAGGAAGAGACCAGAGAAATCACTCAGGCAGAGATACTAAAAGGAAGGTCCATTCTTGGGTCTCAGCCAGACAACTACTCTACACACAGATCCAGGCTTAAAGACAATAGTCCTTAGAATCACAGTTCATCATAACAGATAATTATACAGCAAGTAAGACAATAAGGTTTTTTGGCCTCTGACTGTATAGACTAATTGCTGGCTATGGAGCTCTGCCTGGAAGGCATACAGCACAGCCTCTGCAACGTCTTCCTAATATGTGGGGACTGGTGTAATTTGGGTGGACAAGAGGTTTACTGTTTAGTGTATTCCGTATGGTGGCTCTTTCTCTTTTACTGATTATTTTTCCCCTGACAGACATATAAGTATTCCAAAAGTTTCCAGACACATCTACCTGGAGAGAGTTTTAAAGGAAATAATCCTGCCTAGTATTCTAAGGAAGTTTTCCATTGATTTCTAAAAAATCAGTAAAAAAGGATACAAAAAAGTCTGGCCACTTAACTACAGTGTTTGATAGTGCACATTTCAAAATATTAACAATTAGGATATGATATCAAGTTTTACTTAAATTCATATGGGTGTCAGAACATTTGCTTGAGAATATAGGCAAAACCCAGAGTTAACAAACATTGCTTTCAAATATGCACCTGGAAGGAATAAAGTCCCACCCTCATTTTTGCTTTGCTTTGTTCTTTTTAATCTTTAACAGAATCCATCATGATTACACTTGTTATTTATTTATTTATTTATTATCAGGAAAGATGAGAGGTATCAGCTCTGAAGATATTTATTCACCCAGAGAGAGTTCCTGACAAGCTAGCAAGGGGATGCAAAGACTCAAGAACAGTGATCCTGCCTCTCCCCATCAGAAACAAATATGTCTCTCTTCAATTTGTGTAGCCCCAAACACTAGCCAATTAACTTGAAGTTGAGTTTTGACTCAAAACTCGTGACCCTTCAGGCCATAGAGCCCTGTTCTGCATCTGGTGTCATTGAGCCAAGTTAGGGTAAGAATAATCTCTGCTATTTGTGTGTGTGTGTGTGTGTGTGTGTGTGTGTGTGTGTGTGTTGCTTCTTTTTCCTTGCTTTTAAAAATAATTAATGCTTTAAAGACCTACTGGGGTCTTTAGGATTCCTAAAGCTTTCTACATGATATTTGTGTGTTTTCTCCTCTTTGGAAGGCGAAAAAAGCTGGAACACAATCATTTTTATTGAATGAAGTTTGCAGTTCATTAAAGGCTTTCTGGCTCCCATGTGCAAGTGCTGACCATTACATCACGCGCCCTGAGGGTTGTGCTAGAAAAGAGAAAAGAAGGCGAAATCAGCAAAAATAAAAGAGTCTTCCTGACTTGAATTGAAAAATGTGCTTGTTTTTTGTTAAACACCACAAATTTGCAGGAAGACTGGCAAGTGTAATAGCATTCTGAGCATATGCTACCTCGGAGGCACAAAGCCCTCGCTTAAAGAAATACACTCAAAACGTACACTTTGATCCCCAAGATTTGTTCAAATAAAACAATAGTTTCCAAGCTATGTCATCTACTACAAAGTTAGTTTAAAGATTCTGTTAAATAGGAATGAATATGTACCACCCAAACCAGTTTCATTTCATTAATCTTTTTTTTTGTAAAATAATTAAAAATAATTCCAGTTAAAAGAAAAAAGATGGATATCTTTTGAAATAAGGTGAACCGAAGAGCAAAACAAGAAAGAGGCGGCTGAGGATAGAAAATTTGCCGTTTTATTTGATTTAACTACTATTTTCAAATAATTCAGCAACATTTGGCTGTTGGGGATGTCTGGAATGTATGACTATGTATATAATCTATGCTCAGATGTTATAAGTACTGTCATAATAGAGGTCCAGAAGTGTAATGAGGTGGATGTGTCCAAAAGGGGTTTCAAGTAGTGTCTGCAACCCAGTGGCTATTAAATTCTGATGTAATTTTGGCCCTAAATAGGGTCTATTTATTTAATTAAGAATACAGTGAATTCACCACTTTTTTGTGGTTTGATTTTCAGAAGAAAATAAAAGCAAAACCAAGCCCAACAAGGTCAATATCATTGCTATTGAGGCGATATTTTAATGTATTCTTTTATTGTGTGAATAGTTTTTTGAAAGTACGCAGATCTTAAATATCATAGCTAGAAAGTTGATATGGCTTAGATTTCAGATGATAAACACTACCACACGGTGTCATATTAAAATGTAAAAACTATGTATGCATGCCGCAGCCTCTGCCTGCTATGAGTTTGGTTGTACGAATGTTTTTTTGACTTCTAAATCACACATTTGCTAAAATGAGCTCTGGTAGATATCAGTTTGCGCACAGGCACAATGTGTCTCAGTCAGATTCATAAAACAGATAGCTGAACTATACTTTGACTTTTGACATCAACAATCTGACTTCAATATTTCTCTACAAAAAGAGACTCCTGACTCTGTGCTGTTTCAATGTGATGGATAGCTTTTCAGCTGCTGACAGCACTGAACATAATAAATGTATTCATCAGCATTGGGGACTGCATATCCCCATGTCTTAAGTTTTACAGCTAGTGGTTTTGAAATGCCACCCAGAAACACCTGCAGCACTGCCTTGTCTCTGAAGAACTGCAAAGCCACTGTGAAAAAATATTATTATAAAGTTGTCTGTATATCAGCATTTCTGTGCTAAACAACTTTTTAATTGCCTACCCTCTAATTTTTCTTTGCCTGGAAACACTTGCAGACACATATTTTAATTTAAGTGGCTTTGTTTGACTCCCCTGATCATCTGGGTTTTCATTGTCATTGCTTCACAATAATTTAATGTCATATATAATGGCATCAAATTGGGGAAAGCCCTAAAAGCTGCCAATCCAAAGTGATCTGAATGTTCCCGAGTACAAGTCTAGATAAGCTTGACTTGTTTGTGCCAACATTATTCATCACATTCTGTGTCTAACTGGGCCAGTGTTCCCTTGCTATTGCATTTTTAAATCCTCTTTCAACGTACCCTGAAGCTTTTTAATCAGTGTGCTTTCTACACTGCAGTTAACAAAATGGTTGCAAGTCTGCAATTGCACCAAAAATAAAATAAAGAGTATTATGACGATGCTTCCCATACTACTATCTAAACATTTTACCATATTGTTCTTTAACTTGGTTCTCGTTAAATAAATCACATTTTGTTTGCCACTAGAAGAGGAGAGTTGGACCACGTGGGAAATTCTACATTGGTTTCAGATTTTAAATTAATAATATTATAGAGCTCTAAATACTGTTAATGAAAACTTATTTGTGAGGCTACTCCAAAGTTGATCATATATGTCTTCTTGGGAGGAGAAGAGTTTTATTTTACAGCTAATTAAAAGTTTCTAAAGATGCTGTGGATTTTTTTGTGCAAATTAAAATTAATTAGAGTTATTAAGGAGCCATGAAAAGAAGGATTTGAGAAATAGTGAGAAATATTATTTAAACCCTAATGGAATTCAGTGAAACCCACAGGTCTATTACAGGCCCCTGATTTGCCAGGATCACTGCAGGGAATCTAACATTAATAAGCACACTGGTAATTAAATCATTTGTTACTTTGTCTGTAATGTTGTAATGTTTCACTGATACTCTGTCAGAGCTCTTTGTGCAGATCAGAGCTAATCAAAGGTAATCAATTTTCAGCATTTGAGAAATCTGTAAATGATTATACATTCATCAGATCATTTAGTGGAGTGCAAGGAAAGTGCAATGCAATTAATCTTCCTGCATGAGGAGGAATTACCACCACAGAATTCAACAGTTATAATTAATTTCATTGTCTTGCTGTGAATTTTGATTGCTTTTCTTTGGACTGTATAGTACAAATGATGATTCATTGCAAAGTATTTGCAAAGCAAACACACCAGTGTGCTATGCAAATTAAAGTAGCTGTATAACAGATAGGTTTCAAACTTCCTATTTACTCAGGGTTGTTGAGTACTAATTTGGCAAATAATAATTGCTTGTTAACTTTATACACTCTTCCCTTGAATATCAAGATTGGTAACCAATATAAATAGAAAGCACGTGCTATTTTGTATCTTATGGTATGTAGGCAAAATACTAGTTAGCACTTAAACTTGTTCCCTTTACCAAATAATTTAGGCATTAAAAATGGTTATTTACCTCTGAAATCATTTGCTATTTATTTTACGTACACAAAAATAGATAGCAGGAATAGATTATGCATAGGAGTGGGTGTTGCCTTTCCCATTAATTGTAACTAGAAATGTTTGAGACTTTCACTTGAGACAGTTGATTTTTAGAATCTATTTGTAATATAGAATATTTCTATTTAACAGAAATATGTAAATTTTGGTACATTGTAGGGTGCTGCTAAAACAAACTCTTCAGCATTTACAGATTTCCTACATAATCTCTTTCAGTTTCCCAATATTCTGTACATTTAAAAATATGCTGTGGAAACAAAAACCAATTCAGAAATGATCAAAAATATTCATCTCATATTTTGTGATAAATAAAATGATTTTTTTTTTTAAATCGAGTTTCGCTCTTGTAGCCCAAACTGAGGTGCAGCAGTGTGATCTCTGCTCACTGCAACCTCAGCCTCCTGGGTTCAAGTGATTCTCCTGCCTCCATCTTCCAAGTGGCTGGGATTACAGACGCCTGCCACCACGCCCAGCTAATTTTTGTATTTTTGGTAGAGACCGGGTTTCACCAATTGGCCAAGCTGGTCTCGAACTCCTTACCTCAGGTGATCCACCTGCCTCGGCCTCTCAAAGTGCTGGGATTACAGGCATGAGCCATTGCACCCAGCCAATAAAATGATTTTTAAAATGAAATGAAAGTTAATGGTAAGCAATAATAATGTGCATAATTTTAATGTTAACTGTTTGCCAAATGACTTCAATTCCTGCAATAATTAAAACATCAATCATGATTTATTCTTTAAGTCACTTTGTGAGATCCAAATTTCTAGTGTTTTTCCCTAAATTCAACTTATCTGAGCATTAAAATCAGCTCCAATCTTTTACATACTTAAACATCCAAGAACATGAAACCTCATTTTAATATTTCTTAATCAAGAATTTGAACTATGTACTTGAATCCCAGTTGAAAACATATATAAGATGTTATGTTTTCCTCAGATATATTCTGTGTATGATGTTACTTTCATAACATCTTTGTTGAATAAACATTGAGGAATGAGTAACTTTTTTCACATGTTAATTTTTAAACCTGTGAATTAGTTTAAATTAGTTCAGTTACTTGCTAAAATCAGAAGGGGTACTGTAAGTCTTTTCTATTCTGAAAAACAGAAATAAGAACAAAAACTTGAACAAAACTCTAAACAGTTAACTGACTAAATTAACACATTCCAAATCATGTGAAATTATAAAGTCAAGATATCATCATTTAAAATTCATGGTAATATAAATAATACAAGATGTAGATTGAAATAATGCAAACGTAATGGTAAAGCAATACAAATTTTTTTGAGAGAATAAATTAAACTGTCTGGAAATCCAAAGAAATATTCAAATAATAAATGAGGACCCAAATTACTATTTTGCTGTCAAAATTCATGGAGCAACTCTAAAGCATCAAATCCGTCATATGCTTTTAAACATTTGTCTAATGAGTGCCTCATTTAAGATTTTAATAAAAAGACAAATATTAAACAAGATTGATAATATACAGGTATACTGTATAAAAATTTTCCTATTTCTTAATCATAAATGTACTTATATTATCTCTTTTAATAGGATTTAAAAAAGTTATTCAAGTTACTTCATTTTAATTGTTGCTAATACGTTCTCTTTTAATGATTTTCCATTATTGCCAGCATCATAGCAATCTTATTTTATAATTCTTTCCAATTTTCATATTTGATACACCATGCTGATTTTAGGTGTTAAAGTTGGTTCAAACAATATTATGTGTTAAATGTAGTTCAATTTATTTAAAATTACTGAACTATATTTATAATTATTGTTGCCAGGTTCAGAAAATTCACTTAAGAAAAACTAGTCTTTTCAATTGATGAATTCCCTAATTTATTTAAGGTTGAATCAGCAGGTACTAATTCATTTGATCATTTTGACTAAGTTTACCAGTCAAATCCTTAGAAAAATACAGTTAAGAGAATAAATAGAGATATAAACATAAGATAAGCCAAAGATGGGAAAAAGATTAAATTAATAATATAGAATGTTTTCTATGAGGATCATAAGCTTTTGAGTGAAAAAGACTTGGTTCAAATCCTGGGTCAACTTCTTTCAGGTGGTGTGACCATGTGAAATTTTCCTCACATAAACTTTCTTTTTCGAGGAGTCTTACTCTGTCACCCAGGCTGGAGTGCAATGGCATGGTCTTGGCTCACTTCAACCTTTGCTTCCTGGGTTCAAGCAATTCTCCTGCTTCAGCCTCCTGAGTAGCTGGGATTACAGGCACCTACCACCATGTCTGGCTAATTTTTTGTATTTTTTTTTTTTTTTTTAGTAGAGGAGGGGTTTCAGCATATTTGCCAGGCTAGTCTTGAACTCCTAACCTCAGGTGATCCACCTGACTCATGTCTTGTTCATAAACTGAGACTAGTATTCTGTTTTGCAGGAAGTTATTGTATTGGAAATGCATGTTAAAATGACTCGAACATAGTAGGAGCTCAAAGGATGAAAGCTGTTATTATGACCCACAGAATGAAGAAAAAAAATATACTAGGTGATGGTGGCAATAGTGTAAGAGAGAGCCATAACTTTGGGCTTTTGTAGGAATGTAAAACAATTTTTTTCATCATATTAGTCTGTTTGTTACAAAAAACAGGCAAAGAAAAACGTACTGTTATTGATTAAAGAATTTAAAACACATGGTTTGGGTTGGGGATATAGATGTTATGAAGTTTTTCATTAATTGTTTCTGAAAAGGTTTTCTTTTATTTTTAGTTAATATGCTTTAATTACTTCAACATTCTATTTCTGCATGGCCATCAACTTAGGTCTCTTACACATTTACTTTTTAAAAAAGTTCCCATAGGGTTCTTGAATTATGACCTCTTTTTTTATTTTGATTGTAGGAGAAAAGTTTGAAATGGCAAAGATATTTCAGTAATTCCTATTAGCTTGTCTCAGCATTATTTTTAAAGTAATAAGAATTAAAAAACTTATTTATTAGATTCATCTTTAATTTAGCTAAGCAATTATATTCAAGGTAGAACTGTAGAATCCAACACATTCAGAAAATTTTGGTTCACTACGATTCAATTTGAAAAACTGAGTCAAGGGTCAATATTAACGTATCAAAATGCAACACAAATATTTTTTAAAGTAAACATATCTGTGGAAAGATAAATTTTCATAGTATAATTTTCCCACAATTCTTGGCTTGCTCTTTCCTAATGTTTTATAAAGTATAAATCAAAATATTTTGTAAGTAAAAAATAAAGCCAGGGCTAGCTTTAAAATATTGGGAAATTTTTTTTTGATTTTAATAATTACATATTCACATTTCCTTACATAACATTCAATTAATCATTTGATGAGACTTGATATTTCACTCACTACAAATTTTAGGGAAACATTTGATAACTCAGTAAATACCTTTATTAACTGAACATGATTGTTGAATACATTTCTATAATCCATCTATTACAGAACTAATAATTTCTATAATCCATCTATTAAGTAACAACACTGTTTTCTCTTTTCCTATTCTAATATTCATAAATTCTAAATTTATTTTGTTGGACATCTAAGTGGCCTTGAGAAATTCAATTATAATAATGAATGAAATGTAATTGATGAACGAGCCTTATATAATGTTGACAGATTTTACAAGTGGTGTTCTGTTCTTTTAAAAAGCCAGTCTTTGAAATTTTTCTTTGAAGTAAGATGGAGAGCAATATAAATAATATATCTGCCTTAAAGGATATGAAAATAAGGAAAAAAATACTTGATAGGCTCTTGCAATATCATAATTTATGTGAAACATGCAAAAAAATGCATACATAGCACCTTTCCTGTCTGGCTTCTTCTGTATTCATTTGTTGTCAAAACAGGTTTCCATATTTAACTTCTTTTTTTGATTATGCCTTTTCCTTTATTTCATGGAATGATATGTTATTATCTCTGAAGTGTAGATTTCTGCCAAGTTCTATGCACTTCAGTGTTAAGAGTATGGCCCACAACTCTGGGAATCTTTGTTGAGGCTGTAGAAATAAAATGAATAGTATCAAAGCTTGATGGCATCTGTGGATAGGAAACTCATTAAAGGCCCCAGCCCTCTGTTTTATTTCTAACCACATTTTCCCTGTGGGATTTCAATGTCTTGCAGGATGAAACCAGCAGGACTCATTACTTACAAAACAATGTTTAGAGTCCTTTCGTGGTGCTGGAATGCGTCTGCCAGTCAGGTAAAGAACCTAGGCCTTTATCCTTTTGGGGACAATGCCGGCCAGCTCACAAACTGCTTGGAAAAGTCATTCCTTTGAATGTAACTGCAGGTGCTGCTCCCCAAAGGCTGTTGGTTGGTACCCTCCTATGCAATGTACAATGGGATAATAGAAAATTCACTTTGGAATTCAAACAAAGTCTTAGAGAAATGGAAATAATAGGAACACAATTTTGAGACTTCCTTAGTTTTTCCCACGAACTATGGACCATGACTAATACCCTCAGGGCAAAAAACATCCCTTTGCCTTTAAGGGATGTATACAAATCAGTGTTTCAGATAAGTAAGTTTCATGACCTCATCAATTTTGTGGCTTCTATTCATTTACCAGAAAATAAATTTAAGCAACAGAAGAAAGCCATGTTATGGGACAGAACTTTAAGACACCCAATCTAATAAAAGATCAATGCATTTGAATATAAAGTACAACATATAGCCTTTTTTTTTCTCTTAAAAGAAATCATTGCTTTAACTAGATTCACTAAATCAAATTAGTGTAGTTCTGAGTGAATTGCCTGTCTCTCTTTGGCAACGTGGCTAGTGGCATTTTGGAAATATTCTTAGAACTTGTAAAATTCCTGCAAGAATAATAAGGATCTTGCCATTGTGGAATCAAAGAGATTCAATCACTTAAAGTAGTACTATAGGCTTGTCAAGTGGAATTGCTTTTACAGATTTGCTGAATAACTCATCCATAATGGCTGAAAATTTCAGCCATTTTGTTAAAACATCCAAGGCAGGAGAGATTAGTGCACACTATAGAATAGCATATGTATAATCACGAAGAAATTTAGACCACGTCTGCACTGTGAAGTACCATTTAAACATCCCAAGCTCTAGTCATTGCATTATGGAAAACAATGTGAGCTATCTAAAAAAATGAAGTGTGGTTTGTCTGTTGCTAGCTGATGAGACTTCAATAACATTTAAGCTTGGTAAAAATGTATTTCTAAACAAAGTTGCTATCATTACAGCTTATCCTTATAGATGAGAAGGTCATGTAGAATCTGACTGGAGGGAATTTAAAAAACAGTTAAATGTGGCAACCATAGAGAAGAAGTTAAACAGTGAGAAAGTGCTAACCTAGGTGTTGAAGAATTAATATCAGTTAGATTCTTATTAATAATAATAGGATGAGCTGACAACAAACATCTGGGTTGCTAAAATGAGAAACCATTAAGCCTTTCTCTTTTAAACACATTGTTGACAATGGAGACATGGATGTTATTTGTCAATGGGTAAGTTTCAACTTGCAGATTTCAGGTATTTGTTTTCACAATTTTATCTTAATTCTGAAAGTGAAATCAGCAAATAAACTGCCATTTTAAAGATTATCCTTCAAGCTTGGTGTGCTTCACAGAAATGATCATGAAAGTAGCTGCTGGGATAGGAAGAGAGAAGCATAATTTAAAATGTGAAATTCATCTCTTATTTTGAATGCAGAAAATGTCAAGAACATGATACTTGATTTTGTAAAAAGGTGAAAAAAAGCTTAGTTGAGAATAAATATTTTCCCTACCTATATTTCAAATTTTACATTTTGAGGGTTATATTTGGCATGAGTTGTATATGGCATTCAATAGAATAAAAACATGTCTATAAATGTCATATTCAGCTTGAATTTAAATTAATCTGCTTGTTACCTTGTTTAAACAATAAAAAAAGGAAAATATTCACCAGGAAAGATGTTTAAATACCAGGATGTAAATAATGATGTAGCCTGTAATTTGAATAAAATTTTAATGGAAAGAAAAGCAGATGAATATTAGAATATGTTATGAATAGAATACATGCAACAGAAGGGTATTTCCTATCAAAAGGAAAGTGGTAAGAAATTTAATAGCTATAATTTACAGTCCCCAAACTAATACATTTAGAATAAGATATATAGAACTCTTTTAGCTTCTCTCTTCCAAGAATCTCAAGAGTCTGTACACATGCACATTATAAAACTGAGTCAGGATTGATGTTAACACAATCAACAATATATTTTGATTTTCACTGTTTACATAGCTTTTGCCAGAGATCATGAAATAGGTCAGCTGCACCATTCAGAAATCAAAACTTTAATTTTAGCATTTTTTTCTACAACACTCCTATATTCTCCAAAGCAAAGTTGCTAAAAGGATTAGAAAATTCCTCTTAAAAGCACACAAGCCTATTTGGGGGGAAAAAATCAACTAATTAACCAATCTAATGAGTCATTCAATAGTAAAAGCAGGATTTATTTTACATGTTCCAAATATGCCAGTGATTACTGCCTCTTCTTCCAAATCATATTGAATCCTTCTTTACCAAGCTTTCCCATCCCAGTTGGCTGCGCTCAGGGACTTAGAAAAAGCCAATAAATAACACCCTCTTTTTCCTCCTAAGTTTAGGATCAATTAAAAGATGGGTAGTAGAAGAAGAAGCAGAATGAAACTCAAAATGTCAGCTGTATTACTAATCAATGGAGGAAAATAGGACTTGACTAATGGGCAAACCACTAAAACCATAACTCTATAAACAAATCTCCCACATAGCCACAGGCAAAGTCCCATACCTGCAAACCTCCCTAGCAGGGCTGGAGCCTCTTTACTACAGGAGAGTGAACCTAGATATATTGTCCCCATTGGCAGACAGATTCTGAAGGAGAAAAATGCAGCACTGTCTTCCTCCTAAAAGCACCTGCACAGAAGTTGCTCTCCCTCCCCTGGGACCTGAGAATGAAGGCTATGTGGGTCCTTTAGACTTTTGTCCTTCTAAGAAATAGGAATAAATAAATAAACAAATAAAATAAGAGGATACTTCTCTTCTTAGGAAACAAGAGGAGTGGGGAGTAAATATGCCCTTAAAAACTGTCAAATAAACTTTTAGTTTTGCTGCTCAATTGAAAATCTTATTTGTTCTGTGTAGTTATTTTCTCTTTCTTTCCTTTCTCTGACTTTATTCATTCTGTGCTTGTTTTTTTTCCCCTTCCACATGTACATTTTTTAAAGTAGCCTAGACTGTTTTATTTTGTAGCTGTTTGGGGACTAGAGAGGAAGGTTTTATTTTTTAAAACCTACGTATAACTTCCTATTCCTCACTCCACAGTATGGCTTTCTATAAGAGAATGTCTGAGTCAGATGCTGTAGTTGAAAGAGGATTGATATTAATAAGACCAGTGAATTTTCTTTTGAAAGGACTGAAGTATTTAGGTGCCCATACTTATATCTTAATAAATCATAATATACCTTTTCATCATACTCATATTTTTACAGGCTCTTTCCAGTTTCATTTCCCACTGGTGAGTGACCCTGTTGCACTGATTAAATAAATCAGTTATTTTAGAAATGTAAACTTGTATGAAAAGGATATGGATCCCAATTGCTTTTAAAAAAAAGTATTATTAGATCAAACCACAGCATGCTACTACAAACAGGCACTGAGTGAAACTGATTTTGTTTGTTCACACATAGGAACCTGTTATTGCTACTCAGAGCATGGTACCTGGGTTAGCAACATCTGAATCATGGGCAGCTTTTAGAAATATAGAATCTTATGTGCCATTCCTGCTCTCCTGAACTAGAATCTGCCTTTTACAAGCCCTCTCAGGTGATAGGTGGACACTTTTAGAGAAGTGTGATAGGTTACTTTTAGAGAAGCACTGGTTTGGGTAATTATTATCTCATCTCAAGAAGCTCTTGTTACTCAGACTCTTTTTAGAGCTGTGCAGTAGAGAGGTGATGGGGATTTGTCTTGTTCGCATGATTGCCAGTTGCCAAGAGTGTCTTAGTTCAGTAGTTGAGACACTGGGTGGAAAGGCAGGGCCCTGTAAAAGAGGTCCCTAACCCTGAGCTACTCCAAGGCATCACTGAAACAATGTGAACTGTGAACTCAGACCTGGGTTTGAGCCCCAGTTTCACCACTTATCAGCAATGCAAACCTGGCAAGTTCACAGCCTCATATTCTTGTGTGTGAAATTAGGAAAATAATACTGATCCTTTAGATTTGTTATCAAGATTACATTAAGAGATATATGGTAAGTGCATGCCATGTAGTAGGGAAATAATACATTTTAGCTCCTTTCCCTCATTTCCTGCAAGCGAAAGATGTCCTTACATATTTTAACTTTAATAAGTAAGATTCAGGATCATGATTCTACATCAGCCAGTGGGAGAGGTGGGGAGGGAGGAAGGTTTTTCCCTTCTTCTATGAGGCCCTTCAGGGTTGAGTGATGATTATCATATTCTGTTCTGCTCTACCACAAATAGCTCTTGTGCACTGGTCACAAACCCTTCTCACAACCACTTTATTAAGTGAGAATTTTTCCTATATCGCCATTTCATAGGTGACATAGAGGTGCAACACAGTTAGATAATTACCCAAGGTCACACAGCTTGTAAGAGTTCAAACTAAGATTCAAACCTGTGCTTTTTCTACAGACCACATTATTCTCCACTGTGTTTAGACACAGAAGTGGAAAGATTCAGTCACTTTCTTTCATGTGGTTTCCTTAATGACCTAAAGGCATGTATTTTTAGGTTAAGGGTAGACTCTGAAATGTGTAAAAAAACTGAAATTAACTGGCAGATGCTTGAGAAGCCATCTTAGACTTTGGCTTCATTTTTCTAGGTAAGAGTCACACTGTTCTGTCAAGCAGCAACAATTTCTCTATACTGAAAAGTGAAGTCACCTCATATTCTCTATTGTCTTGGGAAATAAATAATTCTGACTTTACATAGCTACTTTAAAGAACTCTGGCTCAACAATCAGTGGTGGTGGAAGAGAAGATGGAGCCAGCTGCCTCCCTGGCTTTCTTCTGTGGTCAGCAGGAGGCTGGCTGTAACCAACGCCTGTGTACCTGTCTATAGAGGACAAAAGTGAATGTGAGCTCACCTTACTTTTTAGACCCTCTTATGAACACGGTTCTTTTCAAATTTTATTGTAGGCAATCATAACATTTATGAAATATAATGTACTTCTGATCTTTTGACAATTTAAAAACTATACTCAAGATGATATTATTTTAAAGAAAATCTAAATGTTCTGAATGTTTTAATTAGTGTAATTCATTCACTTATTCATTCACTAGTTCATCTAACAAACTTATATGGTACATCTTCCTATGTGAGCCTTAGCATGATCACTGACATAGTAATTAATGAGAAAGATAAGAGGCCTACTTTCACAGAGCCCGTGTTCCAGTCAGAGGAGACAGAATACCTGCTCTAGGGGTAAAGATGCCCCATTTCATCTATCTTGATCATCTTTAGCTAGCTATGGGGAATAGACACAGAATATGAAATTCAGTGAAAAATATCAAATATTTTGTAACTACACAGACAAAAAAATTAGTTTCGCCTTTCCTGGTGAAAACTAGCCCATTTAAATAAGCATATATCTTACCATAATCAGGTTCTGCCTCAGAGAACATTGAATGATGACAATTGAAATTAACAATATCATTTGTAACTGAATGTAAGGTAAATTGATTAATACCCAAATATGGGAAATTGAGTTTCTAGAAACATCTCAAATGATGTCCAGAAAATACGGTATATTGCATGAAACATCTATCTATCTGTCTATTTATCTAACTGTATTCGAAGTATCTATTAAGTTTACCATTTTTGATACCACTGGATTATCTGCCAGGTGCCATTACTTAATCAATTAAATGAATATCTTAAACATCTATACTTCAGTAACAACTTTTAGAGAAAAATGTGCCTTGGAATTTTCCAGATTATTGTTATGCTGTGGGAAAGTAGCATTGCACATTCCTGAAGAAGGTGCTCATAGTTTAATTCTCATCCAAGACCCAGAAATTTCCTATTTTAAACATTTCCTTTCCACCATTCTTGACATTTGAATTCATCATTCACGTCTGTGACATGTTTTCATATTATCATTTAATACCGATGTCAGTACCAAACAGTAATAAGGGTGCAAACATCTGTTGTTTACTCTGAAATGATTAGCTTCCATATATAATAATCATAATTTACCCCATTGCAATAATGTTTAAAAAAAAACCTTGCAAACATTTTGGACTCTGGTTATACCTTTCAAAAGGCAATGGAAAATTTGTTATATAAAGTTTGCTTTCTATCCATTTAATCCCAAGAAAATCTAAAATGAGTGGGAATAAGGTTCTTTCCCAAAGATGTTTATATTAAGAAGAGCCTATTAAATATATTCTTAGGCCTGCTTGCTGATGATTAAGTTCACTGAGACCCAAAAGCAATGCAACTGAAGTGACAAAATCACCTTGACATCTGGTAAGAAAGGTCTATTATTTTTATTATTTTACTGTCCTGTCCCAAGTTTGCTGGCTGTTTCTTTGGTGACATTTAAGGACAAGACACAGTTGATAATAATGCTGACTTTAAGTGGAAATAGAAACATCTGGAGATACCACATTTCTTTGCCTAGGTAACTTTACCTGTCCTTTGAAATCTGCTTAGACATCATTTTCTATGGCAAGCCTTTCCTGAACCCATAAATTAGCCTAAGTGTCCCTTTTTGGAACTCATGGCACTCAGTGTGTACTCCTGATTCAGTGTTAGAATCTTATCACATCTGAAGATCCTCCGTATTAGACTGTAAGCAGAGCACCAGCCTTATTATCTTTGTACTACTAGTATCTAATATAGCAATGGACTGCCTGATCATGCATAAAGAGCCAGAATTAGGTCACAATGACAGGACGTAGAAAATGGCATCAGGCAATGTGTTAGGTAGGCCAAGGATGAACAAGGTATTTTGTTTCCCTCAAGATCTAATTGGCTATATTTTAAACATAAATAGATACTACCATGAGGGTGTGCACAGGCTACTACAGGGATTTAAAAAAATGAATTTAATCAGCCTAAGGGGAAAGGAATGCCAAGGAAGTCTTTCAGAAGAGCTGATGTGGGAACAAAGTGCTGATGGGTCACCTCAAGCATAAGAGAACAAGACAATTTTTAGAACCCCAATAGTTAAAAGTGTTTTGAATTTATGATTTTAAAGGTAGAAGAGTGTATTAGAAAAGTAGATGGGAGTTAGAACAGGATGATGTAAACTGAAATGCCAAGTATTTAGTTCTGTAACCTGCAAAATGAGAAGCCACTGAAAAGTTTTAAGCAAAGCAGTGCTATGGTAAGATATAAATTTGAAAGGGCTAATCTAGAGTAGCAGGATAGAAGATGAATATTGGGATGCACAAACTGTAACAAAGAGACAGTGAAGAGGTATGACTCCAGAACTAAGGTATAAGAGTCAGGAATAGACTAAAGGTATATTACATAGGCAAACTCAAAAGGACTTGGTGAATTAAGAGATGAGGTGTCTGGCAAGTTGCACTGAGTTTTCTGGATTGGCCATAGCTGGTACAAAGGGGACATTCGTTGAGAAAAGTACACGAGGATAATAAGGATGAGAGCTTAGTTTTGGACAAGGTATGTCTGGGGAGCCTGTAGATGAGGAAGAAGTCCAAAAAGCATTTAGGTGTATAAGTTTGGAGTTCAAGGGCAAGGTCTGTGGTAACGATACAAATTTGGAATTTGTCATGCTGGTTGAAGTTGTGAGGGTTATAGAGGGTACCGATATTTTTAACACAAATTCCCTGGGATCCCTTTTGCCCTTAGTTTTCTATCCAGCTCCCCCACCCTACTCCTTCATGGTTTTGTATCTAGTGGTGTGGAGGGCTGCCCTTGGGTATGGTGGCTGCTTCATCTGCAAGTACAGAGAGCTGAAAGCATCTGGTTATTCCAATTCTAGAAGCAGGCATTAGATAAGGACCAAGCAGTACAAGAGTATGAGCTCAGCTCTTTTGCCTCTTGCCGTGGCAAAGTGTGAGTTACAATTTGCCCTTCAGGACTTTACCCAAAATTGCACCTCTGCTTAATTTTTTCCCATTCCCTGTCTTGCTTCCTCATTCCCTTACTAGTCTCCTTGGGAAGAACTTCTTTAATGAATCACTGGAACACAAATTCTCATCTAAGGTCTATTTCTGGGGATGTCTACTTAAAACATATTGTGAGTAAGACCATCCAAGTAATGTATTTAAAATGAAAAGGAAACATGTAAAAAAAAATTCAACCCCCCAAAAAACCCACAGGGGTATCACTGGACAAGGATGGGCTGTGAGAATCATGATCTTGGATTGTGCGTTTATAAGTAGGGTCATCTTAGGTGTTGAAAAATGTCCTCTCGGACCAAGTGTTTTTTTCATCCCCCACTCTATTTCTGGCAGGATGAAATTCTTGCTGCTGATAAATGTGAAGAAATGTGGGATTATCTGATAAGGGTCACAATGACACTGTTAGGAAGGATGCTGATCGACGTATCTTAGCCACAGTAAAGAATTAATCCTAGATTGGGGCCAATTGGATATTGTGGATTGCTTCATTCATGAGAAGGAATTGTAATTTCACCCCCGTTTTCCACCAGTGTTACGTGGTGACACCTTTCTGTTGATATAAATATATAGATCTACATCATTACTTTAAATTACTGCATTGTATAATGTTGCATATATGAATGATGGTTGAATAAATGACTCATTTTTCATTGATAGAAGTCTCATTTTTCCTCATGTTTTTCTTATTATGAAAGATGTTGTGAAGAACAACCTAACACACACATCTCTGTTTTGTATAGTTGATTATCTTCTCAAGAAATATTTTTAGAAGTGGGATTTGTTTGATAAACAATATATGTGTTACACATTTGGACACAGGTAGTTCTATAAGTTTTTAAATTAATATGGCACATATATTTATGCATATAACTTATAAGTTTATTTTCTCATAATTCAACAGCACCTGTATTGGAAACCCTCATTTCTAATTGACAACAGAAAATCTTATCTAATAGTCAAATTTAGGTTAAATCAGTATAATAAAGTAACTTAAACTTAGTTAATGATATTTAAATATCCCACCACGTGGAGGTTTAAATTTTCTGTTCTGGGTCTCTCTTACTATATCCCCTCTGGGGTCAGTTCTTATTTCCAGGGAGCTTATGCAACTGTCACCAGAGTCTGATCTGGCTCTGAGTTGGTACTGCACTGGCATTTTCCCCAGATATGATTTATCAAGACTATCCTTTGGCATTAATGGCGTACAGTATTTCAGTGATGACATATCTGAAGTTTGGGTGCAGTACTGCTTAGAAGTTTGGCCCAGCTGATTTTTCTGAGAAGCAGCCTTGTTATTCTCAAGTTTCTGGTTGGAACAGTAACCAACTCTGTGTCCCATCATCTCCGCCCTAGGATTCCTCAACTGCCGGCTGGCTCTATCTCTCAGCAAATCTTCCCATCCCACTGGACACATGGAAACTTTGGATAGGTACACATCAATCAAAGGAAACAAGCAACTGTAGGGAAAGTAAAAAATCTAACAATTCTTCTTCATAGACCGTTTTGCTTAATCTTCATGAGAAAAGAGGTAAGGTCGCTAGGTAATTTTAAAGAGATGAGGAGAGTAGTTCACCTCTGAAGAATCAGCTGAGGAGAAGAAGCTAACTATGGGAAGAAATATCAGGCAGTGTTGATAAGCTCCAGTACATAAATTTCTAGTAGACAAATACTGGCAAATATGTGACATTTTCTCCATCAGTGCTCAGTGATAATAGCAAAGGGTTGAAGACTGGGAGAACATCCAGAGAAGGTGGGACCGGGAGGTTGAGGATGTCTACAAATAGAATAAAACAATAAATGAGCTGGACAGATACACGGCAGGCTGTGGTCAGAGAAAGGGATAATGGGTTTTCATAGTTTAAAGGCAGAAAGTTTTCAGGTGATAAAAACCCTGTGGGGGAAGATTGAAGTAATGAAGTGAAAACCAATAAATTTAGAAAGTCGAATCACTGTGAGGCTGAGGATTTGCATGGAAATTGAAGCTGGTTAGGACGAAGGTTGAACTTGATGTGAAGAAGAAGACACATTTACAGGTTCTAAAGACATGGAGGGAAACCACTGGGAATTAAATAGAATGAAATCAAGATAATGGGCATGACTACAGCAAGGAGGGTTAACACATATCAGAGGAGAAAAGCCTGAAAGAAAAATAGATTTGAGAGGAGTAAAGAAGGGAAAACCAGGGCAATAGAATACTAATCAATTTCTCCATCTCTCTTCCTCACCTGCAGAGCCAGAAGACATAGGCAAGGATGAGAAGAGCTATTCTTAGGAGAAAGCCAGATTTCAGGTAAGGAGATACAGGTAGTTCACTTGGCAGATGATTCAGAGAGCAGGAAGAGCGAAGCAAGAAGAAAGCGAAAGCACAGAATAGAATAAAAAGCCAGTGAGGCTTGCATTTTGAATGACAGGCAGAGCGCAGGGGATTGGAAAATTTAGTCAACTGTTCTGCAGAGAGCCTTACGTAGAGAACTTTGGTACAATACCGCTTGCTGTCCCTGGATAAGGTCACCCGAGTTTCTAGTTCTATTCATTCTCTCTCAGTGTCTTGACTAGGCAGAGACTTAGCTTGAGGTTCCAAACAGAATATTGATTAAAATACATTTTAAGGCTTAAACCGGGAGTTGTGTGCTGCTATTAAGTGTGAATATGCTTAATGTTTTGCACAGAAGTAAAATTCACTTGTGGGACAAAGTTGAAATTTGCATGTGAACCTAGTCAAAATTGATTTGAGTTTCTTGGGTTATGTGTTATAATTAGCAGAAATATTATTAAAGCCTTTAAAGTCATTTTTCCCAAAGCAGATGCTAATAGGAGCAAAAGAAGCAGTCTATTTCATCTAGAATTTGATGATTATAAGTGAGGGTGAGGTGAACAGAAGCCCTGAAAAACATCACAGCTAAATTTGACTAATTCTATTGGTATCCTGTCATCCTCAATTCCTATTTCTTTAGTTATCATAACAAAACTGAACTCTAAATATCAAATTAGGAAAGGAATTTTAAAAAACTGTAGAGAAAGATGAGAAAAAGATAAATGACAGCAGGCCCATTATTTTCTTGCTATCATCCCACTTCTCCAAGAGAGTGGCAGTAGCTATCAGGCAAGTGTAGGTGCTTTTTCATGTTACTGTTCGGTCATACCAGGGCGCAGCTAAAGATATCAGACTGGAGTTGGATCCTGGCTTTGCATTTCTTTTCTGTCTTTAATCAGTCATTTCCTGTTTGGTGTGAGTTAACAGTTCCTTTGGTGGATTTTTTTTTTCCTCTGAGTCATCTTACTTGATAATGTCAGCCATGGACTCACTGGCACATGTTGTATTGTCAATCTGTGATTCTCACTTTGGGCCATTTCTGTTGCTTGTGTCTCTTCTACTTTCAATTTCCCTTTGGTTGCCATCCCCTATTTTAGGAGAACTAAATCCACGTGCAGAGAAATATTATAGGTTAATCTCAGCAGGATGTGTGAGAAAGAGACCTTGGAAACAGGATGAAACTTGGAGTGTCATAATTCTATTTGCAGAGACTTGATCCTTGCTTACATGGACTGATCACAGTTGCTGAAAAAAAATAACTCTGTGATATTTTCATGGATTCAGCCATATGGCACCGCCCTACCTGAACCATCATTCTGTTTTCCCTTACAGACACTGAGGAATGCAATATGGACATCCCTTCTGACTACACAGTATACAAACTCTTTACCTAATGTTGCAGATGGGTTTCATATATCCGAGGGGCTGTTTATTAATGTGGATATTTTTTCTCTTGCTTATTTACATATTGCTCAGAAGCCTGCCTACAACATGGAAATGATTTGCATGCATCTTGTTTCTTAGGAGTAAAGCACACTCCTACACAATAGGGCACATCATTTCACAGAGAGGCAAGTCATTTTGGGGTCTCCATTTTCATGTTTTGTGGAGGCAGTGCCACAAAAGCACTCTACACAAAGCAATCTCTACAATTTACTTGGAATGTGAGCAAATATAAAGAAGTGCTTAAATGCTTAGAGACAGTAAGGTATGGTAGAGAAGGTAGTAGAAGGAGTGAAGGCATTAGAATAAGGCATGCTGAAGAAATAGTCCCGATTTTGCTATTTACCACCTGTGCAGTCTTGGAAAATATTTAACTTGAATCAACCTAATTCCTCATCTATGAAATAGAAAAAATAGCATATCATGTATAGTTGTTGTAAGAATTGGGCACAGTATATGTGTTATTAAAAATGAAGTTGCTAAAATTATTTAAGAATTATCATTTTTGTTTTCCTAGGACAGGTTTATTAATGCTTTCGGGAAGTAAAGATGATTTTCTTTGATTATTTGTCTTTACTTCACAATAGTTTTTGAAGTGTATATTCCTAATACCTACAGAAGTGTCTGGAACATGATCTGCTATGTTCCTGGGTTATCAATGCATGTTAGTTTACTTACTTGTAAAATAGATTTGTTCAAATGAAAAACATATGCCCAAATCAGCATTTATATTTAGGCAGATGAAATCAAAATTTTATAGATGATTACTGGATGACTTGTTGGCAGGAAAAGATGTAAAATATAAAAAGAAATGTTGAATTTTAATTTTTTTTTACTGTTTACTTGCCTCAAACTCTTTGGTTTAGAAATGGAAATTTGAAACTTGGAGAACAACAACAACAACAAAAAGAAATAGGAACATCATACAAGTGCATTTCTTCATTTGTATATACTGTCTTCCACCAACAGAATGTTAGCCTGCCTGAGAACAGGGATTTTGTCTGTTTCATTATCTGGCAAAACCTGCCCACTGCCTTGAAGAGTGTCTTCTACATAGCAGTTGCTTAATATGTATTGAATAGATTTCCATTTTGTCATATCTAATATCTGGAGAGTTCATATGAACACATCCTTTCTACTCTTCATGCCTGCAAATACGAAGTAATTGTCTTTAAATTCGGGATTTAAAAAATGTCAGTATTTGTTTTCATTTTTAACAGAAATATTTATTGTTTGGCCATTAATGTTTTTTCTATCACTTGGCAAAATGGTTATCAAAATAATTTACCCTGCACACCCAAATTTATTTCAGTCAAGACACTTAAATTTGGCTACCCATAACAATCAAATTATTATTTTTTTATTGTCTTTGTATCTCAGTCATGGTATTTCAGGTATTTCTATATGGAGAAGACCTTAACTACTACAAGCTTTGTAAAAAAAATGTATATTAGTTATTTTCTCTGATTTTTTTTGTTTATATCAGATAAAACTTCCAGATGGATGGCAGATCATAGAATCACATTTTTTTTCCCTGCTATCTTATGGCACACTGAAACACTTGATTTGCAAGCTGGAACATGATGATCTGACCATGTAACTGTCAACAGCATAACCGGTTATACACCTTATGCCTGGATCTTTTAATTTTCACATTTATTCTCACACATTTAGAAAGCCTATGATCTTAATTCTTCAATTCATGTTCACTTAGAAGTTAGTGAAGTTCTTGCCTGTAATCCCAGCACTTTGGAAGGCCAAGGGAGGCGGATCACCAGGTCAGGAGACCAAGACCATCCTGTAACAAGGTGAAACCCCATCTCTACTAAAAAATCAAAAAATTAATGGGGTGTGGTGGCATGCGCCCATAATCCCAGCTACTTGGGAGATTGAGGCAGGAGAATTGCTTGAACCCGGGAGGCAGAGGTTGCAGTGAGCTGAGATTGTGCCACTGAACTCCATCCTGGGAGACAGAGCCAGACTGGGTCTCAAAAAAAAAAAAAAAAAAAGGAAGTTAGTGAAGTTCTTAACTATAACAACTCTAATAGAAACTTAATGAAAACCAATAAACAAAAACCATACATTATTCCCTAAGACAATTATCTTTTTCTGGAACTACAGTCATGCTTCACATAAGTTGAATTTCTTGCGCCTCTTTAGTTCTTTTTACAGTAAAATTTCCAATAGACATAGCTGGCCATAACATGAGAAGTCAGACACATTAAGAGTGACTTAATGATGCAGCAGAAATGTGGATTCTAGGTCCCTCTTGCCCATTTTTTGGTTGTGTGACCCTGGGCAAGCTGTTTAAACTTTGTGACCACTGATTCCTCACAGAAAAGAAGCAAGAGTTTCAATAAGATAATTTTGACATCCTTTTTGTTTCTAAAATTTTTATAATCCACAAACCAGGTAGGCTAAATCCTAATTATTGAAAAATCATTACATAGTTACATGAAATGAGGAAGGTCTTTTTTAAGAATCACAATAAACTCTTTGAAATAATAGCAAAGAATCCTTAGTTTTGTTTATATTTATATAACAAAATACCATGTCAGCAGCAGCCTTGTCCTGGATGTTATCATGCATTAATAATAAATTTTAAAATGTTTGAGGGGTTTGAAAGATCACTCCAAATTCAGCTCCTTCAATTTGAGGAAGAACAAACTCTGACAAAAATAGGTTCCAAGGTCTCAGTTAGTGTGCTCTGGAAAATATTAAATATTAAAAAGATAGCAATAGCGAATATACCAGTGATTTATAGATCATGATAGAGCTCAGGTGCATGTGTGGCTTATCTGTCTATATTAACACGTTGACAACAGAGCAATAATGATGTTTAATTCAAACAATCTTTTTATGGCAGGCAGTATGTGAGAAATATTTTTGATGTATTCATCATGTTTTTGTGTTCCAGGATCATCTTGCAAAAGCAGACTTGAATCTTTCCTAAATGCATGGTCCTTCGATTTGAACTGATAGAATATTATGACTTCCTTTGTCTTCTGTTTTGTGATTTTGCCAGTAGTTGAAACAAGGAGAACAATAGAGTGTACATGAATAGAATTGAGGATTACAGAAGGTGTAAAGATACTGAAAGCTGACAAAAGAGGCACACTAATGAACCAAAAAATTGGCTTAATTTTTTGAGTTAGGAACTTCTACATCTATATCTCTGTGTCTTTTGTTTTCCTTTAAAAAGGACAAATAGTTTATTTAAAGGGAATTAACTCCTTCACTAATAGCTATATAGAATTCATTTAAACTCACATGGAGTTTTATTTAATAAATACCTCAAAGAAAAAGATAAAATGGTACTTGTCTTTGTGGGGAAAGGGTTCTACAAGAAAAACAATGAAAAATTGTTTATTGACTTATGAAAAATTGTTTATTGATTTATTTATGCATGCTTTCGATGTGTAATGTGATTCTCTGGTCTTTGCCATTAGCAACCTTTAGCAGAAAGTCAACTCTGCATCAAAATGATCTTTTATAACATACAAGCAGTTTGCTTTAGGAATCCAGGCTCAGTGGTTTATAGAAACCTGAATTTTGTCTAAGACACTCTCCCTACATTTCTTTGCCTTTCTGAGAGCATGTCGCCTCCTACTCTCTGTCAACTGGAAACTTACTCTACCTTTCCCTGGAGCTCTATGCTGCCAGTTTCTTCAATGAAGCATGCCTTTCTCCAGAATTAACACTTCAGACTCTTCTCTGCAGTCAATCTATTAGTTTGGATATATTAATGTATATTGAAGTGTGATTACATTTAGCTCTAGTGTAATTTGCATTTTTAATATTAGTTTTTCAATGGAAAGGAATTTCTAATTGTTGGATTTGCTTGATTCCTGCCTTCAACCCCTGTTAATTCCCAACTTAAACATCTCATTCTGCTAATAAAAGATTTCATGTAGTTACTGTGAATTCCCACATTTGCTGAAAAATAGTTTATTTCTTTACAAAGCAGTATTCTTCAGGGAGAACATTTTATGTCTTTCACCCTGAATTTACATTGCCCCCAGTTTTTACTTTGATGTTTCTATCTGTCTGTTGTTATACTAGATCCCACAGCTAATTTGTCCTGGGTGAAAGCACTTTAGTTACTTGTTCCTAGACACCATGGTTCAATAACATAATCTGCCAAATGGAGCAATCCCTCCTCATCCTCTTTCTTGTGGGATCTTTGTAGGTATTTCCAAAGGAGATGAGAGCACTCAGCATTTCATCCCGTTTCTGCCTCTGCATCTGTATTAGTCCATTCTCATGCTGCTATAGGAAATATCTGACACTGGGTAATTTCTAAAGGAAAGAGATTTAATGAACTCACAGTTCCGCATGGCTGGGGAGGCCTTGCAATCATGGTGGAAGGCAAAGGAAGAGCAAAGAAACGTCTCACATGGTGGTAGGCAAGAGAGAGCTTGTGTAGGGGAACTCCCCTTTATAAAGTCATCAGCTCTTTTGACACTTACTCACTTTCATGAGAACACCACAGGAAAGATCAGCCCCTATGATTCAATTTTCTCCCACTTGGTCCTCCCCCAAAACCTGGGGATTATTGCAATGCAAGGTGATACGTGGACACAGAGCCAAACCACATTATTACCTCTCTCTTCTCCAGCTGTGCCTTATTTCTTAGCTTGCCTTCAATCTCCCTCACTTTGGCATAGCAATGATGGACCTCTCCTCATTTACTATGTTCCAAAGTGTCTCAGAGGCCACTTAGGGCAGTTTCCAGCTGTCTCCACATATCTGATCTTTGGTAGTAAAGTCTTAGTGTATTTCCATCTAGCAGGGGAACATCTTCCTTTCTAGGTTCAGATTTTGGTGAAGCTGGTGGTACCATGTTAGTGAGACTAGATCCATAATAACACTGAGCTTCTAGTTTTACTGCACCAACACCCTGTACCTGAAACTCTATCCCATAGATATGGTGCTGAATTTGCCTGGCAAAACCAATGTTAAGCCTCACTCATACTTTTTCTCTTAGAGCACTCATTATTTCTGTCTGTTGTCTGGCCTTTTCACCCCTTTTAGTTTATAAGACATATTAGTATATGTTTGGAATCCTGTTGAAAACTGGGTTCAAGTTCTTCCCCACAATGTTCATGTAATGGCTTATAAATCAGAGGATGTGGCTGTTGACCTCTGCTTAAGTTTCTGTAAGCAGATAAGAAGCCTTTGTCTTACCAGTGTCAGCTCTGGCCCAAATAAATCATGTTACACCACATTTCTTATTTTGGTCAGACTAATTTATTTATTCAGAGTACAGAAGGACGAAATATTTTTTTCTTCACTGTTAGTCTAAATATTATATTAGTTGGGTTGCCTGCTTTGTTACTGGCTTGGGGAGAGTGAATGGTAGGTCATGTGGGAGTTAGCATGACTCTGTGTTTTTATTATAAAATATCAGCTGTACATTCTAGATCAACAGATAAGAATGGGGTGAATGGAACCCTCCTCCATAGCCCGGATCAGATGAGAAGAAAAAATGGGAAAACACAGTAAATATCAAATGAGTTTAGAAACAGGAAAATTAGTTTTGTAAGTATAATGGAATTTTGTGTCATACAAAGATGGAAAACAGAAAATCTAGAAAGCTGCCCTGAGTATGAGTTTGGAAAACAAGTCATGAAACCAGAGAGGGTTTTCATAGATCATACACCCAAAGGGCTTCATCTCCATCAGCAGATATGAAATTGATGGTGGCTCAAGAAAGGAGGGCCCAAAGAAATAAAGTCTGGCTTGCTAGGAATAGAAGCCTCAAGTATTAACCCAGAATATTAAGGGTAAATAGAGAAAAGAAGCTTTCAAATTGGAACTACTTATTCCAGAAACCTACCTTATTTTAAATTCTTTCCTTATTTTAAAACCTTTATACTCCAAATGTTCCATATACGTATAAGGAAGCTGGTGTTTACTGGCTTGCCACATTTAGCCACTGGGCTGCAATGGACACCATGAGAGAAAAAAATATATAACTTACAGAAATAATTTAGCATTAAGAGGTGGGTTCTGAGAAAGGGAAAAGTGGCACTAGTCCTCAGACAAAGAGATGGGAACTCTGATGTTTGGATAAAACAAGAGGTTCTAGCTGGGTGCAGTGGCTCATGCCCGTAATCCCAGTAATTTGGGAGGCTCAGGCTGGTGGATCAACTGAGGTCTGGAGTTTGAGACCAGTCTGACCAATATAGACAAACTTTGTCTCTACCAAAAGTACAAAATTAGCCGAGTGTAGTGGTGCATGCCTATAATCCCAGGCTGAGACAGGAGAATTGCCTGAATCTGGGAAGTGGAGGCTGCAGTGAGCCAAGATCATGCCATTCCATGCTAGCCTGGACAACAAGTGCAAAACTCTGTCTCAAATCCAAACAATACAAAACAAAACACACAAAAAATGAGAGGTTTCAGGGTAGAAAGCATGTATACAAAATCTGCATACATTACAAAAATGCTCTTACTAATCTATAAGCTATCTATAAATTAATAATTTGTGTCTCTACAGTTTTCTTGTGATATTATTCATTTTTATACAACCTGCAATGAATTTTTTTATCCTATAGTTAAATGTTGGTAAATGTAGTCAAAAGTTAATTATGACCACCACAACCAAGAACAGGACATTTTAAGATTTTAATTTATTTAATGAGAGATTATCCAATCCATAGAATTTTCTTCAAAAATGATTTCTTTTGCTAAAAAGTTAGGTTATTATATGCATGTATGTGTTGCCAGAAAACGGTTATTAATAATTAGAGATCCTTAGGTTAGGATCAATACAAGTTTCAAGTAATATTGATGCAGAAAAGTCCTTAATCAGTGAGTTATTTTCCTGCAAGTAGTTCTGGAGAGTCTGAAAACAAAGTATTGAGTGTTCATGAATGTGCCTCTGATTGTAGTACCTGCGTAATTTTATCAGTGTTTCAAGTCAAGAATCACAATTGTGAGGCAACTGGTGGGCTGGGAGCAGTGGCTCATGCCTCGAATCACAGTACTTTGGGAGGCCAAGGCGGGTGGGTCACCTGAGACCAGGAGTTCGAGACCAGCCTGGCCAACATGGCAAAACCCCATCTCTACTAAAAATACCAAAATTAGCTAGGTGTGGTGGCAGGTGCTTGTAATACCGGCTACCCAGGAAGCTGAGGCAGGACAATCACTTGAACCTGGGAGGCAGAGGTTGCAGAGAGCAGAGACTGTGCCACTGCACTCCAGCCTGGGTGATAAACTGAGACTCTGTCTCAAAAACAAAACAAAACAAAACAAAACAAAACAAAAAAAATTCATCCACATGTCCTCATTCTCCAGGAGCTTACATCTTGGTGTTCCTATAATATGAAAGCCTCCATGTCACACTGATGTGGAAATCAAAGCTCTAACCTGGTTATCTTCTATCTCAGAGTGTGCATAAATATTACTGCCCTTACTGTGCTTGACTTGTCTATAAATTGAATAGATTCAACTGGATCTTTAAGGTCATTTCCACTTACAAATTCTGTGATTCTTGGCCTGAATCTTTGCACTGACTTTACCAGTTATTTGGAGGTGGGATATGATGGTTGACTTGACATGTCAACTTGCCTGCGTTAAGAGATACCCTGATAACTAATAAAGGAATATTTCTGGGTATGTCTATGAGGCAGTTTCTGGAAGAGACTGGCATCTGAATGAGTAGATTGAGTAAAAAAGATCTGCCCTCACCTAATGTGGGTGGGCAGCATCCAACTGGAGAGCTTAGATAGAACAGAAAGGCAGAGAAAAGGCAAACCCTCTCTCACTCCCTCTTTTTTGAAGCTGGGGCATTCTTCTGAATTTGGACATCAGAATTCTAGATTCTTCTACCTTTAGATTCAGCACATCTTTGGACTCCAGAACTCCCAGGATTCTTGGCCAATTCTGTATCTCTTCAGCCTTGGACTGAGAGTTTCAGTATTGGCTTCTCTAGTTCACAGGCCTTCAGACATGGACTGAGCTATGCCAACAGCTTCCTGGGTCCTCCAGCTTGTAGACAGCATCTTATGGGACTTCTGAGCCATAAACCAATTCCTCTGGTATATCAAAGGAGATATATCCATATACATAAATCTTATTGGTTCTGAATTCTCCTGTGTTTTTCTGGAGAATCTTAATACATGGAGATTTTTAAAATATTGAATTTTCCTATACAATACTTACTTTTATTTTATCAAAGTCTTATAGTTTAGTAACTATTTAGTATTAATTTTTTAATTTGATATTTTAGTGTTTTAACATTTGCTGATGACAGGAAAGCTAATATGGCCCCACAATGCCAACCTCTTTCAGAATTGTTAAGAGATTTTTCTGCTGACAGTCTAAAATTTTCTAGGTTGACACAATGACATAACCTCATGTCACTGACATCTCAAATGCATCATTTTTGAGCACTCCATCCTCTATGTAACAAAATTATTTTCAGTAATAATCATGAAAGGAAGCAAGTAATAGTAATGTCTAGAAAAGAAATGCAAATAGATTAGTAATTCTCTAATTAAATTTCATATTTATATAATGGTAATTAAAAATTAATATTAAAAATAATACAAGTATTACAGTACATAAAATTAAAAATGTTATAGAGTAGCACTTTCAATTATACTAATGTGTTTCTTGAAAAAAGGAGAATTTATATTTACAATAGTGTATTAGTAATAATTAATAACTATAATTTCTATTATCAAATTTTCTGCAAATTTTTCAATGACTTTGGAAAAATTAATCTTTACTAGCCAGAGTTGTTAATCCATCTTTTCTCACAGTAGACAGAACATTTGTCTTACTTTTAATTAAATTTTTTTCACACGAAGCAACAGACATATAAATACGAAAAGTCTTAAATATAAGGATAAAATTGTCAGTGATTCACAAAAATTCTATTTCTTGAGAAATTCCAAAGATTGTAATATTGTCTATTTCTTTTTTTAGAACAAATTCTGTGAATTTCATTTTTGATAGTATTTTAGAATTGCTGACACATGGGAATAATAAAAAAAGACCGAGTTTTAGTTGGCTCTGCTCCTGTTTTAGAAATTTCTACAGATAACATATACCTTCGTGCATCTGAAGCCCACCACCCATATCACTTTTCACTTGATTTTTTTTCTGTGACTTTCCAATATCTATACATTTTGTTTATTCTTCTGATCTGGCCAGGGTAGAATACTATTACATTGTAATAGTGATAATGAGCATTCCTGACTGGATCTTGACTGATAAGAAATTGTCTCTAATTTTTCTATTATGTATCTTTTTGATAGTTGTTTTATAAACAACACATTATTTAGAATATGTTTCCTTATATTTCTAACTTACTCATTTTTAAAAATCAGAATTGAGTGTGGAATTTCATGAAGTAGATTTCTGTATGTATTGGGCTGATTGTTTGGCTTTTAT
This sequence comes from Saimiri boliviensis, assembly GCF_048565385.1. Lineage (NCBI taxonomy): Eukaryota > Metazoa > Chordata > Mammalia > Primates > Cebidae > Saimiri > Saimiri boliviensis. The sequence continues at coordinate 52,367,201 of NC_133450.1, read as the reverse complement.
CCTTCTACCTAAAATTTTCACATTAATAAATTTTCTTAAGTTTGAAGCATCCTTAAACTTTTGGAGTAAAAGTTACTTTTTCATAATGTACCATTCTTTTGTATACTGTTTTTAGAAATTTGCTGGTATTTTGTTTATAAACATTTACAAATAGTATAGGTCTAGAGGTTGTTTTGCGTGTGTTACTCTTAGTTTTGATATCAGGATTGCAAAATATCATAGGACAAGTTTGGAAAGTTATTTTTTTCTTACTCCTTAGGAATTTATATAGATAGTAGTCGTCTATTCCTTGTAGGCTTAGGTATTTTTTTTTCCTTTTTTTAAAAAAAGGAGTATTTATGTATTTTGTTATCTTACATATATCAGTCCCAGAATTGTTTGTGATAGTATAATAAATAGTGAGCCCATCTTGATTTTAAAACATAGATGTGATAACCTTTCGATGTTTCTCTTGGAGACATTATTTTAATTATTTTAGAGTTATCAGTTCCCTCTATTAGCACCGTTTTATTTGCAGTGGGGTTTAGCTCTTTTCTATGTTAACTTTAGTTTCTCTCTTGCTGATGGTTTTCCTCAAATGTCTGCCAATTCTTGGTTATCTCTTTTCATGTGTAAATGAGGTTCTAGGTTGAACAGTATTGGTATCTGAGACAGAGTTTCAAGATATCTTCAGACAGCAAAAATGTTGCTAATGGAATTTGAAAGCCCTTCTCATCACTTCACACTTCTCACTCTCTAACTCGGAGAACAAACAGGCCCTTAGTTAGAGAGAGGATTTGAGTGGAAAAAAAAAAAAACAACTACTGCTTCCTGGTCCAAAAATCTTCATTCTTTTTTTTTTTTTTAATTGCATTTTAGGTTTTTAGGGTACATGTGATGAACATGCAAGATTGTTGCATAGGTACACACATGGCAGTGTGGTTTGCTGCCTTCTGTCCCCTCACCTGTATCTGTCATTTCTCCCCATGCTATCTCTTCCCACCTCCCCACCCCCCTCCCCCCCATTTCCCCACAACAGACCCCAATGTGTAGTGCTCCCCTCCCTGTGTCCATGTGTTCTCATTGTTCAACACCCGCCTATGAGTGAGAATATACGGTGTTTGATTTTCTGCTCTTGTGTCAGTTTGCTGAGAATGATGGTTTCCAGGTTCATCCATGTCCCTACAAAGGACGTGAACTCATCGTTTTTGATGCCTGCATAATATTCCATGGTGTATATGTACCACATTTTCCCTATCCAGTCTATCATCTTTGGGCATTTGGGTTGGTTCCAGGTCTTTGCTATTGTAAACAGTGCTGCAATGAACATTCGCGTGCACGTGTCCTTGTAGTAGAATGATTTATAATCCTTTGGATATATACCCAGTAATGGGATTGCTGGGTCAAATGGGATTTCTATTTTTAGATCCTTGAGGAATCGCCACACTGTCTTCCACAATGGTTGAATTAATTTACATTCCCACCAATAGTGTAAAAGCATTCCTATTTCTCCACATCCTCTCCAGCATCTGTTGTTTCCCGATTTTTTAATGATTGCCATTCTTACTGGTGTGAGATGGTATCTCAATGTGGTTTTGATTTGCATTTCTCTGATGACCAGTGATGATGAGCATTTTTTCACATGTTTGTTGGCCTCATGTAAGTCAATTCTAAGCAAAAAGAACAAAGCAGGAGGCATCACACTACTGGACTTCAAACTATCCTACAAGGCTACAGTAATCAAAACAGCATGGTACTGGTACCAAAACAGAGATATAGACCAATGGAACAGAACAGAGGCCTCAGAGGAAATACAACATACCCACAACCATCTGATCTTCGACAAACCTGACAAAAACAAGCAATGGGGAAAGGACTTCCTGTTTAATAAATGGTGTTGGGAAAACTGGCTAGCCATGTGCAGAAAGCAGAAACAGGACCCCTTCCTGACACCTTACACCAAAATTAACTCCAGATGGATTAAAGACTTAAACATCAGACCTAATACCATAAAAAGCTTAGAAGAAAATATAGGCAAAACCATTCAGGACATAGGTGTAGGCAAGGACTTCATGATCAAAACGCCAAAAGCAATGGCAACAAAAGCCAACATAGACAAATGGGACCTAATCAAACTCCACAGCTTCTGCACGGCAAAAGAAACCATCAGTAGAGTGAATCGGCAACCAACAGAATGGGAAAAAATTTTTGCAGCCTACCCATCTGACAAGGGGCTGATATCCAGAATTTACAAAGAACTAAAGCAGATGTACAAGAAAAAAACAAACAAGCCCATTCAAAAATGGGTGAAGGATATGAACAGATACTTTACAAAAATCTTCATTCTTAAAGATGAGAGTAAGTAGTGGGGATCCATCCCATATTTCTGTGTGATGCTGAAGACCTATACCATTACAAAAAAATCAATGTTAAATTCCTCTTACATTTTTCTTAGTGATTCAGACATAACAGGATTTATAGATGTCCTCATACTTAAACATGGAGAATATTCCACTTAGGTTGACATATACAAACCTAAGTACCTACCCTTGGAAAAGTTTTTAAGCTGTTTCCAAATTCTCTGTTGTTCCAGATAGAATTGCAACCTATTTGCTAAAAATCTTAGCTTAATGTCTGTGCCATGGGATATATAGAGGAAATAAGTTACAAATAAAAATCTTAAATTAAAAAATAATTAGATCAGGGATTTCCTTTGAATTACCAGGAGAGGAAGACTCAGTATGTAGAGACATGTTACAGTCAGTCCTCTGAGCCCCAGTTTGTGCATTTAAAAACATTAGTCATTCCCTAGGGAATGTGAGATCCATCTTTTTCAAAGTGAATGTCAGCACCAGATGAGACCTCTGTGGAGGCTGTGGAATTCACCTGTAGTTGGTGGTAAAGCCACTGTTCAACATTTCAGATGGCCTTGAGCCTGACTTTTACCAGAACATCCACAGAGACATCTGTGCTGCCACATTTGCCAGTTTTTACATTTTTGTGGATTCTAAGGTACCAATACTGATGATTCCGCTGATGCCATTCTGTGCTGTTAGTGTCTTAGAAATCTTTCATTCAAGCAGGTACTTCAGATTTTTTGTCCTAAAACGTAGACAATATGGCACATATCTCTCAAATACTGGCCTAAAACTCTTGGGCCTCTGTTGGGTTATTCCCTGACCTCTGAAAGATTATGAGTTCTTTTCTAGTAAGTTCCTAGGTCCTTTCTGCAAATAAACCATTGGCAGATCTATAATTAATGTTTCCAGATACAAGTTTTTTTAGTGGCAGAGTGCAGCTAACTGTCCTTTTGAAAGAGGCCAAATCATGAAAGGTCTGAGCCTAGAGAGGGATAGGAGGAGCAACACAAGCCAGTAGGTTTCAGGGAAGACAGGCACAGCAGTCAAAATATCTAGTTCTGGTTGGTTGGGAGGGAGGCAGGAGTAAAGTGCATGGGTAGGAAGACTGAATCCTAATAAGTTTCTTGGCTGGGTGTGGTGGCTCATGTCTGTAATCCCAGCACTTTGGGAGGCTGAGGTGGGTGGATCACCTGAGGTCAGGAGTTCAAGACCAGTCTGGCCAACATGGTGAAAGGCCCATCTCTAATAAAACTACAAAATTAGCTGGACATGGTGGTGTATGCCTGTAATCCGAGCTACTCGGGAGGCTGGGGCAACAGAATCACTTGAACTCCCGAGGCAGAGTTTGCAGTCAGCAAAGATTGTGCCACTGCACTCCAGCCTGGTAAATATGAGCGAGACTCCATCTCAAAACAAACAAAAAGTTTCTTCCATCCCGGTCATCATTGCTTTGGTCACTCTTTCATCATCTCTCTGTCTAGATTATCACTATTATTTCCTTATTGTTTCCCCTGACTAAAGTCTCTACTCCACTCTCATCCATCTTCCATGTTACCTTTCTGAAATACAAATCAGAGCAGTCAATTTTTTTTATATCAGAGTACAGAATTATTCTACCTTAAATCCGCCTCTCGCATGGGAATTGCTACCAGGAGAGGGAATTGTGGCTAAAGTTGACTCCTACAGTTTAACGAATGTGCTAAGGCATATTAAAGCTACCGTTTTGTTAACTGTCTTTTATTACAGAATATTGCAGAATAAAGTCCAAAGTTATTGGAGTAACCTCATTTTGCCTTTTTTTTTAAAAAAAAATTTTTAGTGTGTGCTGGTGTTTGAGAGTTTATGCTCTGGAATCACTTTAGATCTTGACTCTAGGACTTGATGTGGGGTCAGATGCCATGTCCTTCTCTTATCAGTTTTCTCTTCTAAAATAAATGACAATAATCCTTACTTTTCATGGGTTAGTAATAAAGGTTAGTTGAAATGTTACTTGTAAAGTACTTAGAAGTGGTACACGCTAAGGACTCCTAAGTGTTAGCAATTATTATTAATTATTATTAATAACATGCTTTGCCGGTCTCCTAGGCACTGTCTATTCTCCCAGTGCCATGACTTTGCTTATTCTATTCTGGGAGTTGAAAATATAAGTATTTTTTAGGTGTCTGGCAGAGCAGAGAAAAGAATCATGTGAATTGAGAGCATATGTACTTTTCCCATAAAGGCATACAAATTAAAATGTATTCTTTTTTTTTTTTTTCTCTTGCTGTGCTGACAATGGAATCATCTCTGTGGTTCCTCCTCTACATTTGTGGCAAATTTTGACCCATCACCTAAGGTAAACAATAATTAGTGTCTTCCACTGACTTCTTTGATGTCTTCCCTCCTCTGTACCCACAGAGTATTTATTCTCCCGTTCTATTGCTTACCATCCAGTCTACCATAACGCCTATCTTCATTATTGTATTGAATATATTCATTCTCCCATTGTCATGCTTATTGTATTATCAATTAGTTATTTACATTATTGTCTGCCCATTTGAATTTTTTAAGTCCTTGAAAGCAATCAAAATGATTTTTCCGTTTGTCTATTTTCAATATCATGCCAGTATTTATTACATTTTTGAATAAATGGTTATAGATAGCATCTAGGAGACTTGCAATATAGAAAACCAGTAATAAGTAGGGATAAGAATGTTAAAAAGTAAAACTCACGGGAACATGAAGGTAGACTTAAACTACTTTACATGTTTGTATTGGCTTTGGCTAGAAACTCACTCATGGATTGTTGCCCTCCACTTTGGGGCAAGTATCACTAAGGATTCATCCTCTTTTAAGCCTCTGCCAATACAACAAAGCAAGAAATTGATAAGTAATTATCTCTTATTTCCTAATGGAAGTTGGCTGGTTTTTACATAAAACTTATTATCAGTCGTCGATAGAAAACACTCAGTAAAATATTATTTTTGAGATGTATTAAAGGTGATGATTTTCTTCTGTTTCAAGATAGATTTTCTAAAACAAAATTGCTGAAACTGAAATGTCAATAATTTACCAAGTTGAAGTGCTTCTATTTTTATATACAACAAACACACAAGCAAACAAACAGTTCCCTCCTTCCCACAAACACAGAAACAAAAAGCAAAACCAGACAAACCAAAGCCAAAACTATCAATGGGAAGGAATGCAGCAAGTGCCTTGGATTTGTGGCTACCTCTGTTGTACTGTCCAGACCCCACATGTACTGATTTCCTATCTTTTGAACCTATTTAAACATTTTATCTCTCATTTTAGTGAATTTTCTGATTTTTGATATTTACTGGGGGAGGGTCTCAACAAATAAAATATGACTTAAGATGACCATTAATAAGTGTGCACTAACAGATAAATGGATAAAGAAAATGTGGTTTATTTACACAATGAAATACTAGGTTAGTGCAAAAGTAATTTGCTTTTTCTCTCAATGGCAAAAATTGCAATTATTTTTGCACCAACTTTTCAGTCACAAACAAGAATGAAATCTTGTCATTTGCAGCTACATGGTTGAGCCTGGAGGACATTGTGTTTAATGAAATAAGTCAGTCTCATATAGGCAAATACTGCATGATCTTGCCTATATGAAGGATATAAAAATTTGACTTCATAGAAGTAGGAAAGAGAATAGTGGTTACTAGAGGCTGGTAGTGGGAAGAGTGAGATGAGAGATTGGTCAATGGATACTATGTTGTTAGATAGGAGAAATAAGTTCTAGTGTTCCATTGCACAGTAGAGTGACTATAGTTAATAGTAATATGTTGCATGTTTCAAAATAGCTAAGGGAAAGGATTGTAGATGTTCTCTTCACAAAGAAATGATAATAGTCTGTGATGGATATGCTAATTACCCTAATTTGCTTATTATACATTATATGTATATATCAAAACATCACACTGTACTCCATAAATATGTACAATTATTTACATTCAATTAAAATAAATTTAAAAAATTTTAAAGCATTAATAAATACAGGTATTGTTGAGACTTTCCTGCCTTCTTTTCTTTCATAAACAATTTTTAGCAATGCATTTACGCATATTGATATGGTCTCAATTAAAAAACAAAACCTTGGAATTTATGTGTCATCAAATTCAACATGAAAAACAGCACCAAAAACTTTTGCTGATTCCCCCTGCCCAAATTCTTAAGAACTCCAAATCTGACATGAATATACTTTTGACTAAATAACTCAATTGATAACATAACACATTAGATTAAGAAAATAAAGAGATTTTTAAAATCGATTTTTTGTGTGTTTCTAATAAAACTCATTTTTTTTTTTATCTGCCTGAGACATCCAGTCCTTCCTAGAAACTTTGCTGTCATTATAGTACCTGCAGAGTGATACCACTAACAGACCTGGCTGTTTGTTTCTGAGTAAGAACAGCTGTGCAACAGACTGTCTGAACAGTCCCCATTTCAGGATGCAGCACGGATCTCTGACACTGAGGCTGCACCACACCAGCTGGTTCTGCGCTCAGTGCATTGCTATTCCTGGATGATTTACCTGTTCTCAGTCCTGTCACCTTACTGTTTCTGTCATCTAATTAAAAACCCATGTTGTTGGATTCACTCTGCTGCAAATTAGCAATCCTATCTGTGTTCTTTCTGAGCCTAAACTGACCATTTTTACTTTTATGATACATGATTTATTTTTAAATTCATACAAGATGCTTGATTATTTATTTGTGGTATATTTTAGCTCTCTTGTGAAGTCTCGATCAGAGTAATCCTCTTCTAATGTATTCATATAGTGTGAAGATCTAAATTTCCTAATCAAAATCATGTCAGCAAAAGTAGAGCTGCTCTTATGATAACATTTTAGTCTAGAAAATGATTTTCCTTTAAAAGGGATTCAATGGACATGATGACATAAAAAGAAGTGGCAAAATTACACACAATCAGTTCACATAATCAAAACAGCAATGTTTTGTATTCAGCAAGGATTTCTTTTTACTATAATAAATGGAACCAAATAATCCTTTTGGAATTCGGCAACCGTGTTACGGCTACAAATGCAACACTACTAGCTTTCTATAGAATTAAGAACAAGCATTTTCAAAACTTCAGAGGAAAGGACCCCATTGAGATATAGTATACATTTCAACACTAACACTGGTGCTGTACCTTCACTTCAACTTCATTAGGAACTCACTAGTAAATCAAGATTACTATGGTTTTAGTCAGTGCAATTCATGCAAATAATTCAAATGGTTCCATTTTAATCCTAGATTTCTGGAAAAGAACTATTATATTATTTGAATATATACTGTGGAAGTACACATGATCTATGGAGCATTTCTGGATTCATCAGGGAAAGCTGGTTCTGTCTTGTGGAATGCTTAAATAGCCTTTGTGCATAGTCTATCAGTATAGTATTCTGAAAGTGTGTGTTGCAAGATGCATTCAGTTTCTCAGAAAGATTGAAGTTCTGTGAAAACAAGTATTACGTATTGCACATCTTTATAAGAGCAGAATAGAATTTGGAAGCCTGACATATGGTAGGTGTTCCAAAAATGATTGTTGACTAACTTCATGGAAACTGAAGGGACATAAACTAGAGTTTACATGGATTAAGATACTAAGTTAATTGCCTTCATAGAGTATAAAATTGTAGTCACATCTATATCCCCAGAAAGGTAGTCAAGTCATTTACACGAATAGATGTCTATATTTATAATAAAGTCCTGCTTTTTAAAATTAAAGGATCTGTGAAAATTGATCATGTGAGTTGAAGACTCAAGTCTGGTCCTACTCAAATTAAAAAGAGTTGAGAAGTCAGTGGGGAAAAGCAGTCATGGCACTTAACATTGCTCCAAGAGTGTAATTTTTTGCAAGCTTGACTGCTAAAACTGCCTGCTGTAACCTGAGAGTTTTACCTAATGGCTCTGAAACAACCTGCTACAACTTTAAGAGTAATTTTACCCAACGTTGTCATTCACCAATCAGAGCTCTCCTTTTTATAAAACATCAAAACTCCTCTTTGTTCTTTGGTTATATCAAAGCCGACATGGTCTGTGTGAATGCCCTGAATTACAATTCTTATATCTCAAGTAAACTGTTACATTTAGATATTTTTCTCTACATATTTTATTTGACATTGACAGATCTCTTGATTTATAATCACCAATTTATATATGAATTTGACTTTTCAGACAACCACTTCCTACTCAGTGATCAAATTATCTTTTGTTCTTTTAACACTTTCGACGTTAAATATTTTATTTGCATAGTCTTCATTTTTTTTTCCTGTGAACTGCAACAAACTGCGAATTCTGAAACCACTACTTTACGTACTGCAGTAGCTATATTTGAGAAGTAGAGATGGAATGACAGAGGAGCTGGAGAATTGAAAAAGTATTGAAAGTGTCTCTCAGTGGTTAGGCAGCCTTTATTGTGCAAGGAGTTACTTCAATCCAGGACAGATACATATGGCCACAGCTGGCTACAGAAGCCTTTGTTATGAGCCTGGAACTCATCAAGAAATTTAAAAAGAGATAGAAGAAAACACTATTGCAAAGGACTTTTTTCTCCAGATGACAGTCTGCCTTGCTTTCCTTCTCTCAGAAATGATTTCCTTCTCTCTCAAACCACAAGGGTGTTAAGAGAAGAAGACCTTCCCCTTTGTAAAGGTAAACTATGTATGTCCATGAAGATACATAGGTTAGGACAGAGCAGCCTGCTAATGGGAAGTTTTCAGAGACTACTTTGTGAATTAATTACGATTAGCATCATACCTGGCTGACGTTAAGCCAGTAAGCTTATAGCATCTGGGGATGTATCCAAGGTGGTCAACAAGACAAAAACATTAGTTAACAATAAAGTTATTGATGACCAGGAAGATCATTGCTTTGTAGTCATTTGTAGACCTCAATGGAGAACCTAAAATACTAAGGAAACAGCTTAACATGAGGCCAAAGAGAAAGGAAACATTAAGAGCATTGAAAGTCTATGTTGACAACAGCAGGAGATGGATATAAAAGAGAAAGCAGAGAGTCAGGAGATGCACAAGGTGAAGGGGATAAAGAACAACACACTAGTAAGAAAGTGCTCATATTGAAATGAAAGATCTTTGTGAGTGCATACAGAAAATCTGAGGTCCTTTATTGCTAACAGGTAATGACAGGATAGGGCCCAAGAACTGGACAATATGATTTGGAAATAAAAGTTCAACACTTTAGGAGGCTGAGGTGGATGGATCACCTGAGGTCAGGAGTTCAAGACTAACCTGGCCAACATGGTGAAACCCCATCTCTACTAAAAATACAGCAAATAGCTGGGTGTTGTGGCAGGTGCCTGTAATCCCAGCTACTTGGGAGACTGAGGCAAGAGAAGTTGCTTGAACACAGGAGGCAGAGGTTGCAGTGAGCCTAGATTCCACCATTGCACTCCAGCCTGGGAAACAAGAATAAAACTTTGTCTATAAAAAAAAAATAAATAAATAAATAAAAGAAAGAAAGAAAGAAAGAAAAAAAAGAAAAAAGAAAAAGGCGGTACAGTAGTTTGCACCTGTAATCCTAGCACTTTGGGAGGCTGAGGCATGTGGATCACTTCAGGTCAGGGGTTCAAGACAAGCCTGGCCAGCATGGTAAAATCCTGTCACTACTAAAAATACAAAAATTAGCTGGGCATGGTGGTGTGCACCTGTATTCCCAGCCAATTGCGAGGTTGAGGCAAGAGAATCACTGGAGCCCTGGAGGTGGAGGTTTGCAGTGAGCCAAGATTATACTACTGCACTCCAGCCTGGACAATAGAGTGAGACTCTGTCTCAAAAGAGAAAGAAAAAGAAAAGAAAGAGAGGGTGCCAGCTCATTGGTATCATTCTCACTTTGGGTATAAAAAGAATGGGGGACAAAAAATGAGGACAGAGATTATGATCTTTCATACAATTTTCTTACAAACTGTGTAATTCTCTGGAGGGATAACATGTGTTTTTTTGTTTGTTTTTTGCCTATTATAGTAGAAACTTGTGGTTTGTCTTTATTCTTTCTTCTTAATATTTTTGAGTCAAAAGATCTTCTAATTTATATTTTTTCTGATCCTCATTTAATGTAAAACTTCATTGAATTATGTATCTCTGCTTAAATATCCTCAATTATTATAAAGTGAGATAATTTACAAACAAAAATAAAAACATGTATCTAAGTTTATTGTGTATATATAACAATTTTGTTAAGCACAAATATAATTCATTATACATTTATATTTTATATATGTATATATATTTATACATGTGTTTTATATAAAAATTGTAATTAGGTATGTAGTTGCCTATATTAATACATACATGTATTTACTTAACTGTTAATTTAGATATTTTTATAACTAATAAAAAGTTATAAAGTAAATTTATATACTAAAATGTTGATTTAGTTCCTCTGAACTAATCAGATTTTTTTCTTCCTCTAAATCCTAAAGGACCCTTTCAAATGTTATAAACCATGCACAACTGAACTTATAGAGGACCCAACCAACATTAGGCATCATGTTGGAATTTATCTAAAATAAAGGACAAATTATTACACCTTACATCATCTATCAGGAAAATTGATGCACAATGCTTGGTGAGCCTCACGGGGATTAGAAGCATCAGAGTCCACACATTTGAATGTTATTCTGACCTACATATTGATGTCATAAAATGCTGCTATTTGGGGTTCAGTAATAGGCTCAGCATCAGGTCTACATTGTGGAGGCTTGCAACTTTGCCTATATGTTCTGGTAAACCCCATGGTGTTAGATGTATCAGTGGTGGAAGCATGGCATATAGGTTTTATGTTCTCTAAAGTTCAAATCACAACCCAGACGGCAAGGGTTTTAAAGCAAGGTCATCCCTTTTACAGTGAACAATCATACACCTTGTGAAAAACAGCTACTTGTGGGCTTCTGGTTCTTAGTAGAGAAGATGCTCTACCTAGCTGGTGGACTGAACCCGACAGAACTGGCCATCTTAGAAGGCCTGACCTGTCAGCATTGTCTGTTTCAGAGGTTGCTGCCTTGCACTATACTCTTTCACCACTAGTCTGTTACAGACAAATATTGAAAAATAATTTTGAATAAGCTAAGTTGAACCATATGAAAACTGCGGGGATTTTTGCAGATAAAAATAATATCACTAATTTTGTGTACTTCAAACTGGCATATTAACTGACATTTATTCAGTGCCGAACATATGCCTCAGATACGACTCCTTCCTCTTTCTCTCCGTTGTTTTCTGTTCCCCTTTTCTCCTTCCTTCTGTGTCTCCCTCTTTCCCTTTCTTCTTTCCTTCCTTCTTTACAATATACTTTTCATCTTGTATGGTTTGAAACTTTCATTCTTTTTTGAGCTGCTAAACGGATTTGTATTTTTGCAGCATGTACTGTCTTGTGTTTTGCAATTATGATTCATGGTTATGATTTTAAAATTGCATGAAAATCATAACCATCTCAGTTTCAAATGACCAGTTTACGTATTGATATAAAATCTTCTTTTAAGAAGTCCCCCAAATATATGAGGCAAGCATCAATAAATATAATACTAAAAACCTGAAGGCAATAAAAGCCAATGCTAAGGAATTAGTAAATAAAGTTTTCCTGGGTTGAGCACAAATTTAGCCAAACAGCACACATTTAGTTGAAAGCATGCCTGACTTTTGGTCCATTCTTTCTTTTCATTGTTAAAGTATCCTACAGACAAAGTGACACCTCTGATACCTAGAATTACCACCACTAAAATTTTGCACTGCTAAAAATGCACAGAATTGCGGGGGAACTGCCCTTGTCATCTGCTAAGTTACACAAGTACGTATGCTGCTGAGCATTAAAGAGAAGGACAAGCTCCAGTACAGGGAAAAACAAAACTGCACTATTTTTTTCTTCACAAATGATAGAATAAGATTAGCCCAATGATTTTCTATTTAACATAATTGGACACATTGTTAATATTTGGAGACTATCTTATTCTATGTTATTTGCTATAATAATTGCAGATATAACTGCAACTAATAAAAAATTCCAAAATATCCATGAAGAAAGTTATCATAGTTGTAGGTTTTTCATTTCTTATTTTTAAAATAAGACCTTAGCAGGAAGAATTATATAACTGTGAAGAAAAGAATATTAAGAAGCAGCAAGTCAAAGTTTTTTTTATTTTTCAGATGAGAAAACTGTGATTCAGAGAAGGGGACTTGATGATGCCAATGATGAAACCGGATGAGAACTCGCATTTCCTGATTTTCTTGTGCTTTATTTCATCACACACTTGAAACAAGATAAGAAACGTTCAGCGTTCAGTAGTGGGGACCACCCTGAGATTAGTTTGTCAATTGCCGTATAAATATGTTTTTGCTCAGTATGTCTGTGCAAACCAATATGTACTCCACATACTAAAGGTACATGATAATTATGTCAGGAGGGCAATAAAAAGACTCACTGGTTTGTGATCAAACATTTCACATAGTAGGAGGTGGTTGGATATTATTGAAATATATTTAAATATGGATATTATTTAAATATTTAAAACAAATATAAAATTGATTTCGAACTAAAGCATGAGGATTTTAACAAATATATAAAATATCAGAGAGGAAGGAGGAAGGATTTTAGAACAATGAACTTGGAAAATATGATTATTTTTGACATGTTTTCACATTCTTGCAAATACAAGTCACTTGATAAAAATGACCTAAAAACTTTTTCTTTTTTTTTTTTCTGTGCTATCTTCTCAGCTCCCAACCATGTCATTTTAACTAACAGAATTGCAGCCTATTGGTACTTTTTTCCTTCTGCATCAGTTTCGATTCCTTTTTATATACTTGCTTTTATCTAGGTGTCACATTCTCTCTAAATGATAGATTGTAATCTTAGCCATAGGAAAAAAAGGAAACTTAGAAAATGGATGGATCTGATTTTAAGAGATGTAGGCTAGGCACGTGGCATCTACAGAGAAATGAGTCTCTAGTGAGTGCTAGCATTATATGTGTTTTATATTAACCCTTGGTTCCATGCTTATAAAAATATTTTGTAAGAAATTTCTTCATGTATTTTGTAAAATTATTTTAAAAGTCCTTCCTCCTCAAGTCTTTGAAGATAATTCAAAACCTCTGGAAGTTTTAAGGTCAGGAATATAAATTTTATTCTCAAATACAGTTAATCTCTTACTTTAACTACATGTAAATTGGTCACCTATTCAATCTTTTTTTATATATTGAGAATGTCATATGAAGGAAATATTTAGCAATGTGAATGAAAAATGAATAAAACTTTCATAGAACCTATAGTCTACTAGAGGATGCAGGGAAGTAACGAGACAATTATAACACAATGTGACAGACCTCAACCAAAGGGGTGTAGAAACAGTGCTAGAGGGAATAAAGTTGTGGTTTCTGTAAAGCAGGGACTGTGCTGAAAACATATTTTGGTTTTGTTAAAAAGAGCATATCTGTTCATTGAGCTGAAGTTCTGTGCATAGACAGACGATTCTAGGATCCTCATTCAATAAATCAGGAAGGCATCATGCTTTCCAGTTCCTATCGACAGTGTGTAAAATAGATTTTAAAAACAGCTGAATCTAGAGGGGGAATGCAGGGCAAATCAAATTATTTAAATGATTTCTCTACCCCAGTGAAGTTTAAAGAACCATATTTAGAAGAAGAATTTAATTTCACATGCAACTGATTAAGTTTTGCAAGAGTTTGAAAGGGAAATGGTTTGGGGCATGAGAGAAGTTGGGGAAAATGTCAAATTCTACAGAACCAGATTTCCCAGTGTGGTTTTATTTTCAGTTTTGTAATGGAGTTTCAGAGTCTCACTCTCACATTTTAGTTATAACTGTTAACACAGAAACCTGTTTAATAGTTATATAAAATATTCTTAATAGTATTAACAGTGCAGTTTCTTCATTATTTGAGCAGATAATTGAAAGTTGATTGTTTTGCAATGAGAATCTTCCATAGAATACCATCAGTACCACTGTTTTACCTGCCTTATGTGTAATCATTCATTTAACCTTGTAACTTCCATAGTAAGTTCAGACAAATATTATCTCTGTTTTATGGATAGAAAAAATGAGGTCAGAGAAAGTGCTTTCCCAATGTCACACACCTAGTAAGTGGTGAAAATTAGATGAACTCTTTAAAGAGTCACTTGTCAATCTCAAATTCAGGAATTTAAATTCTGTATTCAGGCTTCCACAGATCTATTTTTAACAATAGTCTATGTGTTCAGATAATATCTTAAAATTTTTATGTTTTCTGGATACTCTTTATATTAGAAAAATTTAATCCTCTGAGCTCATATAACACCACTTTAAAATTTGATTTTATTTAACCAACAGCAATAGAAAGGAGACTTGTACTATCAGACATATCATGAAAATAATGATTACAAGGAAAATTGACATAATATTTTTAAATAAGTCACATTTATTTAGTGTATTACAGTTTACAAAGCACAGAATATCTGTCCGGTAATTTTACACTTATTCCTACTACCATATTTTAATTTGTACCAACATCTTGCTTTATGTATTCTTTTACTTTCTTTCCACCAGTTACCGTTTTATCTTTTTCATTTCTTAGACTCTTTTGGTGAAAATTTAGCTCAAAAGTTCTAAATGAGTAGGGTCTTTTTTTCCATATGCTTAGCTTGGAGTCTAGTCTTTATTCTGGAACACTGTTTTTGATCCAGACAGTGGTTTAAGATTCTATATGAGCCTGGGATGGAGACAGGTAGGAAGACAGAATGAAGTTCTATACACACTGAAATTTACTGCCCTGGTTGCTACAGACTAACCCTCTGCCTATGCTCTTTGTCCCATGTCCCTAGCTTCTAGTGATTATGCTCTAAAGTACCTTCAAATTCATTTTGTTTTAAATCCTGACCTTTCTCAATGTGCCACACAACATTCTGATGTCACTTCTGTTTCCTCATCATTTGGCTTGCGGAGTTGTGACAAGTGTGTCTTTGACAATCAAGTGAGACAAGTCCATAAGAGAACACATTATGATTTTATCCTGATAATCAGACCTAGAATCTTATTTAAGGGGAAAACAGAAACAGTAACAACATACCTATCACATAGGAATCTTAGATCAAAATAATCCAAAATGCCTTCGCATGAGCCACGTATAACCCCAACTTTTTTTTTTTTTTTAATTATTTTGTAGATCTTCTTAGTGGAGTACACGTGTGCACTATGATAGAGAAAATAAGACCTAGTGTTTGATAATCAGTAGGGTGATCATGGTTGACAATAATCTATTGTATAGCTCAAAATAACTAGAATACAATAATTTGAATGTTTCTAGCCTAAGGAAAGACAAATAGTTAAGGTGGTGGATATCCCAATTACACAAGTTTTATCTTTAAAATTACATAAATGTTTTAAGTTATCACATGTACCCTGAAAATGCATACATCTATTATGAGTCAGGAAAAAATAATCTGTTGTGATTTGATCAGGAGAACTAATTTCTTGGAGATTGGAGCATGGGAGGAGAGAGAAGACGGAGTATTTCTACCCCTCCTTGGAAACAGGTTTGCTGCAGTTCCCCCGCAATAATTGTGTTCCTCCACAGCTTTCACTTTCTCTGCCCCATAGTAACACTGTTTCTTCCCTTCAGCCCTACAGCCCAAAGAGGCGAATGGTTTCCCATTCTCGTCAACACCCATGTGTCTCGCATCCCCAGCTAGTTCCATTAACCATGTCCATACTTATGTCAAATATCTCTTCATTAAATTCTCAGAATTTCAGCTGAGTGTGTCATCTGTTTCTTTCTGGCATCCTCACTGATATACACCTATTTTAAAATCCTGAATTTCCCTAGTAAGTATTCTAGAGCTAAAGCCTCGGTGAGAACACAATCTGAGCACCTAGCTGGAGCCAGGCAACATTTGAAGCAACTGTTGCCTAAGCACATTACAATGATGTGCAGCCTCACAGCCTGTGATGTAGGTGTGTTCACTGTATGTATTCAGTTCATTCTATATTATTGTTATTTATATGACCTCCACCCCTTAGGACCAGGTTCTGTATCAATTATTTTATTTTTTTAAATTTTGTAAGTGGCAGAAAACACTAACTTTAAAAGGCTTAAATCTTTTTTTTTTTTTTTTTTTTTTTTTTAATGGCAAAGAAGACTTTATTTAAAGCTATCACAATAGGATAGGGGAAGAGCAAAATGTAGTCTGAACTTGACTGTGCCAAAACAAAGGGTGGAGGACTTTTAAGTGCTGGGGTAAGCTGGAGACCAGAGGCCATCAGTGTTTGCTAACTGGCTTCACCCAAAGAAAAAATACATTTTCTCTTATTGTTGTGACAGGAGGTAGTTTCACAATTAAAGCAGGACTCAGGCAGAAGTTAGGCTCCTACCATCCCACAAAATTGGGAAACAGCAGCACTATCTCTCTTGCTGTTTACATTGAAAGAGATGGCTTCCAGGTCCTTGAGAAGGCCATTCCAGGGTTGTAAAACTGGTAAGAGGCTTTTAAAAATATTTACATAACATAAAAACATGTACTATTGTTAAGTTTTCTAAAGTAAAGAAAGAAAGGCTCTAAGAAAAGGGAAATCAGGGCCTAGAGTCAGAAGGAAGCAGGTAAGAAGTTTTTCCAAGCTGAGGAGAACCCTAAGGCCATGTTGATAAATGCTTATTTCTCATTATTTAAGAAGAGTTATAATGGCTAGGTGAATGTTTTAAAACCCATTAATTACTATTGGGAAATTGCTTTCAGAATTTTTGTTTTAATTATTATTATTTTTTGTACTTTAGGTTCTGGGGTACATATGCGGATCATGCATGATTGTTGCATAGGTACACACATGGCAATGTGGTTTGCTGCCTAAATCTTGAGGATACATTACCTTCTGTAATATAAAAATGAAAAGTAGGAAAGACTTTAGTCATAATTTTATTAGGGCAAAAATTCTGTTATTTTTATATCTTCCCTCTTCAGTTCTCACGCTTACTTCATTCTTATGGTGGCTTCTCTCAGGTTTCTAATATGGTTGTCAAGAGCAAACAGGACTACAAGCTTCTTGATTTACACTGGGCAAAAGCCCTTGACCCCTCACAACAATCATACTTGTGTCCTAGGCTTTACAGTGTATGACTAACAACAACAACAATTAATTTTTAAAAATTAGGTAGGAAACAAAGATGTCATGTGACTTGGTATAAAAGTACATAAATTCCAGGTACTTGAATATAGGAGGGATGTTTTTATTTTTCCTTAAATATTAGATGATAGGGGCTGGGCGTAGTGGCTTATGCCTATAATCCCAGCACTTTGGGAGGCTGAGGCAGGCAGATCACCTAAGGTTAGGAGTTTGAGACCAGCCTGACCCATATGGAGAAACCTCATCTCTAGTAAAAATACAAAATTAGCGGGGCATGGTGGTGCATGCCTGTAATCCCAGCTACTCGGGAGACTGAGGCAGGAGAATTACTTAAACTCAGGAGGCAGAGGTTGTGGTGAGCTGAGATTGCATCATTGCACTCCAGCCTGGGCAACAAGAGTGAAACTATACACATATTAGATGATAGGAAAATACATTTGGAAACTTGACTATATTTTGTTGTGACAAAATGACTTAATATTGTTTCCTAACAACTCTTCCAACTTGTGCCAGACTACACTTGGCCTTTTAACATACATTAGCCTTGAGAGAAAAGCCATCTTGCTCACAGCATCATTATTAAATGTATGTAATATATAAATAAAATGTGAATTTGTAAGAATAGTAGTGTGCTGAGCTTTTAATTATTTAACAAATAGCTATGAAATTAATGCTGCAGGTCAAGAACTACTAGGGAGTATAGGAAGATGACAATAGGCTGATGATGTGTCTTGTGAGAAAATGCCTTCACATCTGTAGCTGGGCAGCTTCCCATCCACCACCCACTTCTGCTGAAGATAAGTGTTAGATTCTGATCCAAAGGGCCATTTCAATTTGTTTCCCAAAGTATGTTTCAAGTAACTGTAATTTTAAGATACGTGATAAAGTTACATGTTCAATATATTTAGGAAATGATGAGTTAAATGCTGCGTTTAAAATGTGTTCATACTGAGGACTTTTTTATTATTTTTTTTTATTGCATTTTAGGTTTTGGGGTACATGTGATGAACATGCAAGATTGTTGCATAGGTACACACTTGGCAGTGTGGTTTGCTGCCTTCCGTCCCCTCACCTGTATCTGTCATTTCTCCCCATGCTATCTCTTCCCACCTCCCCACGCCCCCCGCCCCTCCCCCATTTCCCCCCAACGGACCCCAGTGTGTAGTGCTCCCCTCCCTGTGTCCATGTGTTCTCATTGTTCAACACCCACCTATGAGTGAGAATATATGGTGTTTGATTTTCTGCTCTTGTGTCAGTTTGCTGACTTTTAATATAAAAACGTGCATTGCAAATGGTTAGAAAGGTGGCATAGTACACTGTATTTCTCAAATAAACGGTTACAATGAAAACTTTTTTGAGACTACTGTTTGAAGGAGTGTACTTAGATAAATGACAGGTTAGGTTACTAACATCCGAGTCTGGTTATCTTGTATTTGTATTTAGAATTCACAAATGTCTATAGGGTTTGAAAAATTATTTATCCATTCAGCAGAAATTTAAGACTGCCTACTGCCTCCCTCTGTTTGATACAGTGAAAGGGGATAAGCAGGAGTTCCATAGGTATATAATCTATATATCTTTGGTTTATAAGCATCTGTATTAAAACCACAAACATCTACTGATGGATTGGCAATGTCCCATTTTGCTTGGAGTGCTATGCTAAGAGTCTCTGACTATAAGGACCTTGTTTATGATTAGAAAGACCAGGCCACCAGAAAAAGTAAGAAAATCTACCAGGTACCACATGTTAAGTGACAAATATCATATAGCAGGTGTTCAAGTTAGGTGGTCATCACCAAGGAGTGAAAAGGTGAGGAATGTCTTTTTGAAGAGTATAGGAGTTAAACTGGACTTTGAAGGAAGGATTGGGCTTCCGAGATGTCCAGGTAGGAGGGGTATTTTGAGATACTATGAAAATAATTTCTCTCATACACAGGATGATTCTTCTGAATTAACTTGTTTCTCTACCAGACTAAAAATCAACCTTATTCTTCATCAGTGCTGACAAAGTTATAAAGATATGTAGAAAGATGTAAATACAGGGTCTGATAGAGGAGATATAGATATCACCCACTATTTAAAAAGTTCATTATATCAGGAATGGTTTTAAAACATTATATGACTTTGGAAATAAGAGAAGGTATAGCATTTTGAGGCATTTTTGGGCTATGCCAAATCTAATTGACTATTGGAAATCTAATAAGAATTGAAGTGCTTGTCACAGAAAGCACCTCTTATTGTCATCTAATTTCAGGGTTATTGAACTGGAATAGTGGAAAATAATGAACACCAAAAATTGTAGATTCTGTAATTTCCCAGCCTTTTGCAATTTTTCTTGTTTTCTTCTACAGCTAAGTTTTCATTTTAAAGAACATTTCCTTCCTTTCTAGTACCAAAGATAAAAACCTTTAAAATCTCTTAAATTGAGACTCTATTTCTCAGCTATCCTGGTTTCCACTAAACCAGAAAAAAACCTATAAAGTGAACTATAATTATTTCTTTTCCACTTTCAAAAGTCATGCAGAATGTTGAGTCCTTTAAATCCTACTTTCTGTTTCTGAGAAGTTTACTGTTCCATAAGCATTCAGCTGGAGTTGAGGCACCTAAAATTACCAGACCACTTTTAGTCTCTTTTGTCTAGTTGGCCATTTTGATTATTCATTAATACAAGCTGTTGACTCCAATCACTGAAGTCATGTTTCAGTGGTCCACTTACTTCATTCTGGCAAGTGACAAGCCTGACAACATATGAATGTGGAAATAAATTATCACCCAAAATGTAAATCACTAATCAGAAACCATAGAACTCTGGGATTTCACTAATATGATCAAACAAACCTTTATGGAATTTTTAGCATCCAAGGTACTATCAAAATCATACTGAGGTTTCCAAAATGAATGAACAAATCATAGACCACTCCTTTCAAAGGTTTTAATGCCATTCTGGGGAGGCCAAAAAACCAAGCAGTGATGAATCAATGCAAATACATTAAACAACCATAAGGAATAAAGTGAGAAATGAAAGTATGGAAAGAGAACAACTGGGGTTATTGATCAGGAAAGAATCCATGTGATAAAAAGAAATTCAGTTTATGCCATAAAATGAAAGTGAAAATTTCTATAAGAAAATGTGGGATCTGGGGAGAAAGGTCCAAGTGATGAGTCTGTCAAGAATGACAATAGAGAGACAAGAAAGTAAAGGGCTTCAGAAGATTGAGTAATTTCAACTGGATTGCTTCATGGGTTACAAGTGGGGAAGTAGCTGGAGCTAAGGCTCCAAGGTAGGTTGATATACTGTGAAGTGCCCTAGGAAAAACAGGGTTGGGATTTGGTCTTGATTTGATTGATAGTGGGAAGAGGTTTACTTAAGGAAACTTTATCATTGTAGCCAATTATAGATACAACTACATTTAGCTAAGTTAGGTTACCAAGGTGCAGGAGACTAATTTAATCTATGGACATACCCTGGGCCATGTGGTAGAAGGAGACTCTTTATGCAGAATAAAATAACTCAGGTCAAGGGTAAGGAGGCATTTAAATAACAAAATTTTAACTTACCCTTGATCTATTTTTTCTTTTTTCTGATATAAAATATTAAATGAAAGTTTCCCTTAATGTACTATTTAATGCATATATGTATATATACATACATATGTTATAAAACTGTTCCTAAGGTTGTTATTAAAGACAATAGCAATTTGTTATTAGTTAAAATAATGCTTACAAGTGTTTCCATATGAATGGCTTAAAGGAAAACAATTTGGCCACTAAACTGTAATCACCTCTGTACCCCATGCATTGCCTGAAACTCAGCATTACTCTTCATTTATTCTTCCTTTTCCTCCAGCATTGCTCTATATGGGGATTCAAAGGCATTTTTTTCCTTATTAAGTGCTTGACTGCCATCTGCTTTCCTATATGAAGCCAGATTTTACAAAATTTTTCCCATTTTCCCCACCCCTTCTATCATTCAATCTCTCTCTTTCCCTCCCTTACTCTTTCTCCCTTACTCTTTCTTAAACACAAAACAAAAAGATAAAATACAAAATATATTCATTGATTTTTACTTCCTAACCAATTAATTACTTTCATTCTACTTTACTGTTTTTGGAGCATTATTCATTTTTTTTTTTTTTTGTTAAATTTCATGATTAACTTAAGAGCAATTTCTTTAAATTTCACACATTTTATTTGATACCTTTGAAAGTATTTCTAATAATGTATATGTAAATCTAACAATTATATAGTGAGCCATATAGTTTTCTTTTAACATTTAAAAAATGTAGGACTTTATAGGAATAGCATTGGCTCTGTAAATTACTTTGGGTGGTAGGACTGTTTTTTTTTTTTTTTTTTTTTTAATTGCATTTTAGGTTTTGGGGTACATGTGATGAACATGCAAGATTGTTGCATAGGTACACACATGGCAGTGTGCTTTGCTTCCTTCCGTCCCCTCACCTGTATCTGTCATTTCTCCCCATGCTATCTTTTCCCACCTCCCCACCCCCCCCCCGCCCCTCCCCCGGACTGTTTTTACAATATTGATTCTTTCAATCCATGAGCATGGAATGTTTTTTCATTTATTTGTGTCATCTCTGATTTCTTTCTGCAGCGTTGTGTAGTTTACTTTGTAGAGATTTTTCACATATGTGTTAGTTCATTCTTACACTGCTATAAAAAATACTACCTGGGTAATTATAAAGGAAAGAGGTTTAATTGACTCACAGTTCCACAGGCTTAACAGGAAGCATGGCTCGGAGGCCTCAGGATCCTTAAAATCATGACTGAAGATGAAAGGGAAGCAGGCACCTTCTTCAACAAGGCCGCAGAAGGGAGTGTGAGTCTGTGAAAAGGAACTGTCAAACACCTATAAAACCATCAGATTTTCTGAGAACTCACTCCCTATCATGAGAACAGTATGGGGAAACCCTAGCCCCATGATCCAATCACCCCCTCCCTCAACATGTGGGGATTACAATTGGAGATGAGATTTGGGAGGGAACCCAGAGCTAAACCCTATCAACCTCCTTATCTAGCTGTATTCTTAGGTGTTTCATTTTCTTTGTGGTTATTGTAAGTCGGATTGTGTTCCCTTGTTTTACTCTCAGCTGGGATTGTGTTGGTGTATAGGAATGCTACTAATTTTTGTACATTGATTCTGTATCCTGAAACTTTACTAAAGCTGTCAGTTCTAGGGGCATTTTGGTGGAGTTTTTAGGGTTTTCGATGTATAGAATCACACTATCAATGAAGAGAGATAGTTTGACTTCTTTTTTTCTTATTTGGATGATCTTGATTTCTTTCTCTTTCCTGATTGCTCTGGCTAGGACTTCCAGTATTATATTGAATAGGAGTGGTGAGAATGGGCATCCTTGTCTTGTTCCATTTCTCAAGACACTGTCTTCACATGTTTTGAGCTTTTGCCCATTCAGTATGTTGTTGGCTGTGGGTTTATTTTGATGGCATTTATTATTTTGAGGTATATTCCTTTGATGCCTAGTCTATTCTGCTAGATTTTAGAATCAGTCTGATGTTGGCTTCATGGAATGAGTTAGGGAGGGAGGCTTTCTTCCTCCAGTTTTTGAAATAATATGTGTAGGATTCGTAGCAGTTCTTCTTGTATGTCTGGTAAAATTCAGCTGTGACTCTATCTAGGGTTTTTTTTGTCTTTCTTATTACTGATCCAATTTCAGAAATTAATATTTGTTTATTCAGGGTTTCAATCTCTTCCTGACTTAATCTTGGAAGACCGTGTGCTTCCATATCATGCTTCACAGATTAGGAAAAACTGTTCACATGGAACTAAAAAAGAGCCCAAATATCCAAAATGTCCTAAGGAAAAAGAACAAAACTGAAGGAATCATACTATCCTATTTCTAACTATGCTATAAAGCTACAGTAGTCAAAACAGCATGATACTGGTGGAAAAAAATACATATATACCAGTGGAACAGAATAGAAAACTCAGAAATAAAGCTGCACACCTACAAGCATCTGAATTTTGACATGGCTGATGGAAAATCAGCAATGGAGAAAGGACTTCCTATTCAATAAATATACTGCTGGGATACTGGCTAGCCATATGTAGAAGATTAAAGCTGGACCATATACAAAAAGAATCAAAAATTGATCAAATCTTTAAATGTAAGACCTCAAACTAAAAATCCTAAAAGACAACCTAGGAAATCCTCTTCTTGACATTGGCCTTGGCAAAGAATTTTTGGTTAAGTCCCCAAATGCAATTGTAATAAAGATCAAAATGTGTAAGTGAGACGTAATTAAACTAAAGAGCTCTGCACAGCAAAAGAAACTATTAACACAGTAAACAGACAAACTAGAGAATGGGAGAATATATTAACAATGTATCCGATATAAAGGTCTAATATTCAGAATCTACAGGGAGCTTAAACAAATCAACAAGCAAAAATCAAATAACCCAATTAAAAAATGGGCAAAGGATATTAGCAGACACTTCTTAAAAGAAGACATAGAAGTGGCTAACAAACATAAAAAAATGTTCAACTTCACTAACCATAGAGAAATGCAAATCAAAACCACAATGAGATACTATCTCACACACCTCAGAATCACTAATATTAGAAAATCGAAAAGCAACCTATGCTGGTGAGGTTATGGCAATAGGGAAAAAATTATACACTATTGGAGGGAATTTAAATTAGTCCATCCACTCCGAAAAACAGCCTGGAGATTTCTGAAAGAACTTAAAAGAGAGCTACTCTTAGACTCAGCAGTCCCATTACTGGGTATATACTCAAAGGAAAATAAATCATTCTGTTAAAAAGACACATGCATTCATATGTTCATCCTTGTGCTATTTGCAATAGCAAAGAAATGGAGTCAGTCGGGGTGCCCATCAATAGCAGACAGAATAAAGAAAATATGGTACATATATACCATGGGATACTACAGAGCCATAAAAAAGAATGAATCGTATCTTTTACAGCAATATGGATGCAGTTGCAGGCCATAATCCAAGCAAATTAATACAGAAACAGAAAACTAAACACCACGTCGTGACTTATAAGTGGGAGTTAAACACTGAGCACACATAGAAATAAATATGGGAACAATAGATTCTATGGCCTACGAGAGGTGGGCAGGAGAGAGGGAGCAGGGCATGTGTTGAAAACTGTAGGGTAGGCTTTGCACTGTGGCTCACACCTGTAATTCCAACACTTTGTGAGGCCTAGGTGGGCACATCATGAGGTCAGGAGTTTGAGACCAGCCTGACCAACATAGTCAAACCCTGTCTCTACTAAAAATACAGAAATTAGCCAGACATGGTGGTGTGTGCCTGTAATCCCAGCTACTCGGGAGACTGAGGCAGGAGAATCGCTTGAACCCAGGAGGCAGAGGTTGCAGTGAGCAGAGATAGCACCACTGAACTCCAGCCTGGGTGACAGAGCAAGACTTGGTCTTAAATAGGTAATAAAAAAATAGTGGTATCAGAAAAGGCTCACTAGGGAGCTGAGACTTCTGTTCTCTTCCCCTCAAACAGTAATGAACTCACTTCCCCAACCTGGTTTGTATCCCACCCTATGATGTCAGTAGACATCACTTGGAAAGCGTACTTTGCCTTAATGAGGTACCAGGGCAATCCCCTTCATATGGTTTGGCTATTTCTCCACACAAATCTCATCTTAAATTGTAGCTTCTATAATTCCCATATCTTGTGGGAGGGACCCTGTGGGAGGTAATCGAATTATGGGATGGCATCTTCTTGTGCTGTTCTCATGACAGTGAATAAGTCTCATGAGATCTGATGATCTTATAAGGGGAAACCCCTTTCACTTGGTTCTTATTCTCTCTGACCTTCCACTGTGTAAGACATGCCCTTCACCTTCTGCTATGATTGTCAGGCCTCCCCAGCCACTTGGTACTGTGAGCCCATTAAATCTCTTTTTCTTTACATATTACTCAGCCCCAGGTATGTCTTTATTAGCAGTATGAAAATGGACGAATACACCTGCTCCTAGTCAGATCTTTCCATCCTTTTCCTTCCATCCATGTGGTGTTAGTAACGAAGCACTCCAACAATTCAGCCAGGAATATAACAGTGGAGATAAAAACAAACACAAAGCAAGTGGAAGAAAAGAAAAAAGAAAGGAAAAATAAAGAGTGGAAATCAATGAAATTGAAGGAAAAAGAGTAGAGACCTATTCTTGAAATAAAGAACTGGTTGTTTGCAAAGGTTAACACAGTTGAAACCTCTAGTAAGGCAATAAAAAAAAGAGAGACAACACAAAT
Organism: Saimiri boliviensis; assembly: GCF_048565385.1. NCBI lineage: Eukaryota > Metazoa > Chordata > Mammalia > Primates > Cebidae > Saimiri > Saimiri boliviensis. Next base: position 52,341,462 of record NC_133450.1, on the reverse strand, counting down.
TACCAATATCAGAAATGAGACAGGAACATCACTACAGATCCTATGTACATCAAATGAATAATCAGGGAATGCTACAAAAATTCAATACATACATGTTTGACAATTTAGATGAAATGGACTAATTCCTCAAAAAATGCAAACTGCCATAACATATGAAACATGAAATTGAAAATGTAAATAACCCTATAACTAATAAGGAAATCAGATTTGTAATTGATAAAGCAATCTTTCAGGCCCAGATGGTTTCACTAGAGAATTCTACCAAATGTTTAAAGAATTGCTAACACTGCTACTATATAATTTCTTTCAGAAAATCAAAGAGAAGAGAATACTTCTCAATTCATTTTGCAGTACAAAAATAGACACCAATATCCCTCATGAATATAAATACAAAACTCCTCAACAAAACGTAGTTATGTGATGCACAGCAATATTTCAGTGAACAACAGACCGCATATATGACACTCATCCCATAAGTTTATAGTACCAAATTTTTACTTTGCCTTTTCTATGTTTTGAAACACCAGTACTTAGCAATATGCTGTAATTGCCTATGGTATTCTGCACAGTAACATGCCATACAGGTTTGTGGCCTAGGAGCAGCAGGGTATACCATATAGCCTAGATGTGTAGGAGACTTCATTATCTAGTTGCGTAAAAAGGCTCTATGATGTTTGCACAACCAAATTTCTTAATATCACATTTTTTCAGAATATATGTCTGTCACTAAGTGACATATGACTGTATCAGCAAATGGAATTCACCATTGTATAAAAGAAGTTATGCAGTATGACTAAGTAGGCTTTATCTCAGTGATGCAAAAACTAGTTCAATATCAAAAAGTCTATTAATATAATCTTTCCCATATTAAGAGGTAAAGACGAACAATCACATGATCATGGCAATTAGTTCTAAAGAAGGATTTAACAGAATTTAATACCCATTTGTGATGAAAACTCAGAGAATTCTGGGAAATGAGGCTAAACTTCCCAGACTTGATAAACAGCATCTACAAAATACTTTCAGCTAACCTTATACTTAATGATTAAAGACTGGATGCTTTCTCTCAAAGTTTGGGAAACAAGCGTGTCTGCTCTCACCACTCTTATTTCACAAAGTGCTAGAAGTGTAATTTAAATGAATTAAAATACAGATCAGAAATAAAGAAATAAGACTGTCCCATTTGCCAATGACATGATTGTCTACCTAGAAAATTCCAAAGAAGCTACCAAAAACTACTTTTATAAACCTGGTAATTAAGTTCAGCATGTTGAGTATAAGTTAAATGTATAAAAAGCAATTGTATTTCTAAATGCTACTAATATGAGGATATCAAAATTAAAAACACAGTATCACTTAAATTCACTCAAATTAAAATGATTAAGTATAAATCGAATAAAACATTTATAAAACTTGTATGAAGAAGACTGCAAAACACTGACAGCAGAAATCAAGAAAATCTAAATAAATGGAGGGATGTACTGTGTTTGGGTATTAGGAAAATCAAAGAGTATAGATGTCAATTCTCCTCAAAGTAATATGTAGGTTTAATCCAACTCCTATCACTATCCCAGCAATATCTTTGGTAGATAGTAGATATAAATAATGCTAGTATAAGTTTATATGGAAAGTTAAAAAAAAAAAAACTAGACTAGGTAAAGCAATTTTGAAAATAAGAATAAAAATATAATTCTTATTCTTATATTCTTCTTATTATAATGCCACAATAATCTAAACCTGTGTGGTATTGGTGGAGGGACAGTCACATAGATCAATGGACCAGAATAGGGAATCCAGAAATAGACTCTCTCAAAGATGCCAGCCAATTTTTGAAAAGGGAATTTTCAGCAAATGGAATTCACCATTGTATAAAAGAAGTTATACACTATGACTAAGTAGGCTTTATCCCAGCTACTTGGGAGCCTGAGGCAGAAGAATTGCTTGAACCTGAGAGGTGGAGGTGTGAAGTGAGCTGAGATTGTGCCATTGCACTCCAGCCTGGGCAACAAGAGTGAAACTAGGGGGGAAAAAATGAAAAAAAGAAAAGGGCAAAAGACAGCACCCTGAATGAACTCTTTCCAAATAAGATATACAGATAGCATATGACAAGATGTTCAACATATGTCATAAGAAAATTACAAATTAAAACAATGTAACATCACTACACATATATTAAAATGGCCAAAATTCATATCACTGACAACATCAAATGCTGGTGAGGATGTAGAGCAAAAAGAATGCTAATTCATTGCTGATAGGAGTGCAAAAATAGTGTTGTCACTTTGGAAGACTGGTATTTCCTTTTCTTTCTTTTCTTTTCTTTTTTTGAAACAGAATCTTGCTTTGTCACCAGGCTGGAGTGTAGTGGCACAATCTTGTCTCACTGCAACCTCTACCTCCCATGTTCAGGTGATTCCCCTTCCTTAGCCTCCCAAGACAGGTAGTTTCTTAGAAAGGTAAACATACTTTTAACATATGATCCAGAAATTGTGTTCCTTGGTATTTAACCAAATGAATTAAAAAACCTTATGTCCACACAAAAATCGGTACTTGCATTTTTTATAGCAGCTTTATCAGCAATTGCCAGAACTTGGAAGCGACCATGTCTCTCAGTAGGTGAAGTTGTGGTACATCTACCAGGCGTCTCCAAACTATGGCCCGCGGGCCACATGCGTCCCCCCGAGGCCATTTATCCAGCCCCCCGCCGCACTTCAGGAAGGGTACCTCTTTCATTGGTGGTCAGTGAGAGGAGCACAGTATGTGGCGGCCCTCCAGCGGTCTAAGGGACAGTGAACTGGCCCCCTGTGTAAAAAGTTTGGGGACGCCTGATAGACAGTGGAATATTACTCAACACTAAAAGGAAATGGCTATCAAGTCCTGGCAAGACATAGAGGAAACCTAAAGGCATATTAGTAAGTAAAAGAAGCTAAACTGAAAGGGTTATATACTTTGTGATTCCAATTATAAGACATTCTGGAGAAATCATAACTATGGAGACAGTAAAAAGTTCCATGGCTGATAAGGGTTAAGAGGTGGGGTGGAGAAATAAATGGAGCACAGAGAATTTTTAGGGCAGTGAAATTATAAAGTATAATAATGCATGTCATCATATTTGTGTTACTATACTTTTGTGCAACACCAATGGTGAATGCATTCATTATACTTTTGTTACTATACCTTTGTCCAGCACCAAGAGTAAACCCTAATGTAAACTCTGGATTCTGGGTGATAACAATGTGTCAAGGTAGGTTCATTGACTGTAACAAATATTTCACTGTGATGTAGGATATCAATAGTGGCGGTGGGGGGGGGGGAAGGTTGTACGTGTGAGGGGATAGGAGATACATGGAAATTCTCTGTACTTTCTTATTTTCTTTATGAACCTAAAACTTCTCTAAGAGATAAAGTTTATTAATGGAAAAATATACAAGATATCATATAACCCTCTCAGAATTACTAAAATATAAAAGAGTGACAAGACCGAATGTTAACAAGGCTTCAGAGAAACTGGATAATTCATATATTGCTGGTGGGAATATGAAATGGTACAGACACTTTGGAAAACAGTTTGGCAGTTAAAGAACTAAACATACAACTACCATATTAATTGTCAATTGCACTCCTGGGCATTTATCTCAGAGAAATGAAGACTTATATTGACACAAAATCCTGTGCATACTTACCTAGCAGGGGAGATACCATGATCGCGAAGGTGGTTTTCCCGGGGTGAGGCTTATCCATTGCACTCCAGATGTGCTGACCCCTGCGATTTCCCCAAATGTGGGAAACTCCACTGCATAATTTGTGGTAGTGGGGGACTGCGTTCGTGCTTTCCCCTAAAAAAAAAAAAAAAAAGAAAGAAAGGAAAGAAAAGAAAGAATTTAAAAACTATGCATAAATGTTCAGAGCAGTTATATTTATAATCTCTCTAAACTGGAAGTTACCCAGACATCCTTTAATAAGTGATTGCTTATACAAACAGTGCAACATCCATACCATGGGATACTACTCAGCAATAAAAGGGAAGGAAATATGAATACATGCCACAACCTGGATGACTCTCCAAGTAATTTTGCTGGATGAAAACATCCTAAAAAGTAACATACTTTATAATTCCATTGATATAACATTATCAAAATGGCAAAATTATAAAATAGAGAATACATTAGTGGTTGGCAATAAAGGAGAGGGTAGAAGTGGGAGGAAGTGGTTGTGGTTGTATTTGGCAGCATGAGGGATCCTTGTGGTGACAGAAATATTCCGTATCTTAACAGTGTCAATGTCAACATCCTGGTTGTGATATTGTGCTGTAGTTTTGCAAAATGTTAGCATTGGGGAAAACAGGGAATAGAATATCTCTGTACTATTTCTTTCAATTGCATGTGAATATACAAATATCTCAAAATAAATAATGTCACTAAAAAGCAACCTGGATTCTGAAGACATGTAAAGCAAAAAATGTTTCACAACTAAGAATCTCAATAGTACAAGGCATCAGAGCATCTACATCAACAAACGTAGAGGAATCAAAATTTGTGACGGATCACAACAGACTCCATTTCAGACATTTTCCCTCTCTACCAGAATACTTCTGAATTAATTATTTAGAGAATGTTCAAGTTAAAGTCATCAAGTTTCTACTTTTATTACTTTCATGTCCAGCTAAATTGATTTTGAGATGTATCTCCATGTATTTAATTAAGGCTATTTTGGGTGGATTTCACTAATTCTTCATATTGAGGAAAGAGGGCTTATTAGATATTTAATGTGGAGAGGGAGAGCACTTTTATAGATCATTTCAAGGAATACATTTGCTTTTCATAGAAATTATTCAGGTCCTTGTTTAGAAAAGATTTTTTTTTTCTTAACTGTATATAACTCAGGCATAGAGACAGGCACAATTTTTTCCTTCATATTTTTCTTTGTTGATATTAGCTTTCCTAACTTTCTGGAAACAGTTAAATCAGGTTTGATTATGAGTGATCATAGAAAGATGCTAGAAGAACTTATGACATCTTGAGAAATCTAGGAAGTGTCATCAACACTATTTTTACTTGTCTATCTTCGCTCATCTAAACCAGTATTACTTTTGACCTGAAACAAGGTTAAAAATGTAATTATGTTAAAGATTTAGAAATCATTGAACATTTCTAGGGTCCACCCTCATTTTTCCCTTTCCATTTTGCCAATGATATGCTTATTAAGAGCAATAACTGTAGTTGGTGATTCCGCTGGTGGCTGATCAGAAGTGATTGTCATGACCCACCTGTAAATTTCTTCTGACATTTCCCTCCAATTTTACTTAGGTATGATATGAAGAAGATAAAAAAAGAAAGCTAAAATAAAACAGAAAGTAGCTGGCTCTCCTAGTGTCCGAATCAGCTCAATTTCTCTGTTGGTATCTGAGAATATTTGCTTCCATGTTACCTCAAAAAGCAAAAATCGAGTTACACACATTGACTACATGGAACTAGTAGCAGTATTATAGGTTCTTATTTCCATTGGAAATATAAAATGTTGAAAATGCTATTTTCTTTATAAGCTAACAGTTATATTTTGCAAAACCATGTATTTCCCCCCTCTGTTTGGATTTGTTTTTACATCAAGGCTTTTATCAGAGCTTTTGATGTATCAGCATATAGAATGTTTAAAGAAGTGAGTGGATTGTTTGAAAAACATGTCAAGGCTGGACAAAAAGGTGCTTGAATTTGGAAATGTCTTCTTAGGAAAATCAATGTTCATGCTGGCATCACAAATTGTCATGTTCCTAACATATATCTATATGTAGACATGGGGCCCAAATATATCAATTTTTGAATTTTATGCTTTATATTTTAAGGTCTCATTTATTATAACAGTTATTATCACAAAGACAAAACATAGTATCCCATCCTTGCCCTCTCAAATGTGTCCTGTTTACAGAATTAGTATTTTCCAAGACAAGACCTGTTGAAATATATTGTTTATTTCTGTTTACTAGTAGAAGGTTATTTTCTTCAGGAGATACATTAATAGATAGTTTTTATGTGTAAATATGACAAATAACACAGAGAGTTGGTTACCTAAGATAATACTTATTAAAATATGAGACCTTTAGATGCAATCTGGGGGATCCATTTACAAACATGTCTATATTTATTAGAACTCTATAACCTTAAATGTGTAAGGAACTTGGAATTGTCTTTGAAGCAGAGCGATTTAAATAGTGGATAGCAATAGTGTAGAAGCCCAAATATATTGCTTCAGTTGTTCGCTAAATTAATTTGTAAACTTTAAAACAAACAGGTGATAGAGAAAGGTAGACAAATTAGAGTTTTTTGTACAGAAAAGAGAAATCTAAGTGACATTAATTGATCTCAAATAAATTGGTGATATTAGTAGTTTCTTATTCCATTAAGGAAATAAATGGTGAATACCATATATTTGTCATCCAAACTGGGATATGCTTGAAAGTGAATGAGGCCTATTAATAATTAAACAGGCATAAAGGTGCATAAAGGCAAAATAGGCATAAAGCAGGATATATAGTTACCCTATGAATTATTTCTTCATTTATTAATTCAACAGATATTTTGCTAAGTAATCAGGTAAAAAAAATGAAGAAGATAACTTCCTGTCCTCAAGATTAAGGCCATGTGGGTGAAACATATATGCTTTTACTAGGATCTAAGATAAAACTCTTTGTAAGGAGCACAGAAGAAAGGTTTCTATCTCTTAAAAATGATGGGAAAAGATACTGTTAAGACTTTAAAAATTCATAGAATTGAGAATACCACTCTTACTCCCATTTGACAGCTGAGGAAACTGAGGCTCATGCTACTCAGCAGGCTAATAGCAGATTTTAAGCAAAAGCATATGGCTCTTTGAGTTCCCTTCTATACCTCTTCATTCCACTATGTTATTCTTATGGGAATTGACTGAAGGAAAAGATATAAAATGCTGGAAATATGCTTTAGATTTCTCTGGATACAAAGGATAGCATAACACGTATTTGTGATTTATTCTCCTTGCAATGAGAGAGAAGGTTTAAATGGCCCAACTTAGTCACTTGTAACCTGCTTTTTAAAGCTTTCAGATATATTTTTTGTTGTTTTTTTGGAAGACTAACACAAATTTCTCTTGTGAGTTGAATCTCATGACAAGGGGAATTGCAATTTGCATACTGCATTACACTGAAATAACTGAGTCTTTCACTATACTGCATTAGAAATAGAATTTCATTATATACAAGTATAGCAAAAGCAGATTCAACTGTGTATACTTAACCGCAGTGCATTATGAAAATATTTTTCAGAACATGTTTCATTATATCCTAGAAACCTACTTGCTAAGAGGATGTTGTACTAGTCCATAATATCCGGGGTGAGCGTGCCATCATGTAGGAATACATTCACTTAGACACACATAAAGTTGTCAAGCTATTCTGCCATTCATTATTTATCCACTGCTAGTCATTTCATTATTCATTTAGTTAACTCTTTTTTTTAAACTCAATTCATAATATAACCATTAAATCAATCAAACCAACACTAATACCCGAACCCTGTTTTTAGTATCACTTCTTGTTATGATTTTAGTATAAAAACATTAAGTCTTTGAGATGGTTTATCAGTTCAGCGTGTTTATCTGGAAGGCATCATTTTAAAGATAAAAAATGGTAATTATAAAGAAGTAATAAAATACGCTCTCTTTGAGGCTGAAAGCGCGGCACTTAAAACTAGACAATAGCCTACGTTCTCTGACTGACAGGTAGATATCACATTAGATGAAAATGATAAGACTTAGTGGACTAAAGAATAACTTCCTCTTGACAGTGCCCTGACCCTTGACCTATGGCCTGACTCTTGCTGGCTTCACTAACACAGGGTAATTTTCACAGGTGTAGGATAAAAGACATTTCTGTAGAAGCTACCAACAGTTTAGAGATTTATTTCTTTTGATGATCACTAACGTGCTGTTGGGATAAAACCGTTAAGTTCTGACCTTCTCTGAGCTCTTAAGGACACAAAAATTTCCTCACAAGAGAGCAAAATTCTACATACAAAGAGCTTTCTTTATTGTTTGGCTGGTAGAGCACTATGTAACAGAGAAGGTACATGCATCGGGGCAAAGTGATGGCAAATGTGTTATTGTCATTACCCTGAAAACATGTTTCAAACATAATTGTGGCACAGATCTAATAAAGAATGCTCCATTTATAACAGACTCCCTGCATTTTTATAATAATTATTAGTAAACTCTTACCATGTCATGCCCTGGAAGTTTGTCCTATTCTGAAATGATTCTTTTGATTTAAATGCTAATCACTATTTTAAAAAATCAGTTCTTTGACTTTTATTTAAATTTTCTGAAAGTGGTAGCTTTGAGAGTACTTACGGATGATGTGGTAACAATTGTGATTTCTCATGAAAGTTAATGCCTCCTGCTGTAAGAAAATATATTGTATACTCCTTTTTAAGTAACACAAGCAAGAAATTCAGAAAATACAGCAAAGCACAATGAGTTATGCAAATCCATGTTATGAGACAAGAATATTGCAAGGGAAAACAAATGACTGTGACATCCATTGAAGTCGGTAAATCCATGATTGAAAAGAAAAAAAATATCTGCAGAAGAATGAATTTTGCAGGTAAAATGAAAATGACTTCACAATTCATTAAACTAAAGTCAAAGCAGCAACCTGATAGTGTTTCCCATGATTTATCACGAAGGAAATGGAGTCAAGTTTTTGAACACTGAACACGAGAGGTATTTCACTATTCTGTTTAGGGGGCGAGGGGATGTAACACAAGAATCATACAAATGTTTGTTACTTAATGTGAAAAAAACCATAACAATTTCCTTGTCATAATAGATTTCCAGGACCCAATTTCTATTCAAAACTATGTGAAAGGCATAAATTACTTTTAAATTCATTGAGAGTTCTTATTCAGGTCATAGGTCTTGCCCTTCAGCAATTTTTATCCACAGCATGCTTTGATGATGCAAAATTGGTATATATAAGCTTTATGATGCTCAGTCAAGGAAAATACAAAGACTATGTTTATTTTAAAGTGATACTATGGGTAAACTACTTCAACTGGTTTAGTAAAGGTATAGCTAAACCCATCTGTTTTCAAAATATCACACTTTCTTTTTATTAAATCATGAAAATAAGGGATTATAATTATGTAACTTATTGTCATGCATACTTGCTATAATAATGCCTTCTTCCCAGACTACCATCGCTGCAAATGTGATGAGATCATCAGGTAACAGTGTAGGATATGAAGGCTTAGTGTGCTGTGTTGTTAGCACATTAAAAAAAGAAAATGCTGGGATAATTAACAACTACCTATTTGTCTGTGGGATGCATTCATTATAGCTCTACAAATTGGAGGTCTCCAAAATCTGTGCAATAAAATTTACTCTTTGTTCAGGAAGTTCCCCTTGGATTTGGGGAAAATTCTGGTTTGCTGTGTCTATTGTAATTGTGACAGGCAGTTGACATGTCTCATAGTCTAAATGTAGTGGCAAGCAGGGGGTGGTACAATGATGAAAAAACTGCCATTCATTCTTGTGCAAAGGAAAGGTGTTTCTTAGCATACTCCAACCTATGTTCAGACTAGAGTTGGGTCTTTGGGGTTGAAGGTCAAATCTGTGAGGTCAAAGCTATTTCTTGTCAATCTTCGTTCACTAATGACACATGAATTGGAAATTAGAACAAAGTAAGTAAAACGAATAGCCAGAAGGTGAGTGTCTGTTTTATTACTCAGAAGAGCTGGGAAATCTGGCCAATTGTTGCCCTATGTGGCTTGAATGACAGTTGTTAAGTTGAAAAAGGGACAGTGTGATGGGAATGCCACTTTAAATCTCAATTACCTCCTCCACTCCAATCAGCTTGGTAGAGCTTTAATGAAGTGCAATTCTCTGTCCTTTTCCTCATACTTCTATCTCTAGAATAAGCCTCACATTCAAGTTTGACAGCAGTACAATCAGTTTTCCATTCATCACTGGCCCTGTTTTAACCCTGCTGAAAAAGGGCCTAATGTACGTGGCAGTGATGGCAATTAGGCAGAAAAGTAATATTAGAAACAGACAAAAGCCTGAGTCTTTTAGCATTACAGGTGTTTTTTTTTTTTTTCAGCCCCTTCTAGACATAAAGGAATAGGCAGTGTTGTTAAGTTCCCTTCTTCAGTCTTCTCTTAAGCTGAAAGTCCAACGATTTCAAGATTCAATTAATTAGAGACATGGAGAGCCAAAGTACAAGGTAAAAGCTAAGTTCTTTCTAACTGAAGACACACTTAGTAATTGGCCCCTTATTCAAATGGATATCTTCTGGGTGTATGTTTAATAAGG